>NC_053039.3:245764621-246389621 GCF_002575655.3 Aegilops tauschii subsp. strangulata
GCAGGTAAGTTTACCTTGTCCGAATTTGATAACCATGTGCCAGTAGCCCCCGAGACTTGAAGTAGTTGGGACAAATGTTTTAAGGATCGTTGTATAACCAGGTTCTTACGGAGAAGAGCGACCTGCTATCCCCAGAGCTGGAGCAGTGCCGGACACAGCTAACTGCTGCTACCACCGAACTGGAAAAGTTCAAGAAGGCGTCCTCTGGTAATATTTCCCTCCATCGAGAAAAAAAATGATATGCCAGCTGTGTTGAAACTGCTGCTTGTCTCATAACAGGGTCATCGGACCAACTGGAATAGGAACTGAAGGCCGCTCAGACGAGCGAAAAAGAGGCGAAGAGACAACATGCCGCAGGCGAGCGCGTTCTGACCAGAGTCAGAGAGGAGAAAAACAAACTCCAGGATTCAAACACCAAACTGGGCGAAGAACTGAAAGATGTGCGAGCCCAGCTAGCCGACTCCATGAAGGAGAACAAAAAGCTGTGAGGCGACATATTCAGTATGTGGCCGAATTTATCTTATAACAGTTTGGAGGTAAAATTAGCTGATATAGCTATGATTGCAGGTATGTTGATGGGTCGTCCCGAAGAGGAGGTGTCCGGATCATCAAGTGATCTTCTGCAAGGGCTGTCGCAATTGCACGAGCAAGCTCGACAGGCAATGCGGAGTGTAGCCAAGGCCTTATGGCCATCCCCCTCCCCTCCAGGGAGTATGGAGGAGCTTGTAGAGCTGTTCAAGGGAGCGCGACGGCGTATCCGACTATGGAAGATATCGGCCTGCCAAGAGGGTGCACGAGAGGCCTGGGCCATGGTGAAAACGAGGTACACCAGGCTGTATCCAAATCACATGGCCCGGGTCGGACCGCTAGGGTCAAATGGGGAAGAAATTCCTGTTAGTTTAGTATATAACCAAGTAGAAGTAGCTGCCAAGTATTCCCAGCAGGATTGTTAGTTAGATAGCCTGCTGGACGGCATAGAGGAGGAAATTTTTTAGTCCAAGTGACTATGTACTTTCCTTTGCATATGTAACTCTAGTTGAATTCTAAAACGATTGTCATGGCGGACCTTTTCGCTTCAACCTCTCGACCCGAAGGTGCGGAGTGTTTCCGAATACCAGAATGGCCGAGTAGACCGGGTATGCATGGAAACCAGGCATAGGGGTCATAGTTGCTTGAACGGACAAGTATTCAGCTAGTTATGTTATATTACATTAAGATTGTAAGAAACATCTTCCAGAGAGAATAGTTCCGTTAAGGGTTCCTTTCCCTGGGTGCGCATGCGTTAATGCGCATGTCCGGACTGTGATTGAATAATCGCAGTATGTTTTAACTTCTGGGAGTTCACAATGTAGTAAATGCAAAAAAATGTCTTTAATCCACCGATCGAATATTCCCTTAAGAACTCTAGCTTTCGGCTTCACCCATTCTGAGGTACACATCCGGATGACCCGGCAGCAACAATCGCAGAGGTGCTCCCTTTATGCCCTAGCCGAACTAACGGGAATGTAGGGCATAAGCACAGGAGCCAGGCAACCCAGCTTGGCCAAAACTTAAGTCATATCGATGCATCTAATGGTGAAGAAGAGGTACATATGGAAAAAGGCGCATATGTGACGAGCTTGATGCTCGGGGAATAATAATAGCAAGCTTCTGATCAAGAAGCCCCCAGGTATAATGGACGTACATTTTTAAAGATGTGTGCGTTAGGCGTGCGCGGTCTAACTGCACAAAAGCTGTAAGGCTGAAGAGAAAAAACGAAAATAGAGAAAAAAATAAAAAAGGTGTTATGGAAACAGTAGGGAGAAGGAGACGAACAAAGAGTTCGACGCTTTTAGGCATAGAATCTTTGGAGTCTGGCCGCGTTCCAGGGGTTCGGCTCGAGGCGATTGTCTGATGCATCACGCAGGCGGTACGCTCCTCCGGTGAGAACTTCGTCAATGATGAAGGGACCCTCCCACTTGGGCTTGAGTTTGTCCTTTTTCTTCTCCGGCAGGCGTAGAACGAGTTCGCCGACGTTATAAGTTTTGGCCCGCACTTCTCTGCTTTGATACCTGCGAGCCTGCTGTTGATAAAATGTGGAATGGGCTTTTGCAATGTTGCGCTCCTCCTCCAGGGCATCTAAGCTGTCCTGCCGATCGAGCTCGGCCTCTCTCTCTTCGTACATGCGCACTCGAGGTGAGTCATGAATAATGTCGCAGGGTAGCACTGCCTCTGCGCCGTACACCATGAAGAAAGGTGTGTATCCGGTAGTGCGATTGGGCGTGGTCCGCAGCCCCCAGAGTACAGAGTCGAGCTCCTCAACCCAGTGCTTGTATGATTCTTTCGAAGACCGCACTAGTCTAGGCTTAATGCCGCTCATGATAAGACCATTGGCTCTTTCGACTTGACCGTTTGTCTGTGGATGATAGATAGAGGCGTAATCGAGCTTGATGCCCAGATTAGCGCACCAGGTTTTCACTTTGTCGGCTGTGAAGTTGGAGCCGTTATCAGTGATGATGCTGTGTGGAACACCATAACAGTGTACGACGCCGGATATAAAGTCTATTACTGGCCCGGACTCGGCCGTTTTAACTGGTTTGGCCTCTATCCACTTGGTGAATTTATCCACCATGACCAGCAGATATGTTTTCTTATGGCTTCCTCCTTTAAGGGGTCCAACCATATCCAGTTCCCAGACCGCAAAAGGCCAAGTGATGGGGATTGTTTGTAGGGCAATGGGGGGCATGTGGCTTTGGTTGGCGAAGAGTTGGCGTCTGATGCAACGTTGGACAAGGTCATGTGCATCTGCTCGGGCCGTCGGCCAATAGAATCCTGTACGAAAGGCCATGCTAACAAGGGCACGAGCTGCGGCGTGGTGCCCGCCGAGACCGGCATGAATCTCAGCCAGGACCTGCCGCCCCTCCTCCTCGGAGATACACCTTTGAAGGACTCCGGTAGCACTTTTCTTATAGCTCTCCATCGTGAACCTTGTAGGCCTTTGAACGCCGGACGATGCGGCGGGCCTCATTCTGATCCTTAGGAAGCTCTTTCCTATTAAGGTAGGCCAGGAAAGGTTCGGTCCATGGGGCAATGACTGCCATAATGAGATGGGCCGATGGTGTTATTTCGGTGGCTGAGCCGCTGATGATATCTGTGTGTTCGGCATCTGGGGTTGTGCTCAGATCCGGACTAGTGTTGCCGCTTTCCCCAAGTCACACCACGGATGGCTTAAAAAGCCTTTCCAGAAATATATTAGGTGGGACGGGGTCGCGCTTGGCGCCAATACGAGCGAGAATGTCCGCCGCTTGATTACTTTCATGGGCCACATGATGGAACTCGAGCCCCTCGAACCGAGCCGACATTTTTAGGACGGCATTACGATAAGCCGCCATCTTTGGGTCTTTGGCATCGAAATCTCCATTTATTTGAGATATTGCAAGGTTTGAGTCCCCGCGCACCTCTAGGCGTTGTATGCCCATGGAGACAGCCATCCGGAGACCATGCAACAAGGCCTCGTATTCGGCTGCATTGTTGGAATCTGTGTATAGTATTTGGAGTATGTACTGAACGACGTCTCCAGTAGGAGACGTTAACACGACGCCCGCTCCTAGTCCTGCCAGCATTTTGGAGCCATCGAAATACATAACCCAATTGGAGTATGTGACATACTCTTTAGGGAGTTCGGCATCTGTCCATTCGGCGACGAAGTCAGCCAGTACTTGGGATTTAATAGCTCCACGTGGTTTGTATGTAATATCAAATGGAAGGAGCTGATACGTCTCCAACGTATCTATAATTTTTTATTGTTCCATGCTATATTATATTCTGTTTTGGACATTAATGGGCTTTATTATACACTTTTATATTATTTTTAGGACTAACCTATTAACGGAGGCCCAGCCCAGAATTGCTGTTTTTTTGCCTATTTCAGAGTTTCGCAGAAAAAGAATATCAAACGGAGTCCAAACGGAATGAAACCTTCGGGAACGTGATTTTCGGAACGAACGTGATCCAGAGGACTTGCACCCTATGTCAAGACATTAACCAGGAGGGCACGAGGTAGGGGGCGCGCCTACCCCCTGGGCACGCCCTCCACCCTCGTGGGCCCCACGTTGCTCCACCGACATACTTCTTCCTCCTATATATACCTACGTACTCCCAAACTACCAGATACGGAGCCAAAAAACAAATTCCACCGCCGCAACCTTCTCTACCCGTGAGATCCCATCTTGGGGCCTTTTCCGGAGCTCCACCGGAGGGGGCATCGATCACGGTGGGCTTCTACATCAACACCATAGCCTCTCCGATGATGTGTGAGTAGTTTACCTCAGACCTTCGGGTCCATAGTTATTAGCTAGATGGCTTCTTCTCTCTTTTTGGATCTCAATACAATGTTCTCCCCCTCTCTTGTGGTGATCTATTCGATGTAATCTTCTTTTGCGGTGTGTTTGTTGAGACCGATGAATTGTGGGTTTATGATCAAGTTTATCTATGAACAATATTTGAATCTTCTCTGAATTCTTTTATGTATGATTGGTTATCTGTGCAAGTCTCTTCGAATTATCAGTTTGGTTTGGCCTACTAGATTGATCTTTCTCGCAATGGGAGAAGTGCTTAGCTTTGGGTTCAATCTTGCGGTGTCCTTTCCCAGTGATAGTAGGGGCAACAAGGCACGTATTGTATTGTTGCCATCGAGGATAACAAGATGGGGTTTATATCTTATTGCATGAGTTTATCCCTCTACATCATGTCATCTTACTTAAAGCGTTACTCTGTTCTTATGAACTTAATACTCTAGATGCATGTTGGATAGCGGTCGATGTGTGGAGTAATAGTAGTAGATGCAGGCAGGAGTCGGTCTACTTGTCTCGGACATGATGCCTATATACATGATCATACCTAGATATTCTCATAACTATGCTCAATTCTGTCAATTGCTCAACAGTAATTTGTTCACCCACCGTAATACTTATGCTCCCGAGAGAAGTCTCTAGTGAAACCTATGGCCCCTAGGTCTATTTTCCATCATATTAATCTCCCGACAACAAGCTATTTCTGGCGCCATTTTTATTTTGCTTGGGGTCGACCATTGGGTCTAGTTGTGCTACAATAGATGTTGTCTTCTTGGGGTCCGTTGCGTGGACCTGGAATTTGACTATTTCTTCCGCCGGTTTGAAGGAGGTGGATTTGGGTCATTTGTCTAAGACACATCATCCCTATCCACCGTGGAGCGCAGTGCGGTTAATTCTTCGGCCGCGAGGGCTTCAGATAATGCCTTAAGGGCAAGGGATGCGGTTTTGTTTTCGGCGCAGAGTGCTATGTCCGGATCACTGACAAGAGTGATTATGCCGATTGGTCCGGGCATTTTGAGCTTCATGTACCCGTAATGAGGTATAGCTTGGAAGCATGTAAAAGCATCTCGCCCCAACAGGGTGTGGTATCCGCTACTGAAAGGAGCCACTTGGAAGGTTATTTCTTCGGACCGATAATTCTCCGGCGTGCCAAATACCACGTCAAGTGTGATTTTTCCTGCACACCGCGCCTCCCGACTGGGAATGATTCCTCGGAAGGTCGTGCTGCTTTGCTCGATGTGGCTTCTGTCTATTTCCATCTTGTGGAGTGTATCCTCATAGATGAGGTTTAGTCTGCTGCCACCGTCCATGAGGACCTTGGTGAGTCGAAAGCCGTCCACGATGGGACTGAGGACTAATGCGGCTGGTGCTCGGACTGTCCTGTATTTTGGTTCGTCACCAGCATTAAAGGTTATAGCCGTGTCGTTCCAAGGGTTTATCGCGGCGATTTGACAGACTTCGGTGAGGTCGCGGAGTGCCCTTTTGCGCTTATTGTTTGAAGCGAATGTCTCGAAGACCGTCAATACTCTGGGGTCGTCGTCTTCTGGAGGGTGTTGCTCTGGGGTGTTTTTGGTAAGGATGTCCTCGCCGCTCTTGGCTACCTGCCGGAGTATCCAGCATGCTCTAAGGCTGTGGGTTGGTATGGTGTCCGGTGTTGTGTGTATTTTGCATGGGCCATCGAGCCATCCCTCCAGAACGGTTCCATGTCGCGTAATGGGTTTATATTTCTTGGCTATTGGACTGGGCGTGTCACGGGGATGCGCCCTTTTCGCCTGGACCAGCGGTTGAGTTGGGACCGATGGCTCCCAACAAGCTACCTGATCTTTCCAGGTGCTTTCCATTGCGCTGTACTTCTGTACGATAGTTG
This sequence comes from Aegilops tauschii subsp. strangulata, assembly GCF_002575655.3. Taxonomy (NCBI): domain Eukaryota; kingdom Viridiplantae; phylum Streptophyta; class Magnoliopsida; order Poales; family Poaceae; genus Aegilops; species Aegilops tauschii. The sequence continues at coordinate 245,770,820 of NC_053039.3, forward strand.
CCAAGTCAGCGAAGTGTAGTATGCGACGGCGATTAATGGCGTTGAGGATTCCTCCGTTCGTGCAATTGTTGCAGAATGCTGATATCGCGTCCTTGTCGCGGCAATCTTTAACCTTGTCCTTGCCAAGGAGGAATCTGACCCAGAAGTGGTGGACCATTTCCTGAGACTGCTGTTGTATGCTCGTGAGAGCGCTTATGTCTGGGTGGGTGGGTGGAATCGGATCCGGACCCTGACCCAATCGATGATCCAGAGTATGAAGGTTTTCTAGACTTAACAGTCCGGGCTCCAGAGTATCTTCTGGTAGCTTATGCCCGCCGTCCGATTCTATGTTCGGAAGGCCGGTTACCTCCTTTTGCTGGTGGGTATCTGACTCTGTAGGGTCGGCGATCCGGACATAGTCCGTCTTCAGTATAGGGGAAGAGTCGCCGTCTTGCTCCTCGACTACCACTATCTAGTGGGTGACTGATGGAGATTTGATTTCTCTTTGGTCGGGTTTAAGCCCGATCCAATCGTAATCTGTGGCAATTCCCAGGGCGGCGATGCGATCAAGGAGCTCGTTTAAAGATGAAAACTCCGCCAGATCCATCTACTTGGAGTGTTTGGAGTCGATACGAAGGGGATTTTCCATGGCACAAGAGGTCATTGTCAGCTTAACGGCCGAACGGGCGGTCATGGTAAAGCCGCCCAGCCGGAGGGTTTGGCTTGGGGCCAGTTCTCCTCCGGCGGTGATATTGTCTTTGAGGACGAGGCGAGTCATCGATCCTGTCGTCGATGGCACAGTGGAACTCTCAATGAAAGCACCAGTGTCGGTGTCAAAACCGGCGGATCTCGGGTAGGGGGTCCCGAACTGTGCGTCTAAGGTCGATGGTAACAGGAGACAGGAGACACAATGTTTACCCAGGTTCGGGCCCTCTCTATGGAGGTAATGCCCTACTTCCTGCTTGATTGATCTTGATGAATATGAGTATTACAAGAGTTGATCTACCACGAGATCGAGATGGCTAAACCCTAAAAGCCTAGCCTGTATGACTACGGTAATGAGTCCATCCTTCTGGACTAAGTCCTCCGGTTTATATAGACACCGCGAGGATCTAGGGTTACACAAGGTGTAACATCCCAAATTTTCAATTTGGAATGTTATACATTAGATCATCATTGCATAGCATATTTTATTGCATTTTGGCAAATCCTCGATAAATCCTAAGCAACTCAAGGACCCTCGGAGAGAGTTGGGGATTTTCCCGATTTTTCATATTTGAATTTTTATCAAATAATCAAACGAGGATTTTTGGTTTTAATTATTTTCTCTCCGAAAAATATTTCATATTAAAATAAATGAGAGGAGAAAATATTACTTCTCCAAAACAATTGAAATATTGGAGGAAAAAATATTAAAATCATATATTGGATTTTATTCGGATTTTATTTGCAATTTTACTTGCATTAAAAAGTTGCACGTTTTCAAAACTGCATTTTTGGGTCAAAAAAATGTTCACCTTGTTCTAATTATTTTAATTGGGGGAAATTTGTTTTATCATTTTTGGATTTTTATTTATTTTTCTGTGATTTATTTTAGATTCGGTGGAATATTTTTTTTTTAAACCCACGCCTGACCGGGCCGAGGCCCAGCCGAGCCAGGCCGGCCCACCTCCCGTCGTCTCCCTCGCGCGCACGACGCCGCCGCCACCCGAGTCTGCCAGGGACACGCCGCCCCGCCGCCGCCTTGCCCCCTCCTCCACGCCACCCCCTCCCCCTCCTTAAATACCCCCCCACCCCGCCTCCTCTCCCCACCCTTGCAAACCGGAGTTCTTAAGTTGAACTTTCTGGTTAGATCTCTTATTTTGAGTTTTACCCATGCACCTTTGCTTGATTGCTTATGTATGTATTGTTTGTTTGCGATAGAGTACCCGGAGTGCGAAGCGTGCTACTACGAGTCTCTAGGTTTCACGGATCATCAGCAAGGCAAGTAACACTTTGATCATACCTCTTTACCACCCAGTTTTATTGCATTAGATCAATCCTCAAACAATTGCATGATTAGGATCTGATTAATATGTGGGTTTTGGGAAGTAGATGAGGTAGTACCTATTGCCCTGTTTATTATCAAACCTTTGGGAGTTACTTCTACGTTTGCTTATATTGCTATGCTATGCTCGTAGACGTGGATTGGGTTCGAGTGAATTTCCATGACAGTTGTGAGATTCTTAATTAATGGTTCAACTTAAGGTGGTTACTTTAATTTACATCTGGGTGGATTGAGGCACCTGGAGAACCCAGTGTTGCCTGTATTTTTGGATATCCCGGAGTACCCGTGTGATCATCCTATGGACCGCCATCCAGTCTCAAAGGGATCATGAGATTATTCATGCTAGAAACTTCCGTGTGCAGCCACAAGCTATTATGGGCTCTAGCATAGTTGAGTAGGTTACATGACCTCTTGAAGAGGTGGGCTAGCAGATGTAGGGGAAAGTAGGTGTAACTGTCCACCCGGAGTAAAGAGTATTGTTTCTGAAAGACTGTGTCTCGGTCATCCGTTTCTCAAACACCATGTAGTGTGAGAAATCAAACGGAGGCGATCGAGTCTTGTGGGGAAAAGTGCGCAAACCTCTGCAGAGTGTACAATCTAATCATGGTTAGCCGTGTCCCTGGTTATGGACATCTTGAGTATCTAGTTCTTGGATTATCATGTGAATCTCATCATCATGTTACTTAATTTAATTTGATTGGGTTAATCACATTCTTAATTGGGATTGAGTTGGAGGTACCTTCTCAGTGTTTATCAACCACCATCATAGTTAAATAAAATTTATTCCTTTGTTGTAGGAAAAAACTGGCTTTTCGCAAAACTGTAACCATAGAGCTTTCCACCAGCCAAATATGCATGTAGTGATAGCATTATTCTGTTCATTACTCTCTATGTGTTACTTTGCGAGCATATTCCATGTGCTGACCCATTTTCGGGCTGCAACGTTCATGTTGCAGACTTTTCAGACGACGAGTAAGGTGCCATAGGTCGTGGTCTTATACTCAGTGATGCCGTTGGAGTTGATGGACTCGCTTTATCTTCCAAGCCTTCCACTGTTATCGTTTTTAGATGGCCTTGAGCCATATTTATTGTATTAAGTTCTCTCTTGAGACTATTCGATGTAATAAGTGTGTGATTGCTACTCTGTTATAAATCCTTCAAGTACTGTGCGTGTCAGCATTACCGATCCAGGGATGACACTGATGCACAGAGACTAGACTGTTTGAGGTCTGGTCGCTACAAAGATGGTATCAGAGCACACGCTGACTGTAGGACACGACCACTAAGCTAAAGCCCTAGATCACTACTCTCTTCTCATTTCTGACTCCTCTCCTTTCTTCCACTCTTTTAGGATGGCGGATGCAAGGAACAAGTTCGCGCAACCGGATAAGGATAGACCTTTTGGACGACACTTGAAGGAAGTTACTAAGTACCTGAACATCGGAATACCAAGCTTCACCGGGACCTACAACGCCACACTACCAGAAGAGGAGCGCTGGATGATTCAAGTTCAAGTTCCAGGAAGGACGTTCATGCCAGTCACTGAGCCCAAAGAGTTTTCCTTTGATGCACCAACCTGGAGTCTAGGAAAGAGCATGGCAGCCCACATCATCATGGGACGCATTGGAGAAGTGTACCACAATGATCTCAAGGATACTACCTACCAGATTTGTGGGCGCCGAGACGAGCAATGGGAGATGATCAGCACCAGGAAGGATAGATCTATTGCAGCTTTCATCCAGGAGTTAAATCAGCACATTCATCGCCAGGAGAACCAGATGTGAGCACATGATAGATCTGAAGAAGGCAAAGACTAGGATCATGGAACTGGAAGAAGAACTCAAGGCTACACGCGAGGATTATATGGAGGAAATCGTCGCACTAGTGGAGAAGAATGGCGACCTGACACAGAAGCTAGGAGTTTTCATGGGAGACCCAACACCAGGAGGAGAAGATGACGATTCTACTTGCCCGGAGAACTACATCATCATCGACGACACTGACTCGGACCCCAGTGATGATGATTGGGAGGATGAAGCCGGAGCAGATATCATGGAGTCTTCGACCGATCAATTTTTCTAGTAGACCACCAAATTAGTAGTAGTATTCCACCATGTATATAGTATAGTCCAAGCACTTTGTAACGATAGTTAGATCGATTGTATGACTTGTTTGAATTGATTGGAGTGAAATGATTGTGTTTGTCTCATGTGCATATGGGTAGTGTTTTCCCTCTAGATCTCATTCTATCCTATTTTCTCATCTTTTCTAAACCCATCAGATGCCTCCGAGACGCGACACCGGATTTGTTTTCCCACCGGAGATCACTCAGTTGATTCAACAGCAGAATGCCTTGATGCAAGCGCTAGTTCAGAACCAAGGCAACAACAACAACAACAACAACCCACCCCCACCACCACCTGTTTACCACTAAGCCCGTTTTCTTAGGCTGAATCTGCCGGTGTTCTCTAGTAGCACCGAGCCGATTGTTGCAGATGATTGGCTCCGCAAGGTTGGAAGGGAGCTGACCACTGCAGGATGCACAGATGCAGAGAGAGTGCATTTTGCCGCACATCAGCTTGATGGACCTGCAGCATCATGGTGGGAGAATTACACAGCCACTCACCCCATTGACACTGTTGCATGGGACCAGTTTCAGCAAGCTTTCTGTACTGCCCATGTTTCAGCAGGAGCTATGGCCATGAAGAAGTGTGAGTTTCGCAACTTACGCCAAGGAGGATGCACCGTTGGCCAGTACGTGGAGGATTTCAGTAAGTTAGCACGTTATGCCCCAGATGACGTTGCTACGGATGTAGCTAAGCAGGAGAAGTTTCTGGAAGGACTGAATGATGAGCTGAGCATGCAGTTGATGGTGGCAACTTTTAAAACTACCAGGAGTTGGTAGACAGAGCTCTCATGATTGAAGGGAAGCAGCAGCAGATTGAGAGCCATAAGAGGAAGTATGGACAAGGAGAGTACAGTACAGGAGCTCATTAGAAGCCTCGTTTTACCCCGAACTTGGGAGGACACCTTCAGCATAACCATGGAGGTCACAATCACAATGGGGGGAGCTCGCACAATCATAGTGGCCCCAAGAATGGCAATGGGAACGGAGGAAGCAACGGACAGAACCGTACCAACCCATCAACCCCAGCCAAGAGGGATCTAAGCCACGTTACTTGTTTCAAGTGCCAGAACACTGGACATTATGCCAATGAATGTCCTGAAGCTAAGAATGGGAATGGCAATGGAAGCTCGGGGAAGAAGCCAAACCCTTTCAACAGGGGACAGGTGAACCACGTTAACGTGGAGGAGGTTGAAGCACAGCCTGATGCAGTAATAGGTAAGTTTTTGGTTAAGTCATTTACTGCAATCGTTCTTTTTGATACTGGTGCATCGCATTCATACATATCAAGGGGATTTGTGGATAAGTTTAAGTTGCCCACCAAAGTTCTTAGAACACCTATGTTAGTAACCTCGCCAGGAGCAGACTATATGGCAAGCCAAGGATGTTTTCAGATGCCATTGGCCATAGGTAGGCATGTTTTCCCCTCAGACCTAATAGTTTTGGAGTCGCGAGGTTTGGATGTGATTTTGGGAATGGATTGGCTATCGATGTATGGAGGAAACATCGATTGCGCCAGTAAGACGATCTTGCTTACTACCCCAGAAGGAAGAAGGATTAAGTATGTATCCCGGCATGTGCCGAAGAGGACTCAAGTGAATTCCTTATCAGGAGTTGTACAGGAGGAAGTGCCAGTGGTGAAGGATTTCCCTGACGTAGTTCCAGAGGATTTGCCAGGCATGCCATCGGATAGAGACATTGAGTTTTTGATTGAGCTTTTTCCAGGCACAGGGCCAATATCTAAGAGACCGTACAGAATGCCCGCTAAGGATTTGGAAGAAATTAAGAAGCAGATTAAGGAGTTACTGGATAAAGGATATATTCGACCAAGTTCGTCACCTTGGGGATCACCAGTACTTCTAGTGGAGAAGAAAGATGGATCGTTGAGGATGGTTGTTGATTAACGTGGATTGAATGAAGTAACAATCAAGAACAAGTACCCACTGCCGATGATCAATGATCTGTTTGACCGACTACAAGGAGCTAAAGTATTTTCCAAGATTGATTTGCGGTCAGGATACCACCAGTTGAAGATTCGAGAGCAGGATATACCCAAGACAGCTTTTACCACAAGGTATGGGCTATATGAGTACACTGTTATGTCATTTGGCCTGACTAACGCACCTGCCTATTTCATGAACATGATGAACAAAGTGTTTATGGAGTTTTTGGATAAGTTCGTCGTAGTGTTCATTGATGATATTCTGGTTTATTCGAAGAATGAAGAAGAGCATAAGGAGCATTTGCGTTTGGTACTTGGAAAGCTCAGAGAACATCAGTTATACGCCAAGTTCAGCAAGTGCGAGTTTTGGTTAAAGGAAGTTGGATTCCTTGGACGTGTTATATCCAGAGAAGGAATAGCAGTAGATCCCACCAAGGTTAACACTGTGACAAATTGGGAGTCACCCACGACAGTTGGAGAAATCCGGAGTTTTCTTGGACTCGCAGGATATTACCGGAGATTCATTGAGAATTTCTCGAAGATTGCGAAGCCTATGACGGAGTTGTTGAAGAAAGACACCAAGTTCAATTGGACGGAGGAATGTGAGGCTAGTTTTCAGGAGTTGAAGAAACGTTTAGTTACAGCGCCAGTGTTGATTCTGCCAGATCAACGCAAGGATTATGAAGTATATTGCGACGCTTCTCGTCGAGGACTTGGAGCAGTGCTAATGCAGGAGGGAAGAGTTGTTTCATATGCCTCACGACAGCTTAAACCCCATGAGTTGAATTATGCTACACATGATTTGCAGTTAGCAGCCATAGTGCATGCGTTGAAGACATGGAGACATTTTCTCATCGGGAACCATTGTGAGGTGTACACGGATCACAAGAGTTTGAAGTACATTTTCACGCAGAAGGAGTTGAATCTCAGGCAAAGGAGATGGTTGGAGGTCATTAAGGATTATGATATGAGATTGCATTATCACCCAGGGAAGGCTAACGTAGTAGCTGATGCATTGAGCCGCAAGAGCCATGTCAATACCCACATGACTGGAGAGTTACCCAAGGAGTTAGCAGAGGATCTTCGCGAACTATGTTTGGAAATAGTTCCAAGAGGCTTTGTAGCAGCATTGGAGATTCAGTCTACTTTGATGGATAAGATCAGAGAAGCTCAGAAGACAGACAAGGAGATTGTTGAGATAAAGGAAAGGATGAGTAAAGGAAAAGCCAAGGGATTTCGTGAGGATGAGAACGATACCTTATGGTTTGAGGACCGCGTCTATGTGCCCAATGATCAGGAGATCAGGAAGTTGATTCTGCAAGAGGCCATGATTCACCATATTCGATTCACCCAGGAAATACCAAGATGTACCTGGATTTAAAGGACAGTTTCTGGTGGACCGGAATGAAGAAGGATATTGCGGAGTATGTAGCAGTTTGTGATGTATGTCAGAGAGTGAAGGCAGAGCATCAGAAGCCAGCAGGATTGCTACAACCATTGCCGATACTCGAATGGAAGTGGGATAAGCTAGGCATGGATTTTATCACGGGATTGCCCAGGACTCGTTCAGGCTATGACTCGATATGGGTTGTAGTCGATCGTTTGACGAAGGTAGCTCATTTCATCCCAGTAAAGACCACTTATACCAGTGCTAAGTTGGCAAAGATATACATGACCAGGATCGTATGTCTGCATGGAGTTCCGAGGACCATTGTATCAGATAGAGGAACCCAGTTTACTTCAAAATTTTGGAATCAGTTGCATGAAACTTTGGGTACTAGGCTAGATTTCAGTACAGCCTTTCATCCACAGACAGACGGATAGACCGAGAGAGTCAATCAGATTTTGGAGGACATGCTGAGAGCTTGTGCGCTAGATTATGGATCTAGTTGGGACGACAATTTGCCGTATGCAGAGTTCTCTTATAACAACAGTTATCAATCCAGTTTAAAGATGGCCCCTTTCAAAGCTCTATACGGAAGGAGATGCAGGACCCCGTTGTTGTGGGATGAAGTTGGAGACCGTCAGTTATTTGGACCAGATTTGATTAAAGAGTCTGAACAGAAGGTGAAGTTGACTCGCGATAGGCTCAAGTTAGCCCAGTCCAGGCAGAAGAGCTATGCAGATTCTAAACGCAAGGAGACAGTTTACGAAGTCGGAGACAGAGTTTATCTTCGAGTATCACCACTTCGAGGAGTGAAGCGCTTTGGAGTTAAGGGAAAGTTAGCACCACGTTTTGTAGGACCATACAAAGTTTTGGAGCGTATGGGAGAAGTTGCTTACAAGTTGGAATTGCCCGAAGGATTGTCGGGAGTTCACGATGTGTTCCATGTTTCTCAGCTGAAGAAGTGCCACGCAGAGATGGCTGAGATACCACTGAGAGATACCGTGCCACTGGAAGCGATTCAGCTGGATAGTGATTTGACCTACGAGGAGAAACCAGTTAAGATTCTGGAGTTTGCCAGCAGAGTCACCCGCAGCAAGGTTATCAAGTTTTGTAAAGTTCAGTGGAGCCACCATACCGAGGATGAAGCCACCTGGGAGCGAGAGGAAGATCTACGGAAGGACCACTCTCACCTATTTTCTAGCCAACCCGAATCTCGAGGGCGAGATTCATCTTAAGGGGGGTAGGTTTGTAACATCCAAAATTTTCAATTTGGAATGTTATACATTAGATCATCATGCATAACATATTTTATTGCATTTTGTTTTGCGATCCTAGAAATTCTACGCAACTCAAGGACCCACGGAGAGAGTTGGGGATTTCGTTATTTTCATATTTGGGTTTTCTCAAATTTTGAAAATAGGATCATTTGTTTTAATTATTTTTCTCTCCAAAAAATGTTTCATATTTAAAATATATGAGAGGGGATAATATGACTTCTCAAAAATAATGAAATATTGGAGGAAAAATATTAAAAACAAATATTTGATTTTATTTGGATTTTATTTGAATTAGGAAAATACGCGTTTTTCAAAATTGCATTTTAGGCCCAAATAAATGTTCATCTTGTCCGGCTTATTTTTGGAGGACTGGGAAAATTTATTTCGAGATTTTGGAGTCCGTTTAGTATTTCTTTTCTTTCTTTTCCTGCATGTCCGAATTATTTTTTTAAAAATGTTAACCGACCTACCGGGCCGTGTCCGGCTAGGACTCCTCGCCCGGCCGGCCCTTATAAGCCGGGAGGCCACCCCGCAGCCCAACTCGAGCCGCCCCACCACCCAAACCCTAGCGCCGCCCTGACGCCGCCGCCCGTCGCCCCGCCGCCGCCCGGAGCCCCCGCCGCCGACCCCGCCGCCCCACCGGAGCCCCGCCCGACGCCGGAGCCGCCCCGCCGCCGCCGTCCCGCCGCCCGAGGTTGACCGCTGCCGCTGGTTTCCGCGAGAAAACCGCCCGGTTTTTCGTTCGGTTTTTTTAAAACCCTAGATTTTTATTTTTTTTATAGATCGGTTTAGTTTTTTTCGGTTTATTTATTTTGCGGACGTTCGTCCGTACGTTCATTTTAATGAACGGTTTTCGTCGTTTAACCGCAGACACCGAACGTTCGTTTGTTAGCCTGTTCGTCAGTTTTTCTTTTTCTTGGATTTTCCGCGATTATTTTCGATCGCGATTTCCGATCTGTTTTTCGTATTAGTATAACTTTTCGCTCGTTTATCGGAATCAGGCGATTCAAGCGCCTAGAGTTTCATCTCGAAACCCTCTTTCTATTTAACCAACTTAAACAAGTTTTTGCTACTGTAAAGTTTGACTTAGGTCCAGATTAGTAAACGAAGCTTGTTTCTTTCGCCGTTTGAGTTTCGTTGCTTCGTTCGTTTTGATTCTTTTGGCAAACCGGAGTTCTTAAGTTGAACTTTCTGGTTAGATATCTTATTTTGAGTTTTACCCGTGCACCCTTGCTTGATTGCTTATGTATGTATTGTTTGTTTGTGATAGAGTACCCGGAGTGCGAAGCGTGCTACTACGAGTCTCTAGGTTTCATGGATCATCAGCAAGGCAAGTAACACTTTGATCATACCTCTTTACCACCCAGTTTTATTGCATTAGATCAATCCTCAAACAATTGCATGATTAGGATCTGATTAATATGTGGGTTTTGGGAAGTAGATGAGGTAGTACCTATTGCCCTGTTTATTATCAAACCTTTGGGAGTTACTTCTATGTTTGCTTATATTGCTATGCTATGCTCGTAGACGTGGATTGGGTTCGAGTGAATTTCCATGACAGTTGTGAGATTGTTAATTAATGGTTCAACTTAAGGTGGTTACTTTAATTTACATCTGGGTGGATTGAGGCACCTGGAGAACCCGGTGTTGCCTGTATTTTTGGATATCCCGGAGTACCCGTGTGATCATCCTATGGACCGCCACCCAGGCTCAAAGGGATCATGAGATTATTCATGCTAGAAACTTCCGTGTGCAGCCACAAGCTATTATGGGCTCTAGCATAGTTGAGTAGGTTACATGACCTCTTGAAGAGGTGGGCTAGCAGATGTAGGGAAAGTAGGTGTAACTGTCCACCCGGAGTAAAGAGTATTGTTTCTGAAAGACTGTGTCTGAGTCATCCGTTTCTCAAACACCATGTACTGTGAGAAATCAAACGGAGGCGATCGAGTCTTGTGGGGAAAAGTGCGCAAACCTCTGCAGAGTGTACAATCTAATCATGGTTAGCCGTGTCCCCGGTTATGGACATCTTGAGTATCTAGTTCTTGGATTATCATGTGAATCTCATCATCATGTTACTTAATTTAATTTGATTGGGTTAATCACGTTCTTAATTGGGATTGAGTTGGAGGTACCTTCTTAATGTTTATCAACCACCATGATAGTTAAATAAAATTTATTCCTTTGTTGTAGGAAAAAATTGGCTTTTCGCAAAACTGTAACCATAGAGCTTTCCACCAGCCAAATATGCATGTAGTGATAGCATTATTCTGTTCATTACTCTCTATGTGTTACTTTGCCAGCATATTCCATGTGCTGGCCCATTTTCGGGCTGCAACGTTCATGTTGCAGACTTTTCAGACGACAAGTAAGGTGCCATAGGTCGTGGTCTTATACTCAGTGATGCCGTTGGAGTTGATGGACTCGCTTTATCTTCCAAGCCTTCCGCTGTTATCGTTTTTAGATTGCCTTAAGCCATATTTATTGTATTAAGTTCTCTCTTGAGGCTATTTGATGTAATAAGTGTGTGATTGCTACTCTATTATAAATCCTTCAAGTATTGTGCGTGTCAGCATTACCGATCCAGGGATGACACTGATGCACAGAGACTAGACTGTTTGAGGTCTGGTCGCTACAATTTCTATGGGTTCGGTGACCGCCCTCAAGGGTCCCTTGGTGGAATCACGGCATCTTGCATTGTGCGAGGGCGTGAGGAGAACGGTGGCCCTAGTGACTTCTTGGGGAGCATTGTGCCTCCACACCGCTCCAAACGGAGATTAGCATCCGCAAGGGTATGGACTTCGGGATACTTCGGGATACGTTGAGCCTTTGTGCATCTTGTTTGTATCTTAGTTGGCTCTTGTGAGAGATTAATGGAATATCCCATTGTGGGGGAGTGATGTGCTTTGTGCACCTCACAATCCTATAAATGTGGGTACATGAGGAATACCATCTAGCATTGATATTACAAGATTGTCTAGTCGCTATGTGGTATGTCTTCTCATGAGAAATTCAAATTCTAAATAGTCCATTAATTATCTCTTGTTGGATCCTCTTATTGCCTCTTGTGAAGTTTTTATTGGTATCACATTATGGGGGAGTAAAATGCTATGTGTATATTACAAGCCTAGAAAATTTGTACATTTGAGATATTGTCACCTAGAATTGATATTGTATATTATCTTGTTCCTACGTGGCATGTTAGCTCTACAAGTTGCAATTTGCTTGTGTGTGGTTTGAAGATGATGTCGGATATCCTTGCTATCTACCAACGGGAATTATTTCCAAATACTTCTTGTCTTTTGACAATTGGTACTCACTTATGTGTGGTAGAAATTATTGATCATCTTTACATTGGCCTTTACTTTTATTTGCCTTATCTCTTGCCTAGGATTGTGTCAACTCCCATTGTATTCCATACCACTTGTGGATCTTGTTATTTCCTTGAGCTTGTCTAGTGTTTGTATAGATATAGTGAAAGTGGTGATCCCATCTTGTGCTTTTTGTATTCAAATGCAAATTCTCTATAATGCACAATGCTTGGGGGAGCTATCCTATTTTTCTTAGAACGCTCACCTTGTGATCCCTTTCAAGTGTGTGTTGGTGGAATGCAAACGGTTTCCTTTTGGTACTTTTTGCCATCATGAAACTTTGTAGAGAACTTGGTTTGTTTGGAACCATTCTCTCTTTTGGGAGTTTGACATCTTTCTTTTTGCATGTATCAATGGATATATCATTCCTTGATGTATCTTTTATGGATATCCTCCAAGTGATGATTTATTCATTTGGTATCTTTTCTTCACCTGGCATTTCTTTGTCATTTGGTATCGGTTCTTGAAAGTTTTGAGCATGCATATTGAAAGGATTGAGAAGAAGTGTCTAGAGGGGGTGAATAGAATCTTAGCAAGAAAAGTTGCAGTTTTTAAATTCTTTAAGTTGAAGTGGAGTTTTAGCACAAGTTCAAACATTCACAATACATATCAAGCAAGCATGACAAGAGTATATGATCAGCGGAAAGTAAATCATGCAAGATGCAAGAATGTAAGGGGAAGGGATTGAAGTGTCAAACGCAATTGGAGACACGGAGATTTTTTATCCGTGGTTCCGATAGGTGGTGCTATCATACATCCACGTTGATGGAGACTTCAACTCACGAAGGGTAACGGTTGCGCAAGTCCACGGAGGGCTCCACCCACGAAGGGTCCACGAAGAAGCAACCTTGTCTATCCCACCATGGCCATCGCCCACGAAGGACTTGCCTCACTAGGCTATATCTTCATGAAGTAGGCAATCTCCTTGCCCGTACAAACTCCTTGGTTCAACTCCACAATCTCTACGGAGGCTCCCAAGTGACACCTAGCCAATCTAGGAGACACCACTCTCCAAAAGGTAATAGATGGTGTGTTGATGATGAACTCCTTGCTCTTGTGCTTCAAATGATAGTCTCCCCAACACTCAACTCTCTCTCATAGGGTGCAATTGAGAGAAAGCTGTCCACGGCCCTCTCCTTGCTTTCAGCTGGTGCCAAGCTCACTCTGGTAAACTCTACCATTACTTCGATGTTGATCTATGCCATGTGTACACTTAAGCTGCACCCCAAGGTGATTGAACACATTGATAAGCTGCGTAGATATTGTTTGTGGGCCAAAAACACAGAGACAAGAGTTAAAAATAATTCTTTGGCTGCTTGGGAGTTGGTCTGTAGACCGAAGCGCAACGGTGGTCTTGGGGTGATTGACATCAAAACGCAGAATGTCGCACTCCTCCTCAAACACCTTTTCAAGTTCTACAATCATCACGATGTCCCGTGGGTGACTCTAATATGGTACACTTACTATGTGGGTCGAGTGCCACATGCAGCAGACCCGATCGGCTCTTTCTGGTGGCGTGATATCATGCAGCTCAGTAATGTGTTTCGTGGCATCACTCAGGTTGCGATTGGGGATGGATCTTCAGCTTTGTTTTGGAAGGATGTCTGGATTAAACATGATCATGATGCACCACTCTCCAAGGTCTTCCCCCGTGCCTTTTCCTTTTGCACAAACGAGGATGAGTCAGTGGGAACTATTCTGACGGCTACTGACCCTACTATGCTTTTCCATCTACCTCTGTCTACCCAAGCGAGACAGGAGGTCAGAGAAATTCAGCAACGATCCAGGCATGTTGTGCCGAAGAGGGATTCCGCTGATTCTTGGGTTTGTACCCTTGGAGGAAAGTTCTCGGCCAGCAAATACTACAACCACTACTTCAGGGAAACGATAGCCGACGAGGCCTTTCTGTGGCTTTGGAAAGCCAAGAGCCCCATCAAATTCAAGCTGTTTGGCTGGCTGTTGCTGGTAGACCGTCTAAACACAAGGAACATGTTGAAACAGAGACACTACACTGTTGTGGACAAGATTTATACATGCATGATGTGCCAAAACCCGCCGGAGGAAACGGTTGAACACCTCTTTTTCTCATGCCCATTTAGCCAGCGATGTTGGGCCAGAGTGGGATTGTTTTGGCCGAATGTGGGTAATAGGGTATCTTTGTTGCATGCTGGTAGAAATCAATGGAGTCAGCCGCTGTTCATGGATATTTTCTTGCTGGCTGCATGGAGCATTTGGAAGGAGAGGAACAATGAGTATTTCAGAGGGGTGCCTCACTCCTTCGCGGCATGGCTAGATAGATTCAAAAACCTACTAAGCCTGCTTGTGCACAACTGTAAAGAAGAGCTTCGCCCCTTCCTAGACTCTTATATACAAAACCTGTAACTTAGATACACTCTTTTTCTTGCTTGGTCTGAGGGGGCCCTCGAATACCCCTCACTTGTAATGATGTAATTGTTGTGGTGTGAGTAATACAAAGTCAGTGGGAGCCTCTCCCACTGTCGTCACTGTTCAAAAAAAACTCTCTCTCATAGGATTGGATTTGGTAGAAAGATGATTTGAGTGGAAAGAAACTTGGGGAAGGCTAGAGATCAAGATTTATGTGGTTGGAATGGAATATCTTGACCTCAACACAAGTGTAGGTGGTTCTCTCTCAGAAAATGTATGTTGGAAGTGTAGTCATTTGGAAGTGTAGTCATGTTCTGATGGCTCTCTCCAGGAATGAAGAGTGGGTGGAGGGGTATATATAGCCTCCACACAAAATCTAACCGTTACACACAAATCACCAAACTCGGTGGGGCCGAATTAGAAAACTCGGTCGGACCGATTTGGTTCATAATGTGACCGTTAGGCATTTCGGTGGGACCGACATGATCAACTCAGTGGGACCGATGTGCTAGGGTTAGGGTAAAGCCTTATCTCGGTTGGACCGATTACACAAACTCGGTGGGACCGATTTGGGTAATAAGCACAACAGAGAGTTGGCCAAGCAAACTCGGTGGTACAGATTTCATATTTCGGTGAGACCGAAATTAATGCAATAGACAACAGCGAGTTTGCAAGCCCATCTCGGTGAGACCGAGATCCCATCGGTGAGACCGAATTGATTAGGGTTTCTGGCAGTGGATATGTCAGGTGAACTCGGTGGCGCCGGATAGAAAGTTTCGGTGGGGCCGAGTTTGACTTTTGGTTTTGGGACATATGTGGATATGAGAAAGTGGTTGAGGGCTTTGGAGCATATCACTAAGCACTTTGAGTAAGCAAGCCATTAAGCAACACCTCATCCCCTCTTAATAGTATTGGCTTTCCTATGGACTCAATGTGATCTTGGATCACTAAAATGAAAAATGTAGAGTCCTGAGCTTTGAGATTGAGCCAATCCTTTGTCCTTATCATCTTGAAGGGGTTCCACATCCTCTTGTCAATGCCACTCCACTGTTGGACTTATCTGAAATATACTAGATGAAAGTATTAGTCCAACAAGAGATATGTTGACATTAATTACCAAAATCACCCAGGGAGCACTTATGCTTTCAATCTCCCCTTTTTGGTAATTGATGAGAACATACATCAAAGATTTAGATAAAGATATAGAGAATAACAAGTAAAGCTTTGGAAAGACATGTAACATGCATAGGCTCCCCCTACATGTATGCAATCATGTGAATATGGAACGTAAGAGCATATGAGTGCATAATCATGATAGAGCAAGCAATGAGTTACATGTATATTGGCTATATGCATCAGAGCAAATGGTGTGAATATAGGAAATGTGCCTTCATGCTCATGAGTCCTTGCAAACAGTATGTACATCAGCAAGATATCCTCATGCACATGAGTGTGATGCATATACTTACCTTGTGGTCTTGAGTTGGCTTAGATAGGGATGAACCTGAGTAAACAAGGTTAGATAACACAGATACATCTACTAGCCAGAGCAAACAAAAGGAACCACAAGAGTACCAAGATTGGGATGACATGTAGAGTTTGAGCACTGGATACTCTGTTAGACATGGACATGTCCCCAAAAGGTAAAGATATGCAATGAATTCGAAGATTTTCTTCCCTTAGATGTCTTGCTCCCCTGAATCTTGTATGGGATACTGGGAGAAGACAGGGAACAGAACAGAAAATCAGAGCAAAGCAAACACACAAACAACATGAACATGTCTTTCCCCTCTAAAGACATGTGACTTCTCTCCTCTTGAACACCAAGCATCTGGGGTATCTTCTCTCCCCCTGTTTGAAGCATTCTCTCCCCTTTTGAAGGATTAAGCTTTGATGTGAACTCTCTCTCCCCCTTTGACATCAATTTCCAAGAAGGGATCCTCTCGAGTGTGAGTCAAAATAGGTTCGGTCCTTGAGTCACAGAGCAAAGCAGCATATAAAATGTTATGCTAGTAGAGGACAAGAATCATTGAGTGGAACTGGAGCAAAAAGAATGCAGGATCAAGTGGCAAATTGTCTTTTCTGCAGTGAAATCGGTGGCACCGAGTTGTGTGTGTCGGTTGCACCGAAAGGATTCGGTGTGACCGAGTTCATCACAGAGAAAACACTTGTCACCTCAGCTCACTAGGCAAATAAGATCTCACAAATATTTGCAAGGAATTAAATGAAGAATTTGCAAGGAATTGGATGCAGGGAATGCAGAACGAAACAGAGAAAAAGAAAATCTAGATGAAGTTTTTTTTTGAAAGGGAAAACAAACATGCATGAGACAGATGCAAGAACACGGAGAAACACAAGAGAACTTCACCTAGAATTGGGCGGTGACAAAGTCACCTATGTTAGAGTATATTGACTAAGGAGTCAAGTGAGAACACTTGATCATAAGTCATACTCATCATTTAAGCTCAAAATGGGGTTACAATTTTTCGTTTAAGCATTTGATGTATGCACATCTTGTTGAGTTGCTTTGGCCCATGACTTGGAGTAAAGCTTCTCTAAGATGGAATAACATACCTTGGGGTGGTGGTGTTGATCTTGATCATGTAGTTGAACTTGTGTGGGATGCTCAAGGTTGATGTAGCTCATCAAGAGTTGGGAGCACCACTTGTAATTTGAGTTCATCTACCTACATGGGTTAGTCTTGCAAGGAATAGCACTTGTGTATCCAAAATGACAATCATGAAACTTGATACATATAATTTGTCAAAGGATATGTTGAAGGGTTTCGTGCTTCCTTGTCATCAACCACCGTATTGTAGAGACTTGGTGATGTAGAGATTGCTCAAGATGTGAGAGAGTTGCAATCTCATAGATTTAAATTCATCCAAGTACCTACAAGGGTTAGATAACATGCAAGGGTGCAAATATATCCAAGACATATGAATAACATCATGAAGGGAATATCAAGGATTAGTCATAGATTCATGCCTTGCATGTATCCAAATGGAGTTCCTACTCCAAGTTTGAAGCATCAATGATGTTCAATTCTCCTCTCAAACGGAAAAAAGACTTTCTCATCAAGCGGTTTGGTGAATATATCCGCCAATTGCTTATCGGTACAAACATGCTTAAGATCAATGTCCCCTTTAGCAACATGATCTCGAATGAAATAATGACGAACTTCAATATGCTTAGTTCGAGAATGTTGCACGGTGTTGTGAGCAATCTTAATAGCACTTTCATTGTCACAAAGCAATGGGACATGTTTCACATTGATCCCATAATCTTTAAGAGTTCGGGTCATCCAAAGTAATTGAGCACAACATGAACCGGCGGCAATGTATTCCGCTTCGGTGGTGGATAAGGATACCGAGTTTTGTTTCTTGGAAGACTAAGACACAAGAGATCTACCAAGAAATTGACAAGTACCCGAAGTGGACTTTCTATCAACCTTGTCTCCGGCATAGTCCGAGTCGGAATAGCCAACAAGATCAAAAGAGGACCTCTTAGGATACCAAATGCCAAAATTTGATGTATGTATTAAGTATCTCACTATCCTTTTCACAGCCTTAAGATGACATTCTTTGGGGGCCGCTTGATATCGTGCACACATGCACATGCTTAGCATAATATCGGGACTAGAGGCACATAGATATAACAATGATCCAATCATAGAGCGATAAACCTTTTGATCAACCGGTTTACCATCCTTAGTCAAGTCAAGATGTCCACTATTAGGCATGGGAGTTTTTATACCTTTGCTTTCTTGCATGTTGAACTTCTTGAATAAGTCCTTGGTGTACTTTGTTTGAGAAACAAAGGTTCCTTCCTTAGTTTGCTTGATTTGCAAACCAAGAAAGAACTTGAGTTCACTCATCATAGACATCTCAAACTTATTTGACATTAGCTTTCCAAACTTTTCACTAAAATGAGGGTTAGTCAAACCAAATGTGATATCATCAACATAAATTTGGCATACAAATAATTCACCATTAACCCTTTTAGTGAAAAGAGTAGAATCTATCTTTCCAATCTCAAAGCCTTTTTCAATAAGGAACTTTGTCAAGCATTTATACCACGCTCTAGGAGCTTGCTTAAGACCATAAAGGGCTTTGTGAAGTTTGTAAACATGATCAGGTTTCTTAGGATTTACAAAGCTGGGAGGTTGTTTAACGTAAACTTCCTCCTCAATTTCACCATTTAGAAAAGCACATTTAATGTCCATTTGGTATAAAGTGATATCATGGTGATTAGCATAGGCAAGTAAGATGCGGATGGACTCAAGTCTAGCAATGGGGGCATATGTCTCAACGTAGTCCATACCTTCGACTTGAGTGTAGCCTTGGTGACTAGACGAGCTTTGTTGCGGACGACTTGACCATCTTCATCTTGCTTGTTGTGAAACACCCATTTGGTATCGATGATGTTGTGGTTGTTGTAGGGCTTCTCGACCAATGTCCACACTTGATTTATCTCAAAGTTGTGTAGCTCTTCATGCATGGCATTTATCCAATCTGGATCTTCCAATGCTTCTTCAACCTTCATAGGTTCAATACTAGAGATGAATGAGTAATGTTCACAAAAGTTGGCCAAACGAGTTTTAGAGCGAGTGATTCTCCCGGTTTGGATATCGTTGTAGATTTTCTCGACGGGATGGTCTTTGGCGACTCTTGCTCGAACTCGTGGGAGCTTTTGCTTGGGTCAGGGTGGAACATCTTCTTCATCATCTCCTTCTTCTTGGCCTTCTTCATTGTTGGCGTTGTCGTTCTCTTGTCGCAGTGGAGAAGGAGGATGTTGATGTTCATCTTGGTGTACTTCCTCGTTTTCTTCGTCTTGGTGTGTCCCACTTGTGGATGCTTCCGTATCAACTCTTGGTTCACCTTGTCGTGAGGTAGAAGCTTCCACTTGGACGGACGAGGTACTCTCCTTCACCTCCGTTGGTTGAATCTTCCCAATAGACAAGTCTTGGATTGCTTCCGAAGGATCTTTATCACCTACATCAATTGGCAATTGCTCTACTTGCGAGCCGTTAGATTCATCAAACTTCACATCTACCGTCTCTTCAACCTTTCGGGTGAAACTGTTGTAGACACGGTAAGTGTGAGAGTTTGAGCCATAACCAAGTAGGAAACCCTCATGAGATTTAGGAGCAAATTTAGAATGACGATGCTTATCAAGAATGTAACACTTTGAGCCGAATACTCGAAAGTATCCAACTTGGGGTTTATTACCGGTGAGTACCTCGTATGCCGTCTTGCCGAGAAGCTTGTGAAGATACAAGCGATTTGCTGCATGACAAGCCATCTCAACCGCTTCCGCCCAAAAGTGTTTTGGAGTCTTGTACTGTAGCGACCAGACCTCAAATGGCCTGTGCTGCTGTGCCCCAGTGTCATCCCTGGATCAGTAATGCTGACACGCACAGTACAAATGGAGGATTTATAACAGAGTAGCAATCACACACTTATTACATCGAATATCTCCAAAGAGAATAAGAATGATAAACATGGCTTAAGGCCATCTAATAACGATAACAGCGGAAGACTTGGAAGATAAGTGAGTCCATCAACTCCAGCGGCATCACTGAGTATAAGACCACGACCTAAAGCACCTTACTCGTCGTCTGAAAAGTCTGCAACATGAAACATTGAAGCCCGAAAACGGGTCAGCACATAGAATATGCTGGCAAAGTAAGAAACTTCGTTTGCTAATCTGGATCTAGGTCAAATTTTACTGTAGCAAAAACTTGTTTGAGTAGGTTAAACGGAAAGAGAATTTCGAGACGAAACTCTAGGCGCTTGAATCGCCTGATTCCGATAAACGAGCGAGAAGTTAAACAGAATCGAAGATTCGATCAGAAATCGAATCTGAGAAAATAACGAGAAAATCCGACGAAAAAGAAAAATGGACGAACGGTTAAATAACGGACGTTCGTGAACAGAGAAAAACCGACGAACGCGTTCGTTAAAACGAACGGTTCGGTGAACGCTCGTAAAATAATGAAACCGAAAAAAAACCGATCTAGGATTTTTTTTAAACGAAGGGTTTTTTTTACAGAAAACCGGCAACGACGGGAACGGGCGGCGGCAGTACCTCGACGGCGGGCTCCGGCGGCGGCGGGGTGCGGGGCTCAGGGGCTCCGGCGGCTCCCAGCGGCGGCGGCGGCGGGGTAAACGGCGGCGGCGGCGGGGCGTGTTGCGGCGGCGGCGATGAGGGGCTCCGGCGGCGGCTCGTGGTGAGGAAAGAGAGGGGGGGGCGCGGTATTTAAGGAGGGGGGGTGTGCGGCGGCTTGGGCAAGGGGGCACCCGAGGCGGCGGCGGCTCCCGTGCCCGGGACGGACTCCGGCGGCGAGCTCCCGTGCGGGAAGAGGAAGGCGCAAGGCGGGCCGTCGGCTGGGCCTTTGGCCCAGTCGGCGCACGGGCGTTTTTTTTTATTTTTTTTTAAATAAGTTCCGCGGAAAATAATACGTAAAAAAATAAATAAAAATCAGAAAAATATGAAATAAATTTTTCCCGTCTAGTTAGAAAATCTAGAATAGGGTGAACATTTTTTTATGTCAAAATAAATATTTTGGAAAACATGCAATATTTTTAATGCAATAAAAATTGCAAATAAAATCCAAATAAATGCCAATAAATGATTTTAACATTTTTCCTCCAGTATTTCAATTGTTTTGGAGAAGTCATATTTTCTCCTCTCGTTTATTTAAAATGAAATATTTTTCCGGAGAGAAAAATAATTAAAACCACAATCCTCGTTTGAAAAATCAAATTTGAAAATTCGAGAAAATCCCCAACTCTCTCCGAGGGTCCTTGAGTTGCTTAGGATTATCGAGGATTTGTCAAAATGCAACACAACATGATATGCAATGATGGTCTATGTATAACATTCCAAATTGAAAATTTGGGATGTTACAAACCTACCCCCTTAAGATGAATCTCACCCTCGAGATTCGGGTTGGCTAGAAAACAGGTGGGAGTGGTTTTTCCGTAGATCTTCCTCTCGCTCCCAGGTGGCTTCATCCTCTGTATGGTGACTCCACTGAACTTTGCAAAACTTGATAACCTTGTTGCGGGTAACTCGGCTGGCATACTCGAGAATCTTAACTGGTTTCTCCTCATAAGTCAAATCACTTTCCAACTGAATCGCTTCCAGTGGCACGGTGTCTCTCAGTGGTATCTCAGCCATCTCTGCGTGGCACTTCTTCAACTGCGAAACGTGAAATACATCATGTACTCCAGACAATCCTTTGGGCAATTCCAGCTTGTAAGAAACTTCTCCCATACGTTCCAACACTCTGTATGGTCCGATAAAACGGGGCGCTAACTTTCCTTTAACTCCAAAACGCTTCACTCCTCGAAGTGGTGATACTCGAAGATACACTCTTCTCCGACTTCGTGAACGGTCTCCTTTCATTTAGAATCAGCATAACTCTTCTGCCTGGACTGGGCTACTTTGAGCCTATCGCGAATCAACCTCACTTTCTGCTCAGACTCCTTAATCAAATCTGGTCCAAACAACTGACGGTCTCCAACTTCGTCCCATAACAACGGTGTTCTACACCTCCTTCCGCACAAAGCTTCGAAAGGGGCCATCTTCAAACTGGTTTGATAACTGTTGTTATACGAAAACTCCGCATATGGCAAATTGTCGTCCCAACTAGATCCATAATCTAGTGCACATGCTCTCAACATGTCCTCCAAAATCTGGTTGACTCTCTCGGTCTGTCCATCTGTCTGTGGGTGGAAAGATGTACTAAATTCCATCCTGGTTCCCAATGTTTCATGTAACTGCTTCCAAAACTTCGAGGTAAATTGGGTTCCTCTGTCTGATACAATGGTCCTCGGAACTCCATGCAAACATACGATCCTGGTCATGTATATCTTTGCCAACTTAGCACTGGTGTAAGTGGTCTTCACTGGAATGGAATGAGCCACTTTCGTCAAACGATCGACTACAACCCATATCGAGTCATAGCCTGAACGAGTCCTGGGTAATCCCGTGATAAAATCCATGCCTATTTTATCCCACTTCCATTCGGGTATCGGCAATGGTTGTAGCAATCCTGCTGGCTTCTGATGCTCTGCCTTCACTCTCTGACATACATCACAAACTGCTACATACTCCGCAATATCCTTTTTCATTCCGGTCCACCAGAAAGTATTCTTCAAATCCAAATACATCTTGGTATTCCCTGGGTGAATCGAGTACGGTGAATCATGGGCTTCTTGCAAAATCAACTTCCTGATCTCCGGATCATTCGGCACATATACGCGGTCCTCGAACCATAAGGTATCGTGCTCATCCTCACGAAATCCCTTGGCTTTTCCTTTGCTCATCTTCTCCTTTATCTCTTCAATCTCCTTGTCTATTTTCTGAGCTTCTCTGATCCTTTCCATCAAGGTAGACTGAATCTCCAATGTCGCTAAATAGCCTCTAGGGACTATCTCCAAACATAGCTCACGAAGGTCCTCGGCTAACTCCTGAGGTAATTCTCCTGTCATGAGGGTGTTGATATGACTCTTGCGGCTCAACACGTCTGCTACTACGTTAGCCTTTCCAGGGTGATAATGCAATCTCATATCATAATCTTTAATGAGCTCCAACCATCTCCTCTGTCTGAGATTTAACTCCTTTTGCGTGAAAATGTACTTCAAACTCTTGTGATCCATGTACACCTCACAATGGTTTCCGATGAGAAAATGTCTCCATGTCTTCAATGCATGCACACGGCTGCTAATTCCAAATCATGCGTAGCATAATTCTTCTCATGGGGTTTAAGTTGTCGTGAAGCATACGACACAACTCTTCCTTCCTGCATAAGCACTGCTCCAAGTCCTCGACGAGAAGCGTCGCAATAAACTTCATAGTCCTTACGTTGATCGGGCAGAATCAACACTGGTGATGTAACCAATCGTTTCTTCAGCTCTTGGAAACTAGCTTCACATTCCCCGGTCCAATTGAATTTGGTGTCCTTCTTCAATAGCTCGGTCATGGGCTTAGCAATCCTTGAGAAATTCTCGATAAATCTCCGGTAGTATCCTGCAAGTCCAAGAAAACTCCGGATTTCTCCAACTGTCGTGGGTGATTCCCAACTTGTCACGGTGTCAACCTTGGCAGGGTCTACTGCTATTCCTTCTCCAGAAATAACATGTCCAAGGAATCCAACTTCCTTCAACCAAAACTCACATTTGCTGAACTTGGCATATAACTGATGTTCTCTGAGCTTCTCAAGTACCAATCGTAAATGCTCCTCATGCTCTTCTTCATCCTTGGAAAAAATTAAAATATCATCAATGAACACCACGACGAACTTATCCAAAAACTCCATAAACACCTTGTTCATCAGGTTCATGAAATAGGCCGGTGCGTTAGTCAGTCCAAATGACATAACGGTATACTCATACAATCCATATCTGGTGGTAAATGCCGTCTTGGGTATATCCTGCTCTCGAATCTTTAACTGATGGTATCCTGATCATAGATCGATCTTGGAAAATACCTTAGCTCCTTGCAAGCGGTCAAACAAATCATTGATCATCGGCAGTGGGTACTTGTTTTTGATGGTCACTTCATTCAATCCTCGGTAATCAACAACCATCCTTAGTGATCCATCTTTCTTCTCCACTAGAAGTACTGGTGATCCCCAAGGTGACGAACTTGGGCGAATATAGCTTTTATCCAGTAACTCCTTGATCTGCTTCTTTATTTCCTCCAAATCCTTTGCGGGCATCCTGTACGGTCTCTTAGATATTGGCCCTGTGCCTGGCAAAAGTTCAATCGAAAACTCAATGTCTCTATCTGGTGGCATGCCTGGCAACTCTTCTGGAAATACATCTGGAAAATCCTTCACCACTGGTACTTCCTCCTGTACAACTCCTGATAAGGAATTCACTTGAGTCCTCTTCGGCATATGCCGGGATACATACTTGATCCTTTTTCCTTCTGGGGTGGTAAGCAAAATCGTCTTGCTAGCACAATCGATGTTTCCTCCATACAACGATAGCCAATCCATTCTCAAAATCACATCCAAACCTTGCGATTCCAAAACAATGAGGTCTGAGGGGAAAACATGCCTACCAATGGCCAACGGTATCTGAAAACATCCTTGGGTGGCTATATACTCTGCTCCTGGCGAGGTTACTAACATGGGGCTTTTGAGAACTTGGGTGGACATCTTAAACTTGTTTACGAATCCCCTTGATATGTATGAATGCGATGCACCAGTATCGAAAAGAACGGTTGCAGTAAATGACTTAACCAAAAACTTACCTATTACTGCATCAGGCTGAGCTTCAACCTCCTCCACGCTCACGTGGTTCACATGTCCTTTGTTGAACGGGTTCGGCTTCTTCCCAGAGCTTCCATTTCCATTTTGGGCTTCGGGACAATCAGTAGCATAATGTCCCGTCTTCTGGCACTTGAAACAAGTAATGTGACTTAGATCTCTCTTGGTTGGGGTAGATGGGTTGGTGCGGTTCTGTCCGTTTCCTCCTCCATTCCCATTACCATTCTTGGAGCCATTATGGTTGTGCGAGCTACCTCCTCCATGGGTATGCTGAAACTGTCCTCCCGGCTTCGGGGTAAATCATGGCTTCTGCTGGGCTCCAGAATTGTACTTCCCTTGTCCATACTTCCTCTTGCGGTTTTCAATCTGCTGATGCTTCCCTTCAATCATGAGAGCTCTATCTACCAGCTCCTGGTAGTTGTTGAAGGTTGCTACCATCAACTGCATACTCAGTTCATCATTCAGTCCTTCTAAAAACTTCTCCTGCTTGGCAGCATCTGTAGCAACGTCATCTGGTGCATAACGTGCTAACTTACTGAATTCCTCCACATACTGGCCTACGGTGCGTCCTCCTTGGCGTAGGTTGCGAAACTCACGCTTCTTCATAGCCATAGCTCCTGCTGAAACATGAGCTGTACGGAAAGCTTGCTGAAACTGGTCCCATGTGACAGTGTCAATAGGGTGCGTGGCTGTATAATTCTCCCACCATGATGTTGCGGGTCCATCAAGCTGATGTGCGGCAAAACGCACTCTTTCCGCATCTGTGCATCCTGCAGTGGTCAACTCCCTTCCAACTTTGCGGAGCCAATCATCTGCTATAATCGGCTCGGTGCTACTGGAAAACACCGGCGGGTTTAGCCTTAAGAAACGGGCTAAGTGATCAACAGGTGGTGGTGGCGGTGGGTTGTTGTTGTTGTTGCCTTGGTTCTGAACTAACACTTGCATCAGGGCATTCTGTTGCTGAATCAACTGGGTGATCTCTGGCGGGAAAACAAATCCGGTGTCGCATCTCGGAGGCATCTGATAGGTTTAGAAAAGATGAGAGGTAAGAATAGAATGAGGTCTAGAGAGAAAACACTACCCATATGCTCATGAGACAAATTCAATCAATATCACTCAATCAATCAAACAAGGCAAAACAATCGATCTAACTAGCGTTACAAAGTGCTTGAACTATACTATTAAATGGGGGAAAACTACTACTGATATGGTGGTCTACTAAAATTCTGATCCGTTGAAGACTCCATGATGTCTGCTCCAGCTTCATCAATCCATTCGTCTTCACTTGGTTCCGAGTCGGTGTCGTCGATGATGATGTAGTTATCCGGACAAGTGCATTCGTCGACTTCTGCTTTTGGCACTGGATTTCCCACGAATGCTCCAATCTTATTCTCCAGGTCGTCAATCTTCCCTACTAGTGCATTGATTTCCTCCAAGTAATCTTCGCGTGTAGCCTTGAGTTCTTCTTGGAGTTCCTTGATCTTTGTGAATGCCTTCTTCAGTTCTTCCTTGTCCGTGCACATCTGATTCTCCTGGCGTCGAATATGTTGGTTCTGCTCCTGGATGAAAGCTGCAATTGATCCATCCTTCTTGGTCTTGATCATCTCCCATTGCGCGTCTCGACGTCCACAAATTTGGTAAATTGTATCCTTAAGCTCCTGGTGATAGACTTCTCCAATGCGTCCCATGGCGATGTGTGCGGCCATGCTCTTCCCTAAACTCCAAGTTGGTGCTTCGAAAACCAATCTCATTGGTTCCGTAATTGGCACAAACGTCCTTCCTGGAATGATAACTTGAATCTTCCAGCTCTCCTCTTCAGGTAATGTGGCGTTGTAGGTTCCGGTGACGCTTGGTATTCATATGTTCAAATACTTGGTGACTTCCTTCAGATGTCGACCAAACGGCGTGTCTTCATCTGATTGCATGAACTTGCTCCTTGCATTCGCCATTCCTAAAAGAGTAGAAAGTGGAGAGAGGTCACAAATGAGAAGAGAGAAGTTTTCTAGGGCTTAAGCTTAGTGGTCGTGTCCTACAGTCAGCATGTGCTCTGATACCAACTTTGTAGCGACCAGACCTCAAATGGCCTGTGCTGCTGTGCACCAGTGTCATCCCTGGATCAGTAATGCTGACACGCACAGTACAAATGGAGGATTTATAACAGAGTAGCAATCACACACTTATTACATCGAATATCTCCAAAGAGAATAAGAATGATAAACATGGCTTAAGGCCATCTAATAACGATAACAGCGGAAGACTTGGAAGATAAGTGAGTCCATCAACTCCAACGGCATCACTGAGTATAAGACCACGACCTAAAGCACCTTACTCGTCGTCTGAAAAGTCTGCAACATGAAACGTTGCAGCCCGAAAACGGGTCAGCACATAGAATATGCTGGCAAAGTAACACATAGAGAGCAATGAACAATAATAATGCTATACTACATGCATATATGGCTGGTGGAAAGCTCTATGGTTACAGTTTTGCGAAAAGCCAATTTTATCCTACTTCAAAGGAATAAATTTTATTTAACTATCATGGTGGTTGTTAAACATTGAGAAGGTACCTCCAACTCAATCCCAATTAAGTGTCATCATTAACCCAACAAAATTAATTAAAGTAACATGGTGATGAGATTCACATGATAATCCAGGTACTAGATACTCAAGTTGTCCATAACCGGGGACACGGCTAACCATGATTAGTTTGTACACTCTGCAGAGGTTTGTGCACTTTTCCCCACAAGACTCGATCGCCTCCGCTTGATTCTCGCACTGCATGATGTTTGAGAAACGGATGACCGAGACACAGTCTTTCAGAAACAATCACCCTTTACTCCGGATGGACAGTTACACCTACTTTCCCCTACATCTGCTAGCCCACCTCTTCAAGAGATCATGTAACCTACTCAACTATGCTAGAGCCCATAATAGCTTGTGGCTGCACACGGAAGTTTCTAGCATGAATAATCTTATGATCCCTTTGAGCCTGGGTGGCGGTCCATAGGATGATCACACGGGTACCCCGGGATATCCAAAAATACAGGCAGCACTGGGTTCCCCAGGTGCCTCAATCCACCCAGATGTGAGTTTTAGTTGCCACCTTAAGTAAACCATTAATTAACAATCTCACATCTGTCATGAATATCTCTCAAACCCAATCCACGTCTACGAGCATAGCATGGCAATATAATAGCAAACGTAGAAGTAACTCCCAAGGGTTTGATAAATAACACAGGTAATAGGTACTACCTCAACTACATCCCAATACCCACAGTTTAATTAGATCCTAACCATGGAATGTTTGAGGATTGATCTAGTGCAAATAAAACCGGGTATGGAAAAGTATGATCAAAGTGTTACTTGCCTTGCTGATGATCCGCGAAACCTAGAGATTTGAAGTAACAGGCGGCGCACTCCGGGTACTCTATCGCAAACAAACAAGCAAACAATAAGTACTCATCTAATGCACAGGTAAAACTCGAATGAAAGATCCAACCAGAAATTTCAACTTAAGAACTTCGGTTTGCAAAAAGAATCAACTCGAACGAAGCAACGAAAGTCAAACGGCGAAAGAAACAAGCTTCGTTTACTAATCTGGATCTAGGTCAAATTTTACAGTAGCAAAAACTTGTTTGAGTAGGTTAAACAGAAAGAGAATTTCGAGACGAAACTCTAGGCGCTTGAATCGCCTGATTCCGATAAACGAGCGAAAAGCTAAACGAAAACGAAGATCTGATCTGAAATCGAGATCTGGAAAAATCACGGAAAAATCCGACGAAAAAGAAAACTGACGAACAATTAAAGAATGGACGTTTGTTTACAGCGGAAATCCGATGAACACGTTCGTTAAAACGAACGGATCGGTGAACGTTCACTAAATAATAAAACCGAAGAAAAATAAACCGATCTAGGGTTTAAAAAAACGAACGGTTTTTTTTTAGAAAAACCGGCAAGCGGCGGCGGCGGCTCGGTACCTCGTCGGGACGGGCTCCGGCGGGGCGGCTTGGGGCTCCGGCGGGGGTCGGCGAGGTCGGCGGCGAGGGGCGGCGGCGGAGGCGCACGGCAAGCGGGCGGCGGCGGCGGAGGCGCACGGCAAGCGGGCGGCGGCGCTGCGGCTCCGGCGGGGCGGCTTGGGGCGGGCTCAGGGTGAGGGAGGGGGTGGCGGCGGCGGGCATATAAGAGGGGGGAGGGGCTGCTTGGAGGAGGGGGCAAGGCGGCGGCGATGACGTGTCCGAGCCGGACACCGGCGGCGGCGCAGGCGTGCGCGCGAGGGAGACGGCGCGGGATGGGCCGGCCGGCTCGGCTGGGCCTCGGCCCGGTCGGGCGCGGTGGGTTTTTTTTAAATATATTCCGCCGAAAACAAAAAAAAAATCGCAGAAAAATAAATAAAAATCCAAAAATGATAAAACAAATTTTCCCCATCTAATTAAAATAATTAGAACAAGGTGAACATTTTTTTGACACAAAAATGCAGTTTTGAAAACATGCAATTTTTTTAATGCAATTAAAATTGCAAATAAAATCCGAATAAAATCCAATATATGATTTTAATATTTTTCCTCCAATATTTCAATTGTTTTGGAGAAGTCATATTTTCTCCTCTCATTTATTTTAATGTGAAATATTTTTCCGGAGAGAAAATAATTAAAACCAAAATCCTCGTTTTATTATTTGATGAAAATCAAATATGATAATCGGGAAAATCCCCAACTCTCTCCGAGGGTCCTTGAGTTGCTTAGGATTTATCGAGGATTTGCCAAAATGCAATAAAATATGCTATGCAATGATGATCTATGTATAACATTCCAAATTGAAAATTTGGGATGTTACATGAACCCAAAGCTAAGCACTTCTCCCATTGCAAGAAAGATCAATCTAGTAGGCCAAACCAAACTGATAATTCGAAGAGACTTGCAAAGATAACCAATCATACATAAAAGAATTCAGAGAAGATTCAAACATTGTTCATAGATAAACTTGATCATAAACCCACAATTCATCGGTCTCAACAAACACACCGCAAAAGAAGATTACACCGAATAGATCTCCACAAGAGAGGGGGAGAACATTGTATTGAGATCCAAAAAGAGAGAAGAAGCCATCTAGCTAATAACTATGGACCCGAAGGTCTGAGGTAAACTACTCACACATCATCGGAGAGGCTATGGTGTTGATGTAGAAGCCCTCCGTGATCGATGCCCCCTCCGGCGGAGCTCCGGAAAAGGCCCCAAGATGGGATCTCATGGGTACAGAAGGTTGAGGCGGTGAAATTAGGTTTTTGGCTCTGTATCTGGTAGTTTGGGGTACGTAGGTATATATAGGAGGAAGAAGTACGTCGGTGGAGCAACATGGGGCCCACGAGGGTGGAGGGCGCGCCCAGGGGGTAGGCGCCCCCCCTACCTCGTGCCTTCCTGGGTTATGTCTTGGCGTAGGGTCCAAGTCCTCTGGATCATGTTCGTTCCGAAAATCACGTTCCCAAAGGTTTCATTCCGTTTGGACTCCGTTTGATATTCTTTTTCTGCAAAACTCTGAAATAGGCAAAAAACAGCAATTCTGGGCTGGGCCTCCGGTTAATAGGTTAGTCCCAAAAATAATATAAAAGTGTATAATAAAGCCCATTAATGTCCAAAACAGAATATAATATAGCATGGAACAATCAAAAATTATAGATACGTTGGAGACGTATCACATGCCATGCACCGTGTATCTCATTTATCCAAGACTATGTTGATGCTTAATGCTCATCCTTACATTAGTCTTCTCAAGTGCTTTGTCATGACTCACACACATCTTTTTGGTTGAGCCTTTTCTTAAGTTGCCTCTTTTACATGTTGCTCAACCATGTGTTTGTTGCAAGTGCTAGGCTTTGTTTCCTACATGCTCACTTTCACTTGTTGTGAGTTTCTATTGATTTTCGGGGAGTGATGATCCTATTGTGTGCACTTGGTATCCTAATGCAAATAAACTAAATTGTGCACAAATCATGGGGAGCTTCTCTATTTTCTCTAGAACAACCCTTTGCTCATATCATAATATCTTTTATTCATGTGGCTCGTAGTATCTTTGGTCTAGTTGGTTCAATTGGTATCTTTTGATAGCTTGCTTCAATTGGTATCTTTTGATTGCTTGATTGCGTGTGTCTCTTTTTGCTATGTCTTTGTAGCATATCATTCTTTTGCAATCTTTGGGCCTCAATATATTTTGTCTTCCTCCAAGTATTTACTTTTGGATTTGTGTATGGCATTCCACTCTCTTGCTGAGAAATACACAACTTATGGAGGAACACTTTTTGTATTGGCCCTCTAAGCTTTTCGCCCATTTTGGCAATCGATGCCAATGGGGGAGAAGTTTCAGAGAGTTTTGTGGTGAAGTTTCCAGAGTTTCTTCTTGCTTTGGTTTTGTTCCTAAGCTTTTGCATCTCATACTCATGCATCATTGGTTGTTACATTGCATGGTGATGCATAATTCCTTATATAAACTCTCCTGAAAGTGATTGTCATCAATTACCAAAATGGGGGAGATTGAAAGGACATGCAGTGCCCCCATGTGTGGTTTTGGTAATTGACGACAATATCTATGGTCTAATGGTTGCCTTGAGTTATATTTGAAGGATTTGTCCATAGGCTTTTCTTGGAGTCCATTTGTTGGTTTCAAGGAGTTTATGAGTTGACCAAGGTGCTATTAAGGAATTATCCAAAGATTGGTCATGTGAGTGTTGAGCTTATTGCAAGCATGTCTTGAAGAAGAAGAAGATTGTGTGATCATTCATGTTTATCTTCAAGAAATCATCCAAATGAAGGAGAGTTGGAAAGATTCAAGGTTGATCAAGACTAAGTCAAGAGTGAATCAAGTTGATCAACTCACAAAGCGTAGAAGATGTACCGAGAGGGATCAAGTGATCCCATGGTATGGTAAGCATTGTCCATTACGCTTTGTGTACTAACCCATGGTCTATGTGAGAGTTCTATGTAGGGTCAGGTATGTGTCCATGGGCTTGCGTCAAGAGGAAGACATCATACAACCCATGGAGAGGATGGCAGCAAGTGGTGATCGTCATCAAGATTGCCGTGTGCAAGTTCAAGTGGAGCATCACGAAGAGATCAAGTGCTTGAAACTTGCTGTCCATAGTGGTGACAATGGACTTGTGAAGATGTGCGGAAGAGTGGCTCACCCATAGTGGAGTATGGGGGAGCAATCAACTAGTCTTCATCGAGCCAACGCAATCAAGAAAGGTGGTCCAACTTGAGGGAGTCAAGATCGTCATCATCTAGCTCAAGTGGACCATGTGCAAGGCAAAGGTTTGCCCTTGATAGGTTTTCCATTTTACCGGTCTCATGGTGGTAGTTGGGAGACTGGGTTATAGGATCGATTGCCGTACTATCAAGGGGGGCTCTCAATGCGTAGCTTGATTGTATCATTCATAGAGAGCTCAAACCATTGCATCCTTGCATCATCTTTCTTGGTTCTTGTTTGGTTTTCTCCTTGTGAGATTTGGAGCTTTTGGTCATCTTCTTGACAAGCATGAGTTCATCGAAAACAGAGTTCACATGCTTCTTCTATTGCGTTTTCGGTGTTGGAGGTTTTACCGGTCTTATTCGAGGAAGGGTTCTCACCATTTTCTTTTGGGCCTTATAATTTCCTTCTTATTGTTATTTCTA
Source organism: Aegilops tauschii subsp. strangulata (assembly GCF_002575655.3). Classification (NCBI taxonomy): domain Eukaryota; kingdom Viridiplantae; phylum Streptophyta; class Magnoliopsida; order Poales; family Poaceae; genus Aegilops; species Aegilops tauschii. The sequence goes on from NC_053039.3 coordinate 245,803,276, forward strand.
TCAAGATAGTGTTAGCCCTTGTCTCTAGCTTTCCAACAAACTTGGTTTCGTTGAATTCGGAGTCCATTTGCAAAAGTTGTGTCAGTTTTGGTGTCCTCAAAAAAGCTGCAGCGGTACTACCGCTTGGAGGGGATGTAATTTTTTAGTACCGCTCCGTGTGAGCTGTAGTACTGTGCCGGATTTTGTGCACTGACCAAAACTCAGCGGAAGTAGCCATGGATGTATTTTTTTAGTACCGCTCGCAAGCAGTAGTACCGCTACCCCTAGCGGTAGTACCGTGAGGACGAGTGGTAGTACCGCTACGGCGGTTCTACTGGCCTTTTGCCTCCTCGCTGTTGTTTTTCAAATGGCTTCCACCGCCCTAGCGGTAGTACCGCTCTGTGCGGGCTGTGAGCATAACGGTTGGATTTTTCCCCACCTATAAAAGGGGGTCTTCTTCCCCAATGAACCTTATCCTTTGAGCTCGTGTTCTTCCCCCATTGTTGAACTTCTTCGAGCTTGTTATCTCTCAATCCCTCCATGGATTCTTGCTAGTTTTGGGGGGAAAAGAGAGAGGAGATCTAGATCCACATTTCCACCAATCACTTTCTCCTCTATGTGAGGGGAACCCCTTGGATCTAGATCTTGGAGTTCTTGGTGTTCTCCTTCTTGTTCTTCCTCTCATTTTCCTCCCTAGCATTAGTTGCTTTGGTGGGATTTGGGAGAGAAGGGCTTGGGCACTCCGTGTGCCCTTGCCATTGCATTTGGTGCATCTGTTTGAGTTCTCCACGGTGACACGTGGAAGTTACAAGTTGAGAAGCTTATTACTCTTGGGTGCTTGGTGCCCTTGAGCTTGTTCCTCTTGGGTGCTTGGGCGCCCTAGACGGTTGGTGGTGTTCGAAGCTCAATCATTGTGGTGTAAAGCTCCGGGCAAGCGTCGGGGTCTCCAATTAGGTTGTGGAGATCGCCCCGAGCAATTTGACGGGTACCGGTGACCGCCCCCAAGGGTTGCCAAAGTGTACGGGTTCGGTGACCGCCCTCAAGGGTCCCTTAGTGGAATCACGACATCTTGCATTGTGCGAGGGCATGAGGAGATTAAGGTGGCCCTAGTGGCTTCTTGGGGAGCATTGTGCCTCCACACTGCTCCAAACGGAGATTAGCATCCGCAAGGGTGTGAACTTCGGGATACATCTCGTCTCCGCGTGCCTCGGTTTTCTCTTACCCGAGCCCTTTACTTATGCACTTTACTTTGTGATAGCCGTATTGTTTCTTGTCATATATCTTGCTATCACCTAGTAGTTTATCTTGTTTAGCATAAGTTGTTGGTGCACATAGGTGAGCCTAGTTGTTGTAGGTTTTGTGCTTGACAAATTAACCACTAGGTTTATTCCGCATTTGTTCAAGCCTAAACCGTAATTATTTAAAAGCACCTATTCACCCCCCCTATAGGCGACATCCACGATCTTTCACATGTGATGTTTATCTTTTTATGCATCTTATTTTGCTTAGTACGACGGTAGCATTATAAGATGATCCCTCACTAAATTTCAAGGTATAAGTGTTCTCCCTGAGTATGCACCGTTGCTACAGTTCGTCGTGCCGAGACACCACGTGATGATCGGGTGTGATAAGCTCTACGTTCACATACAACGGGTGCAAGCCAGTTTTGCACGTGTAGAATACTCGGGTTAAACTTGACGAGCCTAGCATATGCAGATATGGCCTCGGAACACTAAGACCGAAAGGTCAAATGTGAATCATATAGTAGATATGATCAACATAGAGATGTTCACCATTGAAAACTAATCCATCTCACGTGATGATCGGACATGGTTTAGTTGATATGGATCACGTGATCATTTAGATAACTAGAGGGATATCTATCTAAGTGGGAGTTCTTAAGTAATATGATTAATTGAACTTTAATTTATCATGAACTTAGTCCTGATAGTTTTTACATATGTATGTTGTTGTAGATCAATGGCCCGTGCTACTGTTCCCTTGAGTTTTAATGCGTTCCTAGAGAAAGCTAGGTTGAAAGATGATGGTAGCAACTACACAGACTGGGTCCGTAACTTGAGGATTATCCTCATTGCTGCACAGAAGAATTACGTCCTGGAAGCACCGCTAGGTGCAAGACCCGCTGCAGGAGCAACTCCGGACGTTATGAATGTCTGGCGGACTAAAGCTGATGACTACTCGATAGTTTAGTGTGCCATGATTTACGGCTTAGAATCGGGACTTCAAAGATGTTTTGAACGTCACGGAGCATATGAGATGTTCTAGGAGTTGAATTTAATATTTCAAGCAAATGCCCGAGTTGAGAGACATGAAGTCTCCAACAAGTTCTATAGGTGCAAGATGGAGGAGAACAGTTATGTCAGTGAACACATACTCAGAATATCTGGGTACCATAACCACTTTACTCAGCTGGGAGTTAATCTTCCTGATGATAGTGTCATTGACAGAGTTCTTCAATCACTGCCACCAAGCTATAAAAGCTTCGTGATGAACTATAACATGCAAGGGATGGAAAAGACAATTCCCGAGCTGTTCGCGGTGCTTAAGGCTGCGGAGGTAGAAATCAAGAAGGAGCATCAAGTGTTGATGGTTAACAAGACCACTAGTTTCAAGAAAAAGGGCAAAGGGAAGAAGGGGAACTTCAAGAAAAATAGCAAGCAAGTTGCTGCTCAAGGGAAGAAGCCCAAGTCTGGACCTAAGCCTGAAACTGAGTGCTTCTACTGCAAAGGGACTGGTCACTGGAAGCGGAACGGCCCCAAGTATTTGGCGGATAAGAAGGATGGCAAAGTGAAAGGTATATTTGATATACATGTTATTGATGTGTACCTTAGTAGCGCCTGGGTATTTGATACTGGTTCTGTTGCTCATATTTGCAACTCGAAACAGGGGCTACGGATTAAACGAAGATTGGCTAAGGACGAGGTGACGATGTGCGTCAGAAATGGTTCCAAGGTCGATGTGATCGCCGTCGGCACGCTACCTCTACATCTACCTTCGGGATTAGTTTTAGACCTGAATAATTGTTATTTGGTGCCAGCGTTGAGCATGAACATTATATCTGGATCTTGTTTGATGCGAGACGGTTATTCATCTAAATCAGAGAATAATGGTTGTTCTATTTATATGAGTAATATCTTTTATGGTCATGCACCCTTGATGGGTGGTCTATTTTTGTTGAATCTTGATTGTAGTGATACACATACTCATAATATTGAAGCCAAAAGATGCAAAGTTAATAATGATAGTGCAACTTATTTGTGGCACTGCCGTTTAGGTCATATTGGTGTAAAGCGGATGAAGAAACTCCATGCCGATGGGCTTTTGGAATCACTTGATGCTTGCGAACCATGCCTCATGGGCAAGATGACTAAGACTCTGTTCTTCAGAACAATGGAGCAAGCCACTGACTTATTGGAAATAATACATACTGATGTATGCGGTCCGATGGGTGTTGATGCTAGTGGCGGGTATCATTATTTTTTGACCTTCACAGATGATTTGAGCAGATATAGGTATATCTTCTTAATGAAACATAAGGCTGAAACATTTGAAAAGTTCAAAGAATTTCAGAGTGAAGTGGAAAATCATCGTAACAAGAAAATAAAGTTTCGACGGTCTGATAGTGGAGGTGAATATTTGAGTTACTAGTTTGGTCTTCATTTGAAACAATGTGGAATAGTTTCGCAACTCACGCCACCTGGAACACCACAACGTAATGGTGTGTCCGAACGTCGTAACCATACTTTATTAGATATGGTGCGATCTATGGTCTCTTACCGATTTACCACTCGTTTTGGGGTTATGCTTTAGAGATGGCTGCATTCACTTAAATAGGGCACCATCTAAATCCATTGAGACGACACCATATGAACTATGGTTTAGCAGGAAACCTAAGTTGTCGTTTCTCAAAGTTTGGGGCTGCGATGCTTATGTGAAGAAGCTTCAATTTGATAAGCTCGAACCCAAATCGGAGAAATGTGTCTTCATAGGATACCCAAAGGAAACTGTTGGGTACACCTTCTATCACAGATCCGAAGGCAAGATACTCGTTGCTAAGAATGGATCCTTTCTAGAGAAGGAGTTTCTCTGGAAAGAAGTGAGTGGGAGGAAAGTAGAACTTGATGAGGTAGTTGTACCTTCTCCCGTATTGGAAAGTGGTTCATCACATAAATCAGTTCCAGTGATGCCTACACCAATTAGTGAGGAAGTTAATGGTGATGATCATGTAACTTCAGATCAAGTTACTACCGAACCTCGTAGGTCAACCAGAGTATGTTCCGCACCAGAGTGGTACGGTAATCCCGTTCTGGAAATCATGTTACTAGACCATGACGAACCTACGAGCCATGAGGAAGCGATGATGAGCCCAGATTCCACGAAATGGCTTGAGGCCATGAAATCTGAGATGGGATCCATGGATGAGAACAAAGTGTGGACTTTGGTTGACTTGCCCGATGATTGGCAAGCCATAGAGAATAAATGGATCTTCAAGAAGAAGACTAACACTAATGGCAATGTTACTGTCTACAAAGCTTGACTTGTTGTGAAAGGTTTTCGACAAGTTCAAGGAGTTGACTACGATGAGACCTTCTCACCCGTAGCGATGCTTAGGCCTGTCCGAATCATGTTAGCAATTGCCACATTTTATGATTATGAAATTTGGCAAATGGATGTCAAAACTGCATTCCTTGATGGATTTATTAAAGAAGAGTTGTATATGATGCAACCAGTCGATCCTAAAGGTGCTAACAAAGTGTGCAAGCTCCATCGATCCATTTATGGACTAGTGCAAGCCTCTCGGAGTTGGAATATACGCTTTGATAGTGTGATCAAAGCATATGGTTTTATACAGACTTTTGGAGAAGCATGTATTTACAAGAAAGTGAGTGGGAGCTCTGTAGCATTTCTAATATTATATGTGGATGACATATTGTTGATTCAAAATAATACAGAATTTCTGGATAGCATGAAAGGATACTTGAATAAGAATTTTTCAATGAAAGACCTCGGTGAAGCTGCTTATATATTGGGCATCAAGATCTATAGAGATAGATCAATACACTTAATTGGACTTTCACAAAGCACATACCTTGATGAAGTTTTGAAGAAGTTCAAAATGGGCCAATCAAAGAAAGGGTTCTTGTCTGTATTACAAGGTGTGAAGTTGAGTCAGACTCAATGCCCGACCACTGCAGAAGATAGAGAGAAAATGAAAGTCACTCCCTATGCCTCATGCATAGGTTCTATCATGTATGCAATGCTGTGTACCAGACCTGATGTGTGCCTTGCTATAAGTTTAGCAAGGAGGTACCAAAGTAATCCAGGAGTGGATCACTGGACAGCGGTCAAGAACATCCTGAAATACCTAAAAAGGACTAAGGATATGTTTCTTGTTTATGGAGGTGACAAAGAGCTTGTCGTAAATGGTTACGTCGATGCAAGCTTTGACACTGATCCGGATGACTCTAAGTCACAAACCGGATACGTATTTATATTGAATGGTGGAGATGTCAGTTGGTGCAGTTCCAAGCAGAGCGTCGTGGTTGGATCTACGTGTGAAGCGGAGTGCATAGCTGCTTCGGAAGCAGCAAATGAAGGAGTCTGGATGAAGGAGTTCATATCCGATCTAGGTGTAATACCTAGTGCATCGGGTACAATGAAAATCTTTTGTGACAATACTGGAGCAATTGCCTTAGCGAAGGAATCTAGATTTCACAAGAGAACCTAACACATCAAGAGATGCTTCAACTCCATCCGCGATCAAGTCAAGGAGGGAGACATAGAGATTTGCAAAATACATACGGATCTGAATGTTGTAGATCCGTTGACTAAGCCTCTTCCACGAGCAAAACATGATCAACACCAAGACTCCATGGATGTTAGAATCATTACTATGTAATCTAGATTATTGACTCTAGTGCAAGTGGGAGACTGAAGGAAATATGACCTAGAGGCAATAATAAAGTTATTATTTATATTTCCTTATATCATGATAAATGTTTATTATTCATGCTAGAATTGTATTAACCGGAAACTTAGTACATGTGTGAATACATACCAAAACAGAGTGTCCCTAGTATGCCTCTACTTGACTAGCTCGTTAACCAAAGATGGTTAAGTTTCCTAACCATAGACATGTGTTGTCATTTGATGAACGGGACCACATCATTAGAGAATGATGTGATGGACAAGACCCATCCGTTAGCTTAGCATAATGATCGTTAAGTTTTATTGCTATTGCTTTCTTCATAACTTATACATATTACTTTGACTATGAGATTATGCAACTCCTGAATACCGGAGGAACACCATGTGTGCTATCAAACGTCACAACATAACTGGGTGATTATAAAGATGCTCTAAAGGTGTCTCCGAAGGTGTTTGTTGGGTTGCCATAGATCAAGATTAGGATTTGTCACTCCGAGTATCGAAGAGGTATCTCTGGGCCCTCTCGGTAATGCACATCACTATAAGCCTTGCAAGCAATGTGACTAATGAGTTAGTTACGGAATGATGAATTACAGAACGAGTAAAGAGACTTGCCGGTGACGAGATTGAACTAGGTATGATGATACCGACGATCAAATCTCGGGCAAGTAACATATCGATGACAAAGGGAATAACGTATGTTGTTATTGCGGTTTGACCGATAAAGATCTTCGTAGAATATGTAGGAACCAATATGAGCATCCAGGTTCCGCTATTGGTTATTGACCGGAGATATGTCTCGGTCATGTCTACATAGTTCTCGAATCCGTAGGGTCCGGACGCTTAACGTTCGATGACGATTTATATTATGAGTTATGTGTTTTGGTGACCGAAGTTTGTTCGGAGTCCCAGATGAGATCACAGACATGACGAAGAGTCTCGAAATGGTCGAGATGTAAAGATTCATATATTGGAAGGTAGTATTCGAACATCGGAATGGTTTCGAGTGGTTCGGGTATTTTACCGGAGTACCGAGGGGTTACCGGAACCCCCCGGGGAAGTATTGGGCCTACATGGGCCTTAGTGGAGAGAGGGGGGAGCCCGCAAGTGGTGCCCCCCCCCATGGGAGTCCGAATTGGACTAGGGGAGGGGGCGGCGCCCCCCTTTCCCTCTCCCTCTCCTTCCTTTTCCCCTCCGGTGAGAAAGGAAAAGGGGGGGACGGATCCTACTAGGAGTGGAGTCCTAGTAGGACTCCCTCCCATGGCGCGCCCCTTGGTGGCCGGCCTCCTCCTCCCCTCCTTTATGTACGGGGGCAGGGGGCACCCCATAGCACATCAATTGTTCTCTTAGCCGTGTGCGGTGCCCCCATCCACAGTTTACTCCTCCGCTCATAGCGTTGTAGTGCTTAGATGAAGCCTTGCGCGGATCACATCACCAGCACCATTGCCACGCCGTCGTGCTGACGGAACTCTCCCTCGACCCTCTACTGGATCAAGAGTTCGAGGGACATCATCGAGCTGAACGTGTGCTGAACTCGGAGGTGTCGTACGTTCGGTACTTGATTGGTTGGATCGCGAAGACGTTCGACTACATCAACCGCATTAACCTAACGCTTCCGCTTTCAGTCTACGAGGGTACATGGACACACTCTCCCCCTCTCGTTGCTGTGCATATCCTATATAGATCTTGCGTGATCGTAGGAATTTTTTTGAAATTGCATGCTACGTTCCCCAATATCAAGTTCCTCAATGGCAGCAGCAAAAGCTTCGACACCGGTCGTGCTCGCATCTTGCCAGCGCACCGAAGGCTTTTCAATTGCCTCAACTGCTGCATCAAGTGCCTCAGCTAGTGGGCAACCAATTTCCTCAACGCCCAAAGCAAAAAAGCAGCTGCTGACCATGGAGCTAGGCCAAGTCCCGAGCAAGGCTGTTGTGCCTCAGGTTGATGAACATGGGCTCGCTGAAGAAGATGAGCTCACAGAATTCCTCAAAAGAAGGCAAGAGCAAGCTGCTATAGCCAAGAATTCTTTTGTTCCCTTGCTGCTGGATCCAAAGCAGCTATTGGACTTCATTAAGATCTGGTGCACTAACCCAGAAACACCTCTTGACGACTTGAATCTGCCTCCTGGCCCAAGCCACCTGATTTCCTCATTCATCTTGAATGAGAAGCACAAGATAGCTCAGGCGAAACTTGTGAAGAAACAACGAATTCAGAAGTAAAAGGAATTGAAGAAAAGGATGATGACTATAAACCCTCAGCAGCTATTGCAATTGCAATATGAAATTAATGAGTTGTATGAAGAATATGAAAGACAAGCTAGTCATTGTTGTGGCGTGAAAGAAAGATTCATCAAAACCTCAACGAAGGTTGTTGAAGACCACAAAAAGAGAGAGGCTACCAAGTTTGGCATGTCACCACCATCCAGTTCTTCAGCTTCACCTCCAACAGCACATGCCAGTGTGACTGCGCCTTCATCTACTTAAGAGACTGCTAGGGCAACTGAAGAAGTTGTGCCTGAAGAAACTAAAAGGGCAACGAATAATGTTGCACCTAAAGAAATTCTCAGGGCGACTGCAAGTTTCGTGCCTGAAGGACCTGTCAGGGTGACTGCATCAGTCACGTCTGATGAAATTGCTCCAAGTTGTTCCTGAGTAGCAGCTCCATCAATGGGTTCATCTTTGAAGCTTATCACCCTTCCTTCTGCATCAGAAGCAAAGAAGACAAAGGTTGCCGAGCGAGCAGCAAAGAAGAGAAAGGCATCAGCTCCACCTGTGCCTGAATTCTTGAAGAAATTGAAGATGGTAACATTGTCTTCAATTGTCATTCCTATCGATACAATTTCATTCTCATCAGCGCCCCCTGCTCGTAATCTTGAGAATCTTCAAATGGTTCCATATGGGTGTAAGTGCATCTAGTGCCCCTTAGTGATTTTGGTGTATTGAAGACTTATAGGTTAAGGGACTAATGCGTTTGTGAGTGTACACAGGTCTATAAGTCTATGAGGAGTTTGATAATTACACAGATAGTCGGCTCCTAAAAATGAAGTTCTTCGACTGAAGAATTTGGTATTCTGAAGACTTTGAAAGTGAAGAAATTGGTGTAACCTTGAAGACTTGGTGCTCATTTGAGGAACATGAAGCGTGAATCCTTTTGTTTTCGTAGTTTCATTTTCTCTTTCTTGAGTCATAGGAAACACCGTACTATTAAAGGGGGTCGAGGAAATACTAAGGAAAAATTTCCAAGTGATGCTCAACTCAAAATCCTACACCTACCAATCCCTTCGAGTGAAGCCATTGGAAATCTCATACAGTTCAGTCATATTCTTCAGTGACAGAGACGAAGTTCTTCTGGTCTCTGAGGAACTTGTTCTGACTGAGGAGTTAGGAATTCACCAGTGCGGATTGCCTACACTGTGAGGAACATGAATTAGACTCTCAAAATTCCGACCGTTGATGTGCTACGCGCCAGCTGTCCCAAAATATCTTCCCACCTAACGGTCATATCATTGAAGGGCATTTATGTCTTATCATGTTGGGCTGCTCCCTAGGCTATAAATAGCCACCCCCTACAACCACTAGCTGGTTGGCTGCTCCGAGAGAAACTGACATTTGTCATTTGAGAGCATCCCATCCTCCGAGGACTTTGAGCGAAAATCATCAAGTGAGGAAAACCCAAACCCAAACACCTACAAACCCAAAGTGATTGAGCATCACTGAAGAGATTGATCTTGCGTGGATCCGACGCTTGTTACCTTTGAAGAATGTGCTTCTTCCAGACGGTTCATGGTCTAGAGCATCCAAGAGGAATTGTGGATCGCCGAGTGACCGAGTTTGTGAAGGTTCGGAAGTCACCTGAAGACTTACCACGAGTGATTGGATGAGGTCTGTGTGACCTTAGTTCAAGGAGAATACGGTGAGGACTGTGTGTCCGAGACTGTGTGTCCTCAGGTTTAAATACCTAGCCGCTCCAACCAGATGTACAACTGAGACAGCAGTTGGAACTGGTCTACCAAATCATTGTCTTCACCAAGCTTACTGGTTCTATTTCCTCAACTCTTTCATTTCCTCATTACTATGTTGTGTGCTTGTCATATCTGTGTTTGAAGACTTTCTCAATTTCCTCAGTTCAATTTCTTCAGTCTGTCTGTCTTCATCTTGTGCTATCCTGTGTTTACGCTTTCTGTACTCTGTGTTTGTCTTCATTTCATCATGATGACCATGCCTATGTTCTGCTATGCTTACTCTTGAGAACTTATTCCGCTGCAAGTAGTTCTTCGCTAAGGAATTTCCTCACCCGCAAATTCCTGAGTGAAGAATTCATAAAAATCACCTATTCACCCCCCCTCTAGTCGATATAACGCACTTTCAATTGGTATCAGAGCAAGGTACTCCCTTGTTATGTGTGATTTTGGTTTAACCGCCTGGAGTTTTAGTTATGTCGACCGCAGGTATGATAAAGGTCTCTGCTGGGTGTCCTACCTTCGATGGGACGGACTACCCCTACTGGAAGAATAAGATGTGAATGCATCTTGAGGCAATTGATAACGATCTCTGGTATGTTGTGGAAAATGGTGTTCCCTGTGTCTCACCCTCACTAAACGCCACCGATGTGAAGAGATTCAAGCAACTCGATTCTCAAGCGAAGAATATCATATGTGGCCATCTAAGCAAAGGACAGTATGGAAGAGTGAGTGCTTTGGAAACTGCTAAGCTTATCTGGGATAGGCTGTCCAAAGTGAATGAAGGAGTCTCAACTCAGCGTGACTCTCGAGTTGATGTTCTTCGCAATCTCTTCAACCGCTTCAAAAGACTCGACAATGAAAATGTTCAACAAACCTTCGATCGCCTCACTGACATCTCAAATGAGCTTCAAGCGCTTGGTGCCACTGACATCACCGACCATGAGGTGGTGAAGAAATTATTGAGATCGCTTGATTCCTCATTTGATACTCTGGCATTGATGATACAAGAACGTGCTGATTACAAGTCACTTGATCCCGCTAATATCCTCGAAAGGCTAAATACCCATGAGTTCCAGCTTGCTGAAAGAGAGACCTCTATGGTTCGAGCTATGGCAGATCACGTGCACTGAAGGCCAAGGCAGTTTCTGAGTCTGAAGATGAAGACTCTGGCAGCAGCCTTCGTGATCCTGAAGAACTGAGCCAGTAACTAGCACTGCTCATGAAGAAATTTCAAAAGTTCTCAAGACGTGGTCGCTTTGGAAGATCCTCAAGGAGCAATGATTCCTCATCCAGTGACTACAAGAAGAGGCTTTGTCACAAATGCAAGAAACCTGGACACTACATTCAAGATTGTCCTTAGTGGGAAAAGGAATCAAAGAAGAAGAAATACAAGGATTACAGTTCTGATGATGCGAAGAAAAAGAAGAAATCCTCAAAATCTTCATCATCAAAATCCTCAAAGTCTTCATCTCACAAGAAGAGCAGCTCCAAGAAGGCTCGGGCATTCATTGGCAAGGAAATGGACTCTGAAGCTGAATCTGAGGAACATGAGGAAGAGGAGGCATCTGAGGAGTCCGAGTCTGGAGTAGCGAGTCTAGCTCTCGCTACTGCATTCGTCAGCAAGCCTATCTTCAACTCTGAAGAAAATGGCTTCACCAACAAGGCTGATGAAGGCAATGATGACTACGCTCCCACCTATTGCTTCATGGCAAAGGGTGCCAAGGTACTCAAATATACCTCCTCTGAATCTAGTGAGAATGAATCTGATGAAAACCTCAAGCCCAGCTACTCTAAACTTGCTAAGATTGCTGTGAAACAACAAAGGGCTTTTGAAAAGGTTCAAAACATGCTAGACAAAAGTGATGATATGTTGGGTGAAGAAATGGATCGCACTAAAACCTTGACTGAAAATCTTCAGAGACTTCAGACTAGGTTTGACAACCTTCAAGGTCATCATAACACTCTCTTATCTGATCATGAGAAGCTTTCTTATGAATTTCTTCAAAGAAAGCAAGATCTTGAGAAGCTAAGAGTGAGTTATGAAGATCTTCAGAAGGAGCACGATTCATTACTTGCTCAACAAATCAACGCTGCTCAGGAAGAATTTGTTCCTCCATGTTTGAAATGCATTGAATATGAATCTACTAATTCTTCACCTGAATGTTCAAATGCTTCTAATGCTACAAATTCTTCAACTGTCTCTGCTATCACCAATTCCTCATCTGAGGACATTGCTAGTATCACTGACGATGTAGGGCTGAAGGAATTGTACATGACAGGCATGTACAAAAGCCTCAAAGGGCATCCGACTCTTTGTGATGTACTTAAAAAGCAGATCCTCAACAGGAACCCTAGGAAAGAGGGTATTTCCTTTGAGAGGAAACTCAATGCTAATGGTACATATTGGAAGCCTGAGCAGTACCCCAAAACCTCATGGGTTGCTGCAAAGGGACCTCCAGTTGATCCATCTAATTTATCTAGCTTTACATGTGAATCTTCTCATTCTTCTGATGAGTCATTTGACTCCTACTATAAACTGTTTAAAAATCAGAATGGTGAAGTATTTGCTAGATATGTTGGCACTAACTGCAGGAACGGTTCTCCTATGAAGAAAATCTGGGTTCCCAAAAGGTGCCTTGAAAGTCTTCAGGTGAATGTCCTCATGACACCACCTGTGAAGAATAGGAACCCCAGATCAAATTCTTCATATGGACCAAATTCTTCATATGGATCCAAGTCCTCATACGGATCGAATTCCTCACGTGGATCATATTCCTCAAAAGGATCAAAGTCCTCATATGAACATCATCATGCTAACAACTCTGTTTCACAAGGAAGAGCTAAGGGATATGAATATGAGCATTATTCTTCTAATCATTATGTTCATAAGTCCTCGAAGAATTTCTCTGCTTATTCATATGCTTACCCTAACTCCTCTTATGTGAAACAAAATGGATTGGCTTCTATGCCACCTATCTCGTATGGAGCTCGCAGAGTGATGAACTCTTTGCCACCCCTTCAGATGTGGGTGGTGAAGAAAAAGAACTAATCTCTTCTGCAGGGTCAGGTCTCCAGACGTGCTTGAACGTCTGAAGAATTTGCTGGAGACCTGAAGAGTGCCTGAAAGTACGCAGGCTAATCATGAAGAAATGAACCTTCATTTCTCACGTCCTCATACTGTTTTATCTGTTCTTTTGCTTGATGAAATTGATCTGATGAATTGATGTCATATTCTTCACTGATGAAGTATATGAAGTTCGTAAGTTGCACTAATTCATCTGCAGGATGATCAACTCAAAGCCACCGAGTGGGTCCTTGATAGTGGATGTACAAATCACATGACTGGTGACAAGAACCTATTGATGGATGCTCCCTTATCTCCATTGCATCTGAAGCATATCATCTTCGCTGACAAAGGCAAAAGTCAGGTATTGGGCCTAGGTAAGGTTGCGGTCTCAAAGGATCGACACATGGACAAAGTCATGCTTGTCGAGTCCTTAGGATACAACCTCATGTCTGTCTCAATGCTTTGCGATCTTGATATGGTTGTTGTCTTTGGCAAGTATCGTTGTGTTGTGATCATGGAAGCTGACAATTCCAAAGTCTTCGAAGGCTTTAGGAGAGGAGACTTGTATATTTTTGATTTCTCTACAGGACCACAACCAGCCGTGTGCCTACTTGCAAAAGCTTCAGAAGGCTGGCTGTGGCATCGACGACTTGGTCATGCGGGCATGAGGAATTTGCACACTCTTGCGAAGAAGAAGCATGTCATTGGCATTGAGAATGTCAAATTCCTCAAGGATCACTTATGCGGAGCCTGTGAAGCTGGAAAGATGACCAAGGCTAAGCATCCAGCAAAGACTATCATGACCACTACTCGACCATTTGAATTGCTTCATATGGATCTCTTCGGTCCTAACCATTACTCAGCAGTCACAAATGATGCATCTCTCTATGGCTTTGTTATTGTTGATGATTACTCTTGTTACACTTGGGTACATATTGTAACTTACAAACATGAAGTGCAGGAAGTCTTCAAACGATTTTCCTCGAGGGCTTCAACCAACTTCGGTGTGAAAATCAAGCACATCAGAAGTGACAATGGAACTGAGTTCAAGAATTGTGGTCTTGATGACTATCTTGATGAACTTGGTATTACTCATGAGTTATCTGATGAGGACATAGACCTAGGGTAGGGCGATAGGCCTGACCTCTACGTACTACCTAAGGTCCTTGTCCTGGAAGCAAAGAAGTTCAAGAGCAAACAGAGAGGGCTCAACAAAGGTGTCGAGTGCAATCCACTCGACCTACCATTCACTCGGAGATGTTTCCTTATTTAGGTCACTCGACCACTCAACCACTCGACGTGCAGAAGACCTAAAGACACTCTACGCAGCAACGGTTGGACGTTTACTCATAGACTTAATGATCATTTATATCACTTTATTATTGACGTTACCTGTAACACTCTCTCTTTATGTATATTGCATCTTGTGTAACGGAGGGGAGCTGGGGTCCTGGCGCACTCTATATAAGCCACCCCCCTCCTCTGAGACAAGGGTTCGCACCCCCTGTAACACACACACGCATATAATCCAGTCGACCGCCTTCGGGCTCCGAGACGTAGGGCTGTTACTTCCTCCGAGAAGGGCCTGAACTCGTAAAACTCTTGCATACAACTTCTCCATAGCTAAGATCTTGCCTCTACATCCCTACCCCCCATTCTACTGTCAGACTTAGAACCACGACAGTTGGCGCCCACCGTGGGGCAGGTGTCTTAGCGACTTATTGGAGAAGTTGCGATTTTTCAGATCCCCGTTAGCATGGTTTCAGGCGAAGGATTGGCCGAGGGCCGCGAGATCCATTTCGGCGCGCTCGCGTTCGTCGCCGACGACTCCGCTTGGCTCCAAGAAGCTCCACTCGACGTTGAGGCGCTCCCCGTCCGCGGGGCAACGCACTTTCGCGCGTGCGTCTGCGGCATCCTCCTGCGGTAGCCGTCGACTCAATATCGGTCGGCTCCGGTGGTGTCTTCACTCCCTGCTGCCCGCCGGCACAAGCGTTCCGGTCGGTCGAGGCTCCAGCGGTGGGTGAGGCACTCGGTGGCTCGCCAATCGGCCACCCCCCAAGTCGCGGCAATCGAGCCCGACGAAACTCTCTACGGCCTGTTCGACTGGCTCTGTTGAGACTGTGTCCGAGTGCGACAGCAGTGACCCCGCGGCAGAAGTCCTGATGGTCAACGGACCGCGCAGTCCTCCTGGCTTCCCCCGCGAGGATGGTGGCGACGGCGGAGGCGATCCGTCGCGTGCCCACGAGGAGTACCGCCCTGAGCCCCTCTCTTCGCAGCAGAGGGAAGAGCTTCGCCGCCGTAACATGGATGCACTTCACACTCCTATCGTTGGAGAAACCCCCGAGGCCCGGGCCTTGGAGGAGGTGCGCCTGGCCAACCTGGCTGAGCGCACTCGACTGGAGAATCTCCAGCACGCACTCGACGAGCGTGCTCGGCAGCGGATTCCTGAGTCCAGTCGACGACAACTTTTTCCGCCTCCTACTCAGGTATACCGAACTCCGATTCAGAATCTCACAGCTGCAGCCCGAATAGCAGAGTCGATCTAGCCCTCCCAGTCAGAAGCTGGCAGAGGTTTGATGCAGATCAGGGCTTTACTCCGGGCAGCAGGAGAACAAAACACAGCAGTATCTCAGTCGTGGAATAGGATCCATAGCAGATCCGTGGTAGCAGACACAGTCCAGTCGGCTCACAGTCCAAGATCGCCCCCGAGGCGTGAGGGACGTGGAGACCGACGAGATCTGTACAGAAACCGTGAGCAGTTTGATCACCGACTCGACCACGATGATCGTCGCCGAGTGCCCACGCCTCCCCCAAGGAGTGGGTCATATGCACCTCGGCAACACGATGACAGGCGCCCTCACAGTGGTGGGCGAAGGATTCCAGTCGACCCCCGGGAGCCAGGCTTTGACGCGAGATCCATTCTTGTTCAAGGTTTGGTAGACAGGAACAGAGCACACAGAGATGGCCACGATAGAGATTACCCGACCGGCAGCAGGGTGCATGTTTCGGGTCCCAAGTGTTTTAGCAGAGCCATCAGAGCAGCAGTGATTCCTCGCAACTTCAGGTTGGTGACTGGAGTCAGCAAATTCACTGGTGAGTCCAAGCCTGACACTTGGCTAGAGGACTATCGAGTGGTTGTGCAGATTGGTGGTGGCAATGACGAAGTGGCCATGAAGCACCTGCCTCTGATGTTAGAGGGTACGGCCAGAGCATGGTTGAATCAGTTAGCACCTGGCAGTATTTACAGTTGGGAAGAGCTTGCCCGAGTGTTTGTCAGAACATTTGAGGGTACATGCAAACGACCAGCGGGGCTAACTGAGCTACAGTCTTGTGTGCAGAAGTCGAATGAAACTTTGAGAGATTATATCCAGAGGTGGATCACGTTGCACCACACGGTGGAGAATGTGCCTGATCACCAAGCAGTTTGTGCCTTCAAGGAAGGCGTCAAGTATCGAGAATTGAATTTGAAGTTCAGTCGGACCGGAGATATGTCTCTGAGTCGAATGATGGAAATTGCCACCAAGTATGCTAATGGTGAAGAGGAGGATCGGCTCCGGAGTGGCAAGCACAAAACAGTCGCCCACGAAACCGGGGGAGGGAACTCCAGTCGGAAGCAGAAGCGCAAAGCCGAGCCAGCTGCTCCTGGAGAAACCTTAGCCGTAACTCAAGGAAAGTTCAAGGGGAAGCCCAAAGGGCCATGGAACCCCAAGAAAGTAAAATATCAAGATGGAAATGATGTGTTGGATTTACCATGCCACATTCACATCAAAAAAGATGAGGAGGGTAATCTCATTTACCCGAAACACACCACTCGACAATGTCGGCTCCTAATCCAGCAGTTCCGAGAGAAACAGCCCAAAGAAAAGGAGAAAGAATCGGACAAAGTTGACGATAAAGAAGAGGACGATGATGGTTACCCCCACGTCAATTCCACTCTGATGATTTTTGCTGATGTTGAGAGCAAGAGTCGACTCAAAGTCATCAACAGAGAAGTGAACATGGCCGCTCCGGCGATGCCCAGTTATTTGAAGTGGTCTCAGACTGCCATTACATTCGACCAGTCTGATCACCCGACACACATAGCCACCCCTGGGAGGCAAGCGTTGGTGGTCGACCCAGTCGTCGAAGGCACTCGGTTGACTAAGGTTCTGATGGATGGTGGCAGTGGCCTGAATATACTGTATGCGGAGACCTTGAAAGGGATGGACATTCCGATGTCCAGACTCAGTGAAAGCAATATGAGTTTCCATGGGGTTATTCCTGGCAAGAAGGCTGAGTCACTCGGCCAGATCGCCCTCGATGTGGTTTTCGGTGATTCCAAGAATTACCGCAAAGAAAGGTTGACGTTTGAAGTCGTCGATTTCCAGAGTGCTTATCATGCTATTCTGGCCAGGCCGGCTTATGCACGTTTCATGGCTCGACCATGTTACGTTTACCTTAAATTGAAGATGCCTGGTCCTAAAGGAGTGATTAACATCACTGGCAATCGGAAGAAGGCAGAAGAGTGCTTCCAGAAGGGCTCAAAGATCGCCGATGCACAAATGGCAGTTGTGGAATTACAGGACTATAAACAAAACGCAGATCCGAGTGATTTGTTGCGATCTAAGAAGCCTGCCACGGATTCAGCATTTCAGTCGTCTGGTGAAACAAAGCCGATTCATATTCACCCGACCGATCCCAATGCTGCTCCGACTCACATCTCGACAATACTCGACTCCAAATAGGAAGAAGCGATCATCCAGTTCCTCCGTGAGAACTGGGACATCTTTGCATGGAAACCTTCTGACATGCCAGGTGTTCCCAGGGGGCTGGCTGAGCACCGTTTGCGAGTCGACCCAAAAGTGAAACCGGTCAAAGAACACCTTCGACGGTCTGTCGTGCAGAAGAGAAAAGCAATCGGTGAAGAAGTGGCTCGACTCTTAGTAGCTGAGTTTATCCGAGAGATTTACCACTCCGAGTGGTTAGCCAATGTTATCATGGTCCCCAAGAAGGTCGACTCACTTCGCATGTGCATTGACTTCAAACATATCAATCGGGCCTGCCCGAAAGATCACTTTCCTCTGCCCCGCATCGATCAAATTGTCGACTCGACTGCAAGGTGTGAGCGCTTGTCCTTTTTGGACGCTTATTCCGGGTATCATCAGATCCGACTGTATGGACCCGATGAGATAAAAACAGCTTTCATCACTCCATTCGGGTGCTTCTGTTATGTCACCATGCCACTGAAGAATGCTGGATCCACATTCATGAGGATGATTCAGAAGTGTTTACTCACTCAAATCAGTCGGAATGTGGAAGCATACATGGATGACATTGTGGTCAAGTCACGTAAAGGTTCCGACCTGTTGGCTGACCTTGCTGAAACTTTTGCCAACCTCAGAAGGTATGATATCAAGCTTAATCCGTCAAAGTGCACATTCGGAGTTCCGGGCGGAAAATTACTCGGTTTCCTCGTTTCCGAACGAGGGATCGATGCTAACCCAGAGAAAGTTGGTGCCATTCTCTGAATGAAGCGCCCTGTGCGTGTGCACGATGTCCAGAAGCTTACAGGTTGTTTGGCCGCCTTAAGTCGATTCATTTCTCGCCTCGGTGAAAAGGCATTGCCTCTTTACCGACTAATGAAGAAGTCTGATAAGTTCGAGTGGACTCCTGAAGCCGATGCAGCATTTGCAGAGCTCAAAGCCCTGCTTTCCACCCAGCCGGTGCTTGCTGCCCCAATCAGCAAAGAGCCATTACTGCTTTACATTGCAGCCACTGGATAAGTTGTCAGTACAGTACTTACGGTCGAACGGGAAGAGGAAGGAAAAGCCTATAAAGTTCAGCGCCCAGTATATTATGTTTCTGAAGTTTTGACCCCATCAAAGCAAAGATATCCACATTATCAGAAGCTTGTTTATGGGATTTATATGACCACGAAGAAGGTTGCACATTACTTCTCTGACCACTCCATTACAGTCGTCAGGGATGCTCCATTATCAGAGATTCTGAACAATAGAGATGCAATTGGTCGAGTGGCAAAGTGGGCGATTGAACTCCTTCCCTTGGATATTAAGTTTGAGGCAAAGAAAGCTATCAAGTCCCAAGCAATAGCAGATTTCCTCGTCGAGTGGATCGAACAGCAACTGCCGACTCAAATCCACTCGGAGCACTGGACCATGTTCTTTGATGGTTCCAAGATGCTGAATGGTTCTGGTGCTGGGGTGGTACTGGTATCCCCCCGAGGAGACAAGCTCAGATATGTTCTCCAGATTCACTTTGATTCCTCCAATAACGAAGCGGAATATGAAGCACTTTTGTATGGGTTACGTATGGCCATCTCACTCGGCGTCCGTCGCCTCATGGTCTACGGCGACTCAGATTTGGTAGTCAATCAAGTGATGAAGGAGTGGGACGTCAGAAGCCCAGCTATGACTGGTTATTGCAATGCGGTGAGGAAGTTGGAAAAAAAGTTTGAGGGGTTAGAGCTCCATCATATACCCTGACTGAAAAATCAAGCAGCCGATGATTTGGCAAAGATAGGTTCCAAGAGAGAAGCCATTCCCAGCAACGTGTTTTTAGAACACATTCATACACCTTCAGTTCAAGAAGATCCTTTCACTGAAGAGCCCCCACAGCCTAAGAGTGCCACAGATCCGTCTGAAGTCGAAGTCCCAGTCGTGGTCGACCTGATCATGGAGGTTTTGGTCATCACTCCTGACTGGACAGTGCCATACATTGCGTATATCCTTAGGAAGGAACTCCCAGAGGATGAAGAAGAGGCTCGACAGATCGTCCATCGATCCAAAGCCTTCACTGTGGTAAAAGGACATCTGTTCAGGGAAAGCGTAACTGGAGTCAGCCAGAAATGCATAACATCAGAAGAAGGTCGAATGATCCTCAACGACATCCACTCAGGGACCTGTGGTCACCATGCGTCCTCTCGGACCATTGTGGCCAAAGCATACCGAGCTGGATTTTATTGGCCACGAGCAAATGAAATGGCGAAAGATATAGTCGACAAATGTGAAGGCTGCCAATTTTACTCCAATATGTCCCACAAGCCTGCGTCAGCCCTGAAGACTATTCCACTCGTCTGGCCCTTTGCTGTTTGGGGATTGGATATGGTTGGACCCCTGAGGACTGGTAGGAGCGGCTTCACTCATGTGCTTGTAGCAGTCGACAAGTTTACCAAATGGATTGAAGCCAAGCCTATCGAGAATCTTGAGGCCAGTACTGCCGTCAGTTTCATCAGAGAATTGACATTCAGATATGGAGTTCCGCACAACATCATCACTGACAACGGGTCGAACTTTGATTCTGATGAGTTCAGAGCCTTCTGTGCTTCCCAAGGCACACGAGTCGACTATGCTTCAGTCGCCCACCCGCAGTCGAATGGACAAGCAGAAAGAGCAAATGGCTTGATTCTCAAAGGACTGAAACCCCGTCTAATGCGTGATCTCAAGCACACAGCAGGCGCCTGGGTCGATGAACTTCCATTAGTTCTTTGGGATTGAGGACAACTCCCAATCGGTCGACTGGCCGAACTCTGTTCTTTTTGGTTTATGGAGCTGAAGCTGTTCTACCGAGTGACTTGCTTCACAATGCACCCCGAGTCGAGCTCTTCTCTGAAGATGAAGCAGAACAGGCCCGGCAGGACGCAGTCGATCTCCTAGAGGAGGAAACAGAGATGGCGTTAATCCGGTCGACCATTTATCAGCAAGACTTGCGTTGATTCCACGCTAGAAACATGAGGGGCCGAGCCTTTCAAGAGGGAGACTTGGTTCTTCGAGTGGATCAGCAGAAACCACACAAGCTCTCCCCTGCTTGGGAAGGTCCCTTCATTGTCACCAGAGTTCTCCACAATGGAGCATACCATCTTTACAATGTCGAGCATCAGAAAGACGAGCCACGGGCTTGGAACGCGGAGCTGCTCCGCCCCTTTTATACTTGAGTACTCATTTGGATGAGATGTAATAAGAAATACCTTTGTAGTTTGTTTATCAAAGACAAGAGCTTTACAGTCTTCCTAAATGGTTGTTGTTACTTTTGTTTGCGTCTGAAATCCCCCAGTGGGTGACTTTGCCGTGAATCCGTTTCGCCTAAGTTTGAAAAATCCTACCGAGTGATGAGCAAGCCTCTTACTCGGGGGCTTAGCCGCGAATCCGTTTCGCCTAAGTGTGAAAAATCCTACCGAGTGGTCAGCAACCCTCCCACTCGGGGGCTTAGCTGCAGTCCAGTACTCGCCTAAGTGTAAAGAGTCCTACCGAGTGGTGAGCAACCCTCCCACTCGGGGGCTTAGTTGCAGTCCAGTACTCGCCTAAGTGTAAAAAATCCTACCGAGTGGTGAGCAAGCCTCTCACCGGGGGCTTAGCTGCAGTCCAGTACTCGCCTAAGTGTGAAAAATCCTACTGAGTGGTGAACAACCCTCCCATTCGGGGCTTAGTTGCAGTCCAGTATTCGCCTAAGTGTGAAAAATCCTACCGAGTGGTAAGGAACCCTCCCACTCGGGGGCTTAGCTCCAGTCCAGTATTCGCCTAAGTGTGAAAAATCCTACCGAGTGGTGAGCAACCCTCCCACTCGGGGGCTTAGCTGCAGTCCAGTACTTGCCTAAGTGTGAAAAATCCTACCGAGTGGTGAGCAACCCTCCCACTCGGGGGCTTAGCTGCAGTCTAGTACTCGCCTAAGTTTGAAAAAATCCTACCGAGTGGTGAGCAACCCTCCCACTCGGGGGCTTAGCTGCAGTCCAGTACTCGCCTAAGTGTGAAAAATCCTACCGAGTGGTGAGCAACCCTCCCACTCGGGGGCTTAGCTGTAGTCTAGTACTCGCCTAAGTTTGAAAAAATCCTACCGAGTGGTGAGCAACCCTCCCACTCGGGGGCTTAGCTGTAGTCCAGTACTCGCCTAAGTGTGAAAAATCCCACCGAGTGGTGAGCAACCCTCCCACTCGGGGGCTTAGCTGTAGTCCAGTACTCGCCTAAGTGTAAAAAATCCTACCGAGTGGTGAGCAAGCCTCTCACTCGGGGGCTTAGCTGCAGTCCAGTACTCGCCTAAGTGTGAAAAATCCTACTGAGTGGTGAGCAACCCTCCCACTCGGGGGCTTAGCTGCAGTCCAGTACTCGCCTAAGTTTGAAACACATCTTTATCCGCAAGGACTACGAGGTGCAGGTCGACTACAACCTTCTCCTCGGAGCTACGCCACAAATACAACGTACGCTCCATCCTCATCCACAAGGACGACGAGGTGGAGGTCGACTACAACCTTCTCCTCGGAGCTACGCCACAAATACAACGTACGCTCCATCCTCATCCGCAAGGACGACGAGGTGCAGGTCAACTACAACCTTCTCCTCGGAGCTACGCCACAAATACAACGTATGCTCCATCCTCATCCGCAAGGACGATGAGGTGCAGGTCAACTACAACCTTCTCCTCGGAGCTACGCCACAAATGCAATGTACGCTCCATCCTCATCCGCAAGGACGACGAGGGGCAGGTCGACTGCAACCTTCTCCTCAGAGCTACGCCACAAGTACAACGTATGCTCCATCCTCATCCGCAAGGACGACGAGGTGCAGGTCGACTGCAACCTTCTCCTCAGAGCTACGCCACAAGTACAACGTACGCTCCATCCTCATCCGCAAGGACGACGAGGTGCAGGTCGACTGCAACCTTCTCCTCGGAACTACGCCACAAGTACAACGTACGCTCCATCCTCATCCACAAGGACGATGAGGTGCAGGTCGACTGGAATCTCCTCCTCAGAGCTGCATCTCAAGTTCAAAGATTATTCCGAGTGAAGAACAAAACCCACTCGAAGACAAACGCAAGCATATTTCAAGGTAAACAAAGTTCAGATAAATCCTAAGGTTCCGGACCGCATATCAAAAGTACTCGAGCATCAAGCCCGAAGAAGTTTAAAGATTACACAATCACTTGGCATTCCGAGGCAAATAAAGGTGGAGCATAATGTTTTTTGGTCACTCATCGGGAGAAGGACTGGCTGGGTCGCAGAAACTGTCAAGGTCTATGTTGTCTGCGATGCGAGTGGCAGCATCAAGGAAAGTGTCCATAAAGGACCGGAAAGTGTGCCTTTTTGTGTTAGCAACCTTGAGCTCTGCCAGCTTGTCTTCTTTGACATCCTTGCAGTGCACTCGAACCAGAGACAAGGCGACATCAGCACCGCAGCGAGCAGACGACTTTTTCCATTCTTGCACTCGGTCAGGTATTTGGTTCAGTTGAGCCATCAGAGACTCGAGGTCTTGAGATAGTTCCGTCTGAGGCCAGAGTTCAGCATCAACCCGAGTCATCGCCGCCTTTAGGCGGGCAAGATAAGCAACCGCGCTGTCCATGCGAGATTCCAATCGCAGCACATTCATTGCGATGTCATCTTTGACTTGGCAATTTATGGGGTCGAGACCTGTCTCGACCCGCCCAGTTTCCGCTTCAAAATCTTGGCAAAGCTCTGCACAGTTGAGTAAACGGTGAGTCGACGATATGATCGGGCTTGACAGTCGACCGGAATAAGTCAGTCAATCATCATTACCTTCAAGTTTTAGGACCAGCTTTGCAGCAAGCTGGCCCAGATAAGACTCCAACTCGCCCTTCCTGGCCTTGAGGCTTCCAAGCTCGTTTGTCAGCTTGTCCTTGTCTTTCTTCAGTCGCTCGACCTCCCGATTGGTGTCAGAAACAGCAGCCTTCAGTTTGGAGTTCTCTTCTTCTAACTTGCCGACTGAAGCAAGCTTCTTGTCAGCAAGCACCGTCTTCTCTCGCGCTTCCTTCTGTGCAGCTGCAAGATCCTGATCCTTCTTCTCCAAAGCCTGCTTCATTTTCTCTAAAGAAATAACATTCTTCAGACGGGCTTGGAGTTGACGGTTTTCACTACATACATCTGCTCGAGTGGAGTCACTCGGTTCAAAAAATGGAAAGGAAAAGTGCCAGCAGTGAGATAGACAGTTGACGATTGGTTACCTCCCATGGCAGCTACTTCATCACGAGCAGTCTTGAGATTCTTCTTGGCCAATTCCAGATCAAGGTTGAGGCTGATTTGCTGTTTGTTCATTGCAGAAAGCTGAGCCCCAAGATCACATGATTTCTGCAGTATAAGCCATACCAGCTGACTGAGATAAAAAGACATCACAGTGATAGCTACTCTAAGACTACCACCGAATCAAACATTCAACAGCAATCTCGGGGACTACACCCAGTGGGTGCACTTAGCGTGCCCCCACTGGTTTGAATAAACACTCGGCATGGCCTGCCCAGCACGAGAGTAAAAAAAAGTTCTCAGACCATAGTCGACTGCCCGCAGTCAACCACGGTCTCGGGGACTACACCCAGTGGGTGCACTTAGCGTGCCCCCACTAGTTCTGGTTTCATTCGACCTGGTCCGTCCAGACCGAGTGACAAAATTGAGATTCTCAGACCACAGTCGACTGCCCGCAGTCAACTATGGTCTCGGGGACTACACCCAGTGGGTGCACTAAGAGTGCCCCCACTAGTTCAAAGATTCAATTCAAGATGACTCAAATTGCCTCATACAACTTCATAACAGTCACACCCAGTGGGTGATCGGATGAGAAGTATGATCAATCAGGAATCAACTAACCTGGACATTGGTCTGCAGAGTTGCTCCGGCGTTGAAGGCCACCTGACTGGCCTCATGCACCACTTTCATTTGCCCCATCACAAGGTTCAACTGAAGAAGAGCTTCTTTGGCGGCAGCCGGTGGGTCGTCCGGAGTCTGATAAGCAGTGAAAAGCGATGATGGCAGAGCAGTCGGTATTGGCGCAATAGAAGTCTGAGCAGCTGATCCTGATGGGCAATCAGTCGACAACGGGATAGCGAAAGTGACGTTGGTACGTGCCGGATCTGTCGATCGCTCGACTGCCATCTCAGGCATCTCAGTCGACTGAGGAACCTGGACCTCAGGCGTCTTCCCGCTCAGTTCTGCGTCCCTCCTCCTCCTTCCCCTCAGCGGTACTTCTTCTTCATTGTCTGAGAGCACAACAACGTCTCGTGATGCTGCAACAGACAGAGAAAGTCAAAGAGATAGCTGACAAACAATAAGTCCAAATAAATTCGAGTCGGGCAGACTTACTGGCTTTGGAGGTAGCGGCATTGGCGGTTTCCTCGTCGACTGGAGTCTTGTCGATATCCATATCAGTCGCAGCCGAGGCCGGGCTGTAAAGGTTCAGCATCCACTCGGTCAGTACAAGAGAATCGGTCAGAACAAGAAAATACAGGGAGAACATTTACCCAGAAGCAACAGGAACGTCCATCTTGATTTTAGGCAGGGTCTTCCGAGCCTTCAAAGGATTGATCTTGGGCTGCTTGGTGACCTTCTCAGCCAATTCTGGAGTCGAAGACCGAGCGCGCTTTTGAGATGGAGCGCTCGAGGCCCACAGCCTTGCCGCGCCTGCCCGCGGGATCATGGTGCTACTTGGATCGACGTTCGGAACGAGGTGGTGAGTCGGCTACCTCCTCGTCGTCCGACTCATCGCTCTCATCTTCATCACCGTCGGCTGGTGACTCCCACTCGCCGCTCTCCTCCGCGCTGTCCTCACCTTCATGGTCCTGTTCCAGAGCTTGCTCGCCATTGGGCACTGAGTACATCTCTGTATAAATCTACAAAACAAGGAGCCGAGTGGAAATCAGTCGGATCAACAAACAGTCGGAAAACACATCCAAATTCAATCAAGTGTAGTGGCCAAACCTTGTCTGGCTGGTTGCTTTCGCTGAAAGGTTTGACCCTCCTGGCACCCTGGGGTTGTCCTTGTTCCCGGTGATGCCCCTCAACCACTCGGCCACTGTTTTGGCCTCCACCTCCTCCGGATGAACCCGAGCGGTATCACCAGCCCCGGAGTACATCCACATGGAGTGGTCGCGAGCTTGGAGTGGTTGAATATGTCGACTGAGGAACACCTCCAGCAGATCCATGCCGGTGACACCTTGGTTGATCAGTTGAACTACTCTCTCGACCAACATGCCCGTCTCCGACTTCTCCGCGGCGGTCACTTTCAACGAAGATGGAGTTTGAACATGATCAAGAGAGAAAGGGGGAAGTCCAGTCGACTGGCCTGGAGTCGCAATATCCTGGCAATAGAACCAGGTCGACTGCCAGCCCCTGACCGACTCAGGAAGAGTCATCGAAGGGAAGGAACTCCTCTTCCTCTTCTGAATACCCAGACCCAATACATCTGGATAACATGGGTTTTCTCGTCGTTCGAGTTCGCTTTCTTCACTGTTTGGGAGCGGATGGTGAAAATGTGCTTGAAAAGACCCCAGTGCGGTCGACACCCCAGAAAATTCTCGCACATGGACACGAATGCGACTAGGTATGTGATGGTGTTGGGAGTGAAATGATGGAGTTGAGCCCCGAAGAAATTCAAGAAACCTCGAAAGAAGGGGTGTGGAGGAAGCAAGAAACCGCGGTCGACATGGGTGGCAAGCAGAACACACTCACCCGGTTGCGGCTGTGGCTCCGTTTCCCCCTCCGGCAGCCGCGCGGACCCATGGACGATCAGCCCTGACTTGGCCATATCGTCCAAGTCCTTCTGCTGAAGCGAGGAATGGATCCAATCTCCCTGGATCCAACCCCGCGGCAGCCCCGAGCGCGATGAAGATCCCCGATTCGTCTTCTTGCCTTTCGCCGCCCCCGTCGCCTTCTTCGCGCGCTCCAGCGCCGCCGTTTTCTCCTTCCCCATGGCGGCGGAGCGGAGGCGTCGAGAGTGGAGAAGTCGGATGGGGTGAAAGAGCAAGAGGAAGAAGAAAGAGAATGGACACGCACAGTGCGGACGCCTCGGCCTCGCCGCTTTTAAAGGCCCACTTCCGAGTGGCTGACGCGTGGGTCCGGGCGATCCTGTCAAATCCCACAACAGTAGTACACGGGATACGTGGCGAAAAAGGTGGCGCAGAAATCAAAACGTCCGGTTTATCCACTCCGCTTACCACGGCACGCTCCGCCTGGCGCGCTTTCACCGAAATTTCGGATCCCGCGGAATCCGGGATCCTCTGCAACCGATCATGCCAAAGATTTCGTGTCAAAGACAACACTCGGCAGGTGACATTATAAAAACCAATCGGCAATTCCTGAATCGATCAGGGCGACTGAAACGAAGCCGAAGTACCAACACTAGCCTCCGTTCAGAGATGAGTTCTTGAGAAAGGCAAGAGTCAAAGCAAGATCAACTTCAACCTTCTTTTCACTCGGACCTCAATCCATTCGGGGGCTAATGATGAGGACATAGACCTAGGGTAGGGTGATAGGCCTGACCTATACATACTACCTAAGGTCCTTGTCCTAGAAGCAAAGAAGTTCAAGAGCAAATAGAGAGGGCTCAATAAAGGTGTCGAGTGCAATCCACTCGACCTACCATTCACTCGGAGATCTTTCCTTATTTAGGTCACTCGACCACTCAACCACTCGACGTGCAGAAGACCTAAAGCCACTCTGTGCAGCAACGATCGGACGTTTACTCATAGACTTAATGATCATTTATATCACTTTATTATTGACGTTACCTGTAACGCTCTCTCTTTATGTACATTGAATCCTGTGTAACAGAGGGGAGCTGGGGTCCTGGCGCACTCTATATAAGCCACCCCCTCCTCTGAGACAAGGGTTCGCACCCCCTGTAACACACACACGCATATAATCCAGTCGACCGCCTCCGGGCTCCGAGACGTAGGGCTGTTACTTCCTCCGAGAAGGGCCTGAACTCATAAAACTCTTGCGTACAACTTCTCCATAGCTAAGATCTTGCCTCTACATCCCTACCCCCCATTCTACTGTCAGACTTGGAACCACGACATTATCTGCTCCTTACACTCCTCGGCAGAATGGCGTCGTGGAGCGCAAGAACAGAACTCTTGTTGAGATGGCTCGCACTATGCTTGATGAGTACAAGACGCCTCGTCACTTCTGGATTGAGGCAATTTATACTGCGTGCCACATCATCAACAGGGTATATCTTCACAAATTCTTCAAGAAGACTGCCTATGAACTCCTCACTGACAAGAAACCCAATGTGAGTTATTTCAAAGTCTTCGGTGCTAAATGTTGGATTAGAGATCCTCATCACAATGCTAAATTTGCACCAAAAGCACATGAAGGTTTTATGCTTGGTTACGGAAAGGACTCGCACACCTACAGAGTCTTCAACAACGTTCTTCACAAGGTTGTTGAAACTGTAGATGTGCGGTTCGATGAAACTAATGGCTCGCAAAGAGAGCACCTACCCTCTGTGATAGATGAACCAGCACCTGAGGAAACTCTCAATTCAAGGCTACTGAGGATGTCATTCCTACCGAAGAATCTACTGAAGAATTCATTCCAGAACGTGAAGAACGTCGAGCTAATGCACCTGAAGAAAATACTGAAGAAAATGGTGCTAAAGAAAATGCTGATCAAATTCCTCGACGACAACCAGCTCATCCTCGCGTTGCAAAAGAAGTGCAAGTTGAAAAGATCATCGATGACATTGAAGCACCAGGTCCTCTCACACGCTCAAAAGCTTCACATTTATCTAACTTTTGTGGGCACTATGCTTTTGTCTCTATCACAGAGCCCACTAAGGTAGATGAAGCATTTCTGGAGCCTGAGTGGATTCAGGCCATGCAAGAAGAATTACATCAATTCGAGCTCAACAACGTCTAGGAACTGGTCAAACGTCCAGATCCTCGCAAGCACAATATCATTGGCACAAAGTGGATCTACCGCAAGAAGCAAGATGAAAATGGCCTTGTGGTGAGGAATAAGGCACGGCATGTAGCTCAAGGCTACACACAGGTTGAAGGAATTGATTTTGATGAAACTTTTGGACCTGTTGCTAGACTTGAGGCTATTCGCATATTACTTGCTTATGCTAACCATCATGATATCACTTTATATCAAATGGATGTGAAAAGGGCATTCCTCAATGGTAAGCTTGAGGAAGAAGTATATGTTGCTCAACCCCCAGGTTTTGAAGATCCAAAGAATCCTGACAAAGTCTTCAGACTCAATAAGGCCCTCTATGGCCTCAAGCAGGCCCCTCGGGCGTGGTATGATACTTTGAAGGAATTCCTCATGAAGAAAGGCTTCAAACCCGGTTCACTCGACCCTACTCTTTTCACTAAATCTTATGATGATGAATTGTTTGTCTGCCAAATATATGTTGATGATATTATCTTTGGCTGTACTGACCAACGTTATAGTGATGAATTTGCCTATATAATGAGTGAAGAATATTAAATGTCTATGATGGGAGAATTGAAATTCTTCTTAGGTCTCAAATTCGTCAACAGCGCAATGGCATATTCATATCTCAGGAGAAATACCTCAAGGATGTACTGAGGAAATTCGGCATGCAAGATTGCAAAGGCGTCAAAATTCCGATGCCCACAAATGGCCATCTGTGCACTGATGAAAATGGTATTGACTTTGATCAAAAGGTATACCACTCCATGATTGGTTCTTTATTGTATTTATGTGCATCTAGGCCAGATATTCTGCTTAGTGTTTGCATGTGTGCCCGATTTCGAGCTACACCGAAGGAATCACACCATAAGGCTGTGAAGCATATTCTTCGATATCTAGCTCACACACCAACACTTGGATTATGGTACCCCAAGGGCTTGGCTTTTGATCTCATTGGATATTTTGACTCTGACTATGCTGGTGATCGTGTGGACCGCAAGTCAACATCTAGTACATGTCATTTCCTCGGACGATCTTTGGTCTGTTGGTCCTCGAAGAAACAGAACTGCGTATCACTGTCTACTGCTGAAGCTGAGTACATTGCTACTGGTTCTTGCTGTGGATGAAGCAAACTCTCAAGGACTACGGCGTTAACATGAAGAATGTGCCTCTCTACTGTGACAATGAGAGTTCCATCAAGATTGCTCACAACCCAGTTCAGCACTCGAAGACAAAGCACATTCAGATTCGTCATCATTTTCTTCGTGATCATGTGTTGAAGGGCGACATTTCTATTGAGCATGTGAAGACTGAAGAACAGCTAGCCGATATCTTCACAAAGCCCTTGGATGAGAAGAGATTTAGCAAGTTGCGGTGTGAGCTAAATATCTTAGAATCTTCGAATGTTCTTTGAAAAGGACACTCATCCTAACACTTATGCAAAATTGATGACTTAGATGTGCAACACATGAAGAAACGTCTTTCTTCAATCAATGAAGAATAACACTCTAAGTGTGAAGAAATTAACGAAGAATTTGATTCTCAGAACCCTACGACAATTGTACGCGGTGTCTGAAATCATCATTCTTATACGGTGGGTCACGCCACCACCAAAAGTTGAAAATCTTCAATTTGAGTTTTTCCTCAGTTTTTGAAATTCCCCAGTTGTTCATTTTCTTCAACTTTGCATTGTCTTCACTGTTTCCGTCATTTTTCTTCATTGGCTATATATATATATATATGAGTTTATGTCCTCTATAGCACTCACTTATGGCTAATTCTTCAAGTTGGTTTTTCTGCTAAGTGAATGTGATCGGACCCTTCCCCCTCTATGCTATACTCAACCCAATCTATTCACAAATTCTTCATGTGCATTCTATTTGAAACTCGTTGAAAATCTTCACTGCGTCCTTGTCAGCTGAAGAACTTGCGAACGGAACTTTAAAACTTATCTTATCCAAATTTTCGGCTTTGCCGCTCAAACCGTTCCACATCCCACGTTAATACTTATCTATTCACCCACGATCTCACACGATCGCCACCTCTCAGTACGTGGGTGACACATGTCAAGTGAATGAGAAGGGTCAGGGGCATGTTCGTCCAAAATCTTCGGGCGAACAGTTTTTCACCGTGGCTATAAATACCCCTCTCCCCTTCCTCACTTCCTTTACTCTGCTCGACCTCTCTCCAGCTCGAGTTTCTCAAAACCCTAGCGCCTCCCTACTTCATCATCGCCGGTGAGGAAGAGCTTCACTGCCTCGACCTCATCGCCGACGTACTCGCGCCGGCCGTGGATTTCTTCCCTCCGCCGCCGCCGTAGCTGTCTTCCTCCGCCGAGTTAGGGCGTTGAAGATCTGCACAGACGAACTTCTCACCTCTACCTCACAGTTCGTCGTGTTCTTCGTCCAGGGTAATTAAAAGTCACTTTTACTGCCCTCTTTGATTCAAATGATTTTTAAAAAATCTTCAAGGGTGTTTATTCTTCAAATCCTCACACACTAAACACCTCACATGTCATCTGTTCTTGATTCATTTCTCTAAGCTTTAATTTTTCTTCAAGATTCCTCAATTGTGTGGATCTTCGATCTATACAACTCTGGAACCTAAGACAAAGAATGCTTAGTGAAATTCTTCAAGACTCATCTGGTCAAATTCCTCAAACTTGTTCTTTTTGAAAAACCTCCTGAGAATGCATGTGACCTCTCCAAATTCCTCGCAACTATACTTTGTTCACAGGTACTCATGTCCGCTGCTGAATCTCTAGGTTCTCATCAACTTAACTCATTTGCAGCGTTCCTTGAAGAAAAGTTGCATACTTCTTCAGAGAATTCAATTGTTCAAATTCCTCATCTGAAGAAAATGGCTGATGGAAAGAAGCCACAGAAAGGAGGAAAGAGGCCTGAGGTCAACACTGCATTTGAAATCCCTGAGGACATCTATGCTGGGTACTGCACACCCCCTGAGGAAGATAAAAATCAGCGTAAGGTGCGCATTCAGAAGATAGAGAGGAGATGGGCAAGAGAGTGGAGGGAGTACATGTATGTGACTCCCAAGTACATGAAGAAATTCGCACTCAATCCTCCATGCCCAAGACCTCCGTTGGCACCTGGCCAAGAAGCTGATCCCACCAGCCTCAAGCGTGGTGAGGATTATCCTGATGAACGGGCCAAGCGCTAGGCCAAGTTGGCCAAATAGGCAAAAGAAGCAGTGAGGAAATTCAACGAAGACTCTGTTGTTGCTGCTGCTGAGGCCTCTGTCAAGCCTAAGAAGGCCATGTCAAAGAAGCATGCGCACAAGCCAAGTGCTTCACCTTCAATGCCCTCAAGGCCAAGTTCCTCAGCAATGCCCGCACGGCCAGTTCCTCACGCTGCTACTGATCCTCCAAAGTCCTCAGCTGCTCCGACAAAATCCTCAGCACATGTGCATCTCGCCACGTGCCAAAGGACGACAGGCATCTCTATTGCCTCAGGAGCTTCTGCAAGTTCCTTAGCTGCACCAAATTCCTCAGCTGGCCCCTCTCTGCTGAAGAAGAAGACTACTGCTGGACGAGGTCCTCGACCAAGTCCTCACAAGAAGCAGGTCGCCTTCCAAGTACCGTCTGAAGAAGATGAAGCTGATGATGATGAACTTGCTGAAATCATCAGAGATAGGCAAGTCAGGGCCGCTAGAGCCAAGGGCACAAATGTGCCTCTGCTTTTGGATCCAAAGTTGATCCTCGATTACATTGATCTCTGGCACAAGGACCGAAACACTCCTATGCCTGACTTCAAGCTGACTCCTGGCCAAAATCATATGCTGACTGCCTTCATCCTAGAAGAGAAATGGAAATTTGAGAAGACCAGGCAGAACAAGAAAGCGCAGTACAGGAAGGAGAAATTCCTGAAGAACAACGCTGTCTCTATGACAACTGATGATCTTGTGAAGATCCAGTCTGAAATCAAAGTCCTCAGCGATGATTTCAATGCTTACTATGCTGATTGGCAAGGAGCCAAGGTCAGGTTTGTTAAACTGACTGAGAAGTTCACCTCCAATGTTGCAGCCCCGTCGCAACAAGAAATTCCTCAGACTGAAGCATCTGCTCAGCCAACTGAAGAACATGCCAGCACCGCTGATGACATTCAGGCTGCTGAAGAAAATGTGAGTTCCAGGGCTGATGACTGCATTCCAGCCGTTGATGAAATTGCCAGGGCATCCACTAGTGGTGCGCCTGAAGAAAATGAAGAGGTCAGGGCAACTGCATCAGTTGTGCCTGAAGAAAATCAACCACATTCCTCTGCTCCTCCTGCGCCTACCCCAACTCCAATTCTTCCATCTGCATCAGATGTGAAGAAGACCAAGGCTGCAGAGCATGCAGCAGTGAAGAAAAGGAAAGCATCAGCTTCATCAGATTCTTCAGCTCCGAAGAAGATGAAGAAATTGACCAGCTCAGTTGCAAACCCCATTGATGTTGTTCCGATCTCAACCATGCCATCAAAGGACCTTGTTCCTTTTGATGAAGAATATGTGATCCCTAGCGGATCTGATGAAGAAAATCCTTCTGCTGCTTCGTCAGAGCAGATGGATGAAGAAATTGAAGTGGATGAAATCCCTTCAACTCCAGCTGTTTCCTCGCCTATGCCTCAGTTTACTGCTGAAGAGGCCGGCGTTGAAGAAATAGAAGATGAAGACATGGACATTGGCTGTACCACACTAGTGATGAATGATGACGTTTGGGAAAGTCAGCACCCCAACTCTCCACTCTTCACACCTTTACAGCAAATTCCTCAGTCCCCTGTTGCTACTGAAGTACAAATGGGATCTGAAGAACCTCGTGCAACCCCATCTGTCCATGAAGAAATTCCAGCCACTAGTGCTGAAGAAAATGTACATGAAGAATTGAAGACCCAGGCTGTCACTGGAGTAGAAGCTGAAATTCCTCAGCCTGAAGAACCTGAGATTGCGATTCCTGAGGTGATAATGCAATTGACTGACACTCCTCAGCCCAAGCCAAAGGATCCATTCTCAAAGAAGCAGAAATTCAAGGCTGGTGATTTCTTTGGCGAGCACGTGTTCTTCACTGACTACAATCCCTATGATTCTGCTCGTCTTAGAAGGAAGCGCTTCTGGACCGCCAGCCAGGCCAACTTCTATTCTTCACTGCTCTTCAACAAGGACAAAGTCTTCGACCACGAGCATATTCCTCATGTGGACATGGAATCACTGCCATGCTTCACTCCTGTCCTCAGTGTGCTTCATGACACAGGCCTCCTCAACTTTTGCACAGACATAGTTGATTGGAATGAAGAACTCATTCTTCAATTCTACGCAACTTTGCACATCACAGGAGATCCTGACGATGTGAACTCCTGGGTTTTCGACTGGATGACTAAAAATACTCACTATAAGGCACCGGCCACTGAATTACTTCACGCCCTGCCCATCAGTTCTCCACCTGAAGGAGCTCATTGCATGTACCAAGAACCTGAGCTTACTGATCACTATATGCAAGTGTTGATGAAGCCATCGAAACCAGGTCAAGCCTCAAGGACAAAATTCCTCATGAAGGAATTGTAGTATGTACCAAGGATAGTCTATCGCATTCTGACGAAGACTATGAGTCCAATCAAAGGCCACGACTCATCTGATGAGGAAATTGTTGGCATCATGAAGAATCTAGTTTTCAACATCATTCATAGCATTCCTGTCAATTATCACGATTTCTTCATGAGGACTCTGGCAAATGTTGCACTTTCACCGTCTGAGCTGAAGCCTCATGCACCGTGGATTATGAGATTCATCAGAACAAGGTCTTCACTCAACTACAAAGCTGATTTTCAGAATCACCTCAGCTACTTGCCCCCGATTGAAGTCCTCAAGCGGACCTATTCCTCAGCTGACGAAAAGGGCAAGGCACCAGCTGTTATAGACGAAGGCATTCGTCCATTGGATGGTCAATTTCGCAAGGCTGCATCTTATTCCACCAATGATGACTCTGCCACTCATGATTCTGCTGCCCATGCCTCCAAGCCAAATCCTCAAGCTACTGCTCCTCGTGTGATGACTGACCGTGAACTTATGCTAAGTCTTCACCAGAAGGTGGATCGAAACCATAAATGGGTTAAGCGTCAGTTTGGTTCAATTCTTCACAACATGACTGCTACACATAATGCAGTGAAGAAAAACCATTACTACCTCCATGAAGTCTTCGGTCGCACCTGGGCTGTTCTGTCTCACATTTACATCGAAGAAGATCTGAAGAACATGGGTCTCAAGGAGGACTTTGACTGGTCTGCACCTCCACCGAAGAAATACAAGAAGGCCAAGGTTCCTTCCTTGGTGGCCAGCTCCTATTCTTCATCGCGCGAAACTGATGAGCATGAAGACTTGGACGACACTGCGGCAGGCCCTACATCAACAAACGACCCCAACAACGCTAGCGCTGCTCCATCATCATGATATTCTTCAGGGGCGTTAGTCCTCATTTTTCAATCATTTTGGTCATTCGATGACAAAGGGGGAGAAAGTTGAGTTAGTCTTCAAGCGGGTCTATCTTATATGGGCGTTTTTTTCTTAAGTTACAACTCTCGTTCTTCTGATGACTTTGTTGGATCGAGTTGTAAGCTTAAACTCTATGGTGACCTGATACTTTTGTTGTGTTCTTCTGCATGCTTATTCCTCGCTAATGTTAATGCACGCATGCTGAATTACATCAGTCACCATATTTCATCATGCATTTCAAATTCTTCATATTATATGTCAAATGCGTGTATGAATTGCAAGATATAGGGGGAGATCTCCATGATTCTACTCTTCAAGTGTGCATTGCTTCAAGAGCAAATTCCTCACTATGCACATCTTCAGGGGGAGTTCTTCTATATCTTGCAATCAAATTCCTCAATATCAGTATTTACACTTCATATGATTATCCCCGTTGAAAACTTAACCTATATGGTCATCAATCACCAAAAAGGGGAGATTGTAAGTGCATCTAGTGCCCCTTAGTGATTTTGGTGTATTGAAGACTTATAGGTTAAGGGACTAATGCGTTTGTGAGTGTACACAGGTCTATAAGTCTATGAGGAGTTTGATAATTACAGAGATAGTCGACCCCTAAAAATGAAGTTCTTCGACTGAAGACTTTGGTATTCTGAAGACTTTGAAAGTGAAGAAATTGGTGTAACCTTGAAGACTTGGTATTCATTTGAGGAACATGAAGCGTGAAGACTTTTGTTTTCGTAGTTTCATTTTCTCTTCCTTGAGTCATAGGAAACACCATACTGTTAAAGGGGGTCGAGGAAATACTAAGGAAAATTTTCCAAGTGATGCTCAACTCAAAATCCTACACCTACCAATCCCTTCGAGTGAAGCCATTGGAAATCTCATACAGTTCAGTCATATTCTTCAGTGACAGAGACGAAGTTCTTCTGGTCTCTGAGGAATTTGTTCTGACTGAGGAGTTAGGAATTCGCCAGTGCGGATTGCCTACAATGTGAGGAACATGATAGCCCTGAGGAATTAGACACTCAAAATTCCGACCGTTGCTGTGCTACGCGCCAGCTGTCCCAAAATATCTTCCCACCTAACGGTCATATCATTGAAGGGCATTTATGTCTTATCATGTCGGGTTGCTCCCTAGGCTATAAATAGCCGCCCCCTACAACCACTAGCTGGTTGGCTGCTCCGAGAGAAACTGACATTTGTCATTTGAGAGCATCCCATCATCCGAGGACTTTGAGCGAAAATCATCAAGTGAGGAAAACCCAAACCCAAACACCTACAAACCCAAAGTGATTGAGCATCACTGAAGAGATTGATCCTGCGTGGATCCGACGCTTGTTACCTTTGAAGATTGTGCTTCTTCCAGACGGTTAGGCGTCATGGTCTATAGCATCCAAGAGGAATTGTGGATCGCCGAGTGACCGAGTTTGTGAAGGTTCGGAAGTCACCTGAAGACTTACCACGAGTGTTTGGACGAGGTCTGTGTGACCTTAGTTCAAGGAGAATACGGTGAGGACTGTGTGTCCGGGACTGTGTGTCCTCAGGTTTAAATACCTAGCCGCTCCAACCAGATGTACAACTGAGACAACAGTTGGAACTGGTCTACCAAATCATTGTCTTCACCAAGCTTACTGGATCTGTTTCCTCAACTCTTTCATTTCCTCATTACTATGTTGTGTGCTTGTCATATCTGTGTTTGAAGACTTTGACAGAAGACTTTCTCAATTTCCTCAGTTCAATTTCTTCAGTCTGTTTGTCTTCATCCTGTGCTATCCTGTGTTTACGCTTTCTGTACTCTGTGTTTGTCTTCATTTCATCATGATGACCATGCCTATGTTCTGCTATGCTTACTCTTGAGTACTTATTCCGCTGCAAGTAGTTCTTCGCTAAGGAATTTCCTCGCCCGCAAATTCCTCAGTGAAGAATTCATAAAAATCGCCTATTCACCCCCCCCCCTCTCTAGTCGATATAACACACTTTCAATGGGGTGGATCATGAAATCCCTCAGGCTAATGAAGAAGAAGATACCCATTCTACTGCTACCACAGAGCAAATGGATGAAGAAATTGAGGTTGATGCTGATGTATCAGTGCCTCAAGATACTACTCAAAGTCCTTAGTGAACTCTGCTGATTGAAGAAAATGAAGAGGAAGTGGATATTGATGGCGAGACAACTTCTCCAATCCATGACGAATATTGGGAAGCAGCTCACCCAAATTCGCCCCTCACCACTCCCCTCACAAAAGAGCCTCAGTCGCCTCAGCGCACTGAAGAAATTCCTACTGGCTCTGAAGAACAACAACCATCGCTCCACAACATTACTGAAGAAATTCCAGCTGCAACAGTTGAAGACATTGCTCAAGATGACCCTGATGTTGATGTCATCAATGCATCTCCTCCACGTGCAGACTCAATCCCCTCAACAGATACTGACACAGTCCCAACTGCTATAGCTGAGGAAGTTTCTCGTGCTCCGTCAGCGATCCAAATGACTCAACTGGGTCTCCACGACCAGTACTTGATGTCAGAAAGAAAAAGGCAAAATCTTCAACCTTCCCCGCGATGACCAAGATTGGAAAAGCCCTCAAGGACCAAAATTTGATAGCGTCAGATTATTTGAAAAGAATAATTTCTTCATTGGCGAGTCACCTTATGACTCGACCAAACTTAGGCATTTAAGGTTCTGGACAAAGACACATATGAACTTCTATGCCTCACTGCTATTTGATGAGAAGAAGGTATTCCAGCATCGTCATATTCCTCATGTGGATATGGAATCAATTCCCTGTTTCCGGCCAGTTTTGGCTGTTCTTCATGATGCTGGTCTGCTGAATTTCTACACTGATGTCTGCGATTAGAATGAAGAACAGATTCTTCAATTCTATGCAACTGTGCATTTCTCTGGCAATGCTGATGACACAACAACTTGGGCTCTGGACTGGATGAGTGAAGATACTCACTTCAAAGCACCAATAGATGAATTGCTTCGTGCTATTCCAGTGGATCCACCCGAAGAAGGAGCTAAGAAAATTTATGAAGAACCTGAGCTGCCTAATCACCTGATGCAAGTGCTGATGCCTATGGCTGAAGGAAATGCTCCAAGGACGACCTTCCTAGTGAAGGATTTGCTATATGTGCCGAAGACTGTGTACTGCATTCTGGCAAAGACACTCAGTCCAATCAATGGCCACAATTCCAACACAGAAGTAGTTGTGGGGGTTATGAAGAACTTGTTATTCCACACCATTCATGGAAATCCTATCAACATACATGATTTCTTCCTGAGGACTTTGGTCACTGTTGCTCAGTCTCCATTTGAATTGAAGCAGTACGCACCATGGATTATGAGATTCATCAGATCCCGGTCTTCAATCCACTACAAGGCTGATAGTCAGAACCACTTGAGTTATTTGCCTGAAGTTGAAATTCTTCAAAGCACATTGTCCACAGTACTTGGCAAAGGCAAGAGCGTCATTGATGAAGGATTTCGTCCCCTTGATGGACAATTTTGTCAACCTATTTCTAGCTCCATAGCTGATGAATCTGCAAGCCAAGATACTGCAGCTAAAGCTTCAAGGCCATCGTCTTCACTAGAAGCACCACGTGTCATGACTGACCATAGCTGCTCATAAGTCTTCATCAGAAAGTTGACAAGAATCACCACTGGGTTAAGCGTTAGTTTGCTGCTATATAAGCCAACATGATTGTGATGCATAACACAGTGCGCAAGAATAGATACTATATCCATGAGATATTTGATCGCATCTGGGCCACACTTTCACATCTGAAATCATCTAAAGAACTTGTTGTTGAAGATTTTCAAATGAACTTTGACTGGGCTGAATCGCCAAGGAAGAAGTTCAAGAAAACTCAAGTTCCTACTCTGATGCCGAGCTCAGAGTCTTCATCACGCTCCACTGATGAATTTGAAGCTGTTGAAGACACTACTGCTGGTCCTTCTGCACCG
Source organism: Aegilops tauschii subsp. strangulata (assembly GCF_002575655.3). Lineage (NCBI taxonomy): Eukaryota > Viridiplantae > Streptophyta > Magnoliopsida > Poales > Poaceae > Aegilops > Aegilops tauschii. Next base: position 245,842,331 of record NC_053039.3, read on the forward strand.
CACGGCCCCAGCAACGTTGGCGCTCCGTCGACCTCTCCATGATGTTTTTCTTCATGGGCGCTAGTTCTCAAATTCCTCACCTTTTGGTCATTTGATGACAAAGGGGGAGAAGTTTGAGTTAGTATTCAAGTGGGTCATTATATGGGTTGTTTTTGCTTAAGTTGTAACTCTTGAACTTTTCTGGATGTGCTCTTGATGGGTTGTAACTTAATACCTGTTGGTTGCCTGACTCTATGCTTCATTTGACGCACATGCTTTATTCTTCAATATATATCTGCTCGGCATGCCCAATTTCATCAGACACCAATTTTTGTCATGCATTCATATTCTTCAAATATCTTATGACCATGCATGATTGGATTCCAATATATAGGGGGATATCTCCACAAATTCAGCGTGCCATGTGCATTTGCAAAACAAAACAAACTCTTCATATGCACATCTTCAGGGAGAGTTCCTCAATATCTTGTAACCAATTTCCTCAAACTCTGTTATTACACTTAAATTACTTTTACTCCCATTGTAACCTAACCAATTTGTCATCAATCACCAAAGGGGGGATTGTAAGTGCATCAAGTGCCCCCTTAGTGGTTTTGGAGTATTGACGACAAATAGGTTGAGAAACTAATGAGTTTGTGAGTATACACAAGAGACAGATGTTGGAAATATGCCCTAGAGGCAATAATAAAATGGTCATTATTGTATTTCCTTGTTCATGATAATTGTCTATTGTTCATGCTATAATTGTATTAATCGGAAACCGTAATACATGTGTGAATACATAGACCATAATATGTCCCTAGTAAGCCTCTAGTTGACTAGCTCGTTGATCAATAGATGGTTATGGTTTCCTGACCATGGACATTGGATGTCATTGATAACGGGATCACATCATTAGGAGAATGATGTGATGGACAAGACCCAATCCTAAGCATAGCACAAGATCGTGTAGTTCGTTTGCTAAGAGCTTTTCTAATGTCAAGTATCATTTCCTTAGACCATGAGATTGTGCAACTCCCGGATACCGTAGGAATGCTTTGGGTGTATCAAATGTCACAACGTAACTGGGTGACTATAAAGGTGCACTACAGGTAGCTCCGAAAGTATCTGTTGAGTTGGCACAAATCGAGACTGGGATTTGTCACTCCGTATGACGGAGAGGTATATCTGGGCCCACTCGGTAATGCATCATCATAATGAGATCAGTGTGACTAATGAGTTAGCCACGGGATCATGCGTTACGGAACGAGTAAAGAGACTTGCCGGTAACGAGATTGAACAAGGTATAGGGATACCGACGATCGAATCTCGGGCAAGTAACATACCGATTGACAAAGGGAATTGTATACGGGATTGATTGAATCCCCGACATCGTGGTTCATCCGATGAGATCATCGTGGAACATGTGGGAGCCAACATGGGTATCCAGATCCCGCTGTTGGTTATTGGCTAGAGAACGTCTCGGTCATGTCTGCATGGTTCCCGAACCCGTAGGGTCTACACACTTAAGGTTCGATGACACTAGGGTTATAGGGAATAGATGTACGTGGTTATCGAATGTTGTTTGGAGTCCCGGATGAGATCCAGGACGTCACGAGGAGTTCCGGAATGGTCCGGAGGTAAAGATTTATATATGGGAAGTCCCGTTTTGGACACCGGAAGTGTTCTTGGCATTATCGGTAACGTACCGGGACCACCTGAAGGGTTCGGGGGTCCACCGGGAGGGGCCACCAACCCCGGAGGCCTGCGTGGGCCAAGTGTGGGAAGGGACCAGGCCCTAGGTGGGCTGGTGCGCCTCCCACAAGAGGCCCAAGGCGCAGGGAAGGGGGGAAGGGGGAAAACCCTAGGCTTAGATGGGCCTAAGGCCCACCTAGGGTGCGCCCCCCTCTCTCCCCCTCTGGCCGCCCCCCAGATGCATCTAGGGCTGGCCGCCACCCCTAGGGGGGGAACCCTAGATGGGGGCGCAGCCCCTCCCCTTCCCCTATATATAGTGGGGGTTTTGGGGCTGCCATAGACACGAGTCTCCTTCTCTCTTGGCGCAGCCCTACCCCTCTCCCTCCTCATCTCTCGCAGTGCTTGGCGAAGCCCTGCTGGAGTGCCATGCTACTCCACCACCACCACCACGCCGTCGTGCTGCTGCTGGACGGAGTCTTCCCCAACCTCTCCCTCTCCCTTGCTGGATCAAGGCGCGGGAGACGTCACCGGGCTGCACTTGTGTTGAACGCGGAGGCACCGTTGTTCGGTGCTTAGATCGGATTCGGCCGCGATCTGAATCGCTTCGTGTACGACTCCACCGACCGCGTTCTTGCAACGCTTCCACATCACGATCTTCAAGGGTATGAAGATGCACTCCCCTCTCTCTCGTTGCTAGTTACTCCATAGATTGATCTTGGTGATGCGTAGAAATTTTTGAATTTCTGCTACGTTCCCCAACAGTGGCATCATGAGCTAGGTCTATGCGTAGATTCTATGCAGGAGTAGAACACAAAGTAGTTGTGGGCGATGATTTGTTCAATTTGCTTACCGTTACTAGTCTTATCTTGATTCGGCGGCATTGTGGGATGAAGCGGCCCGGACCGACCTTACACGTACTCTTACGTGAGACAGGTTCCACCGACTGACATGCACTTGATGCATAAGGTGGCTAGAGGGTGTCTGTCTCTCCCACTTTAGTCGGATCGGATTCGATGAAGAGGGTCCTTATGAAGGGTAAATAGCAATTGGCATATCACCGTTGTGGATTTTGCGTAGGTAAGAAACGTTCTTGCTAGAAACCCATAGCAGCCACGTAAAACATGCAACAACAATTAGAGGACATCTAACTTGTTTTTGCAGGGTATGCTATGTGATGTGATATGGCCAAAAGGATGTGATGAATTATACATATGTGATGTATGAGATTGATCATGTTCTTGTAATAGGAATCACGACTTGCATGTCGATGAGTATGACAACCGGCAGGAGCCATAGGAGTTGTCTTAATTTATTGTATGACCTGCGTGTCAATGAAAAACACCATGTAATTACTTTACTTTATTGCTAACCGTTAGCCATAGTAGTAGAAGTAATAGTTGGCGAGACAACTTCATGAAGACACGATGATGGAGATCATGATGATGGAGATCATGGTGTCATGCCGGTGACGAAGATGGAGATCAAAGGCGCAAGATGATATTGGCCATATCATGTCACTTTATGATTTGCATGTGATGTTTATCATGTTTACATCTTATTTGCTCAGAAAGACGCTAGCATAAATAAGATGATCCCTCACTAAAATTTCAAGAAAAGTGTTCCCCCTAACTGTGCACCGTTGCGAAGGATCGTTGTTTCGAAGCACCACGTGATGATCGGGTGTGATATATTCTAACATTCGCATACAATGGGTGTAAGCCAGATTTACACATGCGAAACACTTAGGTTGACTTGACGAGCCTAGCATGTACAGACATGGCCTTGGAACACAAGAGACCAAAAGGTCGAACATGAGTCGTATAGTAGATACGATCAACATGAAGATGTTCACCGATGATGACTAGTCCGTCTCACGTGATGATCGGACACGGTCTAGTCGATTCAGGTCATGTTCACTTAGATGACTAGAGGGATGTCTATCTAAGTGGGAGTTCATTAAATAATCAGATGAACTTAATTATCATGAACATAGTCAAAAGGTCTTTGCAAATTATGTCATAGCTTACGCTTTAGTTCTACTGTTTAAGATATGTTCCTAGAGAAAATTTAGTTGAAAGTTGATAGTAGAAATTATGCGGACTGGGTCCGTAAACTGAGGATTATCCTCGTTGCTGCGCAGAAGGCTTATGTCCTTAATGCACCGCTCGGTGTGCTGAACCTCGAGCGTCGTCTGTAGATGTTGCGAAACATCTGACATACACGTTTTGATGACTACGTGATAGTTCAGTGCGTAATGCTAATGGTTTAGAATTGAGGCGCCAAAGACGTTTTTGAAACGTCGCAGAACATATGAGATGTTCCAAAGACTGAAATTGTGATTTCAGACTAGTGCCCACGTCAAGAGGTATGAGACCTGTGACAAGTTTCTTAAGCCTGCAAACTAAGGGAGAAAAGCTCAATCGTTGAGCATGTGCTCAGATTGTCTGAGTACTACAATCGCTTGAATCGAGTGGGAGTTAATCTTCCAGATGAGATAGTGATGGTTCTCCATAGTCACTGCCACCAAGCTATTAGAGCTTCGTGATGAACTATAACATATCAGGGATAGACATGATGATCCTTGAGCAATTCGCGATGTTTGACACCGCGAAAGTAGAAATCGAGTAGGAGCATCAATTGTTGATGGTTAGTAAAACCACTAGTTTTAAGAAGGGCAAGGGAAAGAAGGGATACTTCATGAAACGGAAAATAAGTTGCTGCTCTAGTGAAGAAACCCAAGGTTGAACCCAAACCCGAGACTAAGTGCTTCTGTAATGAGGGGAACGGTCACTGAAGCAGAACTACCCTAGATACTTGGTAGATGAGAAGGCTGGCAAGGTCGACAGAAGTATTTTGGATATACGTTATATTAATGTGTACTCTACTAGTACTCCTAGTAGCACCAGGGTAATAAATACCGGTTCGGTTGCTAAGTGTTAGTAACTCGAAATAAAAGGCTACAGAGACTAGCTAAAGGTGAGATGACGATATGTTGGAAGTGTTTCCAAGGTTGATGTGATCAAACATCGCACGCTCCCTCTACCATCGAGATTGGTGTTAAACCTAAATAATTGTTATTTGGTGTTTGCGTTGAGCATAGACATGATTGGATTATGTTTATTGCAATACGGTTATTCATTTAAGGAGAATAATGGTTACTCTGTTTATTTGAATAATACCTTCAATGGTCTTGCACCTAAAATGAATGGTTTATTGAATCTCGATCGTAGTGATACACATGTTCATGCCAAAAGATATAAGACAATAATGATAGTACCACATACTTGTGGCACTGCCATTTGAGTCATATTGGTATAAAACGCATGAAGAAGCTCCATGTTGATGAATCTTTGGACTCACTCGTTTTTGAAAAGATTGAGACATGCGAACCATGTCTATTGGTAGATATGCATGAAGAAACTCCATACAGATGGATCATTTGGACTCACTTGATTTTGAATCACTTGAGACATGCAAATCATACCACATGGGCAAGATGACTGAAAGGCCTCTTTTTCAGTAAGATGGAACAAGAAAGTAACTTGTTGGAAGTAATACATTTTGATGTGTGCAGTCCAATGAGTGCTGAGGCACGCAGTGGATATCATTATGTTCTTACTTCACAGATGATTTGAGTAGATGCTAATTATATTTACTTGATGAAACACAAGTCTGAATTATTGAAAGGTTTAAGTAATTTCAGAGTGAAGTTGAAGATCGTCGTGACAAGAGGATAAAATGTCCATGATATGATCATAGAGATGAATATCTGAGTTACGAGTTTGGCACACAATTAAGACATTGTGGAAATTGTTTCACAACTAATACCGCCTGGAACACCATAGTGTGATGGTGTGTCCGAACATCATAACTGCACCCTATTGGATATCGTGCATACCATGATGTCTCTTATCGAATTACCACTATCGTTTATGGGTTAGGCATTAGAGACAACCGCATTCACTTTAAATAGGGCACCACACAATTCCGTTGAGACGACACCGTATGAACCGTGGTTTAGAAAAACCTAAGCTGTCGTTTCTTAAAAGTTTGGGGCTACGACGCTTATGTGAAAAAGTTTCAGGCTGATAAGCTCGAACCCAAAGCGGATAAATGCATCTTCATAGAATACCCAAAATAGTTGGGTATACCTCCTATTTCAGATCTGGAAGCAAAGTGATTGTTTCTAGAAACGGGTCCTTTCTCGAGGAAAAGTTTCTCTCGAAAGAATTGAGTGGGAGGATGGTGGAGACTTGATGAGGTTATTGAACAGTCACTTCAACTAGTGTGTAGCAGGGCATAGGAAGTTGTTCCTATGGCACCTACACCAATTGAAGTGGAAGCTTATGATAGTGATCATGAAACTTCGGATCAAGTCACTACCAAACCTCGTAGGTCGAGAAGGATGCGTACTACTTCAGAGTGGTACGTAATCCTGTCTTGGAAGTCATGTTGCTAGACAACAATGAACCTACGAGCTATGAAGAAGCGATGGTGGGCCCGGATTCCGACGAATGGCTCGAGGCCATAAAATCCGAGAGAGGATCCATGTATAAAAACAAAGTATAGACTTTGGAAGAACTACTTGATGGTCGTAAGGCTGTTGGGTGCAGATGGATTTTAAAAGGAAGACGGACAATGATGGTAAGTGTCACCATTAAGAAAGCTCGACTTGTCGTTAAGATGTTTCCCGACAAGTTCAAGGAGTTGACTGCGATGAGACTTTCTCACTCGTAGCGATGCTAAGAGTCTGTTGGAATTATATTAGCAGTTACTGCATTATTTATGAAATCTTGCAGGTAGGATGTCAAAACATTGTTTCCTCGACGATTTTCTTGAGGAAAGGTTGTATGTGATACAACCAGAAGGTTTTGTCAATCCTGAAATATGCTAACAAGTATGCAAAACTCCAGCAATCCTTCTAAGGACTGGAGTAAGCATCTCGGAGTTGGAATGTATGCTTTGATGAGATGATCAAAGATTTTGGGTTTATACAAAGTTTATGAGAAACTTGTAATTCCAAAGAAGTGAGTGGGAGCACTATAGAATTTTTGATGAGTATATGTTGTTAACATATTGTTGATCAGAAATGATGTAGAATTTCTGGAAAGCATATAGGGTTATTTGAAAAGTGTTTTTCAATGGAAAACCTGGATTAAGCTACTTGAACATTGAGCATCAAGATCTCTAAGGATAGATCAAAAACGCTTCATAGTACTTTCAAATGAATACATACCGTGACAAGATTTTGAAGGAGTTCAAAATAGATCAGCAAAGAAGGAGTTCTTGGCTGTGTTACAAGGTGTGAGTATTGAGTAAGACTCAAGACCTGACCACGGCAGAAGAGAGAGAAAGGACGAAGGTCGTCCCCTATGCTTTAGACGTAGGCTCTACAGTATGCTATGCTGTGTACCGCACCTGAAGTGTGCCTTGCCCTGAGTCAGTCAAGGGGTACAAGAGTGATCCAGGAATGGATCACATGACAGCGGTCGAACTTATCCTTAGTAACTAGTGGACTAAGGAATTTTCTCGATTATGGAGGTGGTAAAAGAGTTCGTCGTAAAGGGTTACGTCGATGCAAACTTTGACACTAATCCGGATGACTCTGAGTAGTAAACCGGATTCGTATAGTAGAGCAGTTATTTGGAATAGCTCCAAGTAGCGCGTGGTAGCTGCATCTACAAGATGACATAGAGATTTGTAAAGCACACACGGATCTGAAAGGTTCAGACCCGTTGACTAATAACCTCTCTCACAAGCGAGATATGAACAAACCCCATGGGTGTTGGATTCATTACAATCACATAGTGATGTGAACTAGATCATTGACTCTAGTGCAAGTGGGAGACTGTTGGAAATATGCCCTAGAGGCAATAATAAAATGGTCATTATTGTATTTCCTTGTTCATGATAATTGTCTATTGTTCATGCTATAATTGTATTAACTGGAAACCATAATACATGTGCGAATACATACACCACAACATGTCCCTAGTAAGCCTCTAGTTGACTAGCTCGTTGATCAATAGATGGTTATGGTTTCCTGACCATGGACATTGGATGTCATTGATAACAGGATCACATCATTAGGAGAATGATGTGATGGACAGGACCCAATCCTAAGCATAGCACAAGATCGTGTAGTTCGTTTGCTAAGAGCTTTTCTAATGTCAAGTATCATTTCCTTAGACCATGAGATTGTGCAACTCCCGGATACCGTAGGAATGCTTTGGGTGTACCAAACGTCAGAACGTAACTGGGTGACTATAAAGGTGCACTACAGGTAGCTCCGAAAGAAAAACGAAGTGGTTCACCGTATCAAGTTTTCCTCTAAACCCTAGACTCCCTGGCGGCGACTAGGTTTTGGGTGGATCTCGACGGCGGCTGCTGAATCCATCGGCGGGCCACAAGGAAGAGCTCGGGGACGATGGCAACATCGGCTGCCGGCAAAGGTTGGAAGAGGAGCGGTGCCCTATCCCCTCGCTCCGCGCGGGCGCAGATGGAGGAGGCACTCGGCAAGCTGGACATCTCCGAGGAGGAGGCAACGCCTCTGGTGATCGACGACGCTAACGATGATGCTCAGGCAAAGTGGCTACTGGCAGGGAAGGTTTTGCACCGGAATCTCCTCCACATACAAACGATCTGCAACGCCTTACGTCCTGCATGGGGAAACCCTAGGGGGCTGGAATTCCGGCCCCTAGGGGAGAATTTGTTCGCCGCTGAATTCGACTCCAAGCGAGATCGAGATCGCGTCTGGGAAGGCGCTCCTTGGCACATTAGCAAAAACGCGGTGATCCTGGAGTACTTTGAAGAGCACATGCAGCCGTCGGAACTCAAGTTCGACAGGTTGCCGGTCTGGGTTAGGGTAGTTAATCTACCTTTTAACCTCAGGAATAACACAAGAGGCTTGGCGATAGCACGCCAGATTGACAAAAACGCTGCCATCGCCCAGATTGATCCAGTGGGAGGGTTCCTCAGGGCATGAGTCACCATCGATGTGCTTAAACCCCTCCGCAGATGGATTGTCATTGAATCAACCAAGAGAGATCAAGTGGACTGCTATGATATTGAGTATGAACAGATACCCCACTTTTGTTTCTCTTGTGGACGATTAGGTCATGCCGATCTCTTCTGTCCCACCCCAGGGACAAGGGATGCTAATGGCGATCTTCCCTTCAAGGCAAGCCTCCGGGCGCCCGAGGATCGGAAGAAGGGTTTTTCTGGGGAGAACTTGACAAAGGAGAAGCCAGAGTCGCAACGCAGCACACGAGAATCGCGCTCGTCTAGTTCCAAGCAGAAAGATGGGGTTGAAGTGACCTCTCCTGTCAAGAATCCATCTCTGAACAAGAGGAAAGGAGGGCCACCTACTCAAGTCTATCGGAAAGTGGTGACAACTCCCCTTGCTATCACAGAGAAAGGAGAAGCGCCTGAAAATGAAAATGATCAGCGGGGAGTGGCTCCAGTTGGAGAGACAGAGGATCTGGGATCCGCCTTTGTGGAGAGAGAAACAAAGAAGAAGAAACCGACACCCCCTTCGTCTGAAACATCGGTAGCGACTGCTAGTCAGCGCTGCCAGTCGCAATGAGTACTATCAGCTGGAACTGTCGAGGGCTTGGGAACCCTCAGACAGTTCGAGAGCTTCGCAAGATTGTGAAGCAAGAAGGACCCGCCCTTCTGTTCGTAATGGAGACCAAGATCAAGGGCAAAAGAGTGGAAGATCTGAAATTTACTTTAGGTTTCTCTGGTTGTTATGCCGTCGACAGCGACGGGCTTAGTGGAGGCATTGGAATTTTTTGGTCTAAAGATGTGGACGTTAGTCTGAATAATTTCAGTCAATCTCACATTGATGTATCTGTCAAACAGGATAATAAAACTTGGCGTTTCACTGGTTTCTATGGAGCGCCACGAGTGGAAAATAGACATCACAGCTGGCGGTTTCTCCGCACGCTTTTTGCTGTCCCGCATGATGCATGGATCTGCATGGGTGTTTTTAATGAAACAATGCAAGCGGACGAGCATTTCAGTGTTAATGCGCGACCGGAATACCAGATGAGGGCGTTCCGGGATGCGGTTGATGATCGTTCCTTACAAGACTTGGGATGGAGAGGTATTCCCTATACATGGGATAACAGACAACCGGGGCTCGCAAACGTGAAAGCCAGGTTGGATCGAGTGCTTGCCAATGCGGGGTTTCTGAACCTGTTTCAGTTTACTTCTGTCAAGCATTTAAGCAGTGTGGAGTCAGACCATTGCTTCGTCGTAGCTGAACTCAGAACAAGTTTGAATAACAGTTGGCCTCGAGCAAAACGAAGCTTCAGATACGAAGATGTATGGCAATCTCATGGTCAGTATGACCAGCTCGTGCGCAATTTATGGCAAGCCGGTGCTGGCCAGAGAGGTTTGCAAGGTGTAGTGTATGCACTAGGGACAGTGCAGAAAGATCTAGGAGCCTGGGGCGAGCGAGAATTTGGAAATCTCTCAAAGAAAGTTCGCAAACTTCAGAAGCGCCTAGACCGGCTACGGAGCGTCTCGATGGGCCGAGGGCCTACGGAGGAGGAGCTAGCGGTAGCATCGCAACTGCGAGAAGCCATGAGACAAGAGGAGATCTGGCTTAAGCAAAGGTCGCGAGTGCTCTGGTTACGGGTGGGAGATCGCAATACCGGATACTTTCAAGCTCAAGCCGCCCATCGCAAGAGGATTAACCGTATCACTTCTCTGGAAAATTCACAAGGCCAAATTCTGCAAGATCCGGAGGAGGTGAAGGAGGAAATTAGCAATTTCTATCACGCTTTGTATCAGACACAAGGTTTCAAACCCATGGATGAACTTTTGAACTGCGTGCAACCTAGCGTCACCGAGCAAATGAACGATCACATTAACAAACCATATGTGGCGGCAGAAGTGAAAGAGGCCCTGTTTGACATGGCGCCATCCAAGGCCCCGGGGGTCGATGGTTTTACAGCAGGTTTTTACCAACGACATTGGGAGATCCTTGGTGAGGATATTACAATGGCCGTGCTAGAGTTCCTGAACGGAGGAGAATTACCTTTGGGACCGAACGACACTTCCATCACACTGATTCCCAAGGTACGACATCCACAAAAAATATCTCAGTTCAGGCCGATTGCACTATGCCCTGTCCTTTATAAGATTGCAGTGAAAGCAATTGCAAATAGAGTCCGAGGGATTTTGGATGAGGTGATTGGAGAGGAACAAAGCGCTTTCATCCCGGGACGCTTAATCACAGATAACGTACTGGTGGCGTACGAAAGTATTCATGCTATCAAAAGGCGAAAGAAGGGGGAAAATGCATGTTGCGCGGTGAAGCTTGACATGCTCAAAGCATATGATAGAGTGGAATGGCATTATCTCGAGGCGATGCTCTTCAGGCTGGGCTTCGGTGATAACTTTATTCGTTTGATTATGAAGTGTCTGACTTCATTCCGGTTCACAATCAAGGTTAATGGAGATCTTCTCCCTTATTTTACCCCTTCAAGGGGGCTTCGTCAAGGATGCCCCATGTCACCATACTTGTTCTTAATATGTGCTCAAGGCCTTACATCACTCCTGAATAATTTTGGTGGCGCATATGTTGATAGAGGCATCCGGGTGAGCGTTCATGCACCGTGGGTTAACCACCTACTATTTGCTGACGACAGCTTGGTTTTCCTCAGTGCAAAATCTCAAAGCATAGAGAGGCTCAATGAGATTCTCGGGATTTACGCTGAGTGTTCTGGACAGGCAGTGAACCGAGAGAAAAGCTCGATCTATTTCAGTGCCAACACGGGTCAGCCCCTACGACAGAGTTTGAAGCAATCTCTTGGCATTTTCGTGGAAGCTTTCTCTGAACGTTACCTGGGCCTCCCGACGGCGATTGGCAAAATTACCAGTGGGACCTTTGATCACATGGTGGACAGGTGTCGCGATAAAATGCGTGGCTGGTCAGAGCGAAACATGGCCTGTGCGGCTAGGGAGGTTCTTCTCAAGACAGTCGTCCAGTCGATTCCCACTTTCAGTATGAGTTGTTTCCTCCTGACTAAGAAAGTTTGCAAGTCGATCACTTCTTGTATGGCTAAGTATTGGTGGGGCAGTTCGATCGACAAACGTTCCCTACATTGGCTCTCTTGGGAAAAGCTGGAGGTGCTGAAAGTGAAGGGCGGCATGGGTTTCCGCAACATGCAAGGTTTCAACCTAGCGATGCTTGGGAAACACAGCTGACGCCTTCTAACCAGACCGGATTCTTTGTGTGCTAGGGTACTGAAGGGCAAATATTTCCCTCACACGGATTTTCTTAATGCGACAGTTTCGGCCAGAGCTTCGGCAACCTGGAAGGCCATTGTTGCAGGGCGAGATGCATTACAGGTTGGTCTCATTCGTCGAGTAGGCGATGGCTCAACCATCTCAACATGGACAGATAGTTGGATTCCGAACACGACCGCACTGAAATCCTCGGGGCGCATCGGCACTACGCCGTTAACAAGGGTCTCAGATCTTATTGATGAATACACGGGGAACTGGAATGAACAACTAGTCCGTCAGAATTTCTTGCACCCGGACGCGGTAGCCATCCTAAATATACCACTCAATCCGGCGGGTGGTGAAGATACTTTGGCCTGGGCTTTGGAGAAGTCGGGTATCTACACTGTGAAATCAGCGTATCGTTCTCTTATGACTCGCAACGAGCTTGGCTCTTTAGAGGAAGGAGCGATCGCAGAAACTTCATCAGCTAACAAACAGTTGTGGACTGCTTTATGGCGACTTCGAGTCGTTCCCAAAGTTCGGGTATTTTGGTGGAGAGTTCTCCGAGGGATACTACCTGACTCGACCACCTTACACTATCGTCACATCAAGCAGTTGGGTCTGTGCGATGTTTGCAAAGCGATGGACGAGGACATGCTACATGCACTAATCCATTGTACTCATGCAAAGGCTTTCTGGGCTGCCGCTAAGGACAGATTCCAGCTCTCTCTCCCACGCTTGCACCACGACACGTGGGCACGTGATATTCTGCTTGATCCTATGTTCATTGATGAGGAAAGATGCAAGATAATTACCATTATGCACAGCATTTGGTCGTCACGGAACAATTGGACTCATGATCGTGAAGGTTACAACCCTGTTCAAGCGTTGAAGTGGATTCACGAGACCTTGGCGATCCTGGAACTTCCTTCCTTGGGAAGGAAAGCGAGGGCGGGTCAGTGCTGGAGGCCACCTGAAGCTGGTTGGGTCACTATAAACACTGACGGTGCACTTAATGTCGAGGACATGAAGGGAGGAGCGGGAGGCGTGGCTAGGTCACACATTGCGTTCCTTGGTGCCTGGTGCAAACCTCTGGTTGGCATTACGGACCCCTTCATTGCGGAGTTGTTTGCTCTTCGAGACGGGATGATTTTTGCGCAACTTCGTGGTTTCTCACATGTGATCATGGAGATTGACTGCCTGGAGCTAGTTGATCTATGGAAATCGCGCAGTAACACAAGATCAGTTGTTGCGCCTATCTTGAATGAATTAGAGGAGATTGGTGCTATCTTTGCTTCTCTTTCGGTTACTCATGTTAGTAGGGAAGCTAATATGCCGGCGCATCAGTGTGCTCGTCTAGCTAGTACACTGGATGGCACCGAGAGTTGGCTTGATGCAAGCCCTGATTTTTTGGTTTCTTGCCTGCGGGCTGATTGTAACACTATGATCCTACGTTAATAAAGTTCCTGAATTTGACGCAAAAAAAGGTAGCTCCAAAAGTATCTGTTGAGTTGGCACGAATCGAGACTGGGATTTGCCACTCCGTATGACGGAGAGGTATATCTGGGCCCACTCGGTAATGCATCATCATAATGAGATCAGTGTGACTAATGAGTTAGCCACGGGATCATGCGTTACGGAATGAGTAAAGAGACTTGCCGGTAACGATATTGAACAAGGTATAGGGATACCGACGATCGAATCTCGGGCAAGTAACATACCGATTGACAAAGGGAATTGTATACGGGATTGATTGAATCCCCGACATCGTGGTTCATCCGATGAGATCATCATGGAACATGTGGGAGCCAACATGGGTATCCAGATCCCGCTGTTGGTTATTGGCTAGAGAACGTCTCGGTCATGTCTGCATGGTTCCCGAACCCGTAGGGTCTACACACTTAAGGTTCGATGACGCTAGGGTTATAGGGAATAGATGTACGTGGTTACCGAATGTTGTTCAGAGTCCCGGATGAGATCCAGGACGTCACGAGGAGTTCCGGAATGGTCCGGAGGTAAAGATTTATATATGTGAAGTCCCGTTTTGGACACCGGAAGTGTTCTGGGCATTATCGGTAACGTACCGGGACCACCTGAAGGGTTCGGGGGTCCACCGGGAGGGGCCACCAACCCCGGAGGCCTGCGTGGGCCAAGTGTGGGAAGGGACCAGGCCCTAGGTGGGCTGGTGCGCCTCCCACAAGAGGCCCAAGGCGCAGGGAAGGGGGGAAGGGGGAAAACCCTAGGCTTAGATGGGCCTAAGGCCCACCTAGGGTGCGCCCCCTCTCTCCCCCTCTGGCCGCCCCCCAGATGCATCTAGGGCTGGCCGCCACCCTAGGGGGGGGACCCTAGATGGGGGCGCAGCCCCTCCCCTTCCCCTATATATAGTGGGGGTTTTGGGGCTGCCATAGACACGAGTCTCCCTCTTTCTTGGCGCAGCCCTACCCCTCTCCCTCCTCGTCTCTCGCAGTGCTTGGCGAAGCCCTGCTGGAGTGCCACGCTCCTCCACCACCACCACACCGTCGTGCTGCTGCTGGACGGAGTCTTCCCCAACCTCTTCCTCTCCCTTGCTGGATCAAGGCGCGGGAGACGTCACCGGGCTGCACGTGTGTTGAACGCGGAGGCACCGTTGTTCGGTGCTTAGATCGGATTCGGCCGCGATCTGAATCGCATCGTGTACGACTCCACCGACCGCGTTCTTGCAACGCTTCCGCATCGCGATCTTCAAGGGTATGAAGATGCACTCCCCTCTCTCTTGTTGCTAGTTACTCCATAGATTGATCTTGGTGATGCGTAGAAAATTTTGAATTTCTGCTACATTCCCCAACAACAGAGTCCCTGAAGATTTGGTTTAACACATGGAGGACGACCCCTAAAATTGAATTTCTTCAAGTGAAGAATTTGATGATGAAATTGGTACGACCTTTGAAGAAATTGATGTGAAGACTTTGAAGCTTGAAGATGTTGTTTTCATAGTTTCTTTTCTTCTTATTTGAGTCATAGGAAAAAACTGTACTGTCAAAGGGGGTCTAGGTGAAACATATTTCACATTTCCAAAGTGACGCTCACCTATTGAAACCCATACACAAAAGCCGCTTCAAGTGAAGCCTTTGGAAATCTCCAGTACAGCTGACGCATTTGCTAGCGATAGTGATGAAGTTCATATGGCCGCTGATAAATTTGGTCACACTCAGGAGTTAGGAGTTCGCCAGTGCCATCTGCCTAGAAGTGAGGAAATTAAGTGCCCCGGCGAATTTGAGAGTTCAAATTATGACCGTAGCTGCGTCGCGTGCCAGCTGTTGAGTGGATCCTTATCCTGACAATGGTCGAATCAGAGAAGGGCATTTATGACATTCCATGTCGGGTTGCCCCTGGCTATAAATAGCCGTCCCTCTCAACCACTTGTTAGTTGGCTGCTCCGAGAGAACTTGACACTTGTCGTAAGAGAGCAACCCATCATCTCACAATTTTGAGAGAATCCTAAGTGAGGAAAAACCCAAAGCCAAAGTGATTGAGCATCGCTGAAGAGATTGATCTGTGTGATCCGACGACTGTTACCTTTTAAGACTGTCATTCTTCCAGATGGTTAGGCGTCAAGTTCTGAGTACACCAAGAGTCATCGTGGTGTGCCGGTGAACAAGTCTGTGAAGGTTTTGGAAGTCTACCTTGAAGACTTACCACGAGTGATTGGACGAGATCTGCGGGTCTTAGTTCAAGAGGAATACAGAGAGGACTGTGTGTCCTCTGAGTTGCGACTCAGCCACCTCAACCAGACATACAGTTGATGCAGCAACTGGAACTGGTCTACCAAATTCCATTGTCTTCACTGAGCCATCCTGGTTTCAAATTCCTCAACTCTCTCTTACTTTATTCCGCTGCTAAAGAATTTGTGATCCGTGCTCTAACGAATTTGAACTGAAGAACTTCATCACACAATCTTTCATTTCCTCAATTCATATTCTTCATGCGAGTATGAATGCATGATTGCATGTTCTTCACTCTTACGTATCCTGATTGCATGTACTTTGATTCTGTGATGACTTAGTTTCCCTTGTGTTTCTATTTCTTCACTCTAATCTTTGTCAAATTCCTCAAAGTTTGCCGAATTTCCAAAAATCTCCCATTCACCCCCTCTGGGAGATAACCTGCGTTTTCAGAATATCAGTACCAAACGAAGGCCAAATGCCACGAAACTTTTTGGAGATTTTTCTCTGGACAAAAGAAACACTAGAAGCTTTGGGAGAAGACAAGACGATTGACTATGGGCCCACAAGCCACCAGGGCGCGCCCTGGTGGCTTGTGGGGCCCACGTGGCTCCGTTTGACCTAACTCCGCCTCTATAAATTCTCTAAAATCATGAAACCAACAGAGGAGTCCACGGAATACTTTTTTTGCCGCTGCAAGTTGCAGAACCATGAGATGCCATCTGGAGGCCTTTTTCGGCACTCTGCCGGAGGGGGGTTCGATCATGGAGGGGCTCTTCATCATCCTTGTTGCCCTTCAATGATGCGTGAGTAGTTTACCACGGATCTATGGATCCATAGTTAGTAGCTAGATGGCTTCTTCTCTCTATTTAATCTTCAATACAATGTTCTCCTCGGTGTTCTTGGAGATCTATTTGATGTAATGACTTTCCGCAGTGTGTTTGTTGGGATCCGATGAATTATGAGCTTATGATCAGATCTATCCACGAATATTGTTTGAATTTTCTCTAAACTCTTTTATGCATGATTACTATAGCCTCGTATTTCTTCTCTGATTTATTGGGTTGGTTTGGCCAATTATATTGATTTATCTTGCCATGGGAAGAGGTGCTTTGTAATGGGTTCGATCTTACGGTCCTCAATCCTAGCGACAGAAAGTATGTATCGTTGCTATTAAAGGTAAATAGATGGGGTTTATTCATATGTAAGTTTATCTTGTCTACATCATGTCATCTTGCTTAAGGCGTTACTCCATTTCCATGAACTTAATTCACTAGATGCATGCTGGATAGCGGTCGATGTGTGGAGTAATAATAGTAGATGCAGGCGGGAGTCAGTCTACTTTTCTCGGGCGTGATGCCTATGTATGATTATTGCCTTGGATATCGTCATAATTATTTGCTTTTCTATCAATTGTCCAACAATAATTTGTTTACCCACCGTATACTTTTTTCTTGAGAGAAGTATCTAGTGAAAACTATGGCCCCCGGGTCTATCTTTTATCATATATTAAAACTAAAAATACTTTGTTGCAATTTCCTTTTATTTATTTTATTTTGTATTTTTGTCCGATCTATCTATCAAAAACTATACAATTTAATCTTGCTTATAACCGTTGAGGGATTAATAACCTCTCTACGCATTGGGTTGCAATTATTTGTTGCTTGTGTGCAGGTGCTTTTAACTAGTCGTTGCTTGGTTCTCCTACTGGATTGATAACCTTAGTTTCATAACTGAGGAAAATACTTATCTCTACTGTACTGCATCATACTCTCCTCTTCAGAGAAATCCCAACGCAGCTCACAAGTAGCAGGGGTACTTAATGAGCGCCCCCTCCCGCGCGCGGAAGGCGTGTAGGAGTGTTGGGGCGAGCACGTTGGTGGTCAGCATGCATTTTCCTGGGATGACTTAACTTTTTTCCATTTATTCCTTAATCTAGTTTTTTCTTCTCATTTCGTTTGATTTTTTCTAGCTTTTCTTTTTTTTCTTTTGTTGTTTTGGGTTTCCTTTTTTTCTTTTTCTGGTATTTTTTTCCTGAAATTATTGTTCTATATGTCAAATGGAATACAACACATGCACAAGAAGTAAAAGTAGGGCATGAGCGTAAGCTATCCCTAAAACAATTAACAACAGATTATTGTGAACTACAAGTTTATTGTTGATTTGTTGTTGGAAGCAAAGTGGACTACCATTGGAAGTACAAGTGCACTACATGATGAGTTCAACTGGACTACGCAGGAGGCACACAAGAAGTACATGTTGTAATAGGAAGTACATATTTCACCGTGGGAGGGGTGTAGATCGCCGGGAAGTACATGTTGTACTGTATGTGAAGCACAAGTTACATTTCATGAGAGTACACTATCCCCGGGATGGAGTGTAAATGTGTTATCACATAAACTACTAGTGTGTTACTTGCGAAGTTCAAATTTGTTATTTTTATGGAGTACAAAGTTATGTATAGAAAAAAAATCTTCAAAACCTATTAACATAGGAATCAGCCTTGAACATTTCGATGCGAGAAACATGTTGGTGAGAACAATTCATAGTTTGGGAGCAACCTTCCATCATTAGAACGAATCCATCAAAATTCTCGGATGTGTTGCGTCACTAGTCAGTAAAAGAGTTGTTTAATAATCTTAAGATGTTGGATTAGCTCGGTATCTTGAAAATGCTCAGTGTGTGTATATTTATAGGGATGAGTGTATGTGAGCGTCTATGATTGTACTGTGTTAAAAATTAGTAATCTCACCCTAACTTCGTGTTTTTTAAACTAGGGTACCCTAACGGGTGATTTCGGGTTTACATACACAGAAAATGAAAAAACTGTCTCAAGCCTTGGTCAAAGAAAGAAAAAAAACTGTCTCAAGCCCAAGATGGAGGTGGGCCTGAATTGTTGTTCCTCGTCGCTACGAACCACGCCATTCTCCTCCGCTGACCCTTCGTTCCACTCAGACTAGAAACTCGATCGAGGGAAAAAAAAAACGAGCAGGATCTCTCGGAGAAGAAGAGGAAGAAGCGCAAATCTCCAAACCCTAGAGGAATCCGGACCAGCTTCTACCTATGATCCCGGGCCATGGACCCGGGGCCCTCGTCTGCCAGCGCTGACCCGTCCCCGCCAGAGGAGGAGGAGGAAGAGGAGGAGGAGGAGGAGCGCGACAGCAGCACCGGCAGCACGTGGGTGGTCGTGCCGGGGAGCGAGGTACTGGGTGCCGACGCCCCCAAGGTCGTCGGCTGGGAGGAGCTTCAGCAGGAGCTCGCGCGCCTCTGGAGCCTGTCCGCCGCGCTCGCCGCCGCCAGGGACCGCAAGGCCGGCCTCGCCGCGCGCCTCGAGTCCGCGCTCGAGGTAATTGATTAGTTAATTATTGCTCGATCTGCCTAGGGTTACTCCTTGCTTCATCGTTAGTGAAATGATGAGACCCTGTTCCGCAATTCCCACGCCGGATCTTCGGCGTGCTTTGCTTTGCTCCCGAATTAGGTCTACTTCCATCAGAGACGGCGAGTCTTTACACATTCTTCAGTTTGCAAGCAACATTTCGTTCCTCTGATCGCACCTGTTTTTAGTATTTTTTGTACTTACCTAGTGACTAGTGTGTCCTCGGTCTGGTGATCAGATTTTGTTCGCAGATACTAGATGCCCTATAAACATTTTAACCAAAAGGGGCCTTTCGTTGCTTTTGACTTGTGAAAGTTCGTCGTGCTACTATTACTGTATTTTTCAATGCATCTCTTTGGTTTTATGAAATTAGGTTTGTTGCAAATTACAACACGAGTTATTCTGGATGTTTGATTTGTACTTCGAAATATGTTGACGGGCAGGCAAGAAAGGCAGTTCTTCAGCAGGATAATGAGTTGGCTGAGATGAGGCAGAGATTGCAATCTCATGCTGATTTTATGGGGGAATTGAGGATGCAAACGAAGGAAGTGTCTGCGAATGTTGATGATTGGAGGGAGCAACTTTGTGTCAAGATCAGAACGCTGACAGTAGCAGACAAAACTGTTGGCGCAGCACAAAGTAAATTACAGGTATTCAGTTGTATGTGCGCGATCAAGAAGTGGTTGCACTGTTTTCTTTTAACCCCCTGTTAAGAAGCCATTAAAGTCTTGTGCATGGAGTTTTCTACAGAAAAGCATTTTCTGCTGCTTGTTTTTTGTGGGGTGAATAGAAGTTTCATGGCCATTTAACGGCGCTCTTCTTGTAAATTCCGATAATAAATCTATCAGTATTGAATTCAAAGGCTACATAAAGACGCAGACACGCAGTGCATTGTGGCCTGTATGTTCGTAGACCAAATTTTGACGTCGAGTATTTCTTTACTTGAACATATACTTCTCTTAATTTGGTATCTGGTGTAAATAGATTTTCATGATGGGGATTCTAGAAAGAACGTTTTCTAAGCTTCAAAACTGGATATGATGTTACTCTTCTATTCCACAAATCTCACTCGAACATCTTTGTATGGGTGATGGTGGTTATAGGAACCTTGTAAATTGCTGTCTGGGGAACATGGCCATGGTCGTCTTAAAGGTCTGGAACGAATGTTACGGATGAGACAACAATACATGATAGGACAAGTTGCTCAGATATACCCTGTGAGGCCCTTGAATGAGCAATCTCCAATTGTAAAGCCTGGATTAAACTCTAGTATCACTAGAACAGGTATGTCACTCACCCTGTTGCGACCTTCATGAGTCACCAATTCTCCATACCAGCTCTCTGTGGAATACTAAATTTCCATGCATATGTTTTCACTAGTCACAAGCATATTACTGGTGTACCAGAACCATACAGCGTGCATATTTGTCTTGCTGCAGTTCTTGCTACTGATGCTTGCATGAACTTATTTGTGGGTGGATTAATAAGTTTATTCATTTATGCAATAAATATTCAACGCTGATGCTTAGTAGCCAAACTTATTTGCATAGTGGTTGTACACGTATCTTCCCAGACATTTAGCTTCTTACTCCTTTTGCATTATTCTGCAATTCTAGATTTGGAATTGTCTCATACAGTATAGCATCGATGCACTTTAAGGACTTACGATTATTTCTCCTATTCAATAGTTATGTTCATGCACTGCAGCATGACTGCTGTCATCATGTAACATTTTCATTTAAGTAGCTATTCTTATGAAATTGGCATTTCATAGCTATTATGATGAAATCGGCATTTCATAGCTATTATGATGAAATCGACAATTTTTATTAAAGAATGAGATACACTGGTTTCATTTCCCTCTTAAGAAAATAGAATGAATCACGAGTTCTGGGACTGTAATTTTAAAGTTTGTTGTCACAGTTGTTAAGTCTACCGAAAAATTTCAGGAGTTAGTGAAGCAGTGTCGCCCAATGGTTCCCAAAACGGACAGGCACCTTTGGCCATTTTGGGTCTACAGTTATCAAAGCTTTCTATAAAAAAGACCAGCTACTTCAGTGACAAGACAGAGATTCAAAAGTCTGCTACTCTTCTTGGATATGTTGCACATGTATGTATTTAAATCTTGATAAATAATTTATGAGTAGAATTTGACTTCATTCATTCTAGTTTGCTTCTAATCCTTTCTACAGGAGTTTGAAAATTTATACTGTATGAGTTAATATTCTGTTGTAGAATGACGAGATATTTATATCAGATCGACATATAACTAAGTGTTGTTCGTCAATTTGTGTTTCGCGGTGATATTAATGACACGAAGTTTTCATTCATAGACTCTAAGTATGCCAGCCTTTCTCTGTTTGTACTGCTGAATCTATATTTATTTGTTTTTGACTCATAGGCGGTCTCCCTTATTGCATCATATCTCGATGTTCCTCTTCGATATCCACTACGGTTGGGAGGTTCACATTCGTATATTGTTGATCATGCACCTTCAGTTGACCCATCTATAGCCCCAGGAGTAAGTTCTTCTACCCCTTCGAGCACAAGCATGAGGACAATGGAATTTCCTCTGTTTTTTGAAGGCCAAGAAACAACAAGATCGGCATATGCTGTATTCTTGTTAAACAAGGTTGGTTAAGCTTTTACATTTATGTAATGCAAAGTAGGCGTCATTAGTTTAGAGCTGTTGATTTTACAAACGAAATATGATTTAAGAGAATGACCTGCCTACATCTTTCTGCTAAGCTCTTAGCATCAAATAGGTGCTTTAGAATGTTAATATAAGCAGACCATAGTCATGTTTTTGTACTTGAGTGGGAGAGTGGGTAGATAGATATGGAACAACAAGCAGAAGTTTGAGACTCCTCCCCCCCCTCTGTCGCTCCTGCAGGCGGCAAGGGAGGAACCCTAGCCGCCGCCGACTCGCAGCCCCCCTTCTCCTCCTCCCTTCTCGCCGCCGCCAGTTCGCGCCGGCGGGCAAAGCCCGGCCGGCTTCAGCGGCGGCGGGGCGCTATCTCCCTCTTGCGTGGTGGGGTCGCCGCGGGTCGATCCAATTGGGCCGGGGCGCGGCGTGGTGTGGGGCGGCGACTGGCGGCGGTGCTGGGCGTCACATGGTGGTGCGGAGGGCTGCACGGGGGCGGTGGTGCCCGCTGGTGTTGGCGACGGTGGCTTTGCTCTCTTCGCTGGAGGCGGTGGTGCGCGCTGGTGTTGGCGACGGTGGCTTTGCTCTGTTCGCTGGATCCAGATGGCGTGGGAGGTGGTTGCTCCTCCGTTGGGTTGTGGCGTGGCGTCCTGGTCAGATCAGGCCGGACCTGACTCCGGGCTGCTTTGGGGCGCGGATTGCGCGGTGGCTGTGCTCGTAGTGGTGGCGGCTCCTGGGTCGGGATCTGGCGCGGGCAGGTGGCGCGGGGGTGGGCTGCGACCTCGGCGGCGCGCCGCAGCCGCTGCAGGGCGGCTCGGGGTCCTGGCATGGATGTGGGCTGCCACGGCGTGGTGGTGGCTCATGGCGGTGGTCTGGCTCGTTTCACAGCGGTGGCCCATTGGTGAGCGGCCTGTATCGGCCTTCGATCCCTCTCCTCGTCGTCTTGGCGCTACCTTCGTCGAAGGGCTGGTCCTCTCCCAGCTGCGGTCCATCGCTCGTCTCGCGACCGACAGCAGGACCGAACTCGTCTCATGGTGGTGGCGGCGCTCCGGTGTTGTTCCCTTCCTGAAGGCGCCGCGCGCCGCCTTGGAGCCCACAGTTCGTCGTATGCGGCTGCATCTCTTTGCGATGGCGTGTTAGCGACTGAGGATTCCGGTTGCGCTTGTAGTGCTTGGGGTGGTATTGCTGCGCTCAGCGCCTTTGTATCCTGCCTTGGGTGGGTGTGTGTTGTGTTGGCGTGCGTTTGTACCGAGTTGTTGATCGTTGCTTTATATATAAAGCAGGGCGAAAGCCTTTTTCGGTATAGATAGATATGGATCAGGGTATGACAAAAAGGTCAACTTTAAATGAGTTTGACAGAGCTTTGTGGAAGTAGCAAAAGTGGCATCTCATGAAAATATTTGCCATTTTCAACTACTTGTGAGTTGGGAAGCTGTGTAGAAAATCATAAACATGGACCTTAGTGATGCATGGAAATTTAATGGCAACCAATGAGTAACAGTGAACCCTCCTCTGGGTTTCTGGAATATAAACTGTAGTTCAATCGTATAATTGGTACACATTTTTTCCAGATTTTTATTTGAGTAATTATATGTCCCTGAAATAGTTGGTTATCAAAAAGAACTTGCTGTGTAGTGTTTACTTCCACCCCTTTATGCATTAATTCTGCTTAGACGTTTAACCTTCCCGTTATGTTTCCTGACAGGATGTCGAACAACTTCTGAACCACATTGGCGCTGAAAGTCTTGGCCCAAGACATGTACTAGCTAACCTGAAGCAGCTAACAACCATTGTCCAGTCACAACAATACATTTCTGATTGATTTAACCCAAAGGAACACAGTTTTGAATTTCTGAGGGATGATATTACTTGCTTATGGCTGAGTCCTAGTGTAACCTGGTGCTGTTTTTACCGAGCGCCTTTCCTTTCCCAGGACAGAAATGAGCTCAGGTCTCCCTTTGCTGACATGTTGATGTAAACGCGTAAATCGCTTTCTCCGTGTAAAACGTTGTCACTTGGATGTGTACATGAAATAGATGGATGATGATAAATGAGTTGTAGTGCAGAAAATCTCACCGCTTGTTGTTACCAGGGCTGTGGTTGCTTGTTTTCCAAATGTTATTGACATGCATCCATTTGGTGATAGTGCACCGAGGTCAGAGCTGTTAAGACAAAAGACTTGATCTCTTCCGAGCCTTGAAGAATTTTCCTGGGACTTTGCCGAGTGATTGATGTTGTGTAGCCTTGCTGCTCTTCTGTACCGAATGCGTTCCTGTGCATGCATGATGAACATATTTTTTTTCTTTGATTGATGCAGATGAACAATTCCTGGGATTCAAAAAATATATACACAAGACTCTTTGGCAGGATTGAGAATTACACAAGGCAACAGTGAAACGAGGAGCCGAGTCGTTTACTTTCATTATCTCTTAATAACTTTACCCTTTTTTTTCCAATATCATTTATGCCATTGTAGTTTGTGGATCTAGCAAAGCAATGATACCCATCCAGCACGCCACGCCCTGGCCCCACAGGAAAAGGTCGAGCACATGCCGCCATTTCAGAAGCTCACAGTTCCATCATTGTACTACCAAGCATAAAGAGAAGGGGAAATAAAAACAAAAGACAAAGTAAGCCGAGATCTCCTAGCATTTGCTTCATGATGGACAAAGGTAGGAGATCGACCTCTGTACTACTACTAGTACATTTGGACATGTCATGTAGTGTTATGATGCCACCTGAGTAACTTTCTCCTCACGCATGATCTCCAGGACAGGGAGAGAAGAGATGCCTCAGGGCTGCCTTTTGGTGCCGACCAAAGCATTTTTTGTCTGCCAAGGGTGGTGCTGCTGCAAGTGCAAAGCAAGGGATCCAGACACAGGAAAAAGGAGCCTCCCTAGTGCACCCGCACTGCAGCTTCCTTGCTTTGCTCTCGCTTCTTTACTTGTTCGATCCAGTTCCATGTGGTTGCCATTTCTCCACTGCATGCATCTGCGCCTGTGACGCTAGGAGATTTTGGTTCTTGCTGTTCGCCGTCGTCGACGTCGACGCAGGTGAGAGCCCATCCTTCACCCAGTGACGCTTCTTGTGCTGTGCATGCTGCTGGTTTCGTTGAGTGCCGTTGCTGGTTTGCTATTGTTCGGTGAAAGCACTATGCCTATGCTGTGATGAATCTTTGTTTCCTTCTGTGTAATTCTGCCGGTCTGTTCCGCAAACTGGAGTTTCTTCCACTCCTGTCTTAGGTCGGCGCTTGTAGACATTTACAAGCCAAGAATGACTCAGAAATCTTGTTGCCCAGTTCATCTTGTAGGACTGTGCTCTTTCTTATCAGTGTAGAAGTGCATGCTCTAGTCAATGCAACCAAAAGACCGATCTGATGGAAGAGACTAGACAATACGTTTAACGTTTATACGTCAACAATCAGTGTTCATTGTTAGTGTACTAGTATACGGAGTGTTCTTCAACAATAGGCATCACCGCATTAGAAACAGATAGATAACAAACATTTTCACAGGATCATGAGCTCAATTCAGCTGCGCATGCTTTATAATCACTAGTATCCGAATTATACCGAGGCTAATGATCTGCATCTTGCTTCCTTTTATCATGCCAGGAATGTGCTTAATGGAAAAATTTAAGCAGATGACTAAGGATCTCGGCACAGGCGATCTCGTTCTGCACGCCAAGAGAATATTGCATTCCTCTTTCGCAGTCGCATATCAGTCTTCTTGTGATTATCCTATGGTACTCGGTGCTGGGATCTTGTTGCTGCTACTACATAGGATTTGCCCTCCTTTACTTGCTTTCCTGGTGTCTTCCTCTCCCCTCCTGCTGTTAACCGGACTTCTTCTCGGAGCCCTTTTGAGTTATGGTGAACCAAATACCCCCTCAGTGACTGGAGAAGGAGCCTCTGATAATCAACAAACTTTGTCCCCGGAGTTGAAAAATTCCATTGATGACTGCTCAACCAAGGAGGTTGAGAGTGTTACTATCGAGACTCGCTTGGAGAAGAGAACTGGCAGTACAGGAGCATATGTCGAGGAGAGAGCCCCGGCCAATAACACGCATGACAATTACTGTGAAGAAACAAATGTCACATTTGTGGCAGCTGATACTGTGCTTAGCACGGAGTCTTCTAAATATGCCCAGACCAATGTCACTGTGGGAAGAGAATGGTATGGTGAACAAATTAGTGAGAAGGCTGGTCTGCGAGAATTTGAGAGCAGCAATAATGAAAGAGGTGACTATGAAGTACACAATCATTATCAGTTTGGTGAACCCACGAGTCCCTGCTGGCAGTCTGCTGACAGGCAGGATCCTTGTTATGGTTCTGAATCTGATCTTACTGATGACAGTTCTTCTCCTGATGCATCCATGACCGACATAATCCCAATGCTTGAAGAGTTGCACCCACTGATAGACTTGGGCACTGGTCACCCCACCTTGGCCTCCAGGTCCAGGGACAACTTGAATTCTTCATCAGATGACGATGAGAGTGACCTCGAGGAGGATGACGACAACAGTATCTCGGATGATGAAGCTGAAGGAGAGGAAGAGGAGAAAGATGACGGAAATGATCAGGAGGATGTCATAGGAAAGAATGGTAGGGCTGATGGTCTGATGGAGCTGCAGAGAGCAAAGAATGTCCTGAAGTTTGAACTCGACCAGAAGCTGATGGACTTGCAAACCACTGATGCAACACAGAAATTGAAGGAGGCATCCCGTTTCTTTGTCCAGGTTCCTTCCATTTCCACACCAAGAGGGGAACCATATGATCCTTCAAATGCCTCAGGGGAAGGGGAAATGATAGAGTTGCCCCAGATACCTGATTCAGCACCATCTGTCCTCCTGCAGAGGGGAAGCCTATTTGATCTTCCTTCTGACCATATTGGGGACCATAACAGTCAATTGCAAGAAACTTGGACTCCTCGCTCGTACTCTCCAGCAACACAGCTTAGAAAGCATGGAAACTTCCATGGACGGCACTCCGCTAATCCGTGTCGCAGTGGCCTCAAATCGGAGAAAGGTGAAATCAGTGGAGAAGATGCCCTTGGTAGTCACTCGGACAGTGATGCTGCTAAGCAAGGGAATGATGGGAGGTTATCTTGTTCACAGGAAGCACATTTAGGTGAAGAGATCAAAATACTAAGCCCAGTAATTTCAGATGCTGGTGTATTGAAAGGAGATTATGGGATGCATGAAGGCAATAACAATGTTGATTCCAGTGATGATATAAATTCATTTCCTACCATGGAAAATGAATCCAGCACTTCAGAAGCGGAGGTTTCAGTTCATCCAGGTAAATTTGTTGTGGCTTTCAGACGAATAAATATAATGTACTTTTTCCTATTGGAAATCTTTGCTCAACTAAGGTTGATAATATCTTGCAGGCAGTGAGCAATCAGTGCTATGCTGTCTATCCAAAGTAAATAATTCCGAGCAACATGTCGTCGAAGCGAATTCCATAGATGAAGTTAACTCGTTATTCAGGAGCCGCATGGAGGAAGTGCTAGTGCAGTCCGTTTCAGAGCCCGTTATGGGGCAACCTTTGACAGTTACACTTGAAGATGACTCGAGTGACCCGGCGTTATGTCCAAACCCCGGGATGCATGCCATTGAAGCGAGTTCAGTTGAAGAACTAAATTCACAATTTGTACAAATCAATCACGAAGCACTGACATGTGACGCTTGGGATGTTGTGCCGGTTCAAGAAAAGTCAAGTGAGGAAGCATTTCCTGCTGCAGATGAGCATACTTCAGAAGTCCCAGTTGGAAATGGGTCCAGAGAGCTGTCAACTGCAGAAAAAACCCAGCAGCTTGCAGGTACTTCTAGGCTCCATGTTATTGAGGTGACCTCAGCTGAAGAGATGAAAAGGCTATTCAATACACTCGAAGTTGTGCAGGATCAGATGCATCATAGCTCAGAGCACAAGCTTGCTCAAGGTACAGGAGGGAGTGCTTCTGGCACGCTAGGTCTTGAAACAGAGCCCGTCGAAGATGCCGGCTCTGCTTTCGAGCAGTTAATCTCTGGCCATGACAAGGGGAAGATGTCTCAAGATGTTGAGGTGGAGCTGAAGCCAGTCGAGCTCAACTCTGAACTGGAGGTTACCGAGGCCCAAACTCTGGATGATGATTCTAGTTATGACACATTTGGCAGTGGTTCTAAAGTAACTGAGCTCAAAGATTCAGCTGGAACTCCTAAATCTGTTGCTGTTGAAGGGCGGCATGAGGAAGATGTTTGAAGTTGCAAGTTGCAACACATGATCCAGGCATTGGGCTACTCCCGGGGCTCTGGAAAGTGTCAAATAGCTTTGATGTAAGAAACTGAAGCTAAGTTCCATTAAGCAAGGGCTCAAAAACACTACACTCCTTTTTTTTGTGTGCAGAATACTGGATTTGAATTATGAATGGCTATGTTCTCAAATGTTCCCCTTTCTTTAATTTTTAGACAGATAAGCTAATAGTAGGGTTGTAACGAACTATATTCTTCTGTACTTCAAAGAAAAATTTGGCAGGAGCTCTGCTGATTAGCCCTGACATTATCAGCTTCAAAGCCTACTAAAAGGAGGTATTTACTCGAGTAATCCAAATGCAATTCAGATGCAAAATGCTTAACGTGCTACTACTACTACTACCTCCGTCCTGGTTGTTAGTCCCTTCTTGCATTTTGGGTCAAATTTTGACCTTTAATTTAACTGAAAATCTCTTTCGAATATGCATCCAGCAATATAAGTTTTGTGACATACAACTTATATTTTGTTAGTCAAATCTACGACCAAAATATGACACAAAATACGAAGGGGGTCAATAACCCAGACGGAGGTAGTACATCTGATCGAAAATGTAAGTATTAGAATTTGTAGCGGCGAAACATTACTGCTATTTTGTGACATTCAATCGATTCTCATTTTCCCTTTTTGCACAAAAAATTCTCCTTTTCCAATGTCTATCAATGTGATTGTATATAATAATCATGCCTAAAAACATGGAACCTCATATGAATATATGTTTGGGATTTATTTGTTATAAAGATCTTCGATTGCTTATGAAGTTTAATAAAGAAAATTTACCCTTGTTGCGAAGTAAGACAATAAAACAGCTCCCTCCCATTTATTTTCCCCATTCTAAAACATAATGCTCTAGGCATGCAACATGCATGGTCTCAAAAGATGCAGCTTTGACCATTACTGTTTTGCATATGAATACATTGTAACAATTTACAAAAACAACTTGAACCAAATTAGTGAAGTTAGTTCCTTTTGGCATGTCTCAATAATTTGCGCGAGCAATAACTTAATTTCTTATTATTCAAGTTCTTACATGAGAATGTTGATGCGTGTATTTTAAGACTCCAATTTTGACAGGAGTATTACAATTTATATCTATAAGCCTATTATTCATAATTTAGATGAATTCAAACATTTGATCATTTTTCCTGTCATTTATTTTTTATCTGTTTTACCCTGCTTGCAACCTTCCTCTCTAGAACCTGAGCAGACCTCCTTCTAACTCCCTCACAGCCCTACCTGCTTATTAGTGCTCCATTCACTACAAAAATCTCAATCTCACATCTGAGGCATTTAATAAAATGAAAAAAAGGTGAAGTGCCATTACAGTTCAAAAAATAAAGATGCTTCGAATTCTTTTACACATGTAAAGTAAGTCACAAAGGATTTTTAATAAAATACTTCAATATGGGTAAGACACGTAAGGCTATGCTAAAGTAGATAAAGGCAAAAAATATTGTTTACAATGAGATTTGGCAACTATATATGAGAAATTGTAGAACATGTAACTTAAACTATTTCATCTTATAGGACATGACAACAATAAAACCTACGCCCTCCGTCTTATATTTTGGGACGGGGGGAGTACAAATTAAGACCATAAATGAGCTAACAAAGTAACAATTGACTAACTCTGATGGCCAGAACAGATGTATGCCATGGTGATCAAGTCATCCGAGGTTGGAAGGGTTTATTGAATGAATGTTGTATGTCTATGTCGAATTGACATCATTGCTCCATTTCATAAAATAATTATCGAAGTGCAGAAGATTAACAAAGCTTATATACATCAATAATAATGCATGGTATAGAATAGTGTAGTTCACATTATTGTAGAAACTTATGAGCCATAAAAAAACGAATGTCTAGAACTAGGAAAACATGACTCGTAACTAAATACTTGATGATTTAAACATGTTAGCGTTGGTCCAGCAGATGGCATGCATCAACCTATTAAGATAAATGATTTCTCTAACCTATTTGCTTGACGCCATACTATAATATATATTGCCTCCATTTCAGAATATATGCCACACATGTATACCTAGGAGGTACATAATTGAAGTAATATTGTACCAAATTGGGACATATTTGACACAACAGTAGTGTTTCTATCTAAATGTAGCAAATATTGTCTAGTTACAACAAATGTTAGTCAAAAATATATACTCCCTCCGTCCCATAATATAAGAACGTTTTTGACACTACACTACTGTTAAAAACGCTCTTATATTATAGGACAGAGGGAGTATCTTTTATGTCCAATGTAGGTGCATGCAATAGGTACTGTGAAACAGAGGAAGCATCACACATGAAAGGACAGACGGAAACAAAAAAATGCAAATGTTGAAGTGCTGTATTTTGTTATCTTGGCTATTTTGTGGGTCTCATGCTCTTGTTGGTATAACCAAATCACACGAGCAAATTCTCAAAACCCAAGCATCATGGAAAACATACCAGTTGTCTAAACATGTATGTACCTTTTTTGTGTGTGGGTAAACATGTATGTACCTTATATTCTGACATGGGATGATGTGGATATTCTATAGCCACCTAAACAGTTGTACAATCCATAATATCTGTCACTCAGATGAAGACATTGCAGGTCAAAAGCGAACCAAAGAATTGACACTGTATAGGCTTGTAAAAACATTAGACATATATAACTAATAAATAATTGAAAGATTAGTATTTTAGCCACATTCCAGGCTTTACATAGAACAACACTTGTGCGAAATAAAAGAATACTACAACCCCTTCTAAAAAAGGGCAACAAGAAAAACAAATCATTCATATAAGAGCATCTAGCTTAGCATCAACGGTAACTCATATATATCTCTTCAATTTTGTTTTGTACTAATATAAATTGATAAAATGTGGCTTATGAATAACGTTAGATCCATATCATGCTTTTAGTGTATAGTAATAAATAGATTTCCGAGACAATATGAGATTGTACAAACAACCAGAGATAGAGCTAATATATTTGGGGGTGGGGGGGGGGGGGGGGCGCTGGCCCCCTGCCTTGGATCTTTCGGAGAGCTTAGATTGGATTTTTTTTAGCAAGCTCTACCACTTCTAGCAATGGGTGGCTCCAAGGGTAAGCGATCCCAAGATGTTCAAGCTGCTCAACAACAGCTGCAAGTCGGACACACTCATCCCTGACACTTGTTTCGTATCTTTCCAGTATCTACGGTGATGTGCAGAGAGGTGGAGCAGCTAGGTTGGTCGCTGTTGACCCTATGAGCCGGGTTTGGGACGACGTCAAGACCCGGGATTTCATGTTCCCAGCCCTCCTTCTCGGCCGCGCAGCAAGGAATGCCTGAAGAATAGAGCTACGAGGGTCGTCGGCTTCTTGTCGCGCGCCCGAGCAGCGCGGCCATCAAGATCTTCAAACCGGACATCATGGCGCTAGGACTAAACTCAGAGGCGAAGCGAGGACATTACGGTTCCTTGTGGTAGAACCTGACTACTGTGTAGTTATTTTTTTCTTCCATGGTTATGATGGGACGCAAATCTACACCTTCATAATCAAATTTTGCTCAATTTTTCCATCAAATCTATATTTACTTAAAAAGAACGTAAGGTTCTTATTTCACCTTTCTTCCCACGGATCCGTCTTGCCTGCTCCCTCCCCATGCTTCCATCCGTGCTCCCACTTCATTCTATGGCTGTTTTTTTTTCCTTTTTCCTTCCTAATCTAATCACCCCCCTGATTTTAACGGGGTGGGCCCGGGTCTTATTTTGTTCCAATCAAGTCAAGCCACTTACGCGGGAGCACGGATGGACGCACGCGTGGGGCGCAGGCAAGTCTCGTCCTCTTCCCACCACCCCTTCGTCTAACCTTTCATGTATATGATAATTAATCACTTTAATTTACTTACATTCTGAACCAATTCCACTTTAATTTACTTACCAAACTTCTAGTCAAAATATAAGTTAATTTACGATCAGAATTTGATGAACATTTATTTACATAATCACATTATTATTGACAGGTAAATCGCAAGCTAACGTACTATAATATTTATATCCCGTTGCAATCGTACGGGCATTGTTATAGTTTGCTAAAAATAAATAGGCCCGGTTTGAACAGCCTGAGATGACCTTTTCCCTCCCGCTTGTCCTTTTCTCCTCACGCGTCTCTTCTCCCTATAAAACCAAGCAAGCCTCCATTCGCACGCACCTCGATCACACACTCTTCTCCCCCGTTGTTCTCGAGCTCACGTCACCGCGACCCGGGCCCCGTCATGGCCGACCGCGTCCACCCCATGCAGTCTCCGCCGCATCCCGCGTCCCCTCTGCCGCCGCCGGACCAGGAGGACGCAGCGGCGGCGACGGCGGCCACGGAGACCACGCCGCTCCACCCCACCTTGTACGGCCCGCCGGCGCCACCGCCCGGGACGTACATCGTCCAGATTCCCAAGGACCAGGTCCTCCGCGTGCCGCCCCCCGACCGGGCCAGCCGGTACAAGAGCCTCGCGGAGCGCCCGGTCCGGCGCCGCCGCCTGCGCCGCGCCTTCTTTGGCACCTGCGGGGCCGTGCTCTTCCTTGCTCTCGCCGCCGCCGTGTTCGTGGGCACCGTGTACCTCGTCTTCCGCCCCCGCGCGCCCGCCTTCTCCGTCGCCTCCCTCTCCATCCGCGGCCTCGACGTGGCCGCCCTGCCGCCCTCTTCGCTCTCGCCGGAGCTCGACGTCGCCCTGCGCGCGGACAACGGCGCGAACAGGAAGGTGGGCGTTGACTACCGCGGCGCCGGTGAGGTGGCAGTCTCCTACTCCGGTGCGCGCCTTGCGGCCGGTCAGTGGCCGGCGTTCCACCAGGCGCCGAGGAACGTGACGGTGTTCTCCACGACGCTGAGGGGAACCGGCGTGAGCTTCAGCGACGAGCAGAGGAAGCAGCTGGCCGCGGAGCAGGCGGCGCGCGCGGTGCCGCTGACGGTGGAGGCGCGGGTGCCGGTGAGGCTGCGGTTCGGGAAGGTGCTGCGGACGTGGACGGTGGACGTGAAGGCGACGTGCCAGGTGACGGTTGACAAGCTGGCCGGCGAGGCAGCGGCGGCCAACAGAGGATGCCGGGTCAAGGTCAGACCGTTCTTGTGGTGGTGGTGGTGACTGGTGATCGCCACCGGCGCCGGCGCCGCTCGTGGTTACCAATGTGTCAACGGCTAGCAATAGTAACAGCGGCCGAGCATTAACTGGGAAGTTATTTGGCGGTGGGGTGAATTAAAATTTTGTAAATTTCAGACATGTTTCTTGTGGTGTGATTTCAATTGTTTGATTTGAGGAAATACACTATCAATCTCAGATTTAACTGGTTAATTACCCCCTCGTCTTGAAAAGAAAGACATGTTTGGATAACATACGGTCTTTAAAATGTATAATAAGTTAATACTACTACAAAAGGATTATTACAAGACACGATACAGTAGTTACATTGTGGAAGTAATTTTGGTCTATGCTTATGGTTTCACATACAAGAGTATGAATTTTTTTTAAATATATTATTAGTGAAAGGGTTAAAAGCTTCCAGAGCTCATGTTATTTGTGGAAGTGAAGGGAGTACACATATTTCTTTTATTGAAATTTTCGTTACCATTGGTACAGCTAAAGTTACCGTTGGTGGTTAACTAATTAATTACCTGCCTTCTCAGGTTTACTTACCAACTAAGGAATCATTTTTTTAATGAATAACTAAAAAAAGAACCTTCTTTGATTAAAATGAATCCCATAGGAATTTGAAAGGATTTTTTTTTTTGGCTGGAAGAAGGATTTTTCATATAAAGTTTGTTTGATTTTTCAAAAGAGTCCAACCTCATAATTTTTTTCAGACTTGTTTTGACAATAGTGTAGCCCCTCAGAATATAGTACTTGTCTTTTTTATTTGGTGCAATGAAACAACTTTTGTTGCCTTTTTTGTCTTCTTAAAAGGAGGTTAGAGCCCCGGCCTCTGCATCATTGCGATATACTCAGCCTGGCTTGGCCTCGAGATCAAAAACGTCAACGAGTTGCATATTCGTTTTTTCCCTCCCATTATTGCATTTATATTGGCTGAGTCATATCACCAGGGTTTTCTTCAGATTGACCGGCGCATGCCATTGAATTGACCCTGTAAAATTGTACTACGAGTGAGGAAAATGATTCTACAAGCGAGGTACAGCTTTTTTTTTTACCAAGTCTTGGGCATGCCATTTGTACTATTGACAAGGCATATCCTCTCTTGTTTGGTCATAACGGCGTTTGTGTTGTCAAACTCCGACTCATAAAACTCCAAATAAGATACAACTTGTACAAATGCTAGTTTCCATTTGGTTTCCAGAGCAATATAAAAGCATGACAGAGCATAGTGCTGGAGCGGCTGGCCATGATCCTGTGCTCTGAAGCTGGTCTGTCCTGTTGCCTCCTCAACATTTCTTTATTTTTTTCTGAACTCAGGTGACCGAGCGATGGCTACATCGTATTCCGCTTCCTCGATCTTAATTTTTTCAACGTGTTACCTCTAATGCGGCACTGTCGCAACGGCTTGATCTTACTCAAACCGCACTAGCGAGCTAGTCTTCTGTATAGTACCTTTCTTTAACTGTTATAATGCGCCTAAGCTAAGCTAAGGCTGGCGCGAGAAATGGATGGAACAGAACAGTTCAACAATCTATCACCACTTGTCGCAACGTAACGTACGTAGCTATCACCTGCTGAACTAGTCTAACTTAAACCGGGCATGCAGCTGTATGCCACTTCAGATTGCGTCTTTGGGCCCTGACGCACGACGGCCTCCACCCCTCTGGATCGTGGTCTCACGGATCTCGAGGCACGATCCGACGGTGAACGGAGGTGGCGCGCCACATGAGGATTGACCCCGAAGAATTGTTTACTACACAGGAGAAAAGTAGGGCCATGCAATGCAACACCTGAATGGCATATATAATAATCATCCTCCTACTTAAACTAACAGAGGCCGTCCTTGTCCTTGTCTTCCCAGCTGGCTAAAGCCAGGCGGCAAACGGGCAAGCAGAGAAGGTCAAGCAAGTAACTCCAGGAAGGCAGAAACCACCAGCATAGTGATACCAGCTACTTCTTCAGAAGGACCGCATGGTGATACCAGCTACGCTATGTACACGACAAAAGCAGCATTGCATTGCCGATCTTGCTACAAAGAGCCATCATTTCTTCCTTCTCTTTGAGGACCTGGCCGGCTGTGAAGCATCTGCAGCCGCTGCCTCCTCGGCTTTGGCCATCCTCGAACTTCTCCTGGGCACCGCGGTCGACGGGCCTGCTTCTTCAGCTTCCTCCGCCAGTTCAGCCTTGACTCTGCGTTTCCTCCTCGAAGGAGGGTCGGCCGATGGGCCCTCCTGACCTTCCCCGCCGGGCTCGTTCGCTTCCTCGTCGCCCTCGTCCTCGCCTTCCTGCTGGGGCCATTCAGTAGCACACTGGGGACAAGCTCTCGAAGCCTAAATGTGCAGATAAGTTAGCAAACAGTGACGCCAACGTCAGCATGAGTAACAATGGAACTGGTATTACGGGAATTACCTTCCGCTGCGGAAATTTCTTCTTCAGACAGTAGATATGGATTCTCACATTGCATCCCTCCTTGGAACAAGTTGATGCCTGTTGTGGATACAAATATAATAATGCTGGTATCAGAGCACACAACGTTTATAGAGATTCTACAAAAACACTTGTACAATATATGGTACGGAGTAAGTGGCAAGAACAAGGGAAATGCAATATCATAGTAATCACACATCAATACCTTTATACCAGCTTCATTGCAAACCTCGCATGATGGGATATCATTGCTGCGAAACCAGCTCCGGAGATCAAGAAATGATCTGATACCAAGACCAATCTTGCCCTCCGAGGTGTACGCCAGCCAACGATCTTGTATCAGTTCAGTAAGAGTCTTTTCCTTTTGAGAGAACAAGAAATTTGTGATAGAAGAAGGAAGACGAGATTGAGTGTCTTGTGTACCATCCGCAATCACGACCTGAGAGTAGAACACTCAATAGTTTATGATACCCGTATTGCAAACAAGATTCAACTCTAGCAATCAGCAGATACAAAGCAGGGCACAGAAAATACACATCATGACTCGTCCATCTTAACTGTTTGTAAATCACAATTGAATGAAGCTACAATATAAGCACACGTCCATTAGTATAGCTAGACAACAATTTGTTGTGAGTACAGTACATATGGATGGGGTAGATGATGCTTTGATCATGATCACACATTCAGGATATCTTCGCCAGTTATGTCCTAAACAGCTAAGTTTTGTGCTTCTTGCATGATCACACATGATAGTATGTGAATGCACAAGTAAGGTGTTGTTTAAACATAAAAGAGAGTCATGTGCCCATGACAGACTGGTACAACAAACCTGGTTGTCAATCCGGACGTGGAGAGCTTCAATACTAGTTATGCTCCCATCATTTCCAGCTTCATGAACTATTGCTTCTAACTGCCACAAGAACCATTGTGAATACAGTTATGCAAACATACAAATAAGTCATTCAGCATACATCGTGCTGAGTTGAGCTAGTTCAAGCAAGCAACTGCATACCAGTCCCTTGTAGAATGCAATCTGTGGTACGGAATACTTGGAGCCAAGCTTCGATTCTTCATCAGAAATGTTGTTGACCACTCCATAATAAACTGTTCCATCATACTGGTTTATACATGCTCGCAGATCAAATTGTAAATACCCTAGCTCATTGTTGATCTTCATAAGTGTATCACTGAATAGTTGCTGGTGAGTGGCTGCAGGTCATGACAATAGACATATTCAGCTGGAGATGGAGTTTGGTGATCTAATTACAGTCTGTAGGCAATAATATGGTCGCTGATATACACTTCTATATATAATGTGTTCCTAGAAACATGATTCTACCAGCCAACCAGGTCTCAATTGAACTAACAATGATATCAAACACACACAAAACGATTATTGAGACAATCAGAAGACCCAATCTTCAACCGATTATGAATGGCAGTTGATCCTCCAATGATCAATTAAAGTTGCACCCCACATAAACTCATCTACTGAGAAGGAAAGGTTTTGAACCCTACAGGGGCTACATCAGTAACTACAAAACTACATCAGTCGAAGTGGAACGGGCGCTTGACTAAAAGTTGCCACGGGCGCATTACATCGAACACATGGGCGACTAGAAGTTCCCGGTGGCGCATTACATCGAACACATAGGCGGCTAGGAGTAACGAGAAGGGGGGTGGAACTAATCGAAGGGAGGAGAAGAGGAGAGAGCAGGGCGGAGCGGGCAGGCGGATACCGGGGTTCTTGCCGCCGGAGATGGCGGTGAAGAGGGCGTGGAAGTCTCGCTCCGAGAGCGGTCCACGGGAGAGCAGCGCCTGCAGCAGCGTATGGTGCCGCCATGAGAGCGGCGCCATCGGATCGTGCAGCTCCTCTAGGCTCTAGCGCGTGCCTTGGTGTGGGGATCTATGGGGGCGGGAGGGAGGAGAAACCCTAGCTTGACACGCAGAATGGGTGGGATTACGCGGCCGAGGTGGGGAGCGGAACGGATTGGGAGGTTTCGCGCTCGCGGGAAGGCAAGATCGCGGGAAATGTTTCGCGGTGGTGGTGTCACGCCCAAATCACTTAGGTCAACTATCTCAAACTCGGGACGTTTTGTTCGAATTTTATTCGTTTGTTTATCAAGTTCACGGTCTTTTTCTCTCATTCTTTGGGGACATATACGTCAAGTCCATAGTCATGATTGCTATCATCACCTCTTTTGCCTTTATTTCGGCATTGGCGGCCTCAAAAGCGAGTTTTTTTTGTGCGGCCTTCTTCGTGTCGAGCCTCCTCCTCTTGACGGCCTCCTTCATGTAAAGCCTCTTCGTTTGAAACTTCAAATATATCTTCATTTGCTCCTCCTTTTTTGGCGCTTCCTCTCGTCCCTCACTAATGCCTCTGGGTTTGAAGCTCCAAGTACATCCTTGGCCACCCTACACTAAAAGATGAGATGTTGCGTTGATTCAACGGTTACAAAAGAGACGAAGAAGGGAGCATAAGCAATGCTTTTTTTTCTTGTTAGCATTTTGAAACAACCGCCATCTCAAAGAAATTTAAGATGTGAATCCACACACTCAATTATTCGTAATCTAACTTGTAGAAGAAGACCCAAGTTGCTAAAATCTTTTCAACATTGGGCATACTAGAAGAATAGTGCGCTAATATCAACAAAAAAGGATGGAATGGTGATAAACTTCCAACTGCACCAAAATTTAAGGAACGGCATGCCATGCTCTTCACCTTGCTAACCATTGTGTATCACTGGAAATTCTAATGATTCACAAATGATGGGGATGAATAGAAGATGCGAGGTGGAGTGGCCAGATCCACGCCGACATCTACACTATATTAGTGCAATTTTATTTTACAGAAAAATGAAACTATCATTATGTCTCCTATTGCTGACTAAATAATAATGGTCGGTTGCACATGTATATGGTGCAGGGGGTATAGTTATGTGTATAGCTAAGGGGGCTATGCCCCCCCCCCTAGCACAAATCTTTGAAGGAAAAAGATCTACAGGGATATAGTTAGAAGAAAGTATTCTCATTAGTCCCCCAACACCATACCCCCCCCACATCGCATTCAAGCTCCACCATTGATATGGTGTATCATATAATTAGTCTAAATAAGTTTTTGGAAGTAAAAGTCAAAAGGCGTTTTAAGTGACTAACTTTCTCGTCGAGAGACAAAAAGCAGCTAACTTACAACAGAGAGATTACATATTTCATACGTCGAAGAGTGTTGCTATATATCTAGTGGCACCTAAATTACTACAAACATAGTCACCTAGTGTTTGCAATACATGGAAGGAAGTTGGCACAAAACTTGTAATAAACAGTAAACGTATAAGAGTGCACTTCTCTAACCAAATTGAACATCCTGCCCTATTATGCAGAGAATTGAAAGCAGACTTTTTGGTGCTCTACTCTACCTTCATATGATGGAAGGCTACTTATGATTGAATCAGTCTTTTACTCACTCTCAAAAAAAATTCATTCGCTCCTTGATGCTACCTATGGGTGTGGTGGAACAAATAAATAAGTATCTGAGGCGTTTCCTATGGAGGAAATATGGGATGGAAACATATAGCCTCACAAGAAGCTCCACCCTTGCTCCTTTTGGTGTTGCGTTTTCTTTTGAAACTTTCTATTTTGTTCACCATCAACTTTTGTTGGTTCTGCAACCCTATTTCTTTGGTCTTGAGCACCGCTTCGTAAAGCGAGGTAAGGATCAAATCATTTCCTGGTGTCTTTGGAAAATCTATTTCCATTGCATTAAGACTATCATAATAGTCTGCAAGCTTGACACCTTGCTCACCAACCTCAGCTATCTTGCATTCTTCTAATGATTCAGTCGCCTGCCAAGAAATCAAAGGCTTCAAAAGTTGGCACTGCACCAAAAGCTTCAAGAGTGAAGCCATTGAAAATTGCACCTCTTGAATCCAGTGTGCATTCTGAAGATATGTCTAGGACTTCTCCGAAGACAAAGAAATCCAAAGGGTGAGGCCCTACACCATCAAGCATATTGCAAGATGATGACGATATCATATATTTGTCAAGTGATGAAGATCTTGATGATGAAGCTCTAGAGCTGTTGATCAAGAACAAGCAGGAAGAAGCTGATATCTTCAAGGACCAGCCTCTTTTCGATGCCGATATCTTGAACAACTTCATTGATGAATGGTTTAATGATCCATCACTCTCTCTTGATGATCTTCAGCTTCCCATTGGCATCAACGTCACCTTCCAAAGTTTCCTTGCCAAGGAACTAGCCATTGCTTAGAAAGTGATTGAGCAGAAAAACAAGATTGATCATGAGAAGGTTGTCTCTAAGAAGCATATTGCCAAGCTCAGCACCCCAGAGATTCAAAGCTTCAAGACAGTGATGGCTGACCTGAAGGCAAAATTTCAAAGGCGTCGCGACGAAGCAAAGGGCTCATGTGATCGTCTGAAAGACTATGTAGAAAAATGTGTACAAGCTCACAATGACAGCTTGAAGAGAAATGCTCATGGTCGTCCTACTATTGACCACAGAAGAAGAAGAAGACTTCAAGGCAAGATGTGCCTAAAATTATCTTCCCACCAAGCTTTGCCAGTCTGAAGCCATCTGCTCCATCAGTTGCCTCTGGGAGGAAGAGGACTAAGCAAGCTGAAGCTGAAGCCGAGAAGCACAAGCAACATGAAGCTTTTGATGCCTCACCTTCTCAGATTTGGCAAAAGACGAAGTCGTCATAAGCTTCACGCAGGGCACAAGCACCAACTTCTCCATCCGCTCCTCGGGAGCCACTGCTTGTGAAGCCCATCTCTGTTGCTCTCCCTGCTTCCACAAATCAAGAAAGAATACTGGTCGTGCATGAACCTGCTCCCATAGAGGCTCATACACAGAAGACATTCCAGCCACTGACTCCATCGTGGTTGAAGACATTGGTAATGATGACAATGTGAGAAGAAAAGATGATGAAGTCCTTCCTCAAATTACCCATCATGTGGTATCATCGCCTGTTCCAACGAACAGTGAGCCCATCAGCATTGGCAATCCTCCGACGCCAATGGTCCAAGATGAGTTCTGGGACGAGCAGCACCCCAACTCTCCACTACATGAAGTGATTTCCCGCACACCACCAACTCAAGTGTCAACACCCGTGCTTGAGACCCCCCAAGTAACACCCGAAGACATGGAGAAGACAACACCATCACCTCAAGTGTCACTAGCGTTTCGCAGGCTTCGCAAAGGCCCACAACCCTCCTCCGCCATGTCCAGTATCCCTAAAGAGGATGTGAAACCTGCAAGTTTTATTGCACGTAAAGTATTTCCTGAAGCTATCCCTTCAAGTATTGCCACTGAGTCTGAAGCCAAACAGGCTGAAGACATTCCGGCTTCATCAGCCGATGACAATCAAGAAGAAGCTGATGTGATCGCCGCCTCTGAACCTGTACAACCTGAAGCCACAATGTCTAACACTCCAGCTACTGAAGCCAATCTGCAGCTTGAAGCCAATGTCACCATTGAAGCCAGTCGACCATCTGTTTCTGAAGCTGTTGCGGCTACTACACCTGTTCCGTATACTATGGCAATTGCCTACAATCATGAAGGAAAACTGGTCAGTGTCAGATAGCCAACTCTCGCACCTCCTAAAGTGCAAGGTCCTCAGTATGAGTTCCTGATGTCTACTACACAACTTGTTCTTGTAGACCCGTGTTGGGCCTCCAAGCGCAGAGTTTTGTAGGACAGTA
Source organism: Aegilops tauschii subsp. strangulata (assembly GCF_002575655.3). Taxonomy (NCBI): domain Eukaryota; kingdom Viridiplantae; phylum Streptophyta; class Magnoliopsida; order Poales; family Poaceae; genus Aegilops; species Aegilops tauschii. The sequence goes on from NC_053039.3 coordinate 245,883,510, forward strand.
GCAAATTTCCCTCAAGTGGATGACCTAAGGTTTATCAATCCGTGGGAGGCGTAGGATGAAGATGGTCTCTCTCAAACAACCCTGCAACCAAATAATAAAAAGTCTCTTGTGTCCCCAACACACCAAACACAATGGTAATTTGTATAGGTGCACTAGTTCGACGAAGAGATGGTGATAAAAGCGTAGTAATGATAGTAGATATTGATTTTTGTAATAGGAACAATAAAAAACAGCAAGGTAGCAATTGATAAAACAGAGCACAAACGGTATTGCAATGCTTGAAAATGAGGCCTAGGGTCCGTACTTTCGCTAGTGCAGTCTCTCAACAATGCTAATATAATTGGATCATATAACCATCCCTCAACGTGCGATGAAGAATCACTCCAAAGTTCCTATCTAGCGGAGAACATAAGAAGAAATTGTTTGTAGCTATTCTTTCCGATCGATCTATCCAAGAGTTCGTACTAAAATAACACCAAGTTATTCTTTCCGATCAATCTATCAAGAGTTCGTACTAAAATAACACTAAGTTATTCTTTCCAATCGATCTATCAAGAGTTCGTACTAAAATAACACCAAAGCAAATTCAGATTCATAATACTCAATCCAACACAAAGAACCTCAAAGAGTGCCCCAAGATTTCTACCGGAGAAACAAAAGACGAGAACGTGCATCAACCCCTATGCATAGATTACCCCAATGTCACCTCGAGAATCCGCGAGTTGAGTGCCAAAACACATATCAAGTGAATCAATATAATACCCTATTGTCACCACGGGTATTCATATGCAAGACATATATCAACTGCTCTCAAATCCATAAAAGTATTCAATCCAATAAAACAAAATCTCAAAGGGAAAACTCAATTCATCACAACAAGATAGAGAGGGGAAAACACCATATGATCCAACTTATTAACAAAGCCCGTGATACATCAAGATCATGACATCTCAAGAACACGAGAGAGAGAGAGAGAGAGAGAGATTAAACACATAGCTACTGGTACAAACCCTCAGCCCCGAGGGTGGACTACTCCCTCCTCATCATGGTGGCCGTCGGGATGATGAAGATGGCCACCGGTGATGATTTCCCTCTCGGGCGGAGTGCCGCAACGGGGTCTTGATTGGTTTCTCGTGGCTACAGAGGCTTGCGGTGGCGGAACTTTTGATCTGGGGTTACCCCTGAGGGTTTTAGAATATTTGGCAATTTATAGGGCAAAGAGGGGGTGCGGGAGGCCACCGAGGTGGGCACAACCCACCGGGGCGCGCCCTGGTACGTTAGGCCCCCCTTGGGGCACCCCCAGGTGCTGCTCTGGCCCATAGGATGTCTTCTGGTCCATAAAAAATCCACAAAAAGTTTCACGGTGTTTCGACTCTGTTTGATATTGATTTCATGCGATGTAAAAAACAAGCGAAAAAACAGCAACTGGCACTGGGCACTGGGCCAATAGTTTAGTCCCAAAAAATGATATAAAATTGTTATAAAATGATTGTAAAACATCCAAGAATGATAATATAACAGCATGAATACTTCATAAATTATAGATACGTTGGAGAAGTATCAGCATCCCCAAGCTTAATTCCTACTCGTCCTCGAGTAGGTAAATGATAAAAGAAATAATTTATGAAGTGTGAATGCTAGCAAAGTGCACAAGTTTGATCAATGATAATTTCAATCACTTTCCCTAGCATGATAACAACAACTCTTTCTCATAAAACTCATCATGTCAAAGTAGCAACCAATTCACATGTTAAGGTTCAAACAATGAATTCTCTTGAAACTCAACAACCTATGTTCTTAGTCACCAAGCAATTGCAATTCAACTTATTCAACAGAGTCTAAGTAAGAGCTCCACATACTCAACAATCATATAGTATTCTATAATTGCTAGCACTCACCGCATACACATGAGCAAAACGTTTCAACCGTACACGTAGAGAGATAGGGGCTTATAATTTCGCCTCCCAACGTATTCACCTCAAGGGTCATGTCAATAATAATAACTCATGCTACCCACATCCAACTGGATATATGTGCCTAGATCTTTCCTCACCACATGATGCTTGCCAAAAAAGAAAATAAAAAGGAATAGAGAGAAAAACTTCGACTCTTGCATGAAAGTAAATACATAAAAGTAAAAGGTAGGCACTACGCAGAGGGAAGCAGAGGTTGCCATGCGCTTTTTGTTTGTATGCTCAATCCCTTAGTGCAAAAGAACGTCACGTTATATTGCCCCTTATGATAGCAACCTTTACTATGCAGTCTGCCGCTTTTATTCTTTGCCATCACAAGTTCGTACAACGCTCAATTTTCTCCTGCACTAAATGATCTAACACTTTTAGAAGCAATTTTAATTGCCTTATTGCATCGATCACAACTTACTTGAAGGATCTTACTTAATCCTTAGGTAGGTATGGTGGACTCTTGAAAATAAGATTTCGGTTTAAGGGTTTTTGGGTGCACAAGTATTATCTCTACTTGGTGCGGAATTTTTGGCAGGCAAGAATGGAGGGCAAGCACCACATGTTGAAGGATCTATGACAATATAGCTTCTATGTGAATATGAAAAAACATAAACCATTACGTTGTCTTCCTTGTCCAACGTCAACAATTTTGGCATATAATATTTTGATGGGGGCTCACAATCACAAAAGATTTCCAAGATAGTGTATTTGCATGTGAAAGTTCTCTTCCTTATAGTAATCATTCAGGAATTTCTTGTATGACCAATATTGTGATTGTCAAGCTTCAAAAGATTTCACTTTCTAAACCCAATGTGAAGCTACCACTAGGCATGATATGAACATATAATTTCAACTTCGTGATATTCAATTCATTCAAAACTTTACTCATAGGATATAGGTGAAGCATAAGAGTAAATGACAAGCTACTCCAAAAAGATATAAGTGAAGATCAAGCGAGTAGTTATGTAAATGGGTAGCTATTTGCGGACTCTCTCTTATTTAAAAGTTTCGGATCTAAGTATTTTATTAAAACAGCAACCAAAACAAAATAAAATGGCATTTCAACAATAGCACACATCATGTGAAGGAGCAAAAACTTAGGCTCAACCGATACTAACCGATAATTGTTGAAGAAGAAAGGTGGGATGCCTACCGGGGCATTCCCAAGCTTAGGTGCTTAAGACTTCTTGAAATATTATCTTGGGGTGCCTTGGGCATCCCCAAGCTTGAGATTTTGTGTCTCCTTAATTCCTCTCATATCACGGTTTTCCTAAATCTCAAAAACTTCATCCACACAAAACTCAACAAGAACTCGTGAGATAAGTTAGTATAAATCAATGCAAAACCTTATCATTTTCTACTGTAGCAAATCACCAAAATTATTATTCAACATTGCATACTAAATGTCTCTGCATATTTAATACTCCTATCCTCAAATAGAATCATTAAACAAGCAAACATATGCAAACATAACAGCAATCTGCCGAAACAGTACAGTCTGTAAAGAATGCAAGAGTATCAATACTTATTCAACTCAAATAATACTGAAAATTTAACACACTGTAGAAAATTTATTAGAGCTTATTGTGCAAAAAGTTTCAACATTTTATCACATTCTGACTTTTCTAGAGAATTTTTGCAACAGCGGTAAACTTTCTGTTTTCAAACAGCAACATGTAGACTTGCAAAATAAGCATAGTAAAGGCTATCATTGCCACTTTTATTGAAATAAAAGATGCAAAACATTATTATAAATAAAAGCAAGCAGAACCTAACAAAATAAAATGACACTCCAAGCAAAACACATATCATGTGATGAATAAAAATATAGCCTCAAGTAAGGTTACCGATAATGTTGGAGACGAAAGAGGGGATGCCTTCTGGGGCATCCCCAAGCTTAGTTGCTTGGATCTTCCTTGAATATTTCCTTGGGGTGCCTTGGGTATCCCCAAGCTTAGGTTCTTGTCACTCCTTATTCTCCTCATATCAATATCTCACCCAAAACTTGAAAACTTCAATAACACAAAACTTAACGGAACTTCGTGAGATAGGTTAGTATGATAAAGAGCAAACCATTCACTTTGGACAGTCAAAGACAAGATTCATAATTGTTCTCACACAATGCCTACTATATCATGTCATTTCTACAATTTATATTGATCTCTATAATCCATAGAAACTAGAAAACAAGCAAACTATGCATTGAAAACAGAATCTGTCAAAAACAGAATAGTCTATAGTAATCTGTACTCCAACCATACTTATGCTACTCCAAAAATTCTGAAAAATTAGGACAACGTAGGGAATTTGTATATCTATCACCAATAAAAAATTCAGATCAAAAGCACTTTCCAATGAATTTTCAAAATTTCAGGACTGAGCGCAAAAGGTTCTGTTTTTGGACAGAATCAAGTCAACTATCATCCACACTATCCCAAAGGCTTTACTTGGCACTTTACTGAAACAAAAGAAATAAAACATGATTACTACACTAGCATAGTCATGTGAACAGACAAAAACAGTAGGTAAAAGTGTTGGGTTGTCTCCCAACAAGCGCTTTTCTTTAATGCCTTTTAGCTAGGCATGATGAGTTCAATGATGCTCGCATAAAAGATAAGGATTGAAACATAACAAGAGCATCATGAATCATAAGTTCCTCTCTCATAATAATTTTCAGTAGCATCATGAATAGATTCATCAATATAACCATCACATAAATCATTCTTTTCATGATCCAAAAGCATAGAAAATTTATTACTCTCCATATAAGGAATTTTATTCTCGTTCACAATAGTGGGAATATTATATGAAACTCGAATGCTAAAAATTGTTTCCACATTAAAAGAGTAATGTTCAGAAAAAGGATATTCATAACTATGACAAGTTTTATAAATATAATCATCACTACTTTTTATAACATAAGTATCATCACAATAATCATCATAAGTAGCAACTTTGTTCTCATCATAGATAGGAGGCATGCAATCATCATAGCAAATTTGATCGTTCAAGGTAGGGGGGCTAAAAAGATCATCTTCATCAAACATAGCATCCCCAAGCTTGGGACAAACATTAATTGCAGCAAATAAATTCTCAAACATGCCATTCTCATCAAACATAGCATCCCCAAGCTTGTGGCTTGGCATATCATAAGCATAATCACTCTCATCATTAATAGTATGAATAGCACCAACGGTATAACAATTGCTATCATCATAATTTCCCAAGTTGGTGCCAAAAAGATTTCCAAGATTATAAGAAGCATCATTATCTTCCCAATCATAATTACCACAACAAGCAATAGGCATAGCAAAATCATCATCAGGTGCATCATCTTCCACAATTATTCTTGATTCATTTTCATGAGGCACAACAATAATAGGAGCAACATTATTTGGGAGATATACCTTTTTACCTCTATTCTTTCTTCTTTTCTTCTTCTTCATCACATCATGTGTGGGTTTAATTAATTTTTTCAAGCTTCTTATTGATGAGATTGGTTGAATAGGAGTCCTCCTCGTCACCTATTTCATCATGAGAGAAAATAGGAGGGTATTGGGATATATTTTCCCTTTCATTAGTACACTCTTCATATTCTATTTGTTTTCTTGTCTTTAGATAGTTGGGAATATAAGGATTCTCAATGCAATTTACCGCACAAAACATATAAATTTCCTCTAGATCAAAATCAAGAAATCTCTTGAGATTAAATTTTGGAATACCCTCAGTTATACGTTTCATTTCTTCATACTCCAAAAGAAGACTAAGCTCTTTATGATGCTCGAGGGTAATCAAGTTATCACAATTTTTGGACACGATTTGATCATGAAACAATTTGCATTGGAGATTTAAGTGACCACATTCATTGCAAAGTTCACAAGGATGGCAAAAAAATTAAATCTTTCAGCACAATCATCTAGCCTCTCTTGCAACTTTTTCGTTTCTAAACATTTATGCTTCTTACAAAATCTATCTTCCCTTTTTGGTGTGCAATTGCATTCCCAATTCACTCCGCAAAAATTGACATTCTTATAGGAGACATAATTATCATGACTAATGCAATCATCATTAACATCATGGATATTCAAAGAATTCATACTAGCAATATTGCAATCATGCCCATCATCCAATGTTTTTTTGCCATAAATTTTTTTGAATTCTTTTTTTAGCAATTGAGCACAATTATCGGAATCCTTATTCTCAAGATAAACATTATAAAGATAAAGAACAACTTGAGGTAACCCATTCTCCATTTTTTTGTAGTTTTCTTTTATAAACCAAACTAGTGATAAACAAGAAACTGAAAGATTCAATTGCAAGATCTAAATATATACCTTCATGCACTCACCTCCCCGGCAACAGCGCCAGAAAAAAGAGCTTGATGTCTACTACACAACTTGTTCTTGTAGACTCGTGTTGGGCCTCCAAGCACGGAGTTTTGTAGGACAGTAGCAACTTTTCCTCAAGTGGATGACCTAAGGTTTATCAATCCCTGGGAGGGTAGGATGAAGATGGTCTCTCTCAAACGACCCTGCAACCAAATAATAAAAAGTCTCTTGTGTCCCCAACACACCCAAGACAATGGTAATTTGTATAGGTGCACTAGTTCGGTGAAGAGATGGTGATAAAAGCGTAGTAATGAGAGTGGATATTGATTTTTGTAATAGGAACAATAAAAAACAGCAAGGTAGCAATTGATAAAACAGAGCACAAATGGTATTGCAATGCTTAAAAATGAGGCCTAGGGTCCGTACTTTCGCTAGTGAAATCTCTCAACAATGCTAACCATCCCTCAACGTGCGATGAAGAATCACTCCAAAGTTCCTATCTGGCGGAGAACATAAGAAGAAATTGTTTGTAGCTATTCTTTCTGATCGATCTATCCAAGAGTTCGTACTAAAATAACACCAAGTTATTCTTTCCGATCAATCTATCAAGAGTTTGTACTAAAATAACACTAAGTTATTCTTTCCGATCGATCTATCAAGAGTTCGTACTAAAATAACACCAAAGCAAATTCAGATTCATAATACTCAATCTAACACAAAGAACCTCAAAGAGTGCCCCAAGATTTCTACTAGAGAAACAAAAGACGAGAACGTGCATAAACCCCTATGCATAGACTACCCCAATGTCACCTCGGGAATTTGCGAGTTGAGTGCCAAAACACATATCAAGTGAATCAATATAATACCCCATTGTCACCACGGGTATTCATATGCAAGACATATATCAAGTGCTCTCAAATTCATAAAAGTATTCAATCCGATAAAATGAAATCTCAAAGGGAAAACTCAATTCATCACAACAAGATAGAGAGGGGGAAACACCATATGATCCAACTATATTAACAAAGCCCGCGATACATCAAGATCGTGACATCTCAAGAACACGAGAGAAAGAGAGAGAGAGAGATTAAACACATAGCTACTGTTACAAACCCTCAGCCCCGAGGGTGGACTACTCTCTCCTCATCATGGTAGCCGTCGGGATGATGAAGTGTTGGGGAACATAGCATGCAATTTCAAAAAAAATCCTATGATCACGCAAGATCTGTCTAGGAGATGCATAGCAATGAGAGGGGGAGACTGTGTCGACGTACCCTCGTAGACCGAAAGCGGAAGCGTTAGGTTAACGCGGTTGATGTAGTCGAACGTCTTCGTGATCAACCGATCAAGTACCGAACAATCGACACCTCCAAGTTCAGCACACGTTCAGCTCGATGACGTCCCTCGAACTCTTGATCCAGCAAAGTGTCGAGGGAGAGCTACGTCAGCAGGACGGCGTGGTGACGGTGATGGTGATGTGATCCGCGCAGGGCTTCGCCTAAGTGCTACGATGCTATGACTGGAGGAGTAAACTGTGGAGGGGGGCACCACACTCGGCTAAGAGAACAACTATTGTGCTTTGGGGTGCCCCCGTATATAAAGGAGGAGAGGGAGGAGACCGGCGGACTAGGGGTGCGCCATGGGGGGAAACCAGATAGGACTCCAAGTCCTATTTGCCCCCCTTTCCTTTCTTACGGAGGGGGAAAGGGGAAGGAGAGGGAAGAGGAGAAGGAAAGTGGGGCGCGCCCCCTCCCCTAGTCCAATTCGGACTCCCCATGGTAGGGGGGCACGGCCACCCGTTCTGGGATGCCTCCCCTCTCCCCTATGGCCCATGTAGGCCCATAACTTTCCCGGGGGGGGGGTTCCGGTAACCCCTCGGTACTCCGAAAAATACCCGAACCACTCTGAAACCATTTCGGCGTCCGAATACCATCTTCCAATATATCAATCTTCACCTCTCGGCCATTTCGAGACTCCTCGCCATGTCTGTGATATCATATGGGACTCCCAACAATATTCGATCGCTAAAAACACATAACTCATAATACAAATCGTCATCGAATGTTAAGCATGCGGACCCTACGGGTTCGAGAACTATGTATACATGACCGAGACACATCTCTGATCAATAACCAACAGCGGAACCTGGATGCTTATATTGGTTCCTACATATTCTACGAAGATCTTTATCGGTCAAACCGCAATGACAACATACGTCATTCCCTTTGTCATCGGTATGTTACTTGCCCGAGATTCGATCGTAGGTATCCTCATACCTAGTTCAATCTCGTTACCGGCAAGTCTCTTTACTCGTTCCGTAATGCATCATCCCGCAACTAACATATTAGTCACATTGCTTGCAAGGCTTATAGTGATGTGCATTACCGAGAGGGCCTAGAGATACCTCTCCGATACTCGGAGTGACAAATCCTAATCTCGATCTATGCCAACCCAACAAACACCTCCGGAGACACATGTAGAGCATCTTTATAATCACCCAGTTACGTTGTGACGTTTGATAGCACACAAGGTGTTCCTCCGATATTCGGGAGTTGCATAATCTTATAGTCAAAGGAATATGTATAAGTCATGAAGAAAGCAATACCAATAAAACTTAACGATCATTATGCTAAGCTAACGGATGGGTCTTGTCCATCACATCATTCTTCTAATGATGTGATTCCATTAATCAAATGACAACACATGTCTATGGTTAGGAAACTTAACCATCTTTGATTAACGAGCTAGTCAAGTAGAGGCATACTAGGGACACTTTGTTTTGTCTATGTATTCACACATGCATCAAGTTTCCGGTTAATACAATTCTAGCATGAATAATAAACATTTATCATGATATAAGGAAATATAAATAACGACTTTATTATTGCCTCTAGGGCATATTTCCTTCAGTCTCCCACTTGCACTAAAGTCAATAATCTTGATTACATAGTAATGATTCTAACACCCATGGAGTCTTGGTGCTGATCATGTTTTGCTCGTGGAAGAGGCTTAGTCAACGGGTCTGCAACATTCAGATCCGTATGTATTTTGCAAATCTCTATGTCTCCCTCCTTGACTTGATCGCGGATGGAGTTGAAGTGTCTCTTGATGTGTTTGGTTCTCTTGTGAAATCTGGATTCCTTCGTTAAGGCAATTGCTCCAGTATTGTCACAAAAGATTTTCATTGGACCTGATGCACTAGGTATTACACCTAGATCGGATATGAACTCCTTCATCCAGACTCCTTCATTTGCTGCTTCCGAAGCAACTATGTACTCCACTTCACATGTAGATCCCACCACGACGCTCTCCTTGGAACTGCACCAACTGACAGCTCCACCATTCAATATAAATATGTATCCAGTTTGCGACTTAGAGTCATCCAGATCAGTGTCAAAGCTAGCATCAACATAACCATTTACGACAAGCTCTTTGTCACCTCCATAAACGAGAAACATATCCTTAGTCCTTTTCAGGTATTTCAGGATGTTCTTGACCGTTGTTCAGTGATTCACTCCTGGATTACTTTGGTACCTCCCTGCTAAACTTATAGCAAGGCACACATCAGGTCTGGTACACAACATTGCATACATGATAGAACCTATGGCTCAGGCACAGGGAATGACTTTTCATTTTCTCTCTATGTTCTGCAGTGGTCGGGCATTGAGTTTGACTCAACTTCGCACCTTGTAACACAGGCAAGAGCCCTTTCTTTGATTGATCCATTTTGAACTTTTTCAAAACTTTATCAAGGTATGTGCTCTGTGAAAGTCCAATTAAGCATCTTGATCTATCTCTATAGATCTTGATGCCCAATATATAAGCAGCTTCACCGAGGTCTTTCATTGAAAAATTCTAATTCAAGTATCCTTTTATGCTATCCAGAAATTATATATCATTTCCGATCAACAATATGTCATCCACATATAATATTAGAAATGCTACAGAGCTCCCACTCACTTTCTTGTAAATACATGCTTCTCCAAAAGTCTGTATAAAACCATATGCTTTGATCACACTATCAAAGCGTATATTCCAACTCCGAGAGGCTTGCACCAGTCCATAAATGGATCGCTGGAGCTTGCATACTTTGTTAGCACCTTTAGGATCGACAAAACCTTCTGGTTGCATCATATACAACTCTTCTTTAAGAAATCCATTAAGGAATGCAGTTTTGACATCTATTTGCCAAATTTCATAATCATAAAATGCGGCAATTGCTAACATGATTCGGACAGACTTAAGCATCGCTACGGGTGAGAAGGTCTCATCGTAGTCAACTCCTTGAACTTTGCCGAAAACCTTTTGCAACAAGTCGAGCTTTATAGACAGTAACATTACCATCAGCGTCGGTCTTCTTCTTGAAGATCCATTTATTTTCTATGGCTTGCCGATCATCGGGCAAGTCAACCAAAGTCCATACTTTGTTCTCATACATGGATCCCATCTCAGATTTCATGGCCTCAAGCCATTTCGTGGAATCTGGGCTCATCATCGCTTCCTCATAGTTCGTCATGGTCTAGTAACATGACTTCTAGAACAGGATTACCGTACCACTCTGGCGCGGAACGCACTCTGATTGACCTACAAGGTTCGGTAGTAACTTGATCTGAAGTTTCATGATAATCATCATTAGCTTCCTCACTAATTGGTGTAGGCATCACTAGAACTGATTTCTTTGATGAACCACTTTCTAATTCGAGAGAAGGTACAACTACCTCATCAAGTTCTACTTTCCTCCCACTCACTTCTTTCGAGAGAAACTTCTTCTCTAGAAAGGATCAATTCTTAGCAACAAATATCTTGTCTTCGGATCTGTGGTAGAAGGTGTACCCAACGTTTCTTTTGGGTATCCTATGAAGACACATTTTATAACATCCCAAATTTCCAATTTGGAATGTTATACATAGATCATTCATGCATATCATATTTTTTTTGCTGCATTTCATTTCGCAATCCTCGAAATCCTAAGCAACTCAAGGACCCTCGGAGAGAGTTGGGGATTTCCCTGTTTTCATATTTGAATTTTATCAAATATTGAAACAAGGATTATTTATTTTAATTATTTTTCTCTCCAAAAATATTTCGTATTCAAATATATGAGAGGAGATAATATGACTTCTCCAAAATAAATGAAATATTGGAGGAAAAATATTAAAATCAAATATTGGATTTTATTCAGAGTTTTGTCACTATTTTATTTGAATTAGGAAAAACAAACGTTTTTTAAAATTGCATTTAGACCCCAAATAAATGTTCATCTCGTCCGGCTAGATTTTAGAGAACGGGGGAAATTTATTTCGGGATTTTTGGAGTCCGTTTAGTTTTTCTTTTATTTGTTTTTCTGCGCAAATTTATTTAAAAAACAAAAAAAACGCGAACCGACCTCGGGCCGTATTCGGCCAGGACTCCGCCCGGCCGGCCCCTTTATATAGCGCGCCCTCGAGCCGCCCAGCCCAGCCCACCCCGCCGCCCAAACCCTAGCCTCGCCCGCGCCGCGCGCCGCCGCCGCCCGGTGCTGCCGTCGTCGCCGCCGCCGCTGCCGACCCCGCCGCCCGACGTCGCCGCCGACCGCCGCCACCCGCCGGACCCCGCCGACCGCTGCCGCCCTCGCCGAAGTTCACCGCCGCCGGAGGTAGCCACCGGATCCGCCGCCGGTTTTCGCCGGTTAACCGCCCGGTTTTTTTGATAAAACCGTAGTTGTTTTTTTATTAGATCAGTTTTTATTTTTTTGTTCGGTTTAGTTATATAGCGAACGCTCGTTTCGTTCATTTTAACGAACCATTTCACCGTTTAACCGCAGACAGCGAACGTTCGTTCGTTAGCCTGTTCGTCAGTTTTCTTTTTCTCGGATTTTTCCGCGTTTATTTCTGATCGCGATTTCTGATCCGATTTTCGTTCTAGTATAACTTTTCGCTCGTTTATCGGAATCAGGCGATTCAAGCGCCTAGAGTTTCGTCTCGAAACCCTCTTTCTGTTTAATCAACTCAAACAAGTTTTTGCTACTGTAAAATTTGACTTAGGTCCAGATTAGTAAACAAAGCTTGTTTCTTTCGTCGTTTGATTTTCGTTGCTTTGTTTGATTTGATTCTTTTTGCAAACCGGAGTTCTTAAGTTGAACTTTCTGATTAGATCTATTATTTGAGTTTTACCTATGCATTAGATGAGTGCTTATTGTATGCTTGTTTGTTTGCGATAGAGTACCCGGAGTGCGCCGCTTGCTACTTCGAATCTCTAGGTTTCACGGATCATGAGCAAGGCAAGTAACACTTTGATCATACCTCTTTACTACCCAGTTTTACTGCATTAGATCAATCCCCAAAAAATTGCATGGTTAGAATCTGAATTAAATTGTGGGTTGGGAAGTAGCTGAGGTAGTACCTATTCACCTGTTTATAATCAAACCATGGGAGTTACTTCTACATTATGCTTATATTGCTATGCTATGCTCGTAGACGTGGATTGGGTTTGAGTGTATCCATGACTGATGTGAGATTGTTAATTAATGGTTAAACTTAGGGTGGCAACTTAAATACACATCTGGGTGGACTGAGGCACCTGGGGAACCCAGTGATTGCCTGTATTTTTTGGAAATCCCGGGGTACCGTGTGATTCTCCTATGGACTGCCACCCAGGCTCAAAGGGATCATGAGATTATTCATACTAGAAACTTCCGTGTGCAGCCACAAGCTATTATGGGCTCTAGCATAGTTGATTAAGTCGTGTGAACTCTTACAGTGGTAGACTAGCAGATGTAGGGGATGTAGGTGGTACGATCTACCCATCGTAAGGTGCTAACGCTTGTGAAAGACTATGTCTCAGTCATCCGTTTCTCAAACATCATGTAGTGCGAGAAATCAAACAGAGGAGAACGAGTCTTGTGGGGAAAAGTGCACAAACCTCTGCAGAGTGTACAAACTAATCATGGTTAGCCGTGTCCCCCGTTATGGACATCTTGAGTATCTGGTTCTTGGATTATCATGTTGATCTCATCACGTTACTTAATTAATTTGATGGGTTGTTAATGATTACTTTTAATTGGGATTGAGAGGGGGTTTACCTTCTCAATATTTTCAACAAACTTTGTAGTTAAATAAAACGCATTCCTTTGCAGTAGGGAAAAATTGGCTTTTCGCAAAAACATATTAATCCTACAGCCTCCACCAGCCATATATGCATGTAGTGATAGCATTATTCTGTTCATTATCCTTTTGTGTTACATTGCCAGCATATTCCATGTGCTGACCCGTTTTCGGGCTACAACGTATCATGTTGCAGACTTTTCAGACGACGAGTAAGGAGCCTTAGGTCGTGGTCCTTCACTCAGTGATGCTGTTGGAGTTGATGGACTCACTTTATGTTCCAAGGCTTCCGATGTTATCGTTGTAGATGGCCTTAAGCCATATTTATTGTAATAAGTTCTCTTTTGAGACATTCGATGTAATAAGTGTGTGATTGCTACTCTGTTATAAATCCTTCAAGTACTGTGTGTGTCAGCATTACCGATCCAGGGATGACACTGATGCATAGAGATCAGACTGTTTGAGGTCTGGTCGCTACAAAGATGGTATCAGAGCACACGCTGACTGTAGGACACGAGCACTAAGCTAAAGCCCTAAGATCACTACTCTCTCTTCTCAGTTCTGACTCCTCATCTTTTCTACTCTTTTAGGATGGCGGATGCCAGGAATAAGTTCATGCAACCGGACGAAGATACACCCTTTGGACACCACTTGAAGGAAGTCACTAGATACATGAACATTGGAATACCAAGCTTCACCGGGACCTACAACGCCACTTTACCAGAAGAGGAGCGCTGGATGATTCAAGTTCAAGTTCCAGGAAGGACGTTCACACCAGTCACTGAGCCCATAGAGTTTTCTTTCGATGCACCAACCTGGAGTCTAGGGAAGAGTATGGCAGCTCACATTACCATGGGACGCATTGGAGAAGTTTACCACAATGATCTCAAGGATACAATCTACCAGATTTGTGGGCACCGAGATGAGCAATGGGAGATGATCAGCACCAGGAAGGATAGATCGATTGCCTCTTTCATCCAGGAGTTAAACTAGCACATTCGACGCCAGGAGAACCAGATGTGCGCAGGCATGGCGGATTTGAAGAAAGCAATGACAAAGATCATGGAGCTGGAGGAAGAACTCAAGGCTACACGCGAAGATTATGAGGAGGAAATTGTCGTAACAGTGGAGAAGAATGACGACCTGACAAGGAAGATCGGAGTTTTCATGGGAGACCCTGCGCCAGGAGGAGAAGATGACAGTTCCACTTGCCCGGAGAACTACATCATCATCGACGACACGGACTCGGACCCTGACGATAGCGATGATGACTATGTTGATGAAGCTGGAGCAGATATCATGGAGTCTTCGACCGATCAATTTTTCTAGTAGACCACCAAATCAATAGTAGTATTCCACCATGTATATAGTATAGTCCAAACACTTTTGTAACGATAGTTCTAGACCGATTGTATGCCTTTGTTTGATTGATTGAGTGATATGTTTGTGTTTGTCTCATGTGCATATGGGTAGTGTTTCCCCTCTAGACCTCATTCTATTCTGTTTTCTCATCTTTTCTAAACCCAGCAGATGCCTCCGAGACGCGACAATGGATTTGCTTTCCCACCGGAGCTCACTCAGTTGATCCAGCAGCAGAATGCATTGATGCAGATACTAGTCCAGAATCAAAATCAGGGGAACAACAACAATAACAACAACCCACCACCACCCCCACCAGTTGACCACTTAGCCCGTTTTCTTAGGCTGAATCCGCCGGTGTTCTCCAGTAGCACTGAGCCGATTGCTGCAGATGATTGGCTTCGCAAGATTGATAGGGAGTTGACCACTGCAGGATGCACAAATGCGGAGAGTGCGTTTTGCCGCACATCAGCTTGATGGACCCGCAGCATCTTGGTGGGAGAATTTCATAGTCACTTACCCTATTGACACTGTGACCAGTTCCAGCAAGCTTTTCGCACTGCCCATGTTTCAGCAGGAGCTATGGCCATGAAGAAGCGTGAGTTTCGCAACTTACGCCATGGAGGGCGCACTGTTGGCCAATATGTGGATGAGTTGAGTAAGTTAGCACGTTATGCCCCAAATGACGTCGCTACAGATGCAGCTAAGAAGGAGAAGTTTCTGGAAGGACTAAATGATGAGCTGAGCATGCAGTTGATGGTGGCAAATTTCAATAACCATCAGAAGTTGGTAGATAGAGCTCTCATGCTCGAAGGGAAGCAGCAGCAGATTGACAGCCGCAAGAGGAAGTATGGACAAGGGAAGTATAATTCTGGAGCCTAGCAGAGACCCCGTTACACCCCGAACTCGGGAGGACTTGTTCATAACCATGGAGGCCACACTCATAATTGAGGAAGTTCGCACAATCATGGTGGCCCCAAGAATGGTAATGGTAATGGAGGAAGTAGCGGACAGAACCGTTCCAACCCGGCAACACCCGCCAAGAAGGATCTAAGCCACTTGACGTGCTACAAATGCCAGAAAACCAGACATTACGCCAATGAATGTCCTGAAGCCAAGAATGGGAATGGCAATGGAAGCTCTGGGAAGAAGCCCAACCCTTTCACCAGGGGACAAGTGAACCACGTTAATGTGGAGGAGGTTGAAGCCCGGCCAGATGCAGTAATAGGTAAGTTTTTGGTTAAGTCATTTACTGCAGTCGTACTTTTTGATACTGGTGCATCGCATTCATACATATCAAGGGGATTCGTGGATAAGTTTAAACTGCCAACCCAAGCCCTTAGGTCACCCATGTTAGTAACCTCGCCAGGAGCAGAGTATATGGCTAGTCTATGGTGTGATCGGTTACCGTTAAGGATTGGTAACTACTCGTTCCCCTCAGACCTAATAGTATTGGAGTCACAAGGATTGGATGTGATATTAGGCATGGATTGGTTATCGAAGTATGGAGGGAACATTGACTGCGCTAGTAAGTCGATTTAGCTTACCACCCCAGAAGGAAGAAGGATCAAGTATGTATCCCGACAAGTGCCGAAGAGAACTCAAGTAAATTCCTTATCAGGAGTTGTACAGGAGGAAGTACCAGTGGTGAAGGATTTTCCGGATGTATTTCCAGAAGAGTTGCCAGGCATGCCACCAGATAGAGACATTGAGTTTTTGATTGAACTTTTGCCAGGCACAGGGCCAATATCTAAGAGACCGTATAGAATGCCCGCAAAGGATTTGGAGGAAATTAAGAAGCAGATTAAGGAGTTACTGGATAAGGGATATATTCGCCCAAGTTCGTCACCTTGGGGATCACCAGTACTTCTAGTGGAGAAGAAGGATGGATCGTTAAGGATGGTTGTTGATTATCATGGATTGAATGAGGTGACGATCAAGAACAAGTACCCACTGCCGATGATCAATGATTTGTTTGACCAGTTGCAAGGAGCTAAAGTGTTTTCTAAGATCGATCTACGACCAGGGTACCACCAGCTGAAGATTCGAGAGCAGGATATACCCAAGACAGCTTTTACAACGAGGTACGGGCTGTATGAGTACACCATTATGTCATTTGGTCTGACTAACGCACCTGCCTATTTTATGAACATGATGAACAAGGTTTTTATGGAGTTTTTGGATAAGTTCGTCGTGGTGTTCATTGATGATATTTTGGTCTACTCTAAGAACGAAGAGGAACATAAAGAGCATTTGCGTTTGGTACTTGGGAAGCTCAGGGAACATCAGCTATACGCTAAGTTCAGCAAGTGTGAGTTTTGGCTGAAGGAAGTCGGATTCCTTGGACATGTTATATCCGGGGAAGGAATAGCAGTAGACCCCATCAAAGTTGTCACTGTGACAAATTGGGAGTCACCCACGACAGTTGGAGAGATCCGGAGTTTTCTTGGACTCGCAGGATACTACCGGAGGTTCATTGAGAATTTCTCAAAGATTGCAAAGCCTATGACGGAATTGTTGAAGAAGGACACCAAATTCAATTGGACTGAGGAACGTGAGGCCAGTTTTCAGGAGTTGAAGAGACGCTTGGTTACATCACCAGTGTTGATTCTACCAGATCAACGCAAAGATTATGAAGTATATTGCGACGCTTCATGTCGAGGGCTTGGAGCCGTACTTATGCAGGAGGGAAGAGTTGTTTCATATGCCTCACGATAGCTTAAACCCCATGAGTTAAATTATGCTACACATGATATGGAGTTAGCAGCCGTAGTGCATGCGTTGAAAACATGGAGACATTTTCTCATCGGAAACCATTGTGAGGTATACACGGATCACAAGAGTTTGAAGTATATCTTCACGCAGAAGGAGCTGAAGCTCAGACAGAGGAGATGGCTAGAGCTCATTAAGGATTATGATATGAGATTGCATTATCATCCAGGAAAGGCTAACGTAGTAGCTGATGCGTTGAGCCGCAAGAGTCATGTAAATACCCTCATGACCGGAGAGTTACCCAAGGAGTTAGCAGAAGACCTTTGCGAGCTGTGTTTGGAGATAGTTCCAAGAGGTTATGTAGCAGCCTTGGAAATTCAGTCTACCTTGATGGATAAGATCAGAGAAGCTCAGAAGACGGACAAGGAGATTACTGAGATAAAGGAAAGGATGAGTAAAGGAAAGGCTAAAGGATTTCGTGAGGATGAGCACGATACCTTATGGTTTGAGGACCGCGTATATGTGCCCAATGATTAGGAGACCAGGAAGCTGATTCTGCAAGAGGCCCATGATTCACCATATTCGATTCACCCAGGAAATACCAAGATGTATCTGGATTTGAAGGATAGTTTCTGGTGGACCGGAATGAAGAAGGATATTGCGGAGTATGTAGCAGTTTGTGATGTATGTCAGAGAGTGAAGGCAGAACATCAGAAGCCAGCAGGATTGCTACAGCCATTGCCTATACCCGAATGGAAGTGGGATAAACTAGGCATGGATTTTATCACGGGATTACCCAGGACTCGTTCAGGCTATGACTCGATATGGGTTGTAGTCGATCGTTTGACGAAAGTAGCTCATTTCATCCCAGTGAAGACCACTTACACCAGTGCTAAGTTGGCAAAGATATACATGACCAGGATCGTATGTCTGCATGGAGTTCCGAGGACCATTGTATTAGATAGAGGAACCCAGTTTACTTCAAAGTTTTGGACTCAGTTGCATGAAACTTTGGGAACCAGACTAGAGTTCAGTACAGCTTTTCACCCGCAAACAGATGGACAGACTGAAAGAGTAAATCAGATTCTGGAGGACATGTTGAGAGCTTGTGCGCTAGACTATGGATCTAGTTGGGACGATAATTTGCCTTATGCAGAGTTCTCTTATAACAACAGTTATCAAGCCAGTTTGAAGATGGCCCCTTTTGAAGCACTGTACGGAAGGAGGTGCAGAACACCGTTGTTGTGGGACGAAGTTGGAGACCGACAGTTGTTTGGACCACATTTGATTAAAGAGTCTGAAGAGAAGGTTAAGCTGATTCACGATAGACTCAAGGTAGCCCAATCCAGGCAGAAGAGCTATGCGGATTCTAAACGCAAGGAGACAGTTTACGAAGTCGGAGACCGAGTTTATCTTCGTGTATCTCCACTTCGAGGAGTGAAGCGCTTTGGAGTTAAGGGAAAGTTAGCGCCACGTTTTGTAGGACCATACAAAGTTTTGGAACGGATGGGAGAAGTTGCCTACAAGTTGTTATTACCCGAAGGTTTGTCCGGAGTTCATGATGTCTTCCACGTTTCTCAGTTGAAGAAGTGCCACGCGGAGATGACTGATATTCCTCTAAGAGATACAGTGCCGCTAGAAGCGATACGTTTGGATAGTGAGTTGACATATGAGGAGAAACCAGTCAAGATACTCGAGTTTGCCAGCCGAGTTACACGCAACAAAGTAATCAAGTTCTGCAAAGTTCAGTGGAGTCACCATACCGAGGATGAAGCCACTTGGGAACGAGAGGAAGACCTACGGAAAGACCACCCACACCTATTTTCTAGCCAACCCGAATCTCGAGAGCGAGATTCATCTTAAGGGGGGTAGGTTTGTAACATCCCAAATTTCCAAATTGGAATGTTATACATAGATCATTCATGCATATCATATTTTTTTGCTGCATTTCGTTTCGCGATCCTCGAAATCCTAAGCAACTCAAGGACCCTCGGAGAGAGTTGGGGATTTCCCTGTTTTCACATTTGAATTTTATCAAATATTGAAATGAGGATTATTTCTTTTAATTATTTTTCTCTCCGAAAATATTTCGTATTCAAATATATGAGAGGAGATAATATGACTTCTCCAAAATAAATGAAATATTGGAGGAAAATATTAAAAATTAAATATTGGATTTTATTCGGAGTTTTGTCGCTATTTTATTTGAATTAGGAAAAATAAACGTTTTTCAAAATTGCATTTAGACCCCAAATAAATGTTCATCTTGTCCGCCTAGATTTTAGAGGACGGGGAAAGTTTATTTCGGGATTTTTGGAGGCCGTTTAGTATTTCTTTTATTTGTTTTTCTGCGCGAATTTATTTTTTAAAAAATGCGAACCGACCTCGGGCCGTATTCGGCCAGGACTCCGCCCGTCCGGCCCCTTTATATAGCGCGCCCCCGAGCCGCCCCAGCCCAGCCCACCCCGCCGCCCAAACCCTAGCCCCGCCCCAGCCGCTGCCGACCCCGCCGCCCGCCGTCGCCGCCGACTGCCGCCACCCGCCGGACCCCGCCGACCGCCGTCGCCCTCGCCGG
Source organism: Aegilops tauschii subsp. strangulata (assembly GCF_002575655.3). Taxonomy (NCBI): domain Eukaryota; kingdom Viridiplantae; phylum Streptophyta; class Magnoliopsida; order Poales; family Poaceae; genus Aegilops; species Aegilops tauschii. Next base: position 245,903,530 of record NC_053039.3, read on the forward strand.
AGTTCGCCGCCGCCGGAGGTAGCCACCGGATCCGCCGCCGGTTTTCGCCGGTTAACCGCCCGGTTTTTTTGATAAAACCGCGGTTGTTTTTTTATTAGATCAGTTTTTTAATTTTTTTGTTCACTTTAGTTATATAGCGAACGCTCGTTCGTTCGTTCGTTTTAACGAACCATTTTCACCGTTTAACCGCAGACGGCGAACATTCGTTCGTTAGCCTGTTCGTCAGTTTTCTTTTTCTCGGATTTTTCCGCGATTATTTCTGATCGTGATTTCTGATCCGATTTTCGTTCTAGTATAACTTTTCGCTCGTTTATCGGAATCAGGCGATTCAAGCGCCTAGAGTTTCGTCTCGAAACCCTCTTTCCGTTTAACCAACTCAAACAAGTTTTTGCTACTGTAAAATTTGACTTAGGTCCAGATTAGTAAACGAAGCTTGTTTCTTTCGCCGTTTGATTTTCGTTGCTTCGTTTGATTTGATTCTTTTTGCAAACCGGAGTTCTTAAGTTGAACTTTCTGGTTAGATCTCTTATTTGAGTTTTACCTATGCATTATATGAGTGCTTATTGTATGCTTGTTTGTTTGCGATAGAGTACCCGGAGTGCGCCGCTTGCTACTTCGAATCTCTAGGTTTCACGGATCATGAGCAAGGCAAGTAACACTTTGATCATACCTCTTTACTACCCAGTTTTACTGCATTAGATCAATCCCCAAACAATTGCATGGTTAGGATCTGAATTAAATTGTGGGTTGGGAAGTAGCTGAGGTAGTACCTATTCACCTGTTTATAATCAAACCATGGGAGTTACTTCTACGTTATGCTTATATTGCTATGCTATGCTCGTAGACGTGGATTGGGTTTGAGTGTATCCATGACTGATGTGAGATTGTTAATTAATGGTTAAACTTAGGGTGGCAACTTAAATACACATCTGGGTGGATTGAGGCACCTGGGGAACCCAGTGATTGCCTGTATTTTTTGGAAATCCCGGGGTACCGTGTGATTCTCCTATGGACTGCCACCCAGGCTCAAAGGGATCATGAGATTATTCATACTAGAAACTTCCGTGTGCAGCCACAAGCTATTATGGGCTCTAGCATAGTTGATTAAGTCGCGTGGACTCTTATAGTGGTAGACTAGCAGATGTAGGGGATGTAGGTGGTACGGTCTACCCATCGTAAGGTGCTAGCGCTTCTGAAAGACTATGTCTCAGTCATCCGTTTCTCAAACATCATGTAGTGCGAGAAATCAAACGGAGGAGATCGAGTCTTGTGGGGAAAAGTGCACAAACCTCTGCAGAGTGTACAAACTAACCATGGTTAGCCGTGTCCTCGGTTATGGACATCTTGAGTATCTGGTTCTTGGAGTATCATGTTGATCTCATCACGTTACTTAATTAATTTGATGGGTTGTTAATGATTACTTTTAATTGGGATTGAGAGGGGGTTTACCTTCTCAATATTTTCAACAAACTTTGTAGTTAAATAAAACTCATTCCTTTGCAGTAGGGAAAATTTTGCTTTTCACAAAAACATATTAACCCTACAGCCTCCACCAGCCATATATGCATGTAGTGATAGCATTATTCTGTTCATTATCCTTTTGTGTTACATTGCCAGCATATTCCATGTGCTGACCCATTTTCAGGCTGCAACGTATCATGTTGCAGACTTTTCAGACGACGAGTAAGGAGCCTTAGGTCGTGGTCCTTCACTCAGTGATGCCGTTGGAGTTGATGGACTCACTTTATCTTCCAAGCCTTCCGCTGTTATCGTTGTAGATGGCCTTAAGCCATATTTATTGTAATAAGTTCTCTTTTGAGACATTCGATGTAATAAGTGTGTGATTGCTACTCTGTTATAAATCCTTCAAATACTGTGTGTGTCAGCATTACCGATCCAGGGATGACACTGATGCACAGAGATCAAATTGTTTGAGGTCTGGTCGCTACACATTTCTCCGATTTGGGTTCGAGCTTATCCGGCTGAAGCTTTTTGACATAAGCATCGCAACCCCAAACTTTAAGAAATGACAACTTATTAGGTTTCTTGGTAAACCACAGTTCATATGGTGTCGTCTCAACGGATTTAGATGGTGCCCTATTTAACGTGAATGCAGCCGTCTCTAAAGCATAACCCCAAAACGATAGTGGTAAATCGATAAGAGACATCATAGATCGCACCATATCTAATAAAGTATGGTTACGACGTTCAGACACACCATTACGCTGTGGTGTTCAAGGTGGCGTGAGTTGCGAAACTATTCCACATTGTTTCAAATGAAGACCAAATTCGTAACTCAAATGTTCGCCTACGCGATCAGATCGTAGAAACTTTATTTTCTTGTTACGATGATTTTCCACTTCACTCTAAAATTCTTTGAACTTTTCAAATGTTTCATTGTGTTTCATTAAGTAGATATACCCATATCTGCTTAAATCATCTGTGAAGGTCAGAAAATAACGATACCCGCCGCGATCCTCAACACTCATCGGACCGCATACATCAGTATGTATTTTTTTCCAATAAGTCAGTGGCTCGCTCCATTGTTCCGGAGAACAGAGTCTTAGTCATCTTGCCCATGAGGAATGGTTCGCAAGCATCAAGTGATTCCAAAGGCCATCTGCATGGAGTTTCTTCATGCGCTTTACACCAATATGACCCAAACGGCAGTGCCACAAATAAGTTGCACTATCATTATTAAACTTATATCTTTTGGCTTCAATACTATGAATATGTGTATCACTACTATCGAGATTTAGTAAAAATAGACCACTCATCAAGGGTGCATGACCATAAAATATATTACTCATATAAATAGAACAACCATTATTGAAGGAAATATGCCCTAGAGGCAATAATAAAGTTATTATTTATTTCCTTATATCATGATAAATGTTTATTATTCATGCTAGAATGGTATTAACCAGAAACATGATACATGTGTGAATACATAGACAAACAAAGTGTCACTAGTATGCCTCTACTTGACTAGCTCGTTGACCAAAGATGGTTATGTTTCCTAGCCATAGACATGAGTTGTCATTTGATTAACGGGATCACATCATTAGGAGAATGATGTGATTGACTTGACCCATTTCGTTAGCTTAGCACTTGATCGTTTAGTATGTTGCTATTGCTTTCTTCATGACTTATACATGTTCCTATGACTATGAGATTATGCAACTCCCGTTTATCGGAGGAACACTTTGTGTGCTACCAAACGTCACAACGTAACTGGGTGATTATAAAGGTGCTCTACAGGTGTCTCCAAAGGTACTTGTTGAGTTGGCGTATTTCGAGATTAGGATTTGTCACTCCGATTGTCGGAGAGGTATCTCTGGGCCCACTCGGTAATACACATCACTATAAGCCTTGCAAGCATTGTAACTAATGAGTTAGTTGTGGGATGATGTATTACGGAACGAGTAAAGAGACTTGCCGGTAACGAGATTGAACTAGGTATTGAGATACCGACGATCGAACCTCGGGCAAGTAACATACCGATGACAAAGGGAACAACGTATGTTGTTATGCGGTTTGACCGATAAAGATCTTCGTAGAATATGTGGGAGCCAATATGAGCATCCAAGTTCCGCTATTGGTTATTGATCAGAGACATGTCTCGGTCATGTCTACATAGTTCTCGAACCTGTAGGGTCCGCACGCTTAAAGTTCGGTGACGATCGGTATTATGAGTTTTTGTGTTTTGATGTACCGAAGGTAGTTCGGAGTCCTGGATATGATCACGGACATGACGAGGAGTCTCAAAATGGTCGAGACGTAAAGATCGATATATTGGACGACTATATTCGGGCACCGAAAGTGTTCCGGGTGATTTCGGAGAAAACCGGAGTGCCGGAGGGGTTACCGGAACCCCCGGGGAAGTATTGGGCCTTAGTGGGCCTGAGGGGAGAGAGAGGGCAGCAGCCCAAGAGGTGGTGCGCCCCTCCCATGAGGAGTCCGAATTGGACTAGGGGAGGGGTGCGCGGCCCCACTTTCCCTCTCCCTCTCTTTCCTTCCCCCTTCCCTCTTCCTAGTAGGAAGAGGATTCCTCCTCTCCTTGGGGCGCACCAAGGCTGGCCGGCCTCCCCCTTGCTCCTTTATATACGGGGGTGGGGGGCGCCCAAAGACACAGAAGTTGATTGTTCCAAGCGGTGTGCGGTGCCCCCCTCCACCATAATCCACCTCGATCATATCGTAGCGATGCTTAGGCGAAGCCCTGCGTCGGTAGCATCATCATCACCGTCATCACGCTGTCGTGCTGACGAAACTCTCCGGCGAAGCTCTGCTGGATCGGAGCTCACGGGACGTCATCGAGTTGAATGTGTGCTGAACTCAGAGGTGCCGTGCGTTCGGTACTTGGATCGGTCGGATCGTGAAGACGTACGACTACATCAACCGCGTTGTGCTAGCGCTTCCGCTTTCGGTCTACGAGGGTACGTGGACACACTCTCCCCTCTCGTTGCTATGCATCACCATGATCCTGCGTGTGCATAGGATTTTTTTTGAAATTACTACGTTCCCCAACAGTGGCATCCGAGCCAGGTTTTATGCGTAGATGTTATATGCATGAGTAGAACACAAGTGAGTTGTGGGTGATACAAGTCATATTGCTTACCAGCATGTCATACTTTGGTTCGGCGGTATTGTTGGATGAAGCGGCCCGGACCGACATTATGCGTACGCTTACACAAGACTGGTTCTACCAACGTGCTTTGCACACAGGTGGCTGGCGGGTGTCAGTTTCTCCAACTTTAGTTGAACCGAGTGTGGCTACGCCCGGTCCTTGAGAAGGTTAAAACAACACTAACTTGACGAACTATCGTTGTGGTTTTGATGTGTAGGTAAGAACGGTTCTTGCTCAGCCCGTAGCAGCCACGTAAAACTTGCAACAACAAAGTAGAGGACGTCTAACTTGTTTTTGCAGGGCATGTTGTGATGTGATATGGTCAAGACATGATGCTATATTTTATTGTATGAGATGATCATGTTTTGTAACCGAGTTATCGGCAACTGGCAGGAGCCATATGATTCTCGCTTTATTGTATGCAATGCAATCGCCCTGTAATTGCTTTACTTTATCACTAAGCGGTAGCGATAGTCGTAGAAGCAGTAGTTGGCGAGACGACAACGATGCTACGATGGAGATCAAGGTGTCGCGCCGGTGATGATGGTGATCATGACGGTGCTTCGGAGATGGAGATCACAAGCACAAGATGATGATGGCCATATCATATCACTTATATTGATTGCATGTGATGTTTATATTTTATGCATCTTATTTTGCTTAGATCGACGGTAGCATTATAAGATGATCTCTCACTAAATTTCAAGGTATAAGTGTTCTCCCTGAGTATGCACCATTGCGAAAGTTCTTCGTGCTGAGACACCACGTGATGATCGGGTGTGATAAGCTCTACGTTCAAATACAATGGGTGCAAGACAGTTTTGCACACGCGGAATACTCAGGTTAAACTTGACGAGCCTAGCATATGCAGATATGGCCTCAGAACACTGAGACCGAAAGGTTGAGCGTGAATCATATAGAAGATATGATCAACATAGTGATGTTCACCATTGAAAACTACTCCATCTCACGTGATGATAGGACATGGTTTAGTTGATATGGATCATGTGATCACTTATATGATTAGAGGGATGTCTATCTAAGTGGGAGTTCTTTAATAATTTGATTAACTGAACTTTAATTTATCATGAACTTAGTACCTGATAGTATTTTGCATGTCATGTTGTTGTAGATAAATGCCTCGTGTTGTTGTTCCGTTGAATTTTAATGCGTTCCTAGAGAAAGCAAAGTTGAAAGATGATGGTAGCAATTACACGGACTGGGTCCGTAACTTGAGGATTATCCTCATTGCTGCACAGAAGAATTATGTCCTGGAAGCACCGCTAGGTGCCAAACCTGCTGCAGGAGCAACACCAGATGTTATGAACGTCTGGCAGAGCAAAGCTGATGACTACTCGATAGTTCAGTGTGCCATGCTTTACGGCATAGAACCGGGACTTCAACGATGTTTTGAACATCATGGAGCATATGAGATGTTTCAGGAGTTGAAGTTAATATTTCAAGCAAATGCCCGGATTGAGAGATATGAAGTCTCCAATAAGTTCTACAGCTGCAAGATGGAGGAGAATAGTTCTGTCAGTGAACATATACTCAAAATGTCTGGGTATAATAATCACTTGATTCAACTGGGAGTTAATCTTCTGGATGATAGTGTTATTGACAGAATTCCTCAATCACTACCACCAAGCTACAAGTGCTTTGTGATGAACTATAATATGCAAGGGATGGATAAGACAATTCCCAAGCTCTTCACAATGCTAAAGGCTGCAGAGGTAGAAATCAAGAAGGAGCATCAAGTGTTGATGGTCAACAAGACCACCAGTTTCAAGAAAGAGGGCAAAGGGAACAAGAAGGGGAACTTCAAGAAGAACGGCAAACAAGTTGCTGTTCAGGAGAAGAAACCCAAGTCTGGACCTAAGCCTGAGACTAAGTGCTTCTACTGCAAGCAAACTGGTCACTGGAAGCGGAACTGCCCCAAGTATTTGGCGGATAAGAAGGATGGCAAGGTGAACAAAGGTATATGTGATATACATGTTATTGATGTGTACCTTACTAATGCTCGCAGTAGCACCTGGGTATTTGATACTGGTTCTGTTGCTAATATTTGCAACTCGAAACAGGGGCTACGGATTAAGCTTAGATTGGCTAAGGACGAGGTGACGATGCGCGTGGGAAATGGTTCCAAAGTCGATGTGATCGCGGTCGGCACGCTACCTCTACATCTACCTTCGGGATTAGTTTTAGACCTAAATAATTGTTATTTGGTGCCAGCGTTGAGCATGAACATTATATCTGGATCTTGTTTAATGCGAGACGGTTATTCATTTAAATCCGAGAATAATGGTTGTTCTATTTATATGAGTAATATCTTTTATGGTCATGCACCCTTGAGGAGTGGTCTATTTATATTAAATCTCGATAGTAGTGATACACATATTCATAATACTAAAACCAAAAGATGCAGAGTTGATAATGATAGTGCAACTTATTTGTGGCACTGCCGTTTAGGTCATATTGGTGTAAAGCGCATGAAGAAACTCCATTCTGATGGACTTTTGGAATCACTTGATTATGAATCACTTGGTACTTGCGAACCATGCCTCATGGGCAAGATGACTAAAACGCCGTTCTCCGGAACTATGGAGCGAGCGACAGATTTGTTGGAAATCATACATACTGATGTATGTGGTCCAATGAATGTTGAGGCTCGCGGCGGGTATCGTTATTTTCTCACCTTCACAGATGAGTTGAGCAGATATGGGTATATCTACTTAATGAAACATAAGTCTGAAACATTTGAAAAGTTCAAAGAATTTCAGAGTGAAGTAGAAAATCATCGTAACAAGAAAATAAAGTTTCTACGATCTGATCGTGGAGGAGAATATTTGAGTTACGAGTTTGGTCTTCATTTGAAACAATGCGGAATAGTTTCGCAACTCACGCCACCCGGAACACCACAGCGTAATGGTGTGTCCGAACGTCGTAATCGTACTTTACTAGATATGGTGCGATCTGTGATGTCTCTTACTGATTTACCGCCATCATTTTGGGGTTATGCTTTAGAGACGGCTGCATTCACGTTAAATAGGGCAGCATCTAAATCCGTTGAGACGACGCCTTATGAACTATGGTTTGGCAAGAAACCAAATTTGTCATTTCTTAAAGTTTGGGGCTGCGATGCTTATGTGAAAAAGCTTCAACCTGATAAGCTCAAACCCAAATCGGAGAAATGTGTAGTCATAGGATACCCAAAGGAGACTGTTGGGTACACCTTCTATCACAGATCGGAAGGCAAGACTTTTGTTGCTAAATTTGGATCCTTTCTAGAGAAGGAGTTTCTCTCGAAAGAAGTGAGTGGGAGGAAAGTAGAACTTGATGAGGTAACTGTACCTGCTCCCTTATTGGAATGTAGTTCATCACAGAAACCGGTTCCTGTGACACCTACACCAATTAGTGAGGAAGTTAAAGATGATGATCATGAAACTTCAGATCAAGTTACTACCGAACCTCGTAGGTCAACCAGAGTAAGATCCGCACTAGAGTGGTACGGTAATCCTGTTCTGGAGGTCATGTTACTAGACCATGACGAACCTACGAACTATGAGGAAGCGATGATGAGCCCAGATTCCGCAAAATGGCTTGAGGCCATGAAATCTAAGATGGGATCCATGTATGAGAACAAAGTATGGACTTTGGTTGACTTGCCGGATGATCGGCAAGCCATCGAAAATAAATGGATCTTCAAGAAGAAGACAGACGCTGATGGTAATGTTACCGCCTACAAAGCTTGACTTGTTGCGAAAGGTTTTCGACAAGTTCAAGGAGTTGACTACGATGAGACCTTCTCACCCGTAGTGATGCTTAAGTCCGTCCGAATCATGTTAGCAATTGCCGCATTTAATGATTATGAAATTTGGCAAATGGATGTAAAGACTGCATTCCTGAATGGATTTCTGGAAGAAGAGTTGTATATGATGCAACCTGAAGGTTTTATCGATCCAAAGAGTGCTAACAAAGTGTGCAAGCTCCAACGATCCATTTATGGACTGGTGCAAGCTTCTCGGAGTTGGAATAAACGTTTTGATAGTGTGATCAAAGCATATGGTTTTATACAGACTTTTGGAGAAGCCTGTATTTACAAGAAAGTGAGTGGGAGCTCTGTAGCATTTCTAATATTATATGTGGATGGCATATTGTTGATTGGAAATGATGTAGAATTTCTGGATAGCATAAAAGGATACTTGAATAAGAGTTTTTCAATGAAAGACCTCGGTGAAGCTGCTTACATATTGGGCATCAAGATCTATAGAGATAGATCAAGACGCTTAATTGGAGTTTCACAAAGCACATACCTTGACAAAGTTTTGAAGAAGTTCAAAATGGATCAGGCAAAGAAAGGGTTCTTGCCTGTGTTATAAGGTGTGAAGTTGAGTAAGAATCAATGCCCGACCACTGCAGAAGATAGAGTGAAAATGAAAGATGTTGCCTATGCTTCAGCCATAGGCTCTATCATGTATGCAATGCTGTGTACCAGACCTGATGTGTGCCTTGCTATTAGTTTAGCAGGGAGGTACCAAAGTAATCCAGGAGTGGATCACTGGACAGCGGTCAAGAACATCCTGAAATACCTGAAAATGACTAAGGATATGTTTCTCGTTTATGGAGGTGACAAAGAACTCATCATAAATGGTTACGTTGATGCAAGCTTTGATACTGATCTGGACGATTCTAAATCGCAAACCGGATACGTATTTAGATTGAACGGTGGAGCTGTCAGTTGGAGCAGTTCTAAACAAAGCGTCGTGGCGGGGTCTACGTGTGAAGTGGAGTACATTGCTGCTTCGGAAGCAGCGAATGAAGGAGTCCGGATGAAGGAGTTCATATCCGATCTAGGTGTCATACCTAGTGCATCGGGTCCAATGGAAATCTTTTGTGACAATACTGGTGCAATTGCCTTGGCAAAGGAATCCAGATTTCACAAGAGAACCAAGCACATCAAGAGACGCTTCAATTCCATCCGGGATCAAGTCCAGGTGGGAGACATAGAGATTTGCAAGATATATACGGATCTGAATGTTGCAGACTCGTTGACTAAGCCTCTTCCACGAGCAAAACATGATCAACACCAAGGCTCCATGGGTGTTAGAATCATTACTGTGTAATCTAGATTATTGACTCTAGTGCAAGTGGGAGACTGAAGGAAATATGCCCTAGAGGCAATAATAAAGTTATTATTCATTTCCTTATATCATGATAAATGTTTATTATTCATGCTAGAATTGTATTAACCGGAAACATGATACATGTGTGAATACATAGACAAACAAAGTGTCACTAGTATGCCTCTACTTGACTAGCTCGTTGATCAAAGATGGTTATGTTTCCTAGCCATAGACATGAGTTGTCATTTGATTAACGGGATCACATCATTAGGAGAATGATGTGATTGACTTGACCCATTCCGTTAGCTTAGCACTTGATCGTTTAGTATGTTGCTATTGCTTTCTTCATGACTTATACATGTTCCTATGACTATGAGATTATGCAACTCCCGTTTACCGGAGGAACACTTTGTGTGCTACCAAATGTCACAACGTAACTGGGTGATTATAAAGGTGCTCTACAGGTGTCTCCAAAGGTACTTGTTGAGTTGGCGTATTTCGAGATTAGGATTTGTCACTCCGATTGTCGGAGAGGTATCTCTGGGCCCACTCGGTAATACACATCACTTAAGCCTTGCAAGCATTGTAACTAATGAGTTAGTTGCGGGATGATGTATTACGGAACGAGTAAAGAGACTTGCCGGTAACGAGATTGAACTAGGTATTGAGATACCGATGATCGAACCTCGGGAGAGTAACATACCGATGACAAAGGGAACAACGTATGTTGTTATGCGGTTTGACCGATAAAGATCTTCGTAGAATATGTGGGAGCCAATATGAGCATCCAGGTTCCGCTATTGGTTATTGACCAGAGACATGTATCAGTCATGTCTACATAGTTCTCGAACCCGTAGGGTCCGCACGCTTAAAGTTCGGTGACGATCGGTATTATGAGTTTTTGTGTTTTGATGTACCGAAGGTAGTTTGGAGTCCTGGACATGATCACGGACATGACGAGGAGTCTCGAAATGGTCGAGCCGTAAAGATCGATATATTGGACGACTATATTCGGACACCAGAAGTGTTCCGGGTGATTTCGGAGAAAACCGGAGTGCCGGAGGGGTTACCGGAACCCCCCGGGGAAGTATTGGGCCTAAGTGGGCCTGAGGGTAGAGAGAGGGCAGTAGCCCAGGAGGTGGCACAACCCCTCCCATGAGGAGTCCGAATTGGACTAGGGTAGGGGGGCGCGGCCCCTCTTTCCATCTCCCTCTCCCTCTCTTTCCTTCCCCCTTCCCTCTTCCTAGTTGGACTAGGAAAGGATGAATCCTCTTCTTAGTAGGAAGAGGATTCCTCCTCTCCTTGGGGCGCACCAAGGCTGGCCGGCCTCCCCCCTTGCTCCTTTATATATGGGGGCGGGGGGGGGGGGGGGGGGGCGGCACCCAAAGACACAGAAGTTGATTGTTCCAAGCCGTGTGCGGTGCCCCCCTCCACCATAATCCACCTCGATCATATCGTAGAGGTGCTTACGCGAAGCCCTGCGTCGGTAGCATCATCATCACCGTCATCACACCATCTTGCTGATGAAACTCTCCGGCGAAGCTCTGGTGGATCGAAGCTCGCGGGACGTCATCGAGTTGAACGTGTGCTGAACTCGGAGGTGCCGTGCGTTCGGTACTTGGATCGGTCGGATCGTGAAGACGTAGGACTACATCAACCGCGTTGTGCTAACGCTTCCGCTTTCGGTCTATGAGGGTACGTGGACACACTTGCTACCTCTTGAGCACTGCGTTGGTTTTCCCTTGAAGAGGAAAGGGTGATGCAACAAAGTAGCGTAAGTATTTCCATCAGTTTTTGAGAACCAAGGTATCAATCCAGTAGGAGGCCACGCACGAGTCCCTCGCACCTACACAAACAAATAAATCCTCGCAACCAACGCGATAAGGGGTTGTCAATCCCTACATGGTCACTTATGAGAGTGAGATCTGATAGATAAGATAAGATAATATTTTTGGTATTTTTATGATAAAGATGCAAAGTAAAGAAAACAAAATAAAAACGACGCTAGAAATAACTTGTTGACGGGAGATTAATATGATGGAAAATAGACCCGGGGGCCATAGGTTTCACTAGTGGCTTCTCTCAAGAGCATAGTATTTACGGTGGGTGAACAAATTACTATTGAGCAATTGACAGAATTGAGCATAGTTATGAGAATATCTAGGTATGATCATGTATATAGGCATCACGTCCGAGACAAGTAGACCGACTCCTGCCTGCATCTACTACTATTACTCCACACATCGACCGCTATCCAGCATGCATCTAGAGTATTAAGTTCATAAGAACAGAGTAACGCTTTAAGCAAGATGACATGATGTAGAGGGATAAACTCATGCAATATGATATAAACCCCATCTTGTTATCCTCGATGGCAACAATACAATACGTGCCTTGCTGCCCCTACTGTCACTAGGAAAGGACACCACAAGATTGAACCCAAAGCTAAGCACTTCTCCCATTGCAAGAAAGATCAATCTAGTAGGCCAAACCAAACTGATAATTCGAAGAGACTTGCAAAGATAACCAATCATACATAAAAGAATTCAGAGAAGATTCAAATATTGTTCATAGATAAACTTGATCATAAACCCACAATTCATCGGTCTCAACAAACACACCGCAAAAGAAGATTACATCGAATAGATCTCCACGAGAGAGGGGGAGAACATTGTATTGAGATCCAAAAAGAGAGAAGAAGCCATCTAGCTAATAACTATGGACCCGAAGGTCTGAAGTAAACTACTCACACATCATCGGAGAGGCTATGGTGTTGATTTAGAAGCCCTCCGTGATCGATGCCCCCTCCGGCGGAGCTCCGGAACAGGCCCCAAGATGGGATCTCACGGGTACAGAAGGTTGTGGCGGTGGAATTAGGTTTTTGGCTCCGTATCTGGTAGTTTGGGGGTACGTAGGTATATATAGGAGGAAGGAGTACGTCGGTGGAGCAACAGGGGGCCCACGAGGGTGGAGGGCGCGCCCAGGGGGTAGGCGCGCCCCCTACCTCGTGCCCTCCTGGTTGATGTCTTGACGTAGCGTCCATGTCCTCTGGATCACGTTCGTTCCGAAAATCACGTTCCCGAAGGTTTCATTCCGTTTGGACTCCGTTTGATATTCTTTTTCTCCGAAACTCTGAAATAGGCAAAAAACAGCAATTCTGGGCTGGGCCTCCGGTTAATAGGTTAGTCCCAAAAATAATATAAAAGTGTATAATAAAGCCCAATAATGTCCAAAACAGAATATAATATAGCATGGAACAATCAAAAATTATAGATACGTTGGAGACGTATCAAGCATCCCCAAGCTTAATTCCTGCTCGTCCTCGAGTAGGTAAATGATAAAAACAGATTTTTTGATGTGGAATGCTACTAGGCATAATTTCAATGTAATTCTTCTTAATTGTGGTATGAATATTCAGATCCGAAAGATTCAAGACAAAAGTTTAATATTGACATAAAAATAATAATACTTCAAGCATACTAACTAAGCAATTATGTCTTCTCAAAATAACATGGCCAAAGAAAGTTATTCCTACAAAATCATATAGTCTGGCTATGCTCTATCTTCACCACACAAAATATTTAAATCATGCACAACCCCGATGACAAGCCAAGCAATTGTTTCATACTTTTAGTGTTCTCAAACTTTTTCAATCTTCACGCAATACATGAGCGTGAGCCATGGACATAGCACTATATGTGGAATAGAATGGTGGTTGTGGAGAAGACAAAAAAGGAGAAGATAGTCTCACATCAACTAGGCGTATCAACGGGCTATGGAGATGCCCATTAATAGATATCAATGTGAGTGAGTAGGGATTGCCATGCAACGGATGCACTAGAGCTATAAGTATATGAAAGCTCAACAAAAGGAACTAAGTGGGTGTGCATCCAACTCACTTGCTCACGAAGACCTAGGGCATTTTGAGAAAGCCCATCATTGGAATATACAAGCCAAGTTCTATAATGAAAAATGCCCACTAGTATATGAAAGTGATATCATAGGAGACTCTCTATCATGAAGATCATGGTGCTACTTTGAAGCACAAGTGTGGTAAAAGGATAGTAACATTGTCCCTTCTCTCTTTTTCTCTTTTTTTTATTTGGGCCTTTTCTTCTTCTTTTATGGCCTCTTTTTTTTCTTTTTTTTTATTTTTCATCCGGAGTCTCATCCCGACTTGTGGGGGAATCATAGTCTCCATCATCCTTTCCTCACTTGGGACAATGCTCTAAAAATGATGATCATCACACTTTTATTTACTTACAACTCAACAATTACAACTCAATACTTAGAACAAAATATGACTCTATGTGAATGCCTCCGGTGGTGTACCGGGATATGCAATGAATCAAGAGTGACATGTATGAAAGAATTATGAACGGTGGCTTTGCCACAAATACAATGTCAACTACATGATCATGCGAAGCAATATGACAATGATGGAGCGTGTCATAATAAACGAAACAGTGGTAAGTTGCATGGCAATATATCTCAGAATGGCTATGGAAATGCCATGATAGGTAGGTATGGTGGCTGTTTTGAGGAAGGTATATGGTGTGTGTATGATACCGGCGAAAAGTGCGCGGTATTAGAGAGGCTAGCAATGGTGGAAGGAGGAAAAGTGCGTATAATCCATGGACTCAACATTAGTCATAAAGAACTCATATACTTATTGCAAAAATCTACAAGTTATCAAAGCAAAGTATTACGCGCATGCTCCTAGGGGGATAGATTGGTAGTAAAAGACCATCGCTCGTCCCCGACCACCACTCATAAGGAAGACAATCAATAAATAAATCATGCTCCGACTTCATCACATAACGGTTCACCATACGTGCATGCTACGGGAATCACAAACTTTAACACAAGTATTTCTCAAATTCAAAACTACTCAACTAGCATGACTCTAATATCACCATCTTCATATCTCAAAACAATTATCAAGCATCAAACTTCTCATAGTATTCAACACACTCATAAGAATGTTTTTCTTTTTTTTCTTTACTAATCTTGAATGCCTATTATTGTTAAAGCAAATTACCATGCTGTTTTGTAGGACTCCCAAAATAATATAAGTGAAGCATGAGAGACCAATAGTTTCTATAAAAAAAAATCACCACCGTGCTCTAAAAGATATAAGTGAAGCACTAGAGCAAAAACTATATAACTCAAAAGATATAAGTGAAGCACATAGAGTATTCTAATAAATTCCGAATCAAGTGTGACTCTCTCAAAAGGTGTGTACAGCAAGGATGATTGTGGTGAACTAACAAATGAAGACTCAAATAATACAAGACGCTCCAAGCAAAACACATATCATGTGGTGAATAAAAATATAGCTCCAAGTAAAGTTACCGATGGAAGTAGACGAAAGAGGGGATGCCTTCCGGGGCATCCCCAAGCTTTGGCTTTTAGGTGTCCTTAGATTATCTTGGGGTGCCTTGGGCATCCCCAAGCTTAGGATCTTGCCACTCCTTGTTCCATAATCCATCAAATCTTTCACCCAAAACTTGAAAACTTCACAACACAAAACTCAGCAGAAAATCTCGTGAGCTCCGTTAGTGAAAGAAAACAAAACACCACTTCAAGGTACTGTAATGAACTCATTATTTATTTATATTGGTGTTAAACCTACTGTATTCCAACTTCTCTATGGTTCATAAACTATTTTACTAGCCATAGATTCATCAAAATAAGCAAACAACACACGAAAAATAGAATCTGTAAAAAACAGAACAGTCTGTAGTAATCTGTAACTAACACAAACTTCTGGAACTCCAAAAATTCAGCCAACATAAGAACCTAGACAATTTGTTTATTGATCAGCAGCAATTGGAATCAATATTTTATCACGTTCCGGTGATTTTTAACAATTATTTTCGTGAACATAAAGTTTCTGGAATTTTCAGCAAGATCAAATAACTATCATCCAAGAAGATCCTATAGGTTTAACTTGGCACAAACACTAATTAAAACATAAAAACAAATCTAACCAGAGGATTGAACAAATATTTATTCCTAAACAGAAGAAAAAAGCAAAAAAACTAAAAATAAAATTGGGTTGCCTCCCAACAAGCGCTATCGTTTAACGCCCCTAGCTAGGCATAAAGATTTCGATGATGCTCACATAAAAGATAGGAATTGAAGCGCAAAGAGAGCATCATGAAACACATGACAAACACATCTAAGTATAACATACTTCCTATGCATAGGCGTCTTATAGGCAAACAAATTATCACAGCAAGCAAAAACTAGCATATGCAAGGAAGCGGAAAGAAACAATAACAATCTCAACATAACAAGAGTTAATTTAGTAACATGAAAATTTCCACAACCATATTTTCCTCTCTCATAATAATTACATGTAGGATCATAAGAGAATTACAATATAGCTATCAAAAAACATATTCTTAACATGATCCACATGTATGCAAAGTTGACACTCTTCCGAAATAGTGGGATTAACATTAACTAAAGTCATGACCTCTCCAAGCCCACTTTTATCAAAAATTTCATAAGATTGATCAAAATCCAAATATGTGGGATATAAAGTTGACACTCTTCCAAACCCACTTTCAATATTATTGCAAACACTATTATCAATCTCATATTCATCATGGGGCTTAAATACATTTTCAAGATCATAAGAAGAATCACCCCAATCATGATCATTGCAACAAGTAGTAGACATAGCAAAACTAGCATCCCCAAGCTTAGGGTTTTGCATATTATTAGCACAATTGACGTCAAGAAAATTTATAGTAAAATCATTGCGATCATACTTTTCATCGAAGGGACTATCAAGTATGGGTGCAATAGCAACGATCTCATGTTTAACATAAGGAACTATAGCAAATTCATCTTCATAAATATTGGCATCATGGCCATAAGAATAGCAAGCATCATGTTCATCAAGGGATATTTCAACCAAATCATCGGAATCATCATTATCTATAGATTCATGCATATCATTATTTTCTTCCAAAGCAACGGTCATTCTTTCAATAAATTCTTGGACATAGACATTATGAGCAAAGTTTTCATTGCAATATTTAAGTATGACGGAATTTTCAGATTTGTTGAGAGTAAAATCATACTTTTCAATCAAAGAAGCAACTTCATGAGCACCCTTAAAAACGACAAATTCTTCAATTTGTTCGATATCATAGTAACTATAAACACCCTTTGCATAAGAAGATAAGATTTCATTATCATTGAACTCGCATAGGTAGGGAAGGTGTTTTTTAGGGTTCTTAGAGCAACAAGTAAAATCACAAATTTCACAAAGATTCCAAGCATAGCATAGCAAACTATTTATATGATACCATAAGAGCTTCCCTTTTTCAGACAAACGATGACGCACAAAATGAGCATGCTCATCTAAAGATTTCCCATCAACTAGGCTAGTTGGGGTTTCAGCACGAGCGCATAAGGATCGAAGATGATCCAAGTAGAACACTTTAAGTGGATCCATATCAATAGATTTTCAGCAAGCGAAGATGCAAGCATATAGAAGGCACATGGCAACACGAGCAAACAAAAGGACGAACGGAAAAGAGAGGGCGAATAAAACGGCAAGGGTGAAGTGGGGGAGAGGAAAACGAGAGGCAAATGGCAAATAATGTAATGCGGGAGGTAAGGGTTTGTGATGGGTACTTGGTATGTTGACTTTTGCGTAGTCTCCCTGACAACGGTGCCAGAAATCCTTCTTGCTACCTCTTGAGCACTGCGTTGGTTTTCCCTTGAAGAGGAAAGGGTGATGCAGCAAAGTATTTCCCTCAGTTTTTTATAACCAAGGTATCAATCCAGTAGGAGGCCACGCACGAGTCCCTCGCACCTACACAAACAAATAAATCCTCGCAACCAACGTGATAAGGGGTTGTCAATCCATACACGGTCACTTACGAGAGTGAGATCTGATAGATAAGATAAGATAATATTTTTGGTATTTTTATGATAAAGATGCAAAGTAAAGAAAACAAAATAAAAACGACGTTGGAAATAACTTGTTGACGGGAGATTAATATGATGGAAAATAGACCCGGGGGCCATAGGTTTCACTAGTGGCTTCTCTCAAGAGCATAGTATTTACGGTGGGTGAACAAATTACTGTTGATCAATTGACAGAATTGAGCATAGTTATGAGAATATCTAGGTATGATCATGTATATAGGCATCACGTCCGAGACAAGTAGACCGACTCCTGCCTGCATCTACTACTATTACTCCACACATCGACCGCTATCCAGCATGCATCTAGAGTATTAAGTTCATAAGAACAGAGTAACGCTTTAAGCAAGATGACATGATGTAGAGGGATAAACTCATGCAATATGATATAAACCCCATCTTGTTATCCTCGATGGCAACAATACAATACGTGCCTTGCTGCCCCTACTGTCACTAGGAAAGGACACCGCAAGATTGAACCCAAAGCTAAGCACTTCTCCCATTGCAAGAAAGATCAATCTAGTAGGCCAAACCAAACTGATAATTCGAAGAGACTTGCAAAGATAACCAATCATACATAAAAGAATTCAGAGAAGATTCAAATATTGTTCATAGATAAACTTGATCATAAACCCACAATTCATCGGTCTCAACAAACACACCGCAAAAGAAGATTACATCGAATAGATCTCCACGAGAGAGGGGGAGAACATTGTATTGAGATCCAAAAAGAGAGAAGAAGCCATCTAGCTAATAACTATGGACCCGAAGGTCTGAAGTAAACTACTCACACATCATCGAAGAGGCTATGGTGTTGATTTAGAAGCCCTCCGTGATCGATGCCCCCTCCGGCGGAGCTCCGGAACAGGCCCCAAGATGGGATCTCACGGGTACAGAAGGTTGCGGCGGTGGAATTAGGTTTTTGGCTCCGTATCTGGTAGTTTGGGGGTACGTAGGTATATATAGGAGGAAGGAGTACGTCGGTGGAGCAACAGGGGGCCCACGAGGGTGGAGGGCGCACCCAGGGGGTAGGGGCGCCCCCCTACCTCATGCCCTCCTGGTTGATGTCTTGACGTAGGGTCCAAGTCCTCTGGATCACGTTCGTTCCGAAAATCACGTTCCCGAAGGTTTCATTCCGTTTGGACTCCGTTTGATATTCTTTTTCCGCGGAACTCTGAAATAGGCAAAAAACAGCAATTCTGGGCTGGGCCTCCGGTTAATAGGTTAGTCCCAAAAATAATATAAAAGTGTATAATAAAGCCCAATAATGTCCAAAACATAATATAATATAGCATGGAACAATCAAAAATTATAGATACGTTGGAGACGTATCAACACTCTGCCCTCTCGTTGCTATGCATCACCATGATCCTGCGTGTGCTTAGGATTTTTTTTGAAATTACTATGTTCCCCAACAATTATTCTCTGATTTAAATGAATAACCGTCTCGCATCAAACAAGATCCAGATATAATGTTCATGCTCAACTCTGGCACCAAATAATAATTATTCGGGTCTAAAACTAATTCCGAAGGTAGATGTAGAGGTAGCGTGCCGACGGCGATCACATCGACCCTGGAACCTTTTCCGACGCACATCGTCACCTCATCCTTAGCCAATCTTTTTTTAATCCGTAACCCCTGTTTTGAGTTGCAAATATGAGCAACAGAACCAGTATCAAATACCCAGGCGCTACTATGAGCATTAGTAAGGTACACATCAATAACATGTATATCAAATATACCTTTCACTTTGCCATCCTTCTTATCCGCCAAATACTTGGGGCAATTCCGCTTCCAGTGACCACTCCCTTTGCAGTAGTAGCACTCAGTTTCAGGCTTAGGTCCAAACTTGGGCTTCTTCCCTGGAGCAGCAACTTGCTTGCTATTCTTCTTTAAGTTCCCCTTCTTCCCTTTGCCCTTTTTCTTGAAACTAGTGGTCTTGTTAACCATCAACACTTGATGCTCCTTCTTGATTTCTACCTCCGCAGCCTTTAGAATTGCGAAGAGCTCGGGAATCGTCTTGTTTATCCCTTGCATATTATAGTTCATCATGAAGCCTTTATAGCTTGGTGGTAGTGATTGAAGAACTCTGTTAATGACACTATCATCAGGAAGATTAACTCCCAGCTGAGTCAAGTGGTTATGGTACCCAGACATTCTGAGTATGTGTTCACTGACGGAACTGTTCTCCTCCATCTTGCAGCTATAGAACTCGTTGGAGACTTCGTATCTCTCAACTCGAGCATTTGCTTGAAATATTAACTTCAACTCCTGGAACATCTCATATGCTCCATGATACATCTCCAACGTATCTATAATTTATGAAGTATTCATCCCATGTTTACAATAGTTTTATATGATTTTGGTATGATTTGATTAGAACTAACCTAGACTGACGCTGTTTTCAGCAGAACTACCGTGGTGTTGTTTTTGTGCAGAAATAAAAGTTCTCAGAATGCGATGAAAATCAACGGAGAATTTTCTCGAAAATATAAAAAATACTGGAACGAAGAGTTACCAGAGGGGAGTCCCGTGGGCCCCATGAGGGTGGAGGGCTCGCCCACCCCCTAGGGTGCGCCCCCCGCCTCGTGGACTCCCTGTGGGGCCCCCTGACTTATTCTCAACGCTATCCTCTCCTATAAATACAGAAACCTCCAGAAAATAACCTAGATCGGAAGATCCGCCGCCGCAAGCCTCTGTAGCCACGAGAAATCAATCTAGGACCTCTCTGGCACCCTGCCGGAGGGGGCCATCATCACCGGAGGCCATGGAGGAGGATCCCGGAGGGGCCATCATCGCCATGAAGGCCAAGGACTAGAGGGAGAACCTCTGCCCATCCAGGAGGGAGGCCATGGAGGAGGAAGCACAGGGGGGAGAACCTCTCCTCCTCTCTCTCGGTGGCGCCGGAGTGCCATCGGGAGGGGAATCATCGCCGCGGTGATCGTCTTCATCAACATCACCATCCTCATCTCTTTTACGCGGTCCACTCTCCCGCACCCCGCTGTAATCCCTACTTGAACATGGTGCTTTATGCCACATATTATGATCCAATGATGTGTTGCCATCCTATGATGTTTTGAGTAGATATCCTTTGTCTTCGGGTTGATTGATGATCTAGATTGGTACGAGTTGTATGTTTTATTTTGGTGCTGTCCTATTGTGCCCTCCGTGTCGCGCAAGCATGAGGGATTCCCGCTGTAGGGTGTTGCAATACGTTCATGATTCGCTTATAGTGGGTTGCTTGAGTGACAGAAGCATAAACCCGAGTAAGGGGGTTGTGGCGTATGGGATAAAGGGGACTTGATGCTTTAATGCTATGGTTGGGTTTTACCTTAATGATCTTTAGTAGTTGCGGATGCTTGCTAGAGTTCCAATCATAAGTGCATATGATCCAAGAAGAGAAAGTATGTTAGCTTATGCCTCTCCCTCATATGAAGTTGCAATGACGACTACCGGTCTTGTTAACGATTGCCTAGGATAATTCCGCACACCGACCCATCATTATTCCACACTCGCTATTTATAATATTTAGTATTATATTCTAACTTTATGATAACAACAACTACTTTTATGTTTTAGCTCTCCGATATCATGCAAAGTTATCCTCTTCATACCCATAACGTAGTTTTATTTCTCGTTTCTAGTTGGAAGCAAACGTTCGGTGTACGTAGAGTCGTATTAGTGGCAGATAGGACTTGAGAGAATATTGATCTTACCTTTAGCTCCTTGTGGGTTCGACACTCCATACTTATCACTTCCACCTTTGGGAATTGCTACGATGATTCCCTGCACTTGGGGATTATCAAGCACTTTTCGGGCGCCGTTGCCGGGGAGCAATAGCGTGGGGTTGATATTCTCGTGTGTGCTTGTTTGCTTTCTTCATTAAGTAGATTTCGTTTTTCCTTTTTGTTTCTCTTTAGTTGTTGGTGAAACATAAAAAAAATTAAAATAATGAAAATACAAAAAAAATACTTGCCTTTCATGCCAAAAAAGTTTTTCAATAAGAGAAGTGATTGGAAGATTATGCATTGAAGAAGTGAGGGTCGACCTTGAGCACTTGTGTTCATGCTCATGGAAACAATGTAAAAAATTTCATGGAAGTTTCTCTGAAAATAATTGTCTCCTTGTATATATCCATTATATTATAAAAATAATGTGCCAAGTTTTGGTTTTAGGATGATTAGATTGCTTGTTTACTATGTGCAGAACAGAAACAGAAACTTTGGCTGTAGTGCGTGATTTTACATTTTTTACTGGAAAGTCAAATGGGTCTAAAACTTCTTGCACATTACTTCTGTACAATTTTTTTAAATTGTCATATTTTTTTAGAATTTTTTTGGAGTTACAGAAGTTTACTAAACTTCCAGATTACTACAGACTGTCCTGTTTTTGACAGATTCTGTTTTCTATGTGTTGATCGCTTATTTTGATGAATCTATGGGTAGTATCGGGGGGTATGAACCATGGTGAAGTTGGAATACATCAGATAAAGTGCTAATATTAAATTGGAATGAATTTGCAACAGTACCTAAAGGTAGTAATTTGCTTTAGTATGCTAACGGATCTCGCAAAGATTTTGTGGATGAAGTGTTCGAAGAACGAGGAGTTACCGATGTGAGAAGAATAAAGAGAGGCAAGAGTTCAAGCTTGGGGATGCCCAAGGCACCCCAAGTAAATATTCCAAGGATACTCAAGCATCTAAGCTTGGGGATGCCCCGGTTGGCATCCCATCTTTCTTCTTCGACAATTATCGGTATACCTCGGTTTTGTTTTGTTCACATAATTTGTGTTCTTTGTGTTTTTGTTTTTCCTTTAAGAACCATGCTAGTATGATATATACCTTCATAGATTTATAGAATGATTCATGTGATTTACTTATATCTTTTGAGTATGACCTTATAGAATGCTCTTTGTGCTTCACTTAAATCTTTTGATTATGGTTTTATAGAATGCTTCGTGTGCTTCACTTATATATTTTGATCTTGGATATTGGTTAGTCTATATTAATTGTAGAATGATCCATGAACTTCACTTATATCTTTTGGAGTATGAATAATAATATCATCTAAAGTGGGTTTGTAAGAGTGTCAACTTTAGGAATTAGTGATCCCACTATTCCGAATGAGAAGAATTTTGCTTATGTAGAGAGTAGTAAAATTTCTGTGCTTGTAGATCGTGAAAAGAATGCTTTATGTGATGGTTATATTGTTGAACTCATTCATGATGCTACTGAAAATTATTATGAGGGAGGAATATATGCTTGTAGGAGTTGCAATAATATCAAGTTTCCTCTCCATGTGCTTAAAGTTTTGAAGTTATACTTGTTTTGCCTTCCTATGCTAGTTGGTTTTTGTTCCTATAAATTATGGCTCACAAAATCCCTAGGCATAGGAAGTGGTTTAGGTTTAAATGTGCTAGTCATATTGTTCATGATGCTCTATTTATGTTTCAATTCTTATCTTTTATGTGAGCATCATTGAAATCATCATGCCTAGCTAGGGGCGTTAAACGATAGCGCTTGTTGGGAGGCAACTCAATTTTATTTTTGTTTCTTTCTTTTTGTTCCTGTTTAGTAATAAATAATTCATCTAGCCTCTGTTTAGATGTGGTTTTATGTTTTCATTAGTGTTTGTGCCAAGTAGAACCTTTGGGAAGACATGGATGAAGTCTTTGCAATCTTGCTGTGAAAAACAGAAACTTTGCGCTCACGAGAATAGATGCCATTTTTTATGGGAGAGTTCTTTCAGGTTGATTCTTTTTTAATATGATTAATAGAAAAATTACTCACGTCCACCAATTTATTTAATAATTTTTTAAGTATCAGAAGTATTGTTGCTGTTCAGATCATTACAGACTGTTCTGTTTGTGACAGATTCTGTTTTCATTGCATAGTTTGCTTGTTCTCTAGTTTCTATGGCTTATATTTCTCAATATAAATTGTATAAATGATATGGTACAGTAGGAATTGTGTGAGAAAAATTATGAACCTTGTCTTTGACAGTACCAAAGTGAATGGTTTACTCTTTACCATACTAGCCTATCTCACGAAGTTCCGTTAATTTTTGTGTGATTGAAGTTTTCAAGCTTTGGGTGAGATATCGATATGAGGAGAATAAGGAGTGGAAAGACCCTAAGCTTTGGGATGACCAAGGCACCCCAAGGTAATATTCAAGGAAGACTCAAGCGCCTAAGCTTGGGGATGCCCCGGAAGGCATCCCCTCTTTCGTCTTCAAAACTATCGGTATACCTTACTCGGAGCTATATTTTTATTCGACACATGATATGTGTTTTACTTCGAGCGTATTTTCAATTTTACTTGCTGTTTGAATAAAATCATTGGATCTGATCTTGAATGAAAAAGAATCCTCCCATGGCTAGTTAATTATTTGACTACTCAGTGTTCTTCACTTATATCTTTTGGAGTAGTTTGTCATTTACTCATGTGCTTCACGTATATCTTATGAGTAAATGGTTGAATGAATTGAATATCATATATCTGAATTTATATATGTTTCATATGCTTATACCATGGGGAGTAATGACTTCACACAGAATAAGTATAGGTAGTAAACTTATTTGAAAGTTAGCAAACGCAGAATTGGTCACTTGAACAATTCATGAAAGGATATTGAAGGAAGAGAGATTTCACATATAAATATACTATCTTGGACATCTTTTGTAATTGTGAGTACTCATTAAAATATGACATGCTAAAAGTTTGATGTTGGACAAGGAAGACAACGTAATGGGTTATGTTTTCTTATATCCGAAATAAAGTATATTGTCATGGATCATCCAACATGCTGAGCTTGCCTTTCCCCCTCATGCTAGCCAAATTCTTTGCACCAAGTAGAGATACTACTTGTGCTTCCGAATATCCTTAAACCCGGTTTTGCCATGAGAGTCCACCATATCTACCTATGGATTGAGTAAGATCCTTCAAGTAAGTTGTCATTGTTGCATGCAATAAAAAAATTGCTCTCTAAATATGTATGATCTATTAGTGTGGAGAAAATCAGCTTTATACGATCTTGTGATATGGAAGCAATAAAATCGACGGACTGCATAATAAAGGTCCCTATCACAAGTGGCAATATAAAGTGACGTTCTTTTGCATTAAGATTTTGTGCATCCAACTATAAAAGCACATGACAACCTCTGCTTCCCTCTGTGAAGGGCCTATCTTTTATTCTTGTCTTATACCTTATACAAGAGCCATGGTGATCTTCACCTTTCCTTTTTACATTTTATCCTTTGGCAAGCACATTGTGTTGGAAAGATCCTGATATATATATCCAATTGGATGTAAGTTATCATGGACTATTATTGTTGACTTTACCCTTGAGGTAAAAGGTTGGGAGGCAAAATTATAAGCCCCTATCTTTCTCTGTGTCCGATTAAAGCTTTCAACCCACAAATATCACATGAGTGTTAGCAATTGTGAAAGATTAAATGATAGTTGAGTATGTGGAGTTTGCTGAATCAAAGCTCTTACATAGATCCTTCCCGAAAATAAGATGAATTGCAATTGTTTGATGACTAAGAGCACGGTTTGTTGGTTTTCAAGAAAGTTTATGATCTATACTTTAACATGTGAATAGCCTGTTACTTGATCATGAGAAGTTTCATGAGTTGAGCTACTGTTATGATATATAATGATGCTAGAAAAACTGATTGGAACTATCATTGATCAAACTTATGCACTTGCTAGCATTCACACTTCATAAATTATTTCTTTTATCATTTACCTGCTCGAGGACGAGCAGGAATTAAGCTTGGGGATGCTGATACGTCTCCAACGTATCTATAATTTATGAAGTATTCATCCCATGTTTACAATAGTTTTATATGATTTTGGTATGATTTGATTAGAACTAACCCGGACTGACGCTGTTTTCAGCAGAACTACCGTGGTGTTGTTTTTGTGCAGAAATAAAAGTTCTCGGAATGTAATGAAAATCAACGGAGAATTTTTCTGGAAAATATAAAAAATACTGGAACGAAGGGTTACCGGAGGGGAGTCTCGTGGGCCCCACGAGGGTGGAGGGCGCGCCCCCTACCTCATGGACTCCTTGTGGGGCCCCCTGACTTGTTCTCGACGCCATCCTCTCCTATAAATACAGAAACCTCCAGAAAATAACCTAGATTGGAAGTTCCGCCGCCGCAAGCCTCTGTAGCCACGAGAAATCAATCTAGGCCCTCTCTGGCACCCTGCCGGAGGGGGCCGTCATCATCGGAGGCCATGGAGGAGGACCCCGGAGGGGCCATCATCGCCATGAAGGCCAAGGACCAGAGGGAGAACCTCTCCCCATCCAGGGGGGAGGCCATGGAGGAGGAAGCACAAGGGGGGAGAACCTCTCCTCCTCTCTCTCGGTGGTGCCGGAGTGCCATCGGGAGGGGAATCATCGCCGCGGTGATCGTCTTCATCAACATCACCATCATCATCACCATCCTCATCTCTTTTACGCGGTCCACTCTCCCGCACCCCGCTGTAATCCCTACTTGAACATGGTGCTTTATTGCACATATTATGATCCAATGATGTGTTGCCATCCTATGGTGTTTTGAGTAGATATCCTTTGTATTTGGGTTGATTGATGATTTAGATTGGTACGAGTTGTATGTTTTATTTTGGTGCTGTCCTATTGTGCCCTCCGTGTCGCGCAATCGTGAGGGATTCCCGCTATAGGGTGTTGCAATACGTTCATGATTCGCTTATAGTGGGTTGCTTGAGTGACAGAAGCATAAACCCGAGTAAGGGGGTTGTGGCGTATGGGATAAAGGGGACTTGATGCTTTAATGCTATGGTTGGGTTTTACCTTAATGATCTTTAGTAGTTGCGGATGCTTGCTAGAGTTCCAATCATAAGTGCATATGATCCAAGAAGAGAAAGTATGTTAGCTTATGCCTCTCCCTCATATGAAATTGCAATGACGACTACCGGTCTTGTTAACGATTGCCTAGGATAATTCCGCACACCGACCCATCATTATTCCACACTCGCTATTTATAATATCTAGTATTATATTCTAACTTTATGATAACAGCAACTACTTTCATGTTTTAGCTCTCCGATATCATGCAAAGTTATCCTCTTCATACCCATAACGTAGTTTTATTTCTCGTTTCTAGTTGGAAGCAAACGTTCGGTGTACGTAGAGTCGTATTAGTGGCAGATAGGACTTGAGAGAATATTGATCTTACCTTTAGCTCCTTGTGGGTTCGACACTCCATACTTATCACTTCAACCTTTGGGAATTGCTATGATGATTCCCTGCACTTGGGGATTATCACTCCATGATGTTCAAAACGTCTTTGAAGTCCCGATTCTAAGCCGTAAAGCATGGCACACTGAACTATCGAGTAGTCATCAGATTTAGTTTGCCAGACGTTCATAACTTCCGGAGTTGCTCCTGCAGCGGGCCTTGCACCTAGCGGTGCTTCAAGGACGTAATTCTTCTGTGCAACAATGAGGATAATCCTCAAGTTACGGACCCAGTCCGTGTAGTTGCTACCATCATCTTTCAACTTAGCTTTCTCTAGGAACGCATTAAAATTCA
The DNA here is from genome assembly GCF_002575655.3 of Aegilops tauschii subsp. strangulata. NCBI lineage: Eukaryota > Viridiplantae > Streptophyta > Magnoliopsida > Poales > Poaceae > Aegilops > Aegilops tauschii. The sequence continues at coordinate 245,930,791 of NC_053039.3, forward strand.
AGGGAACGGTAACACGGGCCGTTGATCTACAACAACATAGATATGCAAAAACTATCAGGACTAAGTTCAGATAAATTTAAGTTCAATTAATCATATTACTAAAGAACTCCCACTTAGATTGACATCCCTCGAGTCATCTAAATGATCACGTGATCCATATCAACTAAACCATGTCCGATCATCACGTGAGATGGAGTAGTTTTCAATGGTGAACATCTCTATGTTGATCATATCTACTATATGATTCACGTTCGACCTTTCGGTCTCAGTGTTCCGAGGCCATGTCTGTACATGCTAGGCTCGTCAAGTTTAACCCGAGTATTCTGCACGTGCAAAACTTTCTTGCACCCATTGTATGTGAACATAGAGCTTATCACACCCGATCATCACGTGGTGTCTCGTCACGACGAACTGTCGCAATGGTGCATACTCAGGGAGAACACTTATACCTTGAAATTTAGTGAGGGATCATCTTATAATGCTACTGCCGTACTAAGCAAAATAAGATGCATAAAAGATAAACATCACATGCAATCAAAATAGGTAAAACTTTGTTTTTGCCACTCTGGATTTTGACCACTTTGCTTATGCCATTCTAGAATTTGACATATCACTTTTGCCACTCTTAGTTTTTGACAATACATCACAATTGCCATTCCGTGGCAAAAGCAATAATTTTAGAGTGGCAATTGTCATACATTGTCAAAATCTAAGAGTGGCAAAAGTGAAATGAAAAGTTATTGCTTTTCCCACAGACTGGCATTTGTGATGTATTGTCAAAAACTAAGAGTGGTAAAAGTGATATGTCAAATTCTAGAGTGGCATAAGCAACATAGGCAAAATCTAGAGTTGCAAAAACAAAGTTTTCCCATCAGAATATGTGACATGATATGGCCATCATCATCTTGTGCCTTTGATCTCCATCTACAAAGCATTGTCATGATCTCCATCGTCACCGGCTTGACACCTTGATCTCCATCGTAGCGCCGTTGTCGTCTCGCCAACTATTGCTTCTACAACTATTGCTACCGCATAGTGATAAAATAAATCAATTACATGGCGATTGCATTTCATACAATAAAGCGACAACCGTAAGGCTCCTGCCAGTTGCCGATAACTTTTACAAAACATGATCATCTCATACAATAACTTATATCACATCATGTCTTGACCATATCACATCACAACATGCCCTGCAAAAACAAGTTAGACGTCCTCTACTTTGTTGTTGCAAGTTTTACGTGGCTGCTACGGGCTTCTAGCAACAACTGTTCTTACCTACGCATCAAAACCACAACAATTTTTCATCAAGAGTGTTGTTTTAACCTTCAACAAGGACCGACCGTAGTCAAATTCGATTCAACTAAAGTTGGAGAAACAGACACCCGCTAGCCACATTTATGCAAAACAAGTTGCATGTCTGTCGGTGGAACTGGTGTCATGAAGGTGGTCATGTAAGGTTGGTCCGGGCTGCTTCATCCAGCAATACCGCCGAATCAAAATAAGACGTTGGTGGTAAGCAGTATGACTATTATCGCCCACAACTCTTTGTGTTCTACTCGTGCATATCATCTATGCATAGACCTGGCTCGGATGCCACTATTGGGGAACATAGCATGCAATTTCAAAAAAATTCCTACGATCACGCAAGATCTATCTTGGAGATGCATAGCAACGAGAGGGGGAGAGTGTGTCCATGTACCCTCGTAGACCGAAAGCGGAAGCGTTAGGTTAACACGGTTAATGTAGTCGAACATCTTCGCGATTAACCGATCAAGTACCGAACGTACGACACCTCCGAGTTCAGCACACATTCAGCTTGATGACATCCCTCGAACTCTTGATCCAGCAAAGTGTCGAGGGGGAGTTTCGTCAGCACGACGGTGTGGTGATGGTGATGCGATCCGCGCAGGGCTTCGCCTAAGCACTACGATGCTATGACCGGAGGAGTAAACTATGGAGGGGGCACCGCACACGGCTAAGTGAACAACTGTTGTACTTGGGGGTGCCCCCTACCCCCGTATATAAAGGAGGAGAGGGAGGGGCGCGCCATGGGGGGAAACCGAATAGGACTCCAAGTCCTATTCGCCCCCCTTTCCTTTCTTACGGAGGGGGAAGGGGAAGGAGAGGGAAGAGGAGAAAAAAAGGGGGGCGCGCCCCCTCCCCTAGTCCAATTCGGAATCCCCATGGGAGGGGGGCGCGGCCACCCATTGTGGGCTGCCTCCCCTCTCCCTTATGGCCCATGTAGGCCCATACCTTTCCCCGTGGGGTTCCGGTAACCCCTTGGTACTCCGAAAAATACCCGAACCACTCCGAAACCATTCCGGTGTCCGACTACCATCTTCCAATATATCAATCTTCACCTCTCGACCATTTCGAGACTCCTTGTCATGTCCGTGATCTCATCCGGGACTCCGAACAATCTTCGGTCACCAAAAACACATAACTCATAATACAAATCATCATCGAACATTAAGCGTGTAGACTGAGGGAGTCCTGGATAAGGGGGGGGGGTCCCCAGGCGTCCGGGCTATGTTACATGGGCCGGACTGATGGGCCGTGAAGATACAAGATAGAAGACTTTCCCCCGTATTCGGATGGGACTCTCCATTGCGTGGATAGCAAGCTTGGCAACCGGATGTGTAGTTTCCTTTCTTTGTAAACCGACTTTGTACAACCCTAGCCCCCTCCGGTGTCTATATAAACGGGAGGGGTTAGTCCGTAGAGGCTAACATAAATCATACAGGCTAGACATCTAGGGTTTAGCCATTACGATCTCGAGATAGATCAACTCTTGTAATCCCTATACTCATCAAAGTCAATCAAGCAGGAAGTAGGGTATTACCTCCATTAAGAGGGCCCGAACCTGGGTAAACATCGTGTCCCCCGTCTCCTGTTACCTTCGATCTTCAGACGCACATTTCGGGACCCCCTACCCGAGATCAGCCGGTTTTGACACCAACATTGGTGCTTTCATTGAGAGTTCCTCTGTGTCGTCAATAGAAGGATCAATGGCTCGCCTTGTTGTCAACGACAAAATCACCTCTGGAAGGGCCCTAACTCCTGGGCAGGTCCTCCAGCTCGACAGTTTTACCATGGGCGCCCGCTCGGCCGTTAAGCCAAAGCCGGTCCCCCAAACTGCCAAAAATCATCTCCGCATTGGCCTCGAACACTCCAATAAGATGGATCCGACAGATGTCTCGTCCTTGAACGAACTGCTAGATCGCATCGCTGCCCTGGGGGTCGCAACAGACTATGATCAGATTGGGCTTAAACCCGATCAGAGGGAAATCAGGTCCCCGCCGGTCACCCATCTGGTTGCGGTTGTGGAGGAGCAAGCCAAGGATATCTCTCCCCCTATGCTGAGAACAAGCTATGTTCGGATTTCTGAGCCCTGCGAGCCGGATACCCATCTTCGAGAAGAGACTCCCTGTCCTCCGAACATAGAACCAGACGTTGAGCCTGAAAACTCCCAGGATACTCCGGATCCTGGGCTAGTGACCTCAAAAATTCTTAAAACTCCGGATCCCATAGTGGGCCAGGGTTCGGATTTAAGCCCGCCCACCCACCACAAGCAATATTCCCAAAGCAATTCTGGTCCACCGGACATATGCGACCTAATGTATGTGCGGCAGCAACCTCAGGAAACAGTCCATCACTTTTGGGCCAGATTCCTCCTTGTTAAAAACAAGATCAAAGATTGTTGCGACGACAACGCGGTTTTAGTATTTTGCCGCAACTGTACGGACGAGGGGATCCTCAATGCCCTCAACCGACGCCGCATACTGCACTTTGCAGATTTGGCACACATAGTACAGAAGTATTGCACAATGGAAAGCGCCTGGAAAACCCAGACAGCTCGGTGGGAACCACCGGCCTTTAAGACACCCATCGGACGGGCAAAAAGGATGCACCCTCACGGGGCACCTGATCATCACCCTACGGACAAGAAAATTAAGCCCTTAACAGGACACAAAACTGTCCTCGATGAATGGCTCGACAAGCCCTGTCAGATACACACGACGCCAAATCCTGAACCAAGACACAACTTCGGGCATGTTGGGTACTCCGACAGGTGGCCAAGAGCGGTGAGGCTATCCTCACCAATACTACCTCAGAGAAATACTCTCCTAAGGACGACGATCTCAACGTCTTTACGGTCTTCAAGACCTTTTCTTCAAATAATCAGCGCAAAAGGGCACTTCGTGACCTCACCGAAGTCAACCAAGTAGCCGCAGTAAACCCTTGGAACGATACGGCGATAACTTTCACCGCCAACGACAACCAAGGGCTCGATCAGTCCGAGAACCAGCCGCTTTGGTCTTAAACCCAATTGTCGATGGCTTTCGGCTCGCTAAAGTGCTCATGGACGGCGGCAACAGACTGAATCTCATCTACAAGGACACGCTCGATAAAATGCAAATAGACAAGAGCCGCATCGAGCAAAGCAGTACAACCTTTCGAGGCATTATCCCCAGCCGAGAAGCGCGACGCTCGGGGAAAATCAAACTCGATGTGGTATTCGGCATGCCGAAGAACTACAGGTCCGAAGAGTTAATCTTCCATGTGGCACCTTTCAACAGCGGATATCACGCCCTGTTGGGGCAAGACGCATTCACACGCTTTCAAGCCATACCCCATTACGGGTACATGAAGCTCAAAATGCCCGGGCCCAACGGAGTTATCACTATCACCAGTGATCCGGACATAGCACTCCGTGCCGAGAACAAATCCGCATCCTTGGCCCTCGAGGCACTATCCGAGGCCCTTGCGGCCGAGGAACTCACTCCTCTGTGTTCCACAGTGGACAGTGATACGTGTCCAACGTATCTATAATTTTTGATTGTTCCATGCTATTATATTATCTGTTTTGGATGTTTAATGGGCTTTAATATACCTTTTTATATTATTTTTGGGACTAACCTATTAACCGAAGGCCCAGTGCAAATTGCTATTTTTTTGCCTATTTCAGTGTTTTGCAGAAAAGGAATATCAAACAGAATCAAACGGAATGAAACCTTCGCGAGGATCTTTTTTGGAACAAACGCAATCCAGGAGACTTGGAGTGGACGTCAAGGAAGCAGCGAGGAAGCCACGAGGCAGGAGGGCGCGCCCCAGGGGGGTGTGCGTGCCCCCACCCTCGTGGGCCCCTCGCAGCTCCACCGACCTACTTATTTCGCCTATATATACTCTTATACCCTGAAACCTTCGGGGAGAGCCATGAAACCTACTTTCCACCGCCACAAACTTCTGTACCCGTGAGATCCCATTTGGGGCCTTTTTCGGTGCTCCACCGGAGGGGGATTCGATCACGGAGGGCTTCTACATCAACACCATAGCCTCTCCGATGATGTGTGAGTAGTTTACCACAGACCTTCGGGTCCATAGTTATTAGCTAGATGGCTTCTTCTCTCTCTTTGGATCTCAATACAAAGTACTCCTCGATCTTCTTGGAGATCTATTCGATGTAACTCTTTTTGCGGTGTGTTTGCCGAGATCCGATGAATTGTGGGTTTATGAACTTGATTATCTATGAATATTATTTGATTCTTCTCTGAATTCTTATATGCATGATTTGATATCTTTGCAAGTCTCTTCGAATTATCGGTATAGTTTGGCCTACTAAATTGATCTTTCTTGCAATGGGAGAAGTTCTTAGCTTTGGGTTCAATCGTGCGGTGTCCTTTCCCAAAGACAGCAGGGGCAGCAAGGCACGTATTGTATTGTTGCCATCGAGGATAAAAAGATGGGGTTTACATCATATTGCTTGAGTTTATCCCTCTACATCATGTCATCTTGCCTAATGCGTTACTCCGTTCTTATGAACTTAATACTCTAGATGCATGCTGGATAGCGGTCGATGTGTGGAGTAATAGTAGTAGATGCAGAATCATTTTGGTCTACTTGACACGGACGTGATGCCTATATTCATGATCATTGCCTTAGATATCATCATAACTATGCGCTTTTCTATCAATTGCTCGTCAGTAATTTGTTCACCCACCGTATACATGCTATTTTGAGAGAAGTCACTAGTGAAACATATGGCCCCCGGGTCTATTTTCCATCATATTAATCTCCCGTCAACTAGCTATTTCTGTCACCGTTTATTTTCCAATCTATACAACAAAAATACCAAAAATATTTATCTTATTATCTTTATCAGATCTCACTTTTGCAAGTGGCCGTGAAGGGGTTGACAACCCCTTTATCGCGTTGGTTGCAAGGTTCTTGATTGTTTGTGCAGGTACTAGGGATTTGCGTGTAGTCTCCTACTGGATTGATATCTTGGTTCTCAAAAACTGAGGGAAATACTTACGCTACTTTGCTGCATCACCATTTCCTCTTCAAGGGAAAACCAATGCATGCTCAAGAGGTAGCATACAGAGACGACGTAATCCTCGATAAGAGGCCTAAGTCCACTTCTTTCAAGCTAGCAGACGAAATAGTCAAATTTCAAGTTCACCCAATGGATCCTAATAAAACAACAACCATTGGAACAACAACCCCCGGGTCTCTTTCTTATTATATTGCATCTCTTTTATTTACATCGCATCTCATTTACTATTTTGCAATCTTTACTTTCCAATCTATACAACAAAAATACTTACTTTACTATCTTTATTAGATCTCACTTTTGCAAGTGGCCGTGAAGGGATTGACAACCCTTTTATCGCGTTGGTTGCAAGGTTCTTGTTTGTTTGTGCATGTACTAGGTGACTTGTGCGTTGTCTCCTACTGGATTGATACCTTGGTTCTCAAAAACTGAGGGAAATACTTACGCTACTTTGCTGCATCACCCTTTCCTCTTCAAGGGAAAACCAATGCATGCTCAAGAGGTAGCAAGAAGGATTTCTGGCGCCGTTGCCGGGGAGGCTTACACCAAGTCAAGTCAAGATTTGATCTCCCGCCAATGTGCAATTTCTGGTGCCGTTGCTAGGGAGATCTACGCACAAGTCAAGACATACCAAGTACCCATCACAAACTCTTATCCCTCACATTACATTATTTGCCATTTGCCTCTCGTTTTCCTCTCCCCCACTTCGCCCTTGCCGTTTTATTCGCCCTCTTTTTCCGTCCGTCTCTTTTTGCTTGCTTCTTCTGTGCTTGCTTGTTGGATTGATTGATTGTCATGATGGCTCAAGATAATACTAAATTGTGTGATGTTTCCAATACCAACAATAATGATTTTATTAGCACTCCGATTGCTCCTATTACCGATGTTGAATCTTGTGAGATTAATGCTGCTTTGTTGAATCTTGTCATGAAAGATCAATTTTCTGGCCTTCCTAGTGAAGATGTCGCTACTCATCTAAACAACTTCGTTGATTTATGTGATATGCAAAAGAAGAAAGATGTGGATAATGATATTGTTAAATTGAAGCTAATTCCGTTTTTCGCTTAGAGATCGTGCTAAAACTTGGTTCTCTTCTTTGCCTAATAATAGTATTGATTCATGGAATAAGTGCAAAGATGCTTTTATCTCTAAGTATTTTCCTCCCTCTAAGATCATCTCTCTTAGAAACGATATTATGAATTTTAAGCAACTTGATCATGAGCATGTTGCACAAGCTTGGGAGAGGATGAAATTAATGATACGTAATTTCCCTACACATGGTTTGAATTTATGGATGATTATACAAAAAATTTATGCTGGATTGAATTTTGCTTCTAGAAATCTTTTAGATTCGGCCGCGAGAGGCACTTTTATGGAAATCACTTTAGGAGAAGCTACTAAACTCCTAGATAATATTATGGTTAATTATTCTCAATGGCACACTGAAAGATCCACTAGTAAAAAGGTTCATGCGATTGAAAAGATTAATGTTTTGAGTGGAAAGATGGATGAACTTATGAAATTGTTTGCTAATAAGAGTGTTTCTTCTGATCCTAATGATATGCCTTTGTCTACTTTGATTGAGAATAATAATGAATCTATGGATGTGAATTTTGTTGGTAGGAACAATTTTGGTAACAACACGTACAGAGGAAACTTTAATTCTAGGCCGTTCCCTAGTAATTCCTCTAATAATTATGGTAATTTCTACAACAACTCTTATGGAAATTTTAATAAGATGCCCTCTGATTTTGAGACTAGTGTTAAAGAATTTATGATTTCTCAATAGAATTTCAATGCTTTGCTTGAAGAAAAATTGCCTAAGATTGATGAGTTGGCTAGGAACGTGGATAGAATTTCTCTTGATGTTGATTCTTTGAAACTTAGATCTATTCCACCTAAGCATGATATCAATGAGTCTCTCAAAGCCATGAGAATTTCCATTGATGAATGCAAAGAAAGAACCGCTAGGATGCGTGCTAAAAAAGATCGCTTTGTGAGAGCGTGTTCTTGTAGTTTTTATGGTAATAATGATGAAGATCTAAAAGTGATTGGTGTGTCTCCTATTAAATCCTTGTTTTCTAGTATGAATCTTGATAAAGATGGGACTGGATATGAGCCAACTTTAGTTAAAAGGCGTCCCAATGATTCATAGTTTTTAGATCTTGATGCAAAAATTGGTAAAAGTGGGACTGAAGAGGTCAAAACTTTACATAGCAATGAACCCACTATTTTGGATTTCAAGGATTTAATTATGATAATTGTTCTTTGATAGATTGTATTTCCTTGTTGCAATCCGTGTTAAATTCTCCTCATGCTTATGCTGAAAATAAAGCTTTTACCAAACACATCGTTGATGCTTTAATGCAATCTTATGAGGAAAAGCTTGAACTAGAAGTTTCTATCCCTAGAAAACTTTATGATGAGTGGGAACCTGTGACGCCTGAGTAATTAAGCTACAGTAATCCCACGCTAATGGTGCCACGTTACCTCCGTTACTGTTGACAAATCTCGCGTTAGTTCAAAACGATTCGAATTCAAATTTGAATTCGAGGCAAACAACAAAAGTTTTCAAAATGTTAAACTAACATGTTCGGAGTGTGCAAATAAATGCTTAGGTATTTATGGTGAGGGAACCATGCTTTTATATTAAACCTAAATACATAAAACGAATTAAAACAGAAAATAGAAATAAATAAAAGAAAAGGAAATACAAAACAGAAAACAAAAAAAAGATAAAAGAAGAGAACCCCCCTCCCCACTGGGCCAGTCGGCCCAGCTGCTCGCCAGGCCAGCCCACAACCCACCCCAGTCTCTCTGGCCTACAAGGCCACTTCCCCCGACCCCAAACCCTAACCTATCCCCACTCCCCCCTGGTCCGCCGCCACCCACAGGAGCGCTCGCGCGCACACATGAATCCCCGAGGGAGGGAGCTCCCTCGTGCTCGACGCCGCGCCGGCGACCCCTCTGACCGCCTCGCCGCCATTCCCAGTCGCCCGGTCATCCCTCCTCGTCTCCGTCGCTCGTCCTCACCCCGCCTCGCTGGACGCCCCTGCCGCCTCGACGCCGCGCCCCTGCCTCGGGTCGTCTTCCACCCGTCGCCTCGCCTCCCCACCGCTACCTCGTCGGCTGCATCAAGCCTCGCCGGAGTACCCCTGCAACGGGGGTGAGCGAACCTCCCCCTCTCCTCCTCTGTGCCTCCCTTGCACACGCGCCCCTGCCGCCCCGTCCCGTCACCTTGCTCCGGTCGTGCTTCGTCGTACACCGCACCGCGCTGGTGCGCGCTCACCCGCGCCCCGCCCACGCCAAGTCCTCGCCCGCGCAGACCCCTCCGCGGCCACCCGCACCACAGGCCGCGCCCGCGGGTGCCTCGCGCCCCAGCCTCTACGCCTCTCGCTCGCGACCACCACTGTCCTGCTGCACCCCGCGTGCGCCCACCTGCGCCTGCGCGAGCCCCGCCGCCCCGCCACAGCCGTCCGCGGCCACCACCACCCGCGCCCGACCTCGGCAACCGCCGCGCCTGCCTTACTCCTCGCACCGGCCGCGGCCTCGCCTAGCGCCGCCCTTGGCCGCCGGCGCCCTGCTGTTGGCCTGGGCAAGGGCCCCGATGGGCTGGCGCCCGTCACCCGGTTTCGCCCGAACCAGCGCGCCCGTTCCAGTGGCCCATTGGCCATTGACAGCCGGGGCCCGCAGCCCAGAATGTTTTATAAAAAATAAAAATAAAAATATTAATTAATTAATTAAAGACTTAATTAACTTAATTCAGCCTAATTAATTAACCTAATCACTTAATTAAATTAACTAATCATGTTTAGTTAACCTAAGTCAATGACAACCGGGACCCACGCGTCAGTTTGACCCAGTCAACGCCCTGTTGACTGCTGACGTCATGCTGACGTCAGCATGCACTGTTCTGGATAATGTTGTATTAAATTAATTAAATAAATGCTAAAATTAATTTAAATCTTTTAAAATTCATATAAAATAAACCGTAGCTCGGATGAAAATACTTTGTACATGAAAGTTGCTCAGAACGACAAGACGAATCCAGATACGTAGCCCATTCGTCCGCCACGCGTCCCTAGCATAGTGAACGTGTAACATTTCACCTCCGGTTCATCTGTCCGAAAATGCGAAACATCGGGAATACTTTTCCGGATGTTCCCCCCCTTCGCCGGTACCACCTACTGCCGCATTAGGACACACCTAGCACCGCTCATTGTCATGTCACGCATCGTCATGCTTATGTTTGCATTGTATTTACTGTTTCTTCCCCCCTCTTCTCTCCGGTAGACTACGAGACCGGCGCTGATGCCACCGAGTACGACTACGTCACCGACATCCCTTCTCCCTGTACAACAGAGCTTCCAGGCAAGCCCCCCCTTGATCACCAGATATCGCCTATTCTTCTCTATACTGCTTGCATTAGAGTAGTGTAGCATGTTACTGCTTTCCGTTAATCCTATCCTGATGCATAGCCTGTCATTGTTGCTACAGTTGTTACCCTTACCTGCTATCCTACTGCTTAGTATAGGATGCTAGTGTTCCATCAGTGGCCCTACACTCTTGTCCGTCTGCCATGCTATACTACTGGGTCGTGATCACTTCGGGAGGTGATCACGGGTATATACTATATACAATTATACATGACACATGTGGTGACTAAAGTCGGGTCGGCTCGTTGAGTACCCGCAAGTGATTCTGATGAGGGGGCTGAAAGGACAGGTGGCTCCATCCCGGTAGAGGTGGGCCTGGGTTCCTGACGGCCCCCGACTGTTACTTTGTGGCGGAGCGACAGGGCAGGTTGAGACCACCTAGGAGAGAGGTGGGCCTGGCCCTGGTCGGCGTTCGCAGTTACTTCAAATAACACGCTTAACGAGTTCTGGGTATTTGATCTGAGTCTGGCCATTTGGTCTATACGCACTAACCATCTACGCGGGAGTAGTTATGGGTATCCCGGCGTCGTGGTATCAGCCGAAGCTCTTTTTGACGTCAGCGACGGAGCGGCGCGCGCCGGATTGGACTGGAACGCCTGCTAGGCTAGGTCTGCTTCCGGCCGCGTACGCAACGTGCAGGTGTGCAATGGGCGATGGGCCCAGACCCCTGCGCGCATAGGATTTAGACCGGCGTGTTGACCTCTCTGTTGAGCCTAGGTGGGGCTGCGACGTGTTGATCTTCCGAGGCCGGGCATGACCCAGAAAAGTGTGTCCGGCCAAATGGGATCGAGCGTGTTGGGTTATGTGGTGCACCCCTGCAGGGAAGTTTATCTATTCGAATAGCCGTGTCCCTCGGTAAAGGGACGACCCGGAGTTGTACCTTGACCTTATGACAACTAGAACTGGATACTTAATAAAACACACCCTTACAAGTGCCAGATATAACCCGGTGATCGCTCTCTAACAGGGCGACGAGGAGGGGATCGCCGGGTAGGATTATGCTATACGATGCTACTTGGAGGACTTCAATCTACTCTCTTCTACATGCTGCAAGATGGAGGCTGCCAGAAGCGTAGTCTTCGACAGGATTAGCTATCCCCCTCTTCTTCTGGCATTCTGCAGTTCAGTCTACCGATATGACCCTTTACACATATACCCATGCATATGTAGTGTAGCTCCTTGCTTGTGAGTACTTTGGATGAGTACTCACGGTTGCTTTTCTCCCTCTTTTCCCCTTTCTATACCTGATTGTCGCAACCAGATGCTGGAGTCCAGGAGCTAGAGATCCCAGAGGATGATTCTACGTGGAGTTCGGCTTCGAGGAGTAGTTAGGAGGTCCCAGGCAGGAGGCCTTGCCTTTTCGATTGTTGCTACTTTTGTGCTAGCGTTCTTAAGGCAAACTTGTTTAACTTATGTCTGTACTCAGATATTGTTGCTTCCGCTGACTCGTCTATGATCGAGCACTTGTATTCGAGCCCTCGAGGCCCCTGGCTTGTATTATGATGCTTGTATGACTTATTTATATTTTAGAGTTGTGTTGTGATATCTTCCCGTGAGTCCCTGATCTTGATCGTACATTTGCGTGCATGATTAGTGTACGGTCAAATCGGGGGCGTCACAGAACCTACTATTAAAATTAAGATTAAAGATCATGAATGTTATGCTTTATGTGATTTGGGTGCTAGTGTTTCCACGGTTCCAAAAACTTTGTGTGATGTGCTAGGTTTTCGTGAATTTGATGATTGTTCTTTAAATTTGCACCTTACGGATTCCACCATTAAGAAACCTAAGGGAAGGATTAATGATGTTCTTATTGTTGCAAATAGGAATTATGTGCCCGTAGATTTCATTGTTCTTGACATAGATTGCAATCCTTCATGTCCTATTATTCTTGGTAGACCTTTCCTTAGAACGATTGGTGCAATTAGATATGAAAGAAGGAAATATTAGATTCCAATTTCCATTAAGGAAAGGCATGGAACACTTTCCTAGTAAGAAAATTAAATTGCCTTATGAATCTATTATGAGAGCCACTTATGGATTGCATACCAAAGATGACAATACCTAGATCTATTCTTGTTTTTATGCCTAGCTAGGGGCGTTAAACGATAGAGCTTGTTGGGAGGCAACCCAATTTTATTTTTGTTTCTTGCTTTTTGTTCCTGTTTAGTAATAAATAATTCATCTAGCCTCTATTTATATGTGTTTTTATGTTTTAATTAGTGTTTGTGCCAAGTAGAACCTCTGGGAAGACTTGGGTGAAGTATTTAGGATCTTGCTGTAAAAAACAGAAACTTTAGCGCTCACGAGATTAGCTTCCATTTTTTACTGGAGAGTGCTTTCAGGTTGATTCTTTTTTCATATGATTAATAGACAAATTACTCACGTCCACCAATCTATTTTTGAATTTTTGGAGTTACACAAGTATACGTTTGATACAGATTACTACAGACTGTTCTGTTTTTGACAGATTCTGTTTTTCGTGTGTTGTTTGCTTATTTTAATGAATCTATGGCTAGTATTGGGGGTACGAACCATAGAGAAGTTGGAATACAGTAGGTTTAACACCAATATAAATAAAGAATGAGTTCATTACAGTACCTTAAGGTGGTGGTTTGTTTTCTTACACTAACGGAGCTCATGAGATTTTCTGTTGAGTTTTGTGTTGTGAAGTTTTCAAGTTTTGGGTAAAGATTTGATGGATTATGTCGGTGAGAACGACACCTATGGGATCACTGGGATCCCTTCTACGGTTGGCGGGCGCGGGGTTGTGCAAAGACCAGGTCTAGGAGCCAGCACAAAGATCGTTTACCCAGGTTCGGGCCGCGAGGATGCGTAAAACCCTAGTCCTGCTTTGGTATATGTATTTGAGTGTTCTTGAGTTCTTGAACTAGCTACGGTGCGTGTCTAGCCCAAAAGATCAGAATCCCTCTCCTGGTCACCTCGGGCCTCCTTTTATAGGCAAAAGGGGTTGCCACAGTGGCACACAGGAGGTGGAAAGGTGTACAGTACACAAGCTTATCGCCTCTCATTACGGGACAAGACGCATTCAATGCGCCCCCTTAGGTGTCCCGTTCCTTCACTGGGGATAACAATGGGGCCCGTCCTGTCCATCGCCGCCTCGCCTTGCTCCGACACGCATCCAGACCAGCGATGCATGCAGCGCCATGTAAGCTGGTACGCTGCTGAGATGGCGTGGTGGTAGGGTCTTCACGAAGATTTGCATGCCACCACGTAGGTGCTTGCTGAGCTGGCCTGGAAGCTGCCTGTCGCCACGCAGGTGCCTGCCCAGCTGGTCAGGCTGGCAGCTGCATGAGAACAGTGGTGGAGCCTTGGTAGACGCGGGCCTGGCTGCGGCCCCGTAGGTGTCTTCGGCAAGGGCCTTGCCGGGGCCCCGACAAGGGTCTTGCCGTGGCGTCGTGGTCGTCCCCAGCAAGAGTCTTGCCAGGGGTCTCGTGGATTTCCTCGGCTAGGATCCTGCCGGGGATCGTCGTCTTCTGGTCCTCATCTGGTCTTGTGTGTTTAAGATCTTGACAAAGATCTGCATGCCACCACAGAGGTGCCTCCCAAGCCTTGGTTCCAATGTGGTTGTTGGTGGTGTTGGGACCCTTGGGCTCAAGGGTGGAGTGCTCTACTGGCGTTGGGCAAGTTGCCCCAGCAAGGTTCTTGCCGGGGCTGCAGAGGCCGCTCCAGCAAGGGCCTTGCCGGGGGAGTCCGCCTCGCCCTCCGGCTCTTCATGTTTCTGGTCTTGGTGTTGCTTTGGTTGCCTTGTGATCCGGCTTCCCTCTTCTACCCTACTTAGTGTGGCCGTGGGCGTGGCTCCGACTGCCCATGCACAAGTAAAGGGTTAAAAAGGAGTGCCCCTACTTTTGTACACCGACAGATTATGGAACAAGGTGTGGCAAGATCCTAAGCTTGGGGATGCCCAAGGCACCCCAAGGTAAAATTCAAGGACAACCAAAAGCCTAAGCTTGGGGTTGCCCCGGAAGGCATCCCCTCTTTCGTCTTCATCTATCGGTAACTTTACTTGAGGCTATATTTTTATTCACCACATGATATGTGTTTTGCTTGGAGCGTCTTGTATGATTTGAGTCTTTGCCTTTTAGTTTACCACAATCATCCTTGCTGTACACACCTTTTGGGGGAGACACACATGAATCAGAATTTATTAGAATACTCTATGTGCTTCACTTATATCTTTTGAGCTAGATAATTTTGGTCTAGTGCTTCACTTATACCTTTTTAGAGCACGGTGGTGGTTTTATTTTGTAGAAATTATTGATCTCTCATGATTCACTTATATTATTTTGGGAGTCCTTTAGAACATCATGGTAATTTGCTTTGGCTATAAAATTAGTCCTAATATGATAGGCATCCAAGATGGGTATAATAAAAACTTTCATATAGAGTGCATTGAATACTATGAGAAGTTTGATACTTGATGATTGTTTTGAGATATGAAGATCGTAATATTAGAGTCATGCTAGTTGAGTAGTTGTGAATTTGAGAAATACTTGTGTTAGAGTTTGCAAGTCCCGTAGCATGCACGTATGGTAAACGTTGTGTGGCAAATTCGAAGCATGAGGTGTTTCTTTGATTGTCTTCCTTATGAGTGGCGGTCGGGGACGAGCGATGGTCTTTTCCTACCAATATATCCCCCTAGGAGAAAGCGCGTAGTGCTTGGTTTTTGATGACTTGTATATTTTTACAATAAGTATGTGAGTTCTTTACGAGTAATGTTGAGCCATGGATTATACGCACTCTCACCTTTCCATCATTGCTAGCCTCTTCGGTACCGTGCATTGCCCTTTCTCACCTTGAGAGTTGGTGCAAACTTCGCCGGTGCATCCAAACCCCGTGATATGATACACTCTATCACACATAAACCTCCTTATATCTTCCTCAAAACAGCCACCATACCTACATATTATGGCATTTCTGTAGCCATTCCGAGATATATTGCCATATAACTTTCCATCGTTCCGTTTATTATGACACGTTTCATCATTGTCATATAGCCTTGCATGATCATGTAGTTGACATCGTATTTGTGGCAAGGCCACCATGCATAATTTTTCATGCATGTCACTCTTGATTCATTGCCCATCCCGGTACACCGCCGGAGGCACTCATATAGAGTCATATTTTGTTCTAGTATCGAGTTGTAATCATTGAGTTGTAAATAAATATAAGTTTGATGATCATCATTAATAGAGCATTGTCCCATGAGAAAAAAAGAAAGGCCTAATAAAAAAAAGGCCAAAAAACAAAAAAGGCCAAAAAAGGAGAAAGGCTCAAAAAAATATAAATAAATAAAAGAAGGGACAATGCTACTATCCTTTTTTCCACACTTGTGCTTCAAAGTAGCACCATGATCTTTATGATAGAGAGTCTCTTATTTTGTCACTTTCATATACTAGAGGGAATTTTTCATTATAGAACTTGGCTTGTATATTCCAACGACGGGCTTCCTCAAATGCCCTAGGTCTTCGTGAGCAAGCAAGTTGGATGCACACCCACTTAGTTTCTTTTGTTGAGCTTTCATACATGTATAGCTCTAGTGCATCCGTTGCATGGCAATCCCTACTCCTTGCATTGACATCAATTGATGGGCATCTCCCTAGCCCGTTGATTAGCCGCGTCAATGTGAGACTTTCTCCTTTTTTGTCTTCTCCACACAACCCCCATCATTATATTCTATTCCACCCATAGTGCCATGTCCATGGCTGACGCTCATGTATTGCGTGAAAGTTGAAAAAGTTTGAGAATACTAAAGTATGAAACAATTGCTTGGCTTGTCATCGGGGTTGTGCATGATGAGAGCATTTTGTATGACGAAAATGAAGCATAGCCAAACTATATGATTTTGTAGGGATAAGCTTTCTTTGGCCATGTTATTTTGAGAAGACATGATTGCTTAGTTAGTATGCTTGAAGTATTATTATTTTTATGTCAATATTAAACTTTTGTCTTGAATCTTTCGGATCTGAACATTCATGCCACAATAAAGATAATTACATTGAAAATTATGTTGGGGTAGCATTCCACATCAAAAAAATTGTTACCTACACGAGAACGAGCAGGAATTAAGCATGGGGATGCTTGATACGTCTCCAACGTATCTATAATTTTTTATTGTTCCATGCTATTATATTATCTGTTTTGGATGTTTAATGGGCTTTAATATACCTTTTTATATTATTTTTTGGACTAACCTATTAACCGAAGGCCCAGTGCAAATTGCTGTTTTTTGCCTATTTCAGTGTTTCGCAGAAAAGGAATATCAAACAGAATCCAAACGGAATGAAACCTTCGCGAGGATCTTTTTTGGAACAAACACAATCCAGGAGACTTGGAGTGGACGTCAAGGAAGCAGCGAGGAAGCCACGAGGCAGGAGGGCGCGCCCCAGGGGGGTGGGCGCGCCCCCACCCTCGTGGGCCCCTCGCAGCTCCACTGACCTACTTCTTTCGCCTATATATACTCTTATACACTGAAACCTTCGGCGAGAGCCACGAAACCTATTTTCCACCGCCGCAACCTTCTGTACCCGTGAGATCCCATCTTGGGGCCTTTTCCGGCATTCCGCCGGAGGGGGATTCGATCACGGAGGGCTTCTACATCAACACCATAGTCTCTCCGATGATGTGTGAGTAGTTTACCACAGACCTTCGGGTCCATAGTTATTAGCTAGATGGCTTCTTCTCTCTCTTTGGATCTCAATACAAAGTTCTCCTCGATCTTCTTGGAGATATATTCGATGTAACTCTTTTTGCGGTGTGTTTGCCGAGATCCGATGAATTGTGGGTTTATGAACTTGATTATCTATGAATATTATTTGATTCTTCTCTGAATTCTTATATGCATGATTTGATATCTTTGCAAGTCTCTTCGAATTATCGGTTTAGTTTGGCCTACTAGATTGATCTTTCTTGCAATGGGATAAGTGCTTAGCTTTGGGTTCAATCTTGCGGTGTCCTTTCCCAGTGACAGCAGGGGCAGCAAAGCACGTATTGTATTTTTGCCATCGAGGATAAAAAGATGGGGTTTATATCATATTGCTTGAGTTTATCCTTCTACATCATGTCATCTTGCCTAATGCGTTACTCCGTTCTTATGAACTTAATACTCTAGATGCATGCTGGATAGCGGTCGATGTGTGGAGTAATAGTAGTAGATGCAGAATCGTTTCGGTCTACTTGACACGGACGTGATGCCTATATTCATGATCATTGCCTTAGATATCATCATAACTATGCGCTTTTCTATCAATTGCTTGTTAGTAATTTGTTCACCCGCCGTAATACATGCTATCTTGAGAGAAGGCACTAGTGAAACATATGGCCCCGGGTCTATTTTCCATCATATTAATCTCCCGTCAACTAGCTATTTCTGCACCGTTTATTTTGCAATCTTTATTTTCCAATCTATACAACAAAAATACCAAAAAATATTTATCTTATTATCTTTATCAGATCTCACTTTTGCAAGTGGCCGTGAAGGGATTGACAACCCCTTTATCTCGTTGGTTGCAAGGTTCTTGATTGTTTGTGCAGGTACTAGGGATTTGCGTGTAGTATCCTACTGGATCGATACCTTGGTTCTCAAAAACTGAGGGAAATACATACGCTACTTTGCTGCATCACGTTTCCTCTTCAAGGGAAAACCAGCGCACGCTCAAGAGGTAGCAGACAGAGATGACGTAATCCTCGATAAGAGGCCTTAGTCCACTTCTTTCAAGCCAGCAGACGAAATAGTCAAATTTCAAGTTCACCCGACGGATCCTAATAAAACAACAACCATTGGAGCACAGCTGGATCCGACGGTCAACACCGCCCTAAGAGCATTCCTGCTCGAGAACTGGGACATCTTTGCCTGGCATCCCTCGGATATGCCAGGAATCCCATGCATACTGGCCGAACACAACCTCAACATAATAAAGGGATTCAAGCCAGTCAAGCAAACACTGCGGCGATTTTCTGAACCCAAGCGGCAAACTATGGGGGAGGAGCTAGCCAAACTACTTGAAGCCGGGTTCATCAGAGAGATCAAACACCCGGACTGGCTAGCAAACTTGGTCATGGTGGCAAAGAAGGACAAATCCTGGCGCCTCTGTGTCGATTTCAAAGACCTCAACAAGGCCTGCCCTAAGGACCCCTTCCCACTGCCCCGCATTGACCAAATCATTGATGCAACTGCAGGACACGATTCACTATGTTTCCATGATGCATACTCCGGATACCATCAGATTAAAATGAAGGAATCCGATCAGGCCGCAACGGTATTCATTACTCCGTATGGGCCTTTCTTCTTGAACACTATGCCTTTCGGACTCAAAAACGCCGGTGCCACTTACCAACGCATGATTCAAACATGCCTGGAAAAACAAATTGGCAAGACGGTGGAGGCATATGTAGATGATGTAGTCATCAAAACTAGACATGTCGAACCATTGGTGGACGACTTATGCCTTACATTCGACAACCTCCGAACATATGACATACGGCTCAATCCGGAAAAATTTGTTTTCGATGTTCCGGCCGGAAAGCTCCTCGGGTTCATTGTTTCCAATAGAGGAATCGAAGCAAATCCGGCCAAAATCCGAGCCCTATCACAATTGGCAACACCAACAGACCGAAAGCAGGTCCAAAAACTAGCTGGGTGCGTGGTAGCCTTGAGCCGCTTTGTCTCCAGATTGGGAGAGAAGGCGCCGCCGCTCTATCGCCTACTCCGACGTACCGACCATTTTGACTGGACGGACGCGGCAACAGTCGGGTTGGAAGAAATAAAAAATTTGTTAGTAAACAACCCAATCCTTGCCACACCTAACATCGGCGAACCTATGCTACTGTACATATCTGCAACTCACCAGGTGGTGAGCGCTGTACTCGTCGTCGAACGAGAGGAAGATGGACACAAATTCCCACTCCAAAAACCAGTATACTATGTATCGGCGGTTCTCACACCATGCAAATCCCGATACCCGCACTATCAAAAGATAGTGTATGTGGTTCTCATGGCATCCCGGAAGCTGCGGCACTACTTCCAAGAGTGCTCGATCACGGTGGCCTCCGAGGTACCACTCAACGACATCATAAACAATCGAGACGCCACCGGCCGCATTGCAAAATGGGCTATCAAGCTCTTACCATTTGAAATAACATACAAGCCACACCGAGCTATTAAATCTCAGGTGTTGGCTGACTTTGTCGCCGAGTGGACAGAAGCCGATGTCCCTAAAGAGTATGGCACATACTCCAACTAGGTGATGTAATTCGACAGCTCTGAAATGTTAGCCGGATTGGGGGCCGGTGTCATCCTAACATCCCCTACAGGGGACACAGTCTGTTATGTATTACAAATCATGTATACGGACTCCAATAACGTAGCCGAATATGAGGCACTACTGCATGGTCTCCGGATGGCCGTTTCTATGGGCATACAACGCCTCGAGGTGCCTGGGGATTCAAACCTCGCAATATCCCAAATAAATGGAGAATTCGATGCAAAAGATCCAAAGATGGCAGCTTACCGCAACTCCGTACTCAAAATATCAGCTCGGTTTGAGGGGCTCGAGTTCCATCACGTGGTCCGAGACAGTAATCAAGCAGCGGACATCCTTGCTCGAATGGGTGCTAAACGCGACCCCGTCCCGCCTAACACCTTCGTGAAAAGGCTTTTTAAGCCATCCGTGGTATGGCAGGACGAGAGCGGAAATACCAGTCCGGCGCCGATCTCACCCCCGGATGCCGAACACGATTCGGATATCATCGGGGGCTCGGGTACCGAATCAACGCCTTCCGCCCATGTAGTCATGGTGGTAATCGCTCCATGGACCGAACCTTTCCTGGCCTACCTTAATAGGTGGGAGCTCCCTGATGACCAGAATGAGGCTCATTGTATCGTTCGACGCTCGAAATCCTACAAAGTTCATGAAGGAGAACTCTACAAGAAAAGCACTACCGGAGTTCTTCAAAGATGTATCTCCGAAGAGGAGGGGCGGCAGCTCTTGGCCGAAATACAGTCTGGCCTAGGCGGCCATCATGCCACAGCCCGGGCCCTCATAAGCAAGGCCTTCCGTACAGGTTTCTTCTAGCCCACGGCCTGAGCAGATGCACGGGCCCTTGTACAGCGCTGTGTCGGATGCCAGCTTTTCGCCAATCAAAGCCATATGCTGCCCACAGCCCTAAGGAAAATCCCCATTACCTAGCCTTTTGCGGTCTGGGGCCTAGACATGGTCGGACCCCTTAAAGGGGGAAACCATAAGAAGAAATATTTACTAGTTATGGTGGATAAATTCACTAAGTGGATAGAGGCCAAACCAGTAAAAACGGCTGAAGCCGGACCGGTGATAGATTTTATCTCCGGTGTTGTGCACCGTTATGGTGTCCCACATAGCATAATTACTGACAAAAACTCTAATTCACAGCCGGCAAGGTGAATCATTGGTGTGCTAATCTGGGTATCCAGCTCGATTACGCCTCCGTATATCACCCTCAAACAAATGGTCAAGTTGAACGGGCCAATGGCCTGATAATGAGTGGCATTAAACCCAGACTAGTGCGATCCCTAAAGGAGTCGGATAAACACTAGGTCGAGGAGCTCGACTCCGTACTCTGGGGGCTGCGAACCACGCCCAATCGCACGACCGGATACACACCCTTCTTTATCTTGTACGGCGCAGAGGTTGTCCTGCCCTGTGATATTATTCATGACTCACCTCGAGTGCGCATGTATGAAGAGAGAGAAGCTGAGCTCGATCAGCAGGACGATCTAGGCGGTCTGGAAGAGGAGCGCGATGTCGCAAGAGCCTGTTCTGCATTTTACCAACAACAGGCTCGAAGATACCAAAGCAGAGAAGTGCGGGTGAAGACATATAATGTCGGCGAACTCGTTCTACGCCTACCGGAGAAGAAAAAGGACAAGCTCAAGCCCAAATGGGATGGTCCCTTCATTATAGATGAAGTTCTCACTGGAGGAGCGTATCGCCTTCGCAATGCATTGGATAATCGCTTAGAGGCGAACCCATGGAATGCAGCTCGGCTCCGAAGATTCTATGCCTAATTCCGGACATATACCTCTGTTCGTTCCTTTTTCTCCTTTTCAATTTTTTCCTTTTCTCGTTTTTTATACGATTTCTAGCGTGTGTTCGGATAAGCCGCACACTTGAGGAGTATACATCTTTAAATGTACACACCCCACCATAACTGGGGGCTTCTCTCAATAGAATCTTATTATTATTTTGAGCATAGAGCTCACCATATATATGTGTTGTTTTCTCATATACGTCCTTTCTTTGCCATTATATGCACCTTTATGACTTAAGTTTTTGCCAAGGTGGGTTGCCTGGCTCCTGTGCTTATGCCCTACATTCCCGCTTGTTCGGCTAGGGCATAAAGGGAGCACCTCTGCGATTGTTACAACCGGGTCATCCGGACATGTACCTCAGACGGGTGAAGCCAAAAGCTAGCGTTCTTAAGAGAATAATTGGTCGGCGGACAAACGACGAACGACCTTCGTGGCAATATATAAAGTCTCGAAATATAAAGCCTCTTGTGATTTTTAGCATCATAGCATAGGTATGCATAAACAACGCATGCTGACCCAGGGAGAG
This sequence comes from Aegilops tauschii subsp. strangulata, assembly GCF_002575655.3. Lineage (NCBI taxonomy): Eukaryota > Viridiplantae > Streptophyta > Magnoliopsida > Poales > Poaceae > Aegilops > Aegilops tauschii. Next base: position 245,953,176 of record NC_053039.3, read on the forward strand.
GAACCCTTAAAGGAACTATTCTCTCTGGATGATGTTTCTTATGTTAAAAAGTAATATAACATAACTTCCCGAATATAGCTTGTCTGTTCAAGCAACTATGGCCAGATAGCCTGGTTTCCGAACATACTCGGTGTTTACCACAGGTATGGTATTCGGAAACACTCCAACCCTTGGGTTACGGAGGTCGAAGCGTAAGGTCTGCCATGACAATCTTTTACAATTAGGCCGGAGATAAGTTTGATGATAAAGTGTATTGTTACATGGAATCACACGCCTACTCTTTATCTATACCATCTATCAGGCTGTCTAGTTTACAGTCCTGTTGTGAAAATTTGGCGGCTGTCTTTACTTGGTCGTACACCAAGCTAACCGGAATTTCTTGTCCGTCTGGTCCCTGAGGTCCGACCCGGGCCATATGATTCGGATCATGTCCGGTATACCGCATTTTCACCATGGCCCAGGCATCTCGTGCACCTTCTTGACATGCCGATGCCTTCCATAGCTCAAAACGAAGACGAGCTCCCTTGAATAAATTCACAAGCTCCTCCATAATTTCTGGAGGAGAATCAGATGGCCATAAATCCTTAGCCATGTTCCTCATTGCTTTCCAAGCTCACTCGTGCACTTTGGATAGCTCTTGCAGCAAGTCGCCTTGAAATCCGGACACTTCTCCCTCGGACCGCCCAGTTAACAAACCTACAGGAACAAATCTCGTAAAACTTTCCATCAGGGGACCATATGAAAGTTAGGTTTAAGGACATACTCCCTCCGTCCCATAATATAAGAGCGTTTTTGACACTACACTAGTGTCAAAAACGCTCTTATATTATGGGACAGAGGGAGTACTAAATATGCCGCCTTTCAGCTTTCTGTTCTCCTTCAAGGCATCCGACAGCTGGGCTCTTACGTCCTTTAGCTCTTCGGCTTGCTTGATGTTTGCATCCTGTAGTTTGTTCTTCTCATTAATGGTCCGTGTTAATACACGTTGAACAGCGGCTTCTTGCCCTTCGGCATGTTGTTTGTCCGCCTGAGCAGTCTTTAGCCTCTCCTCCAGCTGATCTGCTGATCCTGCTGCCGTGAACAAAACAATGCATATTTAAAAATCATTGTTGGCGCAGAATCGTATTTTCCGGACATTGTTGTGCTTACCATCCGGTGCCTTCTTGGATTTCTTCAAATTTTCAAGTTCGGCGGTGGTAACAGTTAGCTTGGTCCGACATTCTTCAAGCTCCTTGGAGAACATGTTATTTTTCTCCGTGAGTACCTGATGATATAACGACCCTTAAATCAGTTGGGCCAACTGCTTCAAGTCTCGGGGCTACTGACATATGATTATTGAATCTACTCAAAGTTTTTACCCACATATCCTTTGAAAGCTGGTGGGTGGCTCCGGCAAGTCCATCCCGAGCAGGCCGGATATATGCATCCACAGAGCTGAGGGCGTTGAACGCCTCTTTGGTGAAACTTGGGTCACGCATGGCCTCTTTCCGCCGCCGATGATTCATTGCGCTCTCCACTTCAGAATTGGTGACGGATACATTATCTGAATCCTCCTGGAGATGACAATCCAGCATTGTGCCCGTATCAACCCTAGTCCTTGTGGCAGGGTCCGGGCCGGATTGGTCGATGCATGGCCGGCGATGTCCCGGATACAGTCCGGCGTATGCTCTTTCTAAAATATGGCCCAGCGGAAAACATCACTATCCGGTCTATCAGCCGAGTGCATGTTAAAAACTATACCTCTTTGGTGAAGGCGAGGGCCCGGTAGTATCACCGTTTGCCCTTCTTTTCAAAGACTCGCCCTACGCGGGCGTCGCCTTCTTAGAGGATGCCTCTGATACAGCTCGACGAGACGAGTGCCGCCCCTTCGGAGCATGAGACAGTGCGGTGGGTGAGGTGCAATGGGAAAACCCTTTTGGAGGAGACGTCTCTTGGGTACTTACATGGGAGGAGGGGAGAAGGCCGGGGTAGTCGGCTATAAAGGCCACTTCTGTGCCGTCGTAGCTCGCCTGATAAAAGACCTCCTCCTTAAGTTCTATAAATATATCCGGATCTTCTTCATATCCCGGATCCAGGTCTCGAACATGGTCCTTTGGCTGCGGAGCGGGGCTGTATACCCCCTCGACGACCTTTCTCCACTCCTATTAACAGTAGCCGGATTAAATTCGGCTAGCGTAACTCAGGAAAAAGATTGAGTGAGGCCAATAATAAAAAAACTCACCCAGTCGATAGGGTTGTACATGGAAAAATCTTCCCGACATTTCAAGTGAGTGAAGTCTTCCTTCTCCCCTTTGTAAAGGTCAGCTAAGATGGTGGCCAGGGCGGCAAAATTGTCTGGACCCTTGCGTAGGCAACGGGGTGCATCATCCTCCCCGTTGTAATTCCACATAGGAAAACCTCTAGATTGGAGCGGCTAAACGCATCGCATTATTGAAATCGCCATTACCTCGATTATAGACTTCCTGGAGTTGGCAAGTACTCTGACCTTGCTTGCTAGCCTCTTGACCTCCGCACTGTCTTCTTCCCCGAGGCTTCGGGGACGCCAGCTGGTGCGCTTCTTTAAAGGAGCACTGGAGAATTCGGGGAGACCATGCCGGACTGGGTCTGGAAGTACGACGTCTTCAATGTAAAACCATTCCGAGGGCCACTCTTCGGATGCCCTCTTCGGAGTGCCGGACAGGTATCCTGTCCTGGCTATGTGCCATACTTCGGCGCCACCCACCTCGAATATAGATCCCTTTTGGGAGCGGGGGACTAGGCAGAAAAATTTACGCCATAGGTCGAAATGAGCCTCACAGCCTAGAAACAGCTCACAAAGAGCAACGAAGCCCGCGATATGTAGGATGGAGCCTGGCGTCAGATTGCGCAGTTGGAGGCCGTAATACTCCAAGATACCTCTGAGGAAAGGGTGGATAGGAAATCCTACGCCTCTCAAAAGGAAGGAAACGAAGCACACCCACTCCTCTTTAGAAGGATTGGGGAAATTCTCCGCCAGAGCTTCGCCATTGAGGGAAGTTAATCCAGCCCGAACAGAGGCTAGATCCGCGGGAGGACGATATCCCTGCGTTTGAAGTTTATTTAGATGGGCGCGGGATACCGAGCAGCTTTCCCAGTCACCTTTTTGAGGGCCGTGGGGCGTGAGGAAGAGCGAGGAGTGCCAGCCATGTTTGGACAGTTTCCTATGGCGAGTTCTAAGGATTTCTGTGTGGTGTGGAATGGCATATGAGATCTAATCTCCTTAAATAGACGCCTTCCCTGCGTGGTCGAGGGGTTATTTGTAAAAACACCTAGACCATTCGCATTCATTTGACACGTGGAAGCCGAGGCGACGGCAGCAAAGGACCAATAGAATATGATATTTAATGTGGAGTCGAATTATCGTCAATCCGAAGTGTAATGGAGAACCCGCCTTGCAAAGCCGAAGACATAAAGCCGGATACTACGTCATCATTGAAGGCAACTTCGGGGACTACTGAGGGAGTCCTAGATAAGGGGGGTCCCCGGGCGTCCGGGCTATGTGACATGGGCCGGACTGATGGGCCGTGAAGATTCAAGATAGAAGACTTACCCCCGTGTCCGGATGGGACTCTCCCTTGCGTGGATAGCAAGCTTGGCGACCGGATGTGTAGTTTCCTTTCTGTGTAAACCGACTTTGTACAACCCTAGCCCCCTCCGGTGTCTATATAAACCGGAGGGGTTAGTCCGTAGAGGCTAACACAAATCAGACAGGCTAGACATCTAGGGTTTAGCCATTACGATCTCGAGGTAGATCAACTCTTGCAATCCCTATACTCATCAAAGTCAATCAAGTAGGAAGTAGGGTATTACCTCCATTAAGAGGGCCCGAACCTGGGTAAACATCGTGTCCCCCGTCTCCTGTTACCTTCGATCCTCAGACGCACAGTTCGGGACCCCCTACCCGAGAACAACCGGTTTTGACACCGACGCGGACCCTACGGGTTTGAGAACTATGTAGACATGACCGAGACACATCTCTGATCAGTAACCAACAGAGAAACCTGGATCCTCATATTGGTTCCTACATATTCTACGAAGATCTCTATCGGTCCAACCGCAATGACAACATACGTCATTACCTTTGTCATCGGTATGTTACTTGCCCGAGATTCGATCATCGGTATCTTCATACCTAGTTCAATCTCATTACCGGCAAGTCTCTTTACTCGTTCCGTAATGCATCATCCCACAACTAACAAATTAGTCACATTGATTGCAAGGCTTATAGTGATTTCCAATACCGAGAGGGTCCAGAGATACCTCTCCGATACTCGGAGTGACAAATCCTAATCTCGATCTATGCCAACCCAACAAGCACCTTCGGAGACACATGTAGAGCATCTTTATAATAACCCAGTTACGTTGTGACGTTTGATAGCACACAATGTGTTCCTCTGGTATTCGGGAGTTGCATAATCTCATAGTCAAAGGAATATGTATAAGTCATGAAGAAAGCAATAACAATAAAACTTAACGATCATTATGCTAAGCTAACGGATGGGTCTTGTCCATCACATCATTCTCCTAATGATGTGATCCCGTTCATCAAATGACAACACATGTCTATGGTTAGGAAACTTAACCATCTTTGATTAATGAGCTAGTCAAGTAGAGGCATACTAGGGACACTCTGTTTTGTCTATGTATTCACACATGCATCAAGTTTCCGGTTAATACAATTCTAGCATGAATAATAAAACATTTATCATGATATAAGGAAATATAAATAACAACTTTATTATTGCCTCTAGGGCATATTTCCTTCATGAATATGGCCACTGGTGATGATTTCCCCCTTTGACAGAGTGTCGAAACAGGGTCTAGATTGGTTTCTCGTGGCTACAGAGGCTTGCGGCGGCGGAACTTCTGATCTAGGGTTACCCCCAAGGGTTTTAGAATATTTGGCAATTTATAGGGTAAAGAGGGGGTGCGGGAGGCCACCGAGGTGGGCACAACCCACCGGGGCGCGCCTGGGGGCCCAGGCGCACCCTAGTGGGTTATGCCCCCCTCGAGGCACCCATTTGGTGCTGCTCTGGCCCATTGGATGTCTTCTGGTCCATAAAAAATCCACAAAAAGTTTCGCGGTGTTTGGACTCCGTTTGATATTGATTTCCTGCGATGTAAAAAACAAGCAGCAACTGACACTGGGCACTGGGTCAATAGGTTAGTCCCAAAAATGATATAAAGTTGCTATAAAATGATTGTAAAACATTCGAGATTGATAATATAACAGCATCAATACTTTATAAATTATAGATACGTTGGAGACTTATCAGCTTCATGTCAATCAAAGGCCTCAAACCCAGAAGCCAATGCCCAGAATGCCAAGGATTCACATTGCTGCATCCACTGAGTGCTCTTTCGGTGTGCTCAGTTTCAGAAAGCACAACACCTTCTTTGATCGTGCCTAGAATTCATACAAGAAGCCACGTATATCTTCTGACAAATTCTGGAGCCACCTACAGCGCAGCTACTATAGTGCATTTTGTATGACCAAGACAGGATTTTTCCTCAGAAGCGCCTCTGTTTTGATGCCATGGCTGGCCTACTTTGCCTTGAAGAGGCCCTTGACTGCTTTAGAGATGTTTTATTGTTGTCATTTGTTGACGACAAAGAACACTGGAATGAGCAGCTAATCCTCCAATTCTAGGCACCAGTGCATATATCTGGCTACAACAGGGATCCTAAGATGTTGGTCCTTGACTGGATGACAGGAGATCTTCATCATGAAGCCAATGCGCAAGATCTTCTCGAGCTCACATCCCTTCCCACTCCAGGTGATCTTTACGAGCCAGGTTGTCAAACCTACGAAAAAGAGGTGGAAAGCATCTTTCAGAAGCCTGAGCCAAATATGAGTCGGATGCTCTCCATGATGAAGCCATTGCCTGCCAAAGCTGATTACCCCACTCACTTCTTCGTGAGGGACCTCGAGTATTTGCCCTGCACCATCTATTATTTACCGAGGCATACTCTGTGCCAGTCAAAGGGCATTCATCTTCTACCAAGCTTGAAAGCACCATGAAGACATTGGTCTTCTGTATCCTCAATGGAATTCGCTTCAACACTCATGATTTATTCATCAGGCAACTAGCTGCTTCTGGCATTGACCTGTTTGGTCAAAAATTATATGCACAATGGATTATGCGTCTGAGAAAGCTTTGCTCCACAGTCAACTATCAAGCTTCAGCTCGCAACCATTTTGTCTCTCTACCTGAAGTTGATGTGCCTCATGAAGTCATCTACCCTCAGGCCGACAAAGCACCCATTTTGTGAAGACAATGCTGCTTATCAAAGCTTCTCCGCTCCTCTTGAAGCCATTCATGTACCCAATACTGCTGCTCCTGGTCCACTTATTGGTCATATATGTCAACCTCATTGTGCAAACACAGAAGCAACCAGCAGCACAGTACCTTAGAGGGCTCAGAAGCGGGCTCGTACACTAACAGACAGAGAACTTATTGTCTCTCTACGTCAAAAGCAAGATAAGCATCATGATTGGCTGAAGCACCAGATGCAGAGCCTCCTTGTTGATGTTAATCACATTTGTAACCTCTCAACCAAAAATGCTTTTGTTGCACATGAAGCCAATAGGCGTGCTTGGAAGATCCTCGCACTGCTATGCTCTAAAGATGGTCTCATTGTCGATGGCTTCATTGAGAACTTCAAGTTTGGCTCCAAGCCCCCAGAATCGGCTAAGTGGCGTGCTACACCTTCCATTGAAGGCTCCAATTACTCATCATCTGCACCAACTGTTGTTGCTCATGTGATTGATGAGGAAGATAACGCCACTTCCCCATATTTGGATTCACTGCACTTCAATGCTGCATCAGGTCCTACTGCACCGCCCAACACCACCATCGACCCTACTGCACCAACAACTTATGCACCGCCTTCCGGGAACGCTTAGACACCCTATGTCTTCATTCCATTTTTGTCATTCGATGACAAAAGGGGGAGAAGCATATGGGTTGGTAGTCTTCAAGCAAGCATTTTGGGTCGGGTGCTATATTTTGTTTAAGTGCTACAATTCTCGTTTTTGAACATTTGCCGTTTTGAGTTGTAGACTTAAGTCCAGATGGGAAGTCTGGTACATTTGCTACTTTCGTTTTATGCACGTGACCAAAGTTAATCTTATGCGCATGAAGTCATTCCACAGGCACCCATTTCTCAATGTGCATGTCATTATCTCCAAAATATTTATGTATGCACTTTGATTTGACTTCATGAACAGAGGGAGATCTCCACAAAGAAAACCTGCCATGTGCATTTGCATTCAAAAGCAAATTACTTATATGCACATCTTCAGGGGGAGCCCTCCAGTTTCATGAAACCAATGACCACGTCCTTTAACTTTCATATATTTTATCCCCATTGAAAATTTCAACCAGTTTGTCATCAATCACCAAAAAGGGGAGATTGTGAGTGCATCTAGTGCCACCCCTCGTTGGTTTTGGAGTATTGACCACAAACCTGATTGAGGGACTAATTTGTTTGTGAGATTCACAAGAGAAAACAAGTAGAAGTCCCTATTGATTCGGTTTTCCCATCGAAGATGACCCCTAAAAATGTATGAAGACATTGAAGACTTTGGTTGTTCATGAAGACATTCGAGTCGAAGATAATGTCACGCGAAGACATAGTTTCTTTTGTAGTTTCATTCTTCATTCTTGAGTCATAGGAACCACCGAACTGTTAAGTGGGGTCGAGGTAAACAAAGTCAGAAAACTGACGTGATGCTCAACCCAAAATCCTATATATTTGAGCAAAGACAAATGAGAGATAAGCTTATCCTGAGTTGGATGAGTCAGCTTTGCTTGTAGCCCAAGTCAAGGTGCTGCGTGTGTTTGAAATCTGACCGTTGGACACTGATACGTCTCCAACGTATCTGTAATTTTTTATTGTTCCATGATGTTATATTATCATTCTTGGATGTTTTATAATCAGTTTATAGTCATCTTATATCATTTTTTGGTACAAACCTATTGACATAGTGCCAAGTGCCAGTTGCTATTTTCTGCATGTATTTTACATCGTAGGAAATCAATACCAAACGGAGTCCAAAGGCAGCGAAACTTTTTGTGGATTTTTTTGGACCAGAAGACATCCAGTGGGCCGGAGAAGCACCTAAGGGGTGCTCCGAGGGGACCACAACCCATCAGGGCGCGCCAGGAGGCCCAGGCGCGCCCTGGTGGGTTGTGCCCACCTCGGGTGCCCCTTGAACCGCTTCTTTGCTTTATAAATACCCCAATATTACAGAAACCCTAGGGGAGTCGACGAAACTCAATTCCAGCCGCCGCAGAGTCTAGAACCACCAGATCCAATCTAGACACCATCACGAAGGTGTTCACCACTTCCATTGGTGCCTCTCCGATGATGTGTGAGTAGTTCTTTGTAGACCTTCTGGTCTGTAGCTAGATGGCTTCCTCTCTCTCGTTTCATTCTCAATACAATGGTATCTTGGAGATCCATATGATGTAACTCTTTTTGCGGTGTGTTTGTTGGGATTGGATGAACTTTGAGTTTATGATCATATCTATCTTTTTATCCATGAAAGTTATTTGAGTTTCTTTGATCTCCTGGAGATCCATATGAGGTAACTCTTTTTGCGGTGTGTTTGTTGGATCGGATGAACTTTGAGCTTATGATCAGATCTATCTTTTTATCCATGAAAGTTATTTGAGTTTCTTTGATCTCTTATATGCATGATTGCTTATAGCCTCGTATTTCTTCTCCGATATTTGGGTTTTGTTTGGCCAACTTTATATCTTGCAAAGGGAAGAGGTGCTTTGTAGTGGTTTCGATCTTACGATGCTTGATCCCAGTGACAGAAGGGGAACCGACACGTATGTATCGTTGCTACTAACGATAAAATGATGGGGTCTATTTCTACATAGATAGATCTTGTCTATATCATGTCATCGTTCTTATTGCATTACTCCGTTTCTCCATGAACTTAATACACTAGATGAAGGAAATATGCCCTAGAGGCAATAATAAAGTTGTTATTTATATTTCCTTATATCATGATAAATGTTTATTATTCATGCTAGAATTGTATTAACCGGAAACTTAGTACATGTGTGAATATATAGACAAACATAGTGTTACTAGTATGCCTCTACTTGACTAGCTCGTTAATCAAAGATGGTTAAGTTTCCTAGCCATAGACATGAGTTGTCATTTCATGAACGGGATCACATCATTAGAGAATGATGTGATTGACTTGACCCATCCTTTAGCTTAGCACTATGATCGTTTAGTTTATTGATATTGCTTTCTTCATGACTTATACATGTTCCTATGACTATGAGATTATGCAACTCCCGAATACCGGAGGAACACTTAGTGTGCTATCAAACGTCACAACGCAACTGGGTGATTATAAAGATGCTCAACAGGCGTCTCCGATGGTGTTTGTTGAGTTGGCATAGATCGAGATTAGGATTTGTCACTCTGATTGTCGGAGAGGTATCTCTGGGCCCTCTCAGTAATGCACATCACTATAAGCCTTGCAAATAATGTGACTAATGAGTTAGTTGCAGTATTATGCACTATGGAACGAGTAAAGAGACTTGCCAGTAACGAGATTGAACTAAGTATAATGATACCAACGATCGAATCTCGGGCAAGTAACATACCGATGTTGTTATGCGGCTTGACCGGTAAAGATCTTCGTATAATATGTACGAACCAATATGAGCATCTAGGTTCCGCTATTGGTTATTGACCGGAGATGAGTCTCGGTCATGTCTACATAGTTCTCAAACCCGTAGGGTCCGCACGCTTAACGTTCGATGATGATCAGTATTATGAGTTTATGTGTTTTGATGTACCGAAGGTAGTTCGGAGTCCCGGATGAGATCACGGATATGACGAGGAGTCTCAAAATGGTCGAGACATAAAGATTGATATATTGAATGACTATATTCAGACACCGGAATGGTTCCAATGTGTATCGGGTATTTATCGGAGTACCGGGGGGGGGGGGGTTACCAGAACCCCCGGGGGGTTATTGGGCCTCATGGGCCTATTGGTGGAAGAGAGGAGGCAGGCCAAGGTAGGGCGCACGCCCCCTAGCCCAAACCGAATTGGACTAGGGGGGCCGGGCCCCCTTTCCTTCTCTCCTCCCTCACCTTCCCCCTTCTCCTTGTTGGACTAGGAAAGGGGGGACCGAATCCTACTTGGAGTAGGATTGCCCCCCCTTGGTGCGCCTCCTCCCCTTGGCTGGCCTCCTCCTCCCTCCCCTTTTATATACATGGGAGGGGGGAACCCCAAAGGCACACCAAAGTTTCTCTTAGCCGTGTGCGGTGCCCCCCTCCACAGAAACACACCTCGGTCATATCGTTGCAGTGCTTAGGCGAAGCCCTGCGCCGGTAACTTCATCACCGTCACCATGCCGTCGTGCTGACGAAACTCTCCCTTGGCCTCAGCTGGATCAAGAGTACGAGGGACGTCCTCGAGCTGTACGTGTGCAGATCGAGGAGGTGCCGTGCGTTCGGTGCTTGATTGGTTGGATCACGAAGACATTCGACTACATCAATCGCGTTACTTAACGCTTCCGCTTTCGGTCTACGAGGGTACGTGGACACACTCTCCCCGCTCGTTGCTATGCTTCTCCTAGATAGATCTTGCGTGATCGTAGGAATGTTTTTTAAATACTACGTTCCCCAACAGTGGCATCCGAGCCAGGTCTATGCGTAGATGTTATATGCACGAGTAGAACACAAAGAGTTGTGGGCGATAATTGTCATACTGCTTACCAGCATGTCATACTTTGATTCGGCGGTATTGTTGGATGAAGCGGCCTAGACCGACATTACATGACCGCATTCATGAGGCTGGTTCTACCGCCGTGCGTTGCACACAGGTGGCTAGTGGGTGTATATTTCTCCAACTTTAGTTGAATCGAGTGTGACTACGCCCGGTCCTTGTTGATGGTTAAAACAATAAACTTGATGAAAAATCATTGTGGTTTTGATGCATAGGTAAGAACGGTTCTTGCTAAAGCCCATAGCAGCCACGTAAAATTTGCAACAACAAAGTAGAGGACGTCTAACTTGTTTTTGCAGGGCTTGCTATGATGTGATATGGTCAAGACGTGATGATATATAAATTGTTGTATGATGTTTTGTAACAGTTATCGGCAACTGGCAAGAGCCATATGGTTGTCGCTTTATTGTATGAAATGCAATCACATGTAATTGCTTTACTTTATCACTAAGCAGTAGCGATAGTCGTGGAAGCAATAGTTGGCGAGACGACAACGATGCTTCGATGGAGATCAAGGTGTCAAGCCGGTGACAATGGTGATCATGACGGTGCTTTCGAGATGGAGATCAAAGGCACAAGATGATGATGGCCATATCATATCACTTATATTGATTGCATGTGATGTTTATCCTTTATGCATCTTATTTTGCTTAGTACGGCGTTAGCATTATAAGATGATTTCTCACTAAATTTCAAGGTACAAGTGTTCTCCCTGAGTAAGCACCGTCGCGACAGTTCATCGTGCCGAGACACCACGTGATGATCATGTGTGATAAGCTCTACGTTCACATACAACGGGTGCAAGACAGTTTTGCACACACAGAATACTCGTGTTAAACTTGACGAGCCTAGCATATGCAGATATGGCCTCGGAACACTGAGACCGAAAGGTCGAGCATGAATCATATAGTAGATATGATCAACATAGTGATGTTCACCATTGAGAACTACTCCATCTCACGTGATGATCGGACATGGTTTAGTTGATATGGATCACGTGATCACTTAGATGATTAGAGGGATGTCTATCTAAGTGGGAGTTCTTAAGTAATATGATTAATCGAACTTTAATTTATCATGAACTTAGTACCTGATAGTATTTTGCATGTCTATGTTGTTGTAGATAAATGGCCCGTGCTACTGTTCCATTGAATTTTAATGCGTTCCCAGAGAAAGCTAAGGTGAAAGATGATGGTAGCAACTACACGGACTGGGTCCGTAACTTGAGGATTATCCTCATTTCTGCACAGAAGAATTGCGTCCTGGAAGCACCGCTAGGTGCCAAACCCGCTGCAGGAGCAATACCAGATGTTATGAACGTCTGGCAGAGCAAAGCTGATGACTACTTGATAGTTCAGTGTGCCATGCTTTACAGCTTAGAACCGGGACTTCAACGACGTTTTGAACGTCATGGAGCAGATGAGATGTTTCAGGAGTTGAAGTTAATATTTCAAGCAAATGCCCGGATTGAGAGATATGAAGTCTCCAATAAGTTCTACAGCTGCAAAATGGAGGAGAATAGTTCTACCAGTGAGCATATACTCAGAATATCTGGGTACCACAATCACTTGACTCAGCTGGGAGTTAATCTTCCGGTTGATAGTGTCATTGACAGAGTTCTTCAATCGTTGCCACCAAGCTACAAAAGCTTCGTGATGAACTATAATATGCAAGGGTTGGATAAGACGATTCCCGAGCTCTTCGCAATGCTAAAGGCTGCGGAGGTAGAAATCAAGAAGGAGCATCAAGTGTTGATGGTCAACAAGACCACTAGTTTCAAGAAGAAGGGCAAAGGGAAGAAGGGGAACTTCAAGAAGAATGGCAAGCAAGGTGCTGCTCAAGTGAAGAAGCCCAAGTGTGGACCTAAGCCTGAGACTGAGTGCTTCTACTGCAAAGGGACTGGTCACTGGAAGCGGAACTACCCCAAGTATTTGGCGGATAAGAAGGATGGCAAAGTGAAAGGTATATTTGATATACATGTTATTGATGTGTACCTTACTAATGATCGTAGTAGCGCATGGGTATTTGATAATGGTTCTATTGCTCACATTTGCAACTCGAAACAGGGGCTATGGATTAAACGAAGATTGGCTAAGGAGGAGGTGACGATGCGCGTGGAAAATGGTTCCAAAGTCGATGTGATCGCCGTCGGCACGCTACCTCTACATCTACCTTCAGGATTAGTTTTAGACCTGAATAATTGTTATTTGGTGCCAGCGTTAAGCATGAACATTATATCTGGATCTTGTTTCATGCAAGACGGTTATTAATTTAAATCAGAGAATAATGGTTGTTCTATTTATATGAGTAATATCTTTTATGGTCATGCACCCTTGATGAGTGGCCTATTTTTATTGAATCTCGATAGTAGTGATACACATATTCATAGTATTGAAGCCAAAAGATATAAGTTTAATAATGATAGTGCAACTTATTTGTGGCACTGCCGTTTAGGTCATATTGGTGTAAAGCGCATGAAGAAACTCCATGTTGATGGGATTTTGGAATCACTTGATTATGAATCACTTGATGCTTGCGAACCATGCCTCATGGGCAAGATGACTAAGATTCCGTTCTCCGGAACAATGGAGCGAGCAACAGACTTGTTGGAAATAATACATAATCATGTATGCGGTCCGATGAGTGTTGATGCTCGCGGCAGGTATCATTATTTTCTGACCTTCACAGATGATTTAAGCAGATATGGGTATATCTACTTGATGAAACATAAGTCTGAAACATTTGAAAAGTTCAAAGAATTTCAAAGTGAAGTGGAAAATCATCGTAACAAGAAAATAAAATTTCTACGATCTGATCGTGGAGAAGAATATTAGAGTTACGAGTTTGGTCTTCATTTGTAACAATGCGGAATAGTTTCGCAACTCACACCACCTGGAACACCACAGCGTAATGGTGTGTCCGAATGTCGTAATCGAACTTTATTAGATATGGTGCGATCCATGATGTCTCTTACTGATTTATCGCTATCGTTTTGGGGTTATGCTTTAGAGACGACTGCATTCACGTTAAATAGGGCACCATCAAAATCCGTTGAGACGACACCATATGAACTGTGGTTTGGCAAGAAACCCAAGTTGTCGTTTCTTAAAGTTTGGGGTTGTGATGCTTATGTGAAAAAGCTTCAACCTAATAAGCTCGAACCCAAATCGGAGAAATGTGTCTTCATAGGATACCCAAAGGAGACTGTTGGGTACACCTTCTATCACAGATCCGAAGGCAAGATATTTGTTGCCAAGAATGGATCCTTTCTAGAGAAGGAGTTTCTCTCGAAAGAAGTGAGTGGGAGGAATGTAGAACTTTATGAGGTAATTGTACCTGCTCCCTTATTGGAAAGTAGTACATCACAGAAATCAGTTCCAGTGATTCCTACACCAATTAGTGAGGAAGCTAATGATGATGATAATGAAACTTCTGATCAAGTTACTACTGAACCTTTTAGGTCAACCAGAGTAAGATCCGCACCAGAGTGGTACAGTAATCCTCTTCTGGAAGTCATGTTACTTGACCATGACGAACCTACGAACTATGAGGAAGCGATGATGAGCCCAGATTCCGCGAAATGGCTTGAGGCCATGAAATCTGAGATGGGATCCATGTATGAGAACAAAGTGTGGACTTTGGTTGACTTGCCCGATGATCGGCAAGCCATAGAGAATAAATGGATGTTCAAGAAGAAGACCGACGCTGACGATAATGTTACTGTCTACAAAGCTCGACTTGTTGCGAAAGGTTTTCGACAAGTTCAAGGAGTTGACTACGATGAGACCTTCTCACCCGTAGCGATGCTTAAGTCCGTCTGAATCATGTTAGCAATTGCCGCATTTTATGATTATGAAATTTGGTAAATGGATGTCAAAGCTGCAGTCCTTAATGGATATCTTAAAGGAGAGTTGTATATGATCGGAAATGATACTAAATTTCCGAATGGCATAAAAGGATACGTGAATAAGAATTTTTCAATGAAAGACCTCTGTGAAGCTGTTTATATATTGGGCATCAAGATCTATAGAGATAGATCAAGACGCTTAATTGGACTTTCACAAAGCACATACCTTGATAAAGTTTTGAAGAAGTTCAAAATGGATTAAGCAAAGAAAGGGTTCTTGCCTGTGTTACAAGGTGTGAAGTTGAGTCAGACTCAATGCCCGACCACTGCAGAAGATAGAGAGAAAATGAAAGTCATTCCCTATGCTTCAGCCATAGGTTCTATCATGTATGCAATGCTGTGTACCAGACCTGATGTGTGTCTTGCTATTAGTTTAGCAAGGAGGTACCAAAGTAATCCAGGAGTGGATCACTGGACATCGGTCAAGAACATCCTGAAATACCTGAAAAGGACTAAGGATATGTTTCTCGTTTATGGAGGTGACAAAGAGCTCGTCGTAAATTGTTACGTCGATGCATGCTTTGACACAGATCCGGTTGACTCTAAGTCACAAACCGGATACATATTTATATTAAATGGAGGAGCTGTAAGTTGGTGCAGTTCCTAGCAGAGCGTCGTGGCGGGATTTACGTGTGAAGCGGAGTACATAGCTGCTTCAGAAGTAGCAAATGAGGGAGTCTGGATGGAGTTCATATCCGATCTGGGTGTCATACCTAGTGCATCGGGTCCAATGAAATCTTTTGTGACAATACTGGTGCAATTGCCTTGGCAAAGGAATCCAGATTTCACAAGAGAACCAAGCACATCAAGAGACACTTGAATGCCATCCGCGATCAAGTCAAGGAGGGAGACATAGAGATTTGTAAGATACATACGGATCTGAATGTTGCAGACCCGTTGACTAAGCCTCTCTCACGAGCAAAACATGATCAACACCAAGACTCCATGGGTGTTAGAATCATTACTGTGTAATCTAGATTATTGATTCTAGTGCAAGTGGGAGACTGAAGGAAATATGCCCTAAAGGCAATAATAAAGTTGTTATTTATATTTCCTTATATCATGATCAATGTTTTTTATTCATGCTAGAATTGTATTAACAAGAAACTTAGTACATGTGTGAATACATAGACAAAATAGTGTCACTAGTATGCTTCTACTTGACTAGCTCGTTAATCAAAGATGGTTAAGTTTTCTAGCCATAGACATGAGTTGTCATTTGATGAACGGGATCACATCATTAGAGAATGATGTGATTGACTTGACCCATCCGTTAGCTTAGCACTATGATCATTTTGTTTATTGCTATTGCTATCTTCATGACTTATACATGTTCCTATGACTATGAGATTATGCAACTCCCGAATACCGGAGGAACACTTAGTGTGCTATCAAGCATCACAACATAACTGGGTGATTATAAAGATGCTCTACAGGTGTCTCCGATGGTGTTTGTTGAGTTGGCATAGATCGAGATTAGGATTTGTCACTCCGATTGTCGGAGAGGTATCTCTGGGCCCTCTCGGTAATGCACATCACTATAAGCCTTGCAAGTAATGTGACTAATGAGTTAGTTGCAGGATTATGCACTATGGAATGAGTAAAGAGACTTGCCGGTAACGAGATTGAACTAAGTATAATGATACCGACGATCGAATCTCGGGCAAGTAACATACCGATGACAAAGGGAACAATGTATGTTGTTATGTGGTTTGACCGATAAAGATCTTCGTAGAATATGTAGGAACCAATATGAACATCCAGGTTCTGCTATTGGTTATTGACCGGAGATGAGTCTCGGTCATGTCTACATAGTTCTCGAACCCGTAGGGTCCGCACGCTTAACGTTCGATGACGCTCGGTATTATGAGTTTATGTGTTTTGATGTACCGAAGGTAGTTCAGAGTCCGTATGAGATCACGAACATGACGAGGAGTCTCGAAATGGTCGAGAGATAAAGATTGATATACTGGATGACTATATTCGGACACCGGAATGGTTCCAATGTGTATCGGGTATTTATCGGAGTACCGGGGGGTTACCGGAACCCCCCGGGGGTTACTGGAATCCCCCGGGGGGTTATTGGGCTTCATGGGCCTATTGGTGGAAGAGAGGAGGCAGGCCAAGGCAGGGCGCGCGCCCCCCTAGCCCAAACCGAATTGGACTAGGGGGGCCGGCCCCCCTTTCCTTCTCTCCTCCCTCACCTTCCCCCTTCTCATTGTTGGACTATGAAAGGGGGGAATCCTACTTTGAGTAGGATTGCCCCCCCTTGGTGCGCCTCCTCCCCTTGGACGGCCTCCTCCTTCCTCCCCCTTTATATATGTCGGATGTGGGGTTCCGGCAAACCCTTAAGGTTCGAACACTGGGGTGCGCGCGAAGTCTTTCCCTCCTACCGATCTACGCCCTAGCTCGCTAAGATCTCGCGGACGAACTCGACGAACTCGCAACACAGAAAGACACGAGGTTTATACTGGTTCGGGCCACCGTTGTGGTGTAATACCCTACTCCAGTGTGGTGGTGCTGGATTGCCTCTAGAGCTGGTGATGAACAGTACAAGGGAAGAACAGCCTCCTGAGGTTTGGTGTTCTTGTGGCTAGGGTAGGCTCTTGATCGGGTTGGATCAAGCTAAGATCAGATGAGATCAGATCAGATCAAATCAGATGCCTCTACTTTGGTGGCTAGCTCTACTTATATAGGCCCTGGTCCTCTTCCCAAATATCAAGCGGGAAGGGAGCCAACAACGGCGGGCAAATTTGAAGGGGGACAGCTAGTACAAGCTATCCTGACAAAAGTGGTCTTCGCCTGCGAAAAGCTCTGGTGGTGACGCCGTCTTGGGCTCCACGATGACCTCCGTCTTGCCGTCCTCCTGGTCTTGGTCTCGTTGCACCAATATAGCAACCTTTGCCTGATGCCTCGGTACTCTTCGCCTGCGCTGGCCTCCTTAGCACCAAAGAGGAAATAAGGACGCTGGGCGCGCTGGCACCCGCCTGGCGCCCGCTTGGTGTCGTTCGTCATGGGTCACGTCACGACAGCCTCGTGAGGTTTCGCCCCGCCTTGATATCTCTGCTCCTCGTGAGCCTACCTGGCTAGGCTACTCCAGAGGAGGTCTTGCGTCGTCTGCCTCGCGAGGCTTGGACCCTCGCGATGGTCTTGGATGCCTTGTTGATGAAGATGGGCCGTACGACCTGCTTGCTTAGCCACGCCGTGGGCCGCAGGCAGGCAAGTCTGGGGACCCCCGTTCCCAGAACGCCGACAGTAGCCCCCGGGCCCAAGGTGCGCTCGGGCTTGGCTTCGCGGCGAAGCCAAGGGTCAAGTTCGGAGCACCGCGGGCCCCAAAAGCCCGCGGCCTCGGTTGACGCATGGCGGTTGATCGGACGTGGGCGTCTCCGCTTCCCCACACTACCTCGGCAACTGCTTGTCCTGACAAAAGGCTGGCGCGGGCAGTTGTAGCCTTCATTGCTTCTTCATCGCCTCACTCCAGATCCCCTTTCTCACTCTTCGCCGCCGCTACCTCCAGATCTGCTCCAGCCTTGCTCTGCATCTGCCGCCCATGGCGCCGCGCAAGGTCAAGACTTCCTCGGCACCGGCTTGGTACGAGCCCGCTCTTGAAGCGCTCACCATCACAGAGAAGAGCCTTGCCTCCGTGCGTCTACTGACGGCGGGGGAGAGCAATGAGTGGGGGAAGACGGAACTCCGGCTTCCTTCCGACGAGCCGGAGCCTGAGGGGAGCACCTTCTTCCCTTTCTTCTTGAGCAGCGTCGCCCTTGGGTTGGTCCCCCTTTCTCCGATTTCTTTTATGAAGTCCTCGACCACTACGGTCTGCAGGCGTTGCATATCCATCCCAACTCTGTCCTCCTCCTGTCCATCTTCGCCTACTACTGTGGGGCGTACCTAGGCGTGATGCCGTCTGTGGCGCTCCTGCGCCATTTCTTCTTCCTCCGCGTCAGCGAGACACACATCTCCGGGTGCGCTAATTTCGTCGCATGCGGAAAGGCCAACTCGATCTCGAGCACCGGGAAGAGGGCCGACAACATTCGATCCAAATGGGTCATGATGGACGCCAAGCATGCTGAACCGCGTCTGGCGTTGCCAACGGCGGCGCCCCTTCCAACGGGGGGTGGCCCAAGGCGAAGCTTGTCGATGAGCGGGCACCGTCAGTGTTGGGGCAGATGATGACCGACTTGAAGCCGGGCAACGTGAGGGCGGCCAAGGTAATGGGGGCGTTGCTCCTGAGGGAGTTCTTGATGCCGCGGGTTGCCCCACTCCAGGCGCGCGCGCCCCCTCTGGGAGCTTGAAGAAGAGGAAAACAAGACCCGCCTGAGGCCGGGGGACCTGCCTGGCGATGAATTGGACGCCGTCCTGCGCCTCATAGTCGGGGACAACCAGGATTACCCGCCTAGCGCCTTCGTTCCCCTGTTCCAACGCAGGGACCAGGAGGAATTTGTCGCCTCCAGGCCGACTTTTGATGCGCGCGGGCTGGTGCCGCCGGCGCTCCCGGGAGCTCCTACGGCACAGAAACCGATGGAGGTGTCTTCTGGCGAGTCTCGCGGAGAGGGGGAAGAGGAGGTGGACTCGGAGAAGACTCTGGAAGAGGTGGGGGAGACTTCCCCTCTGAGCAAGGCCAAGATTCTCCGCGCCCTTCCTGATGATGCCGAGGCCGACGCCTACCAAGGGGAGAGGGAGCAACCTCTCGTCCCGACGAGAGGTAGGTCGTCACTGGTGGCCCGTGGTGCCACCTCCACCCCGACACCTCCTGGGGCTGGATCCGGTTCTGCCTTCGCACTGCCTGGCGCCGCCGGAGCCCGAACGCCTGCTCCTCAGGTCCCGAAGCTGTCAGGCTTCAAGCTCCCCAAGCGGAAGTATGTTGTGGTGGATCAGTAAGTGTCTTAAGCTTCGCCTTGTCCTTGTTTGTACTCGTCATTTCCTGACGCTCGCCCTTGGTCGATCAGGCCGACATCTTCCGCGAAGAAGAAGAAGAAGAAGAAGAAGGAGGACGCAGCGGCCGTGCCTCCCCCCGCAGAGAAAGGAGGCAGCAGCGCCCGAGTCTCCCCAGCCCGGTCGTCCTCGCGAGGCCAAGAGGAGCATCGCCGCGTGGAGTTAGCCCCCAGGGTCCCACTGGCTCCGGAGGTGCCAGCGCCTGGTGCGGCTGATGAGGTCCCAGCTGCTCCGGAGCCCGCGATCCCCCAGGCTCTGGTGATGTTGTCGCCTCCTCCCGCTGCTGCACCTCCACTCCCAGGTTCTTCTGCTGCTGTTTCTCTGGAGCGTGCTCTTTCGGAGATGACCCAGCTGCAGGCGGATCTCCTGAGAGCGGACCCACGTCTTGTGGCCGGGCGCCTGGAGCTGGCCTCAGGCTGGCTCCAGTCCAACTTGGCTATTCGCGCGGCGCTGGGCCAGGCCGCCGCGGCTTCTGAGAAGGAGAAGCAGAGCGCCGCCAATGCCGCAGCCGATCGCGAGATGGCGCTGAAAGACGCCAAGGCCGCCCGCGACCGCTGCCGTGCACTTGAGGACGAGTTGCAGAGCTTGCGCGACCAGCACGCCGAAGAAGCACGCCGCTGCCAAGCGAAGGAGGAGGAGGTGAAGGCCCGGGAGGACGCCGTGAAGAACCGCGATGCCGAGCTGGCGGAGTTGGAGAAGACGCAGGCCGCCGAGCGGAGCCGGTTGGAAGGGCTAGAGCAGAAGGCGAAGGCGAGGGAGGCCGATCTCGACGCCAAGGCGCGTGTCCTGGCCGAAGATCGCGCGGCCTTTGCCGACCTCGAGGAGAGGTCTCGCAAGGCGCTGAAGACGCTCTACGGGCACGGCCTGGAGAAGTCGCTGGCCACTGATGAGGACGGCCCTGCCCGGCTGCTTCCTCTCTTGGTGAAGGCGCTTGAGGAGGTCGTTGATGGCCTCGGTCCCATGGCGGAGGCAGAAGCTCGTGTCCTATCTTCGGCTACACTGACTCGCGTCTTCAGCCATCTACACCTTCGCGACCCCAGCGCGTGCCTTGACGAGCTGCTGGAGCCTGTTGCTGAAGATTAATGTGAGGCCGCCGCCGCAGCCGTGCGAGGTCAGATGGAGGCCTTGCTGAAGAAGTTCTGCGGCTTTGTCTCCGCTCCTCTGTCCGGCGACGCCGCCGATCCTGCGGCGGGTGGTGAAGGCGAGAACATCGTTGCCCACGGGGAAGCGCCTTCCGCAGGCGATGGCGACGTCCAGGGGTGACCTGCAGCTGTTTCTCCCGTTTCGTTCCTGCAACATGTATCAGGCCTCGTGGAGGTGTTTACACTTTTCGTTTGATGTCGTGAGGACAATGTGTTTGTAATATTTGCTTCGAGATTTTGCGATTTCCTTCCTATTTGCTTTGCGTTCTGCGTCGGCAAAGCCCGGCCCCGCGCATACCTCAACCGCCATTGGGCCGACAGGAGACCAGGACGGACCAAGGAGTGAGGGGCTATGTGACCAGTTAGGCTCCTGAGTCGCGATGCTCAGGAGTCCCCCTTAACGCGCAAACAACATATAGGGAGAGTTCATGAGGATAGATTAATGTTCTACGTCGGCAGAGCTCGGCCCCGCGCATACCTCAACCGCCATTGGGCCGACCGGAGACCAGGACGGACCAAGGAGTGAGGGGCTACGTGACCAGTTAGGCTCCTGAGTCGCGATGCTCAGGAGTCCCCCTTGACGTGCAAACAATTTCCATACCTGCCCTCGCCGAGGCCTCGGGAGGGGCGCGTGACGCCCAGGTCCGGGGGACCTGGTTGGGTGGCGTGCGCTTGGGCGTGACCCGAGCGCAGCCCCCGTGCCCAGCCCCCTCGTGCGGCTCTCCCGAGGGGAGGCGTTGTGGTGAGGCTGGGCGCTGAGCTCTGGGCTCCCTGAGGTTGGTACGACCGTGGGGCCGCCCTCAGTTGTTTATCACCAGCGCGGAGCATAGTGCTTCCGCTTGTGCACGGGCATAGCCGCTCCTCGGCAGTGTCGATAGCCAGCGCGGAGCATGGTGCTTCCACTTGGGCATGGGATGTGGGCCCCCTCCGGGAGGAGCCCCCGGGGCGTGTACAGCCCCGCCCTGACACGTGGATTGCACGGTAGGGCTGCGAGGTGTATCTGGGCACTCGTGAGCCAGCGCGGGACTCACGAGGCCCTACCTCAAGGCGGGTTGTGCCTGGTCTTGAGTCTTGGTGACTGTATGTTCCTGCAAGGCGGTTAGATGCAAGCACTCTACGTCCTCAGGTCCCGGCCCTCGAGCGAGCTCGGCCGCCGCTGGTATGCCAGGTCGCGATGCCGTGGTCAAGGCCAGGGGGTGAGGGCTGGAGAGCAGTAAGAGCTCCTGAGTCGCGATGCTCAGGAGCCCCCCTTTGAACGTGCAAGCGAATTGCATAGGATGAACAAACCTGTGGCGGGCGGCGATCGAGCAGGCGATAGCCGTGAGCATATCAGCTTAGGTAAATGCAGGAAGATACATGCCACTGGGTCCGGCTCGAGCGGCTTGGGGATGATGCAGCCCGAGGGGCGCCCCCAGCAAGGTAAGCTAAAGACATAAGCAAAAGGGATACATGCCACAGGGACGGACCCATGTGGCATGTGAATAATGCAGCCCGAGGGGCGCTCCCAGCTAAACGAGCTTGGAAGATGTCACCTGGTTCTGTAGACGAAGTAGGGTTGGTGCAGCTGAAGGCGTGCGTCGAAGAAATGACTCCTCATGAGCCACCGGGTCCCTGAGCCTCGGGAGCCTCTGGGGGCTCGGGAGGTTCCCTGAAGACCGTCTCCATCTCCTCCAGGACGGCGTGGTACCTGGCCTCCTGAGCCGCCAGGACACGCTGCAGGTCGCGTTGATAGGCTGACGCCACGCTCGGCAAGCCGAAGGGCATGCGAACGTAGCTGTGTGGTGGGCCCTCGTAGCGGCCCACACGCGATGGCCAGAAGCGCTCCTGAGATGCGGCCCTATTGAGCCCTGGGACGTCGATGCAGACACGCAGCCCAGCATCCTCGCCAGGATGGGGAGCTTCGCCTCGTGAACGGCGGTCGCCGCGCATAGCTCTTGCGTCTTGCAGTTCCTGGGTGGTCTTGTTGACGAACTCCTGAGTGGTGGGCCCTGCCTGCCCTGTGCTCTCCTGAGGAACATGTGCCGCGAAGCACGCTTCCAAGTGGTGCCCAAGCGCCTCCCTCGTGAGGTTGGCAAGGTCAGAGGCCATCCAGAAGAGAGCCCCCGAGCCCTGCCCGAGGAGGGCGCCGGGCGCACTTTCCTATGCGACGGAGGGACGCGCCCCTGGGACAGGCGCCGATCCTGATGAGGCCCCTGCCGCGACGCCATCCTCCCGAGGTCCTGCGCGGCGCGACTTCTTCTTCTTGGGGATGGCCTCCGGAGGGCCTTCACTTCTGCTGTCGGGGTCGTCGATTGCTGCGGCTTGAAAGGCGCGCTCGAGGGAGCACACCGCATCCCTCTCTTCACACGGGACCGTGATGATTCCTCCGCTTCCCGGCATCTTGAGAACGTTGTAGGCGTGATGAGTGACTGCCATGAACTTGGCCAGGGCTGGATACCCGAGGATGGCATTGTACGGCAGGCGGATGTGCGCGACGTCGAAGTCGATGAGCTCGGTGCGGTGGTTCTTGCGCTCCCCGAAGGTGACCGGCAGGCGGACCTGCCCTATCGGTGTGGCGGAACCGTCGGTCACTCCTGAGAAAGGCTTGGTGGGCTGGAGCTGTTCATATGGCACTTGGAGGTTGTCGAACGTGTCGATGGACAGGATGTTGAGCCTTGCGCCATCGTCGATGAGGGTCTTGGTGACCTGCACATTGCTGATGACTGGGGAACACAGCATAGGGAGGGCGCCAGCGGTGGCTGCGCACTTGAGCTGATCCACCGAGTTGAAAGTGATGGCGCATTGGGACCACTTGAGCGGGCGCGTGGCCTCGAGCTTGGGGAGCACCGCATTCACCTCGCCAGCGAACTCTTTGAAGATGCGCTGAGAGGCTTGGGCCTGGGCGCCGCCCAAAATCCAGACGATTGCACGCGGCTCCTGGAAGCCCCCAGCCCTCTCGTCCTAGTGGTGGTCGTCATTCCTTCTTGGTGGCGGCAGTGGGGGAAGACCGGTGTTGCCCTGGGGCGATCCTCACGAGGTGGGTCCCTCCAGGCGCCCTCGCGAGGTTGGTCCTACCAGTGGTCCTCACGAGGCCGGTCGCGCCACTCCTGGCGCGGGCCACGGTCATCCCAGTGTCCGCCTCCTCGTCCTCCTGCACGGCCGTAGCCCCGGTCGTTGCGCTCGGGGCGTCGACCGAAGCATCCTTCCCGTATGGCTCTGAGCTCTTGGCAGTCGCTGGTGTTGTGGGTGTTCAGGTTGTGGAAGGCGCAGAACGGTCGGCCGTTCTTGGATGACTCGGGCTGATCTCTGCCCCGCTTGGTGTCGCGCTCCGCTGCGAGCACCACCGCCTCCTTGCGCTTCACGTCCTTGGCCTTGGCCTTCTTCTCCTCCGCTCCTGCAGCTGGCAGCTCGAGGAGAGAAAGGCGCCCCTCCTCAGCTCTTGCGCACTTGGTCGCCAGGTTGAACAGCTCCTGAGATGTGCAGAGCTCCTCGTGGATAGCGAGCTCTTCCTTCATCTTGACGTCGCGGACGCCGTCGGAAAACACGGAGATGATGGCCTCGTCCGTGACCTTGGGGATCTTGAGGCGGGTGTTGTTGAAGCGCTGGATGTACTTATGGAGGGTCTCTCCTGGTTGCTGCTTGACGCGGCGTAGATCACCCGCGGCCGGTGGGCGGTCGCGAGTGCCCTGGAAGTTGGCGATGAAGCGGTTGCGCATCTCGTCCCAGGAGGAGATCGAGCCGTCCTGCAGGTTCAGGAGCCAGGAGCGAGCTCCATCCTTGAGAGCCATGGGAAACCAGTTCGCCATGACTTTTTCATCACCATTGGTCGCTTCGTTGCTCAGTTCATAGAGCTGCAGGAACTCCGTGGGGTCGGCGGTGCTGTCGTAGCGAGGAGGCAGATCCGGCTTGAACTTGCCTGGCCAGGCGATGCTACGCAGCTCGGGGGTGAAGGCGCGGCAGCCGGCCGTGGTTGCCGGGGCCCGCTTCGGAGGTGGAGCTTGGTCTTGATGAGGTCCGCGCTGCGCCGCTGTGGGCGGTGCGCGGTCTTGACGAGGTGGCGCGGGGAGCGCAGGTGCAGCTGCTCGCGGCCGCGGGATTTCTTGGCAGCTTCTCTCTTCGCGCGCGGGCACCGGGCGCGTCGGATCACGCCGCGGAGCCACGCGCCTTGGTGCCAAGGCACCGTCTTGGGGCAGAGGTGGTGGAGGCACGCCATGAGCCTCGTCGCCCATGGCTGGTTGAGGGGGAGGCAGAGAGAGGGACGGCGCCGGAGAGCCCCCTGCGGCGCGGACGAGCTCGGCGACGCGGTCGAGCCACTCCTCATAGAGGTCGTCGACGGGGCGGTAGCGCAGGAGTTCGTTCACCACGAGGAGCGCGGCCCGTGCCTCCATGGGAGCGCGGCGCGCGTGAGACGAAGAACCGGCAGGGGTCAGTGATGGAGTAGCGGTGCGGCCGTCCTGCCGCACCGAAGGATGCAGTGAGGAAGACTGCTGCTCGTTCCCCGTCGGGCCGGTGGCAGCGTTGGCGGCAGGAGACGGAGAATGATGAGGTGGCCCGCCAACGGGAGCCGTCTGAGCGACGCGGGTGGTGAGGGCAGCCCGACACTCAGCTCGAGCACGACGAGCGTCCGCCATGGAGACGACGGAGCGACGGAGCGACGAACTGATGGAAGGGAAGCTACGACGCACCCCTACCTGGCGCGCCAAATGTCGGATGTGGGGTTCCGGCAAACCCTTAAGGTTCGAACACTTGGGTGCGCGCGAAGTCTTTCCCTCCTACCGATCTACGCCCTAGCTCGCTAAGATCTCGCGGACTAACTCGACGAACTCGCAACACAGAAAGACACGAGGTTTATACTGGTTCGGGCCACCGTTGTGGTGTAATACCCTACTCCAGTGTGGTGATGGTGGATTTCCTCTAGGGTTGATGATGAACAGTACAAGGGAAGAACAGCCTCCTGAGGTTGAGGTGTTCTTGTGTCTAGGGTAGGCTTTTGATCAGGTGGGATCAAGCTAAGATCAGATGAGATCAGATGCCTCTACTTTGGTGGCTAGCTCTACTTATATAGGCTCTGGTCCTCTTCCCAAATATCGAGCGGGAAGGGAGCCAACAACGACGGGCAAATTTGAAGGGGGACAACTAGTACAAGCTATCCTGACAAAAGTGGTCTTCGCCTGCGAAAAGCTCTGGTGGTGACGCCGTCTTGGGCTCCACGATAACCTTCATCTTGCCGTCCTCCTGGTCTTGGTCTCGTTGCACCAATATAGCAACCTTTGCCTGATGCCTCGGTACTCTTCGCCTGCGCCGGCCTCCTTTGCACCAAAGAGGAAATAAGGACGCTGCGCGCGCTGGCGCCCGCCTGGTGTCGTTCGTCATGGCTCACGTCACGAGAGCCTCGTGAGGTTTTGCCCCGCCTTGATATCTCCGCTCCTCGTGAGCCTGCCTGGCTAGGCTACTCCAGAAGAGGTCTTGCGTCGTCCGCCTCGCGAGGCTTGGACCCTCGCGAGGGTCTTGGATGCCTTGTTGATGAAGATGGGTCGTACGGCCTGCTTGCTTAGCCACGCCGTGGGCCGCAGGCAGGCAAGTCTGGGGACTCCCGTTCCCAGAACACCGACAATATACGTGGGAGGGTGGCACCCCGAAGGCACCCCAAAGTTTCTCTTAGCCGTGTGTGGTGCCCCTCCACAGAAACACACCTCAGTCATATCGTTGCAGTGCTTAGGCGAAGCCCTGCGCCGGTAACTTCATCATCACCGTCACCACGCCGTCGTGCTAACGAAAATCTTCCTCGGCCTCAGCTGGATCAAGAGTACGAGGGACGTCATCGAGCTGTACGTGTGCAGATCGCGGAGGTGCCGTGCGTTCGGTGCTTGATCGGTTGGATCGCGAAGACGTTCGACTACATCAACCGCGTTACTTAACGCTTCCGCTTTCGGTCTACGAGGGTACGTGGACACACTCTCCTCGCTCGTTGCTATGCTTCTCCTAGATAGATCTTGCGTGATCGTAGGAATTTTTTTGAAATACTACGTTCCCCAACACTAGATGCATGCTGGATAGCGGTCGATGTGTGGAGTAATAGTAGTAGATGCAGGCAGGAGTCGGTCTACTAATCTTGGACGTGATGCCTATATAATGATCATTTCCTGGATATCGTCATGATTACTTGAAGTTCTATCAATTGCCCAACAGTAATTTGTTTACCCACTGTTTGCTATTTTTCTCGAGAGAAGCCACTAGTGAAACCTACGACCCCCGGGTCTCTTTCTTATATTAATTTCCTTTGCAATCTATTTTATTTGCCTTTTATTTTCAGATCTATTAAACACAAAAATACAAAAATACCTTGCTACAATTTATTCTTATTTATTTTATCTCGCGTTCCCGCGATCCAATCTTTCATATTTTTATCACGCCCGTTTGCCAATTTCTGGCGCCGCTACCCGAAAGGGATTGACAACCCCTTTTACACGTGGGGTTGTGAGTATTTGTTATTTGTGTGCAGGTGCTATTTACTTAGTGTTGCTTGGTTCTCCTAATGGTTCGATAACCTTGGTTTCATCACTGAGGGAAATACCTACCGCCGTTGTGCCGCATCATCCCTTCCTCTTTGGGGAAATACCGATGTAGCTTCAAGCCGCATCAAAAGGAATTTCTGGCGGCGTTGCCGGGGAGGATCTTCAACATCAACCAGGTTCCTAATCACAAATCTCATCTCCTCGCAATTTACATTTTTTGCCATTTGCCTCATGTTTTCCTCTCCCCCACTTCACAAAAATGTGCCGTTTTATTCGCCCTCTTTTTCGTTCGTCGTTTTCTCGTCAGATCTATCCTTTGCTTGCAATCATGAGCGATTTCAGTGTGGCACCAACAGATGATGGCCTAACTCCTAAGATTGGATGTACGGGCAATCTGGATGCTAAAACTTTTATCTTGGGGCAAGGGAATGTTATGGGAAAAGAACATATCCAAGAATATTTCAATTGTGTTGGGAATCTAAGTCTTGATGATGCTCCTATACTTAAACTACTAGATCTTATGCGGATGCTATTTCAGCAGTAGTTCTAAAACTTGAAAGTAAATTTATCCGTACTCATCCTACTTTGCAAAGGTTGTTTTTTGAGCTTCCCGTTATAAAGAATCCTAGGGCTAAAAAGTTGGCCACCCTTGTCCTTATGAATGAATTTGATTACATAATACGGGAAGCTAGGGAAATCTTTGTTTTTTATGGTATGGATCGTGAAAAACCCGTGATAGATGAAATTCTTTACAATATTGATTATGCGCTAAGACACTTGCTTGGGGATAATAAAATCTTTGATGAGAATCTTAAAAAGGAAATCCCCGTTTTAGATATAATCCAACAAGTTTTCAATAATGTTAATCAACATCACTCTTGGATTGTTGCTGGAAATCAAAGGGGGTATGATGAAAACCAACTTAGGAATGCTAAGGTCTCTATGGATAATATGTTTTATGTTGTCTTTACAAAACCTCATGACAAGAATACACCTAAGGAAATTAATAACAAAGATGACAAAACTTAGATCCTTGCTTTATGCCTAGCTAACGGCGTAAAACTATAGCGCTAGTTGGGAGGCAACCCAATGAATAAAATTTATTTTTGATTTTTGCTTTCTGTTATTGAGTGTTTGCACAATTATGCTATTGTTATGATTGTGTTTTTTGTGTTTTAATTAGTGTTTGTGCCAAGTAAAGCCTTTAGGATCTTCCTGGGTGATAGTTGTTTGATCTTGCTGAAAAACAGAAACTTTTGATCTCACGAAAACAATCCTAATTTTTACTAGAGTGTGATAAAATACCAATTCTTTTTGCAGAAGATTAATATACAAATTGCTCAGGTCGTCCTAATTTTTCAGGATTTTTGGAGTTTCAGAAGTATTTGAAATAGTCAGATTGCTACAGACTGTTCTGTTTTGACAGATTTCTGTTTCTTTTGCGTTGTGTGCTTGTTTTGATGGCTCTATGGTTTTCTTTGATGAGTTTTTGTCATAGAAAAGTTGGAATACAGTAGATATAATGCAAAAACAAAATATGAATTGGTTTGCTACAGTACTTATAGTAGTGATTTGCTTTCTTATACTAACGGATCTCACGAAGGTTTTGTTGAGTTTTGTGTGATTGAAGTTTTCAAGTTTTGGGTTATCTTACGATGGATGAAGGAATAAGGAGTAAGAAGAGCCTAAGCTTGGGGATGCCCCGGCATCCCAAGCTACTATCCAAAAGAAAGCAAGCGACTAAGCTTGGGGATGCCCCGAGTGGCATCCCCTCTTTCTTCTAACGACCATAGCTATTTTACTCAAAGCTATATTTTTATTCGTCACATACTATGTATTTTGCTTGGAGCGTCTTGCATGATATGAGTCTTTGCTTGTTTTGTTTTGTGTTTTTAATCTTGATTCCTTGCTGGACACACCTATTTGAGAGAGCCAAAATTATGCCATGACTTGCTAGAATTGCTCTCTATGCTTCACTTAAATTTTTATGAGCTATGGACTTGCTCTAGTACTTCACTTATATCTTTTTGAGCACGTTGTGCTTTAGTATTTTTGAAGAAATGCTCTATTGCTTCACTTAGATTTATTGAGAGTTAGTAAAAATTTAAAGAAATTCTCTCTTGCTTCACTTAAATTATTTTGAAATAAAGAAATATTATGCTCATGATCTTCACTTATATTTGTTTGAGCTTATCAAAAGCAACACATGAAAATTAGTTCCAAAGTGATAGATATCCAAGAAGGATATAATAAAAACTTTCATGAAGATCATTGGACAAAATAAACTTGATTCTTAGTAATAGTTTTGAGATATGATGATGTGATATGTGCGTCATGTTGATGAGTAATTATGCTTTAGTAAGAATATTGGTCTTAAGGTTTGTGATTCCCTATGCAAGCACGAAAGTCAATAGTTATGCAATGAAATTATATCCAACTTGTGGTGCATTATTCGGTGTTAATTATGCTTAATTCTCGCTTATGAGATTATTCGTTTCTTGGTTGGTCGCTTCTCAATCTTTTGCTAGCCTTCATTTTGCACTAAGTATGATCACTACTTGTGCATCCAAAATCCTTTAAACCAGTTTTTCCACATGAGTCCACTATACCTACCTATATGCGGTATTATTTTGCCGTCCTAAGCAAATTTGTATGTGCCATCTCTAATATTTAAAATAAATTTCTCTTTTGTCTGCTCGTACCGCTCGCGAGGCGGTGAGGGGTGGCTAATATTTTCCATGCTAGATGTGTTATTCTCACGATGAGTGTTTATTGACTTGTCATTGCACGAGAGTAAGGCAAAGGTAATAGGAATGCCCAGTCCCGAAATGAAAAATGAATTTACTTTATGTTGTCAAATAATAAATTCCTTGGAAAGTGTTGCTATCGAAGGCACCCGTGGATACGGTTAGCCATGGAAAGTGAAAGTATGGTGGAAAAAGGAATAAACTTTAATTTCTGTTTGGGAACCGCCTATGATATATCTAGCATGGAAAGTGTTGAGAACTCTAAGTCGTTTTCGTTGGTGGGAAAAGTATGCCTCTCAAAAATGTTTTTATCTCTCAATTTTTGCTTTGAGCTCTGGCACCACTACAAATCCCTACTTCCCTCTGTGAAGGGCCTTTCTTTTACTTTATGCAATTTTTATTTTTGATTTGAGTCTCCATCTTCTCTTATAAAGCACCAACTAGGGGGCACTATGATCGTACTTGAGCATTGGGTGTAGTTAACATGCGAGTGTGTTTCATGAATGGATCCATGATTGAGCATGATGGGCTAGGGATAACTTATTTTAGCGTTGATATTTTGAAAGACATGGTTGCTTGTTGATATGCTTGACTATTTAAGTCTCATGTAAAAACTAGACTATTGCCTTGAACAATATAAAAGTCCAAATGTCCACGCTACAAAGGAAAGAATATGAGATGACATGTTAGGCATCATTCCACATCAAAAATTCTGTTTTTATCATTTACCTACTCGAGGATGAGCAGGAATTAAGCTTGGGGATGTTGATACGTCTCCAACGTATCTATAATTTTTGATTGTTCCATGATGTTATATTATCATTCTTGGATGTTTTATAATCATTTTATAGTCATTTTATATCATTTTTTGGTACTAACCTATTGACATAGTAACAAGTGCCAGTTGATGTTTTCTGCATGTTTTTTACATCGCAGGAAATCAATACCAAACGGAGTCCAAATGCAGCGAAACTTTTTGTAGTTTTTTTGGGACCAGAAGACATCCAGTGGGCCGGAGAAGTGCCTGGGGGGTGCTCCGAGGGGAGCACAACTCACCAGGGCGCGCCAGGAGCCCCAGGCGCGCCCTGGTGGGTTGTGCCCACCTCGGGTGCCCCCTGAACCGCCTCTTTGCTCTATAAATACCCCAATATTCCAGAAACCCTAGGGGAGTCGACGAAAATCAATTCCAGCTGCCGCAGAGTCCAGAACCACCAGATCCAATCTAGACACCATCACGGAGGGGTTCACCACTTCCATTGGTGCCTCTCCGATGATGCGTGAGTATTTCTTTGTAGACCTTCCAGTCCGTAGTTAGTAGCTAGATGGCTTCCTCTCTCTCTTTTGATTATCAATACAATGGTCTCTAGGAGATCCATATGATGTAACTCTTTTTGCGGTGTGTTTGTTGGGATAAGATGAAATTTGAGTTTATGATCAGATCTATATTTTTATCCATGAAAGTTATTTGAGTTTCTTTGATCTCTTGTATGCATGATTGCTTATAGCCTCGTATTTCTTCTCCGATATTTGAGTTTTGTTTGGCCAACTTGATCTATTTATCTTGCAATGGGAAGAGGTGCTTTGTAGTGGGTTCGATCTTACGGTGCTTAATCCCAGTGACAGAAGGGGAACCGACACGTATGTATCGTTGCTACTAAGGATAAAACGACGGGTTCTATTTGTACATAAATAGATCTTGTCTACATCATGTCATCGTTCTTATTGCATTATTCCGTTTCTCCATGAACTTAATACACTAGATGCATGCTGGATAGCGGTCGATGTGTGGAGTAATAGTAGTTGATGCAGGCAGGAGTCGGTCTACTAATCTTGGACGTGATGCCTATATAATGATCATTGCCTGGATATCATCATGATTATTTGAAGTTCTATCAATTGCCCAACAGTAATTTGTTTACCCACCGTTTGCTATTTTTCTCGAGAGAAGCCACTAGTGAAACCTACGCCCCCCCGGTCTCTTTCTTATATTAATTGCCTTTGCGATCTATTTTATTTGCCTTTTATTTTCAGATCTATTAAACCCAAAAATACAAAAATACCTTGCTGCAATTTATTCTTATTTATTTTATCTCGCGTTCCCGCGATCCAATCTATCATATTTTTATCACGTCCGTTTGCCAATTTCTGGCGCCGCTTTTACACGTCGGGTTGCGAGTATTTGTTATTCGTGTGCAAGTGTTGTTTATGTAGTGTTGCTTGGTTCTCCTACTAGTTCGATAACCTTGGTTTCATCACTGAGGGAAATACCTACCGGCGCTATGCTGCATCATCCCTTCCTCTTTGGGGAAATACCGACGTAGCTTCAAGCAGCATTAGACATGTGTCGGTTGTCCATTGACCCAGGGTCATTTTGGAAAAATCATGTCGGGTTGCCCTGGCTATAAATAGCCACCCCTTCCACCATAAATTTGTGGCTGCTTCGAGTTAGTGCATGGCTTTTGTCGTTTGAGAGCAACCCACCTCCAAAGCTTTTGAGAGAGAATCCTTGTGAGGACAAAACCCAAAACACCCAGAGCCCAAAGAGTGCTTGGCATCACTGAAGTCTTTCTGTTCCGTGTGACCCGAAGACTTATTACACTTGATGGTTCTGATCTTCTATTCGGTTTGGCTTCGCATTCTGAGCATTGATACATCTCCAACGTATCTATAATTTATGAAGTATTCATGCCATGTTTACAACAATTTTATATGGTTTTGGTATGATTTGAACGGAACTAACTCGGAATGACGTTGTTTTCAGCAGAACTACCGTGGTGGTGTTTTTGTGCAGAAATAGAAGTTCTTGAAATTGGACAAAACTTTTTGACGATTTCTTTGGAAGAAAAGAAAATACCGGAGCAAAGAACCACTGGAGGGGGGCCTGCTTCCCACAAGGCACCAGGGCGCCCCACCCCCCTGGCGCGCCCTGGTGGGTAGTGGGCTCCCTGAGGCCCATCTTCGTGTGAAACCGACACCAAAAATCCTATATATTTAGAAACCTCTGAAAGTTAACCAAGATTAGAAGTTTCGCCGCCGTAAGCCTCTGTAGCCACGAAAAACCAATCTAGACCCCGTTTGTGAGGAATTGGCACATATAATAGTTGGTTTGAAGTATTCATTCTCACAGACGACATTGAAACTAATCTAAAAGATATCTATATGTTTTGCATGGTAAATTGCAATGAGAATGCTTATGTTGCCAACTATAGAAAGATGGAAAAATTAATAGAATATAAAGGAATACTAATGAAAGGGTATATAATTCTACTTACCCTCCTATTGTCTCCCATGATGAAATAGGTGACGACAAGGAGCTCCCCATTCAACCAATCTCATCAATAAGAAGCTCGAAAAGACTAATTAAACCCAGACATGATGTGGTGAAGAAGAAGAAGAAGAAAAGAAGAAAGAGTAGAGGTAAAAAGGTATCTCTCCCAAATAATGGTGCTCCTATTATTGTTCTGCCTCATGAAATGAATCAAAAATAATTGTGGAAGATGATGCACTTGATGATGATATTGCTTCTTTGTCTTATGGCACAATGTCCGAAAGAACTATTGATGATGATTTTGTTATGCCTATTGCTTGTTGTGATGATTATGATTGGGAAGATAATGATACTTCTTATAATCTTGAAAATCTTTTTGGCACCAACTTAGGAAATTATGATGATAATAATTGTTATACTATTGGTGCTATTCATACTATTAATGATGAGAGTGATTATGCTTATGATATGCCAAGCCACAAGCTTGGGGATGTTATGTTTGATGAGAATGACATGTTTGAGAATTTATTTGCTGCAATTAATGTTTATCCCAAGCTTGGGGATGATATGCTTAATGAAGATGATCTTTTTAGTCCCCCTACTTTGAATAATCAAAATTCTTATGATGATTGCATGCCTCCTATTTATGATGATTGCAATATTTATGAAAGTGGGTTTGGAAGAGTGACAACTTTAGATAATATTCATACCACTATTTTGGAGGGTGTTGAATCTTATTATAATGATAAAAGTGGATTTGGAGAGGTCATGACTTTATTTACTAATGATTCCACTATTTTGGAAGAGGTTTCAGTTGACTATGATGAGAACAAAATTGCTACTTATGATGATTATTGTGATGTTACCTATGTTATAAAAAGTAGTGATCATTATTGTCATAATTTTGATTATCCTTTTACTGAACATTACTCTTTTAATGTGGAAAAAATTTATAGTATTCGAGTTTCATATGATACTCCCACTTTTATGAATGAGAAGAAATTTTCTTATGTGGAGAGTAATAAAAAAATTAATGCTCGTGGATCACGAAAAGAATGCTTTATGTGATATTTATATTGATGAATCCATTCATGATTCTACTGAGAATTATTATGAGAGAGGAACTTATGATTCATGATGCTCTCGTTATGTTTCAATTCTTTACTTTTATGCGAGCATCATTGAAATCATCAGGCCTAGCTAAAAAGGCATTAAATAAAAGCCCTTGTTGGGAGACAACCCAACATTTCTCCCTACTGTTTTTGTGTGTTCACATGATTAAGCTACTATATAAATCATGTTTTATAACAATTGTTTCAATAAAGTGCCAAGTAAAGCCTTTGGGATAGTGTGGATGATAGTTGACTTGATTATGTGCAAAAACAGAAACTTTTGCGCCCAGTCCAGGAATTTCTAAAATTCACTGGAACGTGCTTTTGCTCTGAAGTTTTTACAGACGATTGATATACAAATTACCTATTTTTTCCTAATTTTACAGAATTTTAGAGCTGCAAAAGTATGGTCATTGTTCAGATCATTACATGTTTGTTCTATTTTTGATAGATTCTGTTTTCAATGCATACTTTGCTTGTTTTAGTGTTTCCATAGCTTATATTAAGTGATAGAAATTGTGGAAATGACAAGGTACAATAGGCCTTATGTGGAAACAACTATGAATCTTGTCTTTGACAGTACCCAAGTGAATGGTTTGTTTCTTTATCATACTAACCTATCTCACGAAGTTTCGTTAAGTTTTGTGTGATTGAAGTTTTGGGTGAGATATCGATATGAGGAGAATAAGGAGTGACAAGACCCTAAGCTTGGGGATGCCCAAGGCACCCCAAGGTAATATTGAAGGAATATCCAAGCAACTAAGCTTGGGGATGCCCCGGAAGGCATCCCTCTTTCGCCTCCAACATTATCGGTAACCTCACTTGGAGCTATATTTTCATTCATCACATGATATGAGCTTTGCCTGGAGCAACATTTTATTTTATTAGGATTTGCTTGTTGTTATTTATAATAATTTTTTGCATATCTTACTTCAATTAAAGTGTTAAGTATAGCCTTTACCATTCTTATTTTGCAAGTCTGTATCTGGCTGTATGAAAACAGAAAGTTGCACGCTAGTGCATGAATTCTTGAGAAAAGTCAGAATGTTGATAAAATGTTAAAACTTTTTGCAAAATAAGATATGACAAATTTTCTACAGTGTGGCAAATTTTCAGAATTTATGGATCTAAAGAAGTATGAATCTTCTTGCATCCTTTACAAACTTTCCTATTTTGATAGATTGTTGTTATGTTTGCATTGTATGCATATGTTTGCTTGTTTAATGATTCTATTTGAGGATAGGAGGATTAAATATGCAGAGGCATTTAGTATGCAATGTTAAATTATAATTTTAGTGATTTGTTACAGTAGAGAATGATAAGGTGTTGCATTGGTTTATACTAACGTATCTCACGAGTTCTTGTTGAGTTTTGTGTGGATGAAGTTTTCGAGATATAGGGAAACCGTGATATAAAAGGACTTAAGGAGACATAAAAGCTCAAGCTTGGGGATCCCGAGGGCATCCCAAGATAGTATTTCAAGAAGTCTCAAGCATCTAAGCTTGGGGATGTCCCGGTAGGCATCCCACCTTTCTTCATCAAGAATTATCGGTTAGTATCGGTTGAGCCTAAGTTTTTGCTTCTCCACATGAGTTGTGTTATTCTTGGAATTTCATTTTTTTTGCTTGATGTTTTAATAAAATACTTAGATCTGGAAGTTTCTAAATAAGAGAGAGTCCTCAAATAGCTACTCATTTACTTAACTACTCGCTTGATCTTCACTTACATCTTTTTGAAGTAATTTGTCTTTACTCTTGTGCTTCACTTGTATCCTATGAGTAAATTGTTGAATAAATTGAATATCATGAAATTGAAATCATATGTTCATATCATGACTAGTAGTAGCTTCATGATACGTCTCCGTCGTATCTACTTTTCCAAACTCTTTTGCCCTTGTTTTGGACTCTAACTTGCATGATTTGAATGGAACTAATCCGGACAAACGTTGTTTTCAGCAGAATTGCCATGGCGTTATTTTTGTGCAGAATAAAAAGTTTTCGGAATGACCTGAAACTTCACGGAGCCATGTTTTGGAATTAATAAAAAATATTGGCGCAAGAATCAGCAGCAAGGGGCCCACACACTAGCAACAAGGGTGGGGGCGCGGCCTCCGACCTTGTGGGCCCCCTGGACCTCCACCGACCTTAACTCCAACTCCATATATTAACTTTTGGGGAGAAAAAAATCAAGGAGAAGGACTCATCGCGTTTTACGATACGGAGCCGCCGCTAAGCCCTGTTCTTCCTCGGGAGGGCAGATCTAGAGTCCGTTCGAGGCTCCAGAGAGGGGAATCAGTCGCCATCGTCATCATCAACCATCCTCCATCACCAATTTCATGATGCTCACCGCCGTGCATGAGTAATTTCATCATAGGCTTGCTGAACCGTGATGGGTTGGATGAGATTTACCATGTAATCGAGTTAGTTTTGTTAGGGTTTGATCCCTAGTATCCACTATGTTCTAAGATTAATGTTGCTATGATTTTGCTATGCTTAATACTTGTCACTAGGTCCCGAGTGCCATGATTTCAGATCTGAACCCTTTATGTTTTCATGAATATATTTGTGTTCTTGATCCTATCTTGCAAGTTATAGTCACCTACTACGTGTTATGACCCGGCAATCCCGGAGTGACAATAGTCGGGACCAATCCCGGTGATGACCGTAGTTTGAGGAGTTCATGTATTCACTAAGTGCTAATGCTTTGGTTCGGTACTCTATTAAAAGGAGGCCTTAATATCCCTTAGTTTCCAATAGGACCCCTCTGCCATGGGAGGGTAGGACAAAAGATGTCATGCAAGTTCTTTTCCATAAGCACGTATGACTATATTCGGAATACATGCCTACATTATATTGATGAACTGGTGCTAGTTCTGTGTCACCCTATGTTATAACCGTTGCATGATGAATGCCATATGACATAATTATCCATCATTGATCCATTGCCTACGAGCTTTTCACATATTGATCTTTGCTAAGTTACTTTTCCGTTGCCACTATTATGATTGCTACAATACTACTACTGTTACTTTTGACACTGTTACCGTTAATTCCATACTACTTTGCTAGTTAATACTTTGCTGCAGATATTAAGTCTTTCAGGTGTGGTTGAATTGACAACCCAGCTGCTAATACTCAAGAATATTCTTTGGCTCCCCTTGTGTCGAATCAATAAATTTTGGTTGAATACTCTACCCTCGAAAACCGTTGCGATCCCCTATATGTTTTGTTCGATATTCATTCAGGCAGGTACTTCGTTTTGCCTGCGGACATTCATGCATACCGGGAGGGGACACGATCCCCACCTCCTGAGCCAGAGCCATCACTTGATCCATATCAGGAGTCTATTTATTAGTGGGAGCCACAGGAGCTAGCTAACTTAGGCCAAAAGCCTAAACTTGGGGGAGTACGTATTTCTCACCGACATTACATTCATGTTCACAGACGCATTCTAGTTGTCGGTGCTCATACTTTTTCATTGTAATATCCATGTTAGTTTATTTCTTTTTCTCGCTTTCTTCTTGTGTGTTTGAAAAACCTTAAGAAAAACAAAAAAAGTTGTAGTTAGTTTACTTTCTATGCATGCTTAGTTTTAGAATTATAAGAAAACCCAAAAAGATTTCCTATTCTTATTTTGCTTGTTGGGAGTTTTCCCGTGTAAATAGTTTTTCTCATTCTTGTTTTACCTTCTTCAGAAAAACAAAAACTCCAAAAATATTTCAGTGTGTTTCTTTGAAATTCTTTTCTTTTCTTTGGGGGTCGAGCGGAGAAGACCACGATGAACATGTTGAGTGGCTCTCATATGCATTATTGTTGATCTAACAAAGAGCCCATATTACCTTGTCTTCTCCTTTGAATAAATGTTTGCAGATTCCATCTTAGTCCAATGCACGTGCACTCTTATTATTATCCACACCGTTCGGTCGTGCAAGTGGAAGGCAATAATGACGATATATGATGAACTAATTGAGATGAGGAAAAGCTGGTATGAACTCGGCCTATCTTGGTTTTGTAAATATGATTAGTTCATCGTTCCTGATTCAGCCTATTATGAATGAAACATGTTTGCAATGACAATTAGAGATTATAGTTACTCATGACATGCTTAATTAGCTAGGAGTTTATAATGGTTTACCTTGCGTGCCAACATGGAAATTAAAATGGTTGTGATGTAGTATGATAGGATGGTATCCTCCTTTGAATGATTCGAGTGGCTTGACTTGGCACATGTTCACGCATGTAGTTGAAACAAAATCAACATAGCCTCTACGATATTTATGTTCATGGTGATTTATATCCTAGTCATGCTTGCACTCAATGTTGGTTAATCTCAATGCATGTTTATGACTGTTGTCGCTCTCTAGTTGGTCGCTTCCCAGTCTTTTTCTAGCCTTCACTTGTACTAAGCGGGAATACTGCTCATGCATCCACTTCCATAAACCCAAAGTTGTTCCATATGAGTCCACCATACCTTCCTATATGCGGTATTTACCTGCCGTTCCAAGTAAATTTGCATGTGCCAAGCTCTAAACCTTCAAACAATAATCTGGTTTGTATGCTCGAATAGCACATGTACCTACTAGAGCTGTCAGTATCTTCCATGCTAGGTGGGTCATTCCCACGATGAGTGGACTCCGTTCATCATTCACGAGAAAATGGCTGGTAACCGGGATGCCCAGTCCCTTGCTCAAAGCAAATCAAATCAAAATAATTGCAAACAAAACTCCCCCAGGACTATGGTTAGTTGGACGGTACCTGTTGTTTCGGACCAGCCGTGGTGTGTGCTTGTTGGTGGTGGGGGAGTATAAACTTTACCATTCTGTTTGGGAACCACCTACAATGTATGTAGCATGGAAGATACCGAGATCTCTTAGTTGTTATATTGACAATGAAAGCATGCCGCTCAAAATATTATTCAATCTCTATTTTAAAACCCGAGCTCTGGCACCTCTGCAAATCCCTGCTTCCCTCTGCGAAGGGCCTATCTATTTACTTTTATTGCCGAGTCATCATCCTCTTATAAAAAGCACCAGTTAGAGAGCACCACTGTCATTTGTATGCATTGTTATTAATTTATATTGAGCATGACTGTGACTGGATCTCTTTTGCCATGAATTACAATGTCTAGTCAGTCCTTGATCTTCAGGGGTGCTCTGCATTTATGTTTTGTGGTCTCAGAAAGGGCTAGCGAGATACCATCTTGTTATATCATGTCATGATTCTTTTGAGGAAGTGTTGCCATCCGAGATTTATTATTACTGCTCGCTAGTTGATTATGCCATTGATATGAGTAAATGTGAGACCTAAAAGTTATTGTGAATATGGTTAGTTCATAATCTTTGCTGAAAACTTGAATGCTGACTTTAAATATTTGCAACAACAAGATCAAACAGAGTTTGTAAAAGTTTTTCTTTATCACTTTCAGTTTGTCAACTGAATTGCTTGTGTACAAGAAAAGGTTTAAGCTTGGGGGAGTTGATGCGCCTCCGTCATATCTACTTTTCCAAACTCATTTGCCCTTGTTTTGGACTCTAACATGCATGATTTGAATGGAACTAATCTGGTCTGACGCTATTTTCAACAGAATTGCCATGGTGTTATTTTTGTGCAGAATAAAAAGTTCTCGGAATGACCTGAAATTTCACGGAGCCAAGTTTTGGAATTAATAAAAAATATTGGCGAAAGAATCAGCAGCAAGGGGCCCACACCCTAGCCACAAGGGTGGGGGCGCGCCCACCCCCTGGGGCGCACTGTCCGACCTTGTGGGCCCCCTGGACCTCCACCGGCCTCAACTCCAACTCCATATATTCACATTTGGGGAGAAAAAAATCAAGGAGAAGGATTCATCACATTTTATGAAACGGAGCAACCACCAAGCCCTGTTCTTCCTCGGGAGGGCAGATCTCGAGTCCGTTCGGGGCTCCGGAGAGGGGAGTCCGTCGCCATCGTCATCACCAACCATCCTCCATCACCAATTTCATGATGCTCACCACCGTGCATGAGTAATTCCATCGTAGGCTTGCTGGACCATGATGGGTTGGATGAGATTTACCATGTAATCGAGTTAGTTTTGTTAGGGTTTGATCCCTAGTATCCACTCTGTTCTAAGATTGATGTTGTTATGATTTTGCTATGCTTAATGCTTGTCACTAGGGCCCGAGTGCCATGATTTCAGATCAGAACCCTTTATGTTTTCATGAATATATTTGTGTTCTTGATCCTATCTTGCAAGTTATAGTCATCTACTACGTGTTATGATCCGGCAACCTTAGAGTAAGAATAGTCGGACCACTCCCGGTGATGACCGTAGTTTGAGGAGGTCATGTATTCACTAAGTGCTAATGCTTTGGTCTGGTACTCTATTAAAAGGAGGCCTTAATATCCATTAGTTTACAATAGGACCCCACTGCCACGGGAGGGTAGGACAAAAGATGTCATGCGAGTTCTTTTCCATAAGCACGTATGGCTATATTCGGAATACATGCCTACAATATATTGATGAATTGGAGCTAGTTCTGTGTCACCCTATGTTATAACCGTTGCATGATGAATGCCATCCGACATAATTATCCATCATTGATCCATTGCCTACGAGCTTTTCACATATTGATCTTTGCTAAGTTACTTTTCCGTTGCCACTATTACGATTGCTACAATACTACTACTGTTACTTTTGCCACTATTACCGTTAATTCCATACTACTTTGCTAGTAAATACTTTGCTGCAGATATTAAGTCTTTCAGGTGTGGTTGAATTGACAACCCAGCTGCTAATACTCAAGAATATTCTTTGGCTCCCCTTGTGTCGAATCAATAAATTTTGGTTGAATACTCTACCCTCGAAAACTGTTGCGATCCCCTATACTTGTGCTAGTGTTTCCACGATTCCAAAAACTTAGTGTGATGTGCTAGGTTTCCGTGAATTTGATGATTGTTCTTTAAATTTGCACCTTGCGGATTCCACCATTAAGAAACCTATGAGAAGGGTTAATGATGTTCTTATTGTTGCAAATAGGAATTATGTGCCCGTAGATTTCATTGTTCTTGACATAGATTGCAATCCTTCATGTCCTATTATTCTTGGTAGACCTTTCCTTAGAACGATTGGTGCAATTAGATATGAAAGAAGGAAATATTAGATTCCAATTTCAATTAAGGAAAGGCATGGAACACTTTCCTAGGAAGAAAATTAAATTGCCTTATGAATCTATTATGAGATCCACTTATGGATTGCATACCAAAGATGACAATACCTAGATCTATTATTGTTTTTATGCCTAGCTAGGGGCGTTAAACGATAGCGCTTGTTGGGAGGCAACCCAATTTTATTTTTGTTTCTTACTTTTTGTTCCTGTTTAGAATAAATAATTCATCTAGCCTCTGTTTAGATGTGTTTTTATGTTTTAATTAGTGTTTGTGCCAAGTAAAACCTTTGGGAAGACTTGGGTGAAGTATTTAGGATCTTGCTGTAAAAAACAGAAACTTTAGCGCTCACGAGACTAGCTTCCATTTTTTACTGGAGAGTGCTTTCAGGTTGAATCTTTTTTCGGATGATTAATGTACAAATTACTCACGTCCACCAATTTATTTCGGAATTTTTGGAGTTACACAAGTATACGTTTGATACAGATTACAACAGACTGTTCTGTTTTTGACAGATTCTGTTTTTCGTGTGTTGTTTGCTTATTTTAATGAATCTATGGCTAGTATCGGGGGTACGAACCATAGAGAAGTTGGAATATAGTAGGTTTAACACCAATATAAATAAATAATGAGTTCATTACAGTACCTTAAGGTGGTGGTTTGTTTTCTTACACTAACAGAGCTCATGAGATTTTCTGTTGAGTTTTGTGTTGTGAAGTTTTCAAGTTTTGGGTAAAGATTTGATGGATTATGTTGGTGAGAACGACACCTATGGGATCACTAGGATCCCTTCTATAGTTGGCGGGTGCGGGGTTGTGCAAAGAGCAGGTCTAGGAGCCAGCACAAAGATCGTTTACCCAGGTTCGGGCCGCGAGGATGCGTAAAACCCTAGTCCTGCTTTGGTGTATGTATTTGAGTGTTCTTGAACTAGCTACGGTGCGTGTCTAGCCCAAAAGATCCGAATCCCTCTCCTGGTCGCCTCGGGCCTCCTTTTATAGGCAAAAGGGGTTGCCACAGTGGCACACAGGAGGTGGAAAGGTGTACAGTACACAAGCTTATCGCCTGTCATTACGGGACAAGACGCATTCAATGCGCCCCCTTAGGTGTCCTGTTCCTTTATTGGGGATAGCAATGGGGCCCGTCCCGTCCATCGCCGCCTCCTTGCTCCGACACGCGTCCAGGCCAGCGATGCATGCAGCGCCATGTAAGCTGGCACACTGCTGAGATGGCGTGGTGGTAGGGTCTTCACGAAGATTTGCATGCCACCACGTAGGTGCCTGCTGAGCTGGCCTGGAAGCTG
Source organism: Aegilops tauschii subsp. strangulata (assembly GCF_002575655.3). NCBI lineage: Eukaryota > Viridiplantae > Streptophyta > Magnoliopsida > Poales > Poaceae > Aegilops > Aegilops tauschii. The sequence goes on from NC_053039.3 coordinate 245,996,011, forward strand.
CATGTCGCCACACAGGTGCCTACCCAGCTGGTCGGGCTGGCAGCTGCATGAGAACGGTGGTGGAGCCTTGGCAGACGCGGGCCCGACTGCGGCCCCATAGGTGTCTTCGGCAAGGGCCTTGCCAGGGCCCCGGCAAGGGTCTTGCCGTGGCGTCGTGGTCATCCCCGGCAAGAGTCTTGCCAGGGGTCTCGTGGATTTCCTCGGCTAGGATCCCGCCGAGGATCGTCGTCTTCTAGTCCTCATCTAGTCTTGTGTGTTTAAGATCTTGACAAAGATCTGCATGCCACCACAGAGGTGCCTCCCAAGCCTTGGTTCCAATGTGGTTGTTCGTGGTGTTGGGACCCTTGGGCTCAAGGGTGGAGTGCTCTACTGGCGTTGGGCAAGTTGCCCCAGCAAGGTTCTTGCCGGGGCCGCGGAGGCCGCTCCGGCAAGGGCCTTGCTGGGGGAGTCCGCCTCGCCCTCCGGCTCTTCGCGTTTCTGGTCTTGGCGTTTCTTTGGTTGCCCTGTGCTCCGGCTTCCCTCTTTTGCCCTACTTAGTGTGGCCGTGGGCGCGGCTCCGACTGCCCGTGCACAAGTAAAGGGTTAAAAAGGAGTGCCCCTACTTTTGTACACCGACAGATTATGGAACAAGGTGTGGCAAGATCCTAAGCTTGGGGATGCCCAAGGCACCCCAAGGTAAAATTCAAGGACAACCAAAAGCCTAAGCTTGGGGATGCCCCGGAAGGCATCCCCTCTTTCGTCTTCATCTATCGGTAACTTTACTTGAGGCTATATTTTTATTCACCACATGATATGTGTTTTGCTTGGAGCGTCTTGTATGATTTGAGTCTTTGCTTTTTAGTTTACCACAATCATCCTTGCTGTACACACCTTTTGGGGGAGACACACATGAATCGGAATTTATTAGAATACTCTATGTGCTTCACTTATATCTTTTGAGCTAGATAATTTTGCTCTAGTGCTTCACTTATACCTTTTTAGAGCACGGTGGTGGTTTTATTTTGTAGAAATTATTGATCTCTCATGATTCACTTATATTATTTTGGGAGTCCTTTAGAACAGCATGGTAATTTGCTTTGGCTATAAAATTAGTCCTAATATGATAGGCATCCAAGATGGGTATAATAAAAACTTTCATATAGAGTGCATTGAATACTATGAGAAGTTTGATACTTGATGATTGTTTTGAGATATGAAGATGGTAAATATTAGTCATGCTAATTGAGTAGTTGTGAATTTGAGAAATACTTGTGTTAGAGTTTGCAAGTCCCGTAGCATGCACGTATGGTAAACGTTGTGTGGCAAATTTGAAGCATGAGGTGTTTCTTTGATTGTCCTCCTTATGAGTGGCGGTCGGGGACCAGCGATGGTCCTTTCCTACCAATATATCCCCCTAGGAGCATGCACGTAGTGCTTGGTTTTTGATGACTTGTAGATTTTTACAATAAGTATGTGAGTTCTTTACGACTAATGTTGAGTCAATGGATTATTCGCACTCTCACCTTTCCATCATTGCTAGCCTCTTCGGTACCGTGCATTGCCCTTTCTCACCTTGAGAGTTGGTGCAAACTTCGCCGGTGCATCCAAACCCCATGATATGATACACTCTATCACACATAAACCTCCTTATATCTTCCTCAAAACAGCCACCATACCTACCTATTATGGCATTTCCGTAGCCATTCTGAGATATATTGCCATGTAACTTTCCACCGTTCGTTTATTATGACACGTTTCATCATTGTCATATAGCCTTGCATGATCATGTAGTTGACATCGTATTTGTGGCAAGAACACCATGCATAATTTTTCATGCATGTCACTCTTGATTCATTGCCCATCCCGGTACACCGCCGGAGGCACTCATATAGAGTCATATTTTGTTCTAGTATCGAGTTGTAATCATTGAGTTGTAATTAAATATAAGTTTGATGATCATCATTAATAGAACATTGTCCCATGAGAAAAAAGAAAGGACTAATAAAAAAAGGCCAAAAAAAGGAGAACGGCTAAATAAATAAATAAAAGAAGGGACAATGCTACTATCCTTTTTTCCACACTTGTGCTTCAAAGTAGCACCATGATCTTTATGATAGGGAGTCTCTTATTTTGTCACTTTCATATAATAGTGGGAATTTTTCATTATAGAACTTGGCTTGTATATTCCAACGATGGGCTTCCTCAAATGCCCTAGGTCTTCGTGAGCAAACAAGTTGGATGCACACCCACTTAGTTTCTTTTGTTGAGCTTTCATACATGTATAGCTCTAGTGCATCCGTTGCATGGCAATCCCTACTCCTTGCATTGACATCAATTGATGGGCATCTCCCTAGCCCGTTGATTAGCCGCGTCAATGTGAGAGTTTCTCCTTTTTTGTCTTCTCCACACAACCCCCATCATTATATTCTATTCCACCCATAGTGCCATGTCCATGGCTCACGCTCATGTATTGCGTGAAAGTTGAAAAAGTTTGGGAATACTAAAGTATGAAACAATTGCTTGGCTTGTCATCGGGGTTGTGCATGATGAGAGCATTTTGTGTGACGAAAATGAAGCATAGCCAAACTATATGATTTTGCAGGGATAAGCTTTCTTTGGCCATGTTATTTTGAGAAGACATGATTGCTTAGTTACTATGCTTGAAGTATTATTATTTTTATGTCAATATTAAACTTTTGTCTCGAATCTTTCGGATCTGAACATTCATGCCACAATAAAGATAATTACATTGAAAATTATGTTGGGTAGAATTCCACATCAAAAATTTTGTTTTTATCATTTACCTACTCGAGGACGAGCATGAATTACGCTTGGGGATGCTTGATACGTCTCCAACGTATCTATGATTTTTGATTGTTCCATGCTATTATATTATCTGTTTTGGATGTTTAATGGGCTTTAATATACCTTTTTATATTATTTTTTTGGACTAACCTATTAACCAAAGTCCTAGTGCAAATTGCTGTTTTTTGCCTATTTCAGTGTTTCGCAGAAAAGGAATATCAAACAGAATCCAAGCGGAATGAAACCTTCGCGAGGATCTTTTTTGGAACAAACGCAATCCAGGAGACTTGGAGTGGATGTCAAGGAAGGAGCGAGGAAGCCACGAGGCAGGAGGGCGCGCCCCCCACCCTCGTGGGCCCCTCGCAGCTCCACCGACCTACTTCTTTCTCCTATATATACTCTTATACCCTGAAACCTTCGGGGAGAGCCACGAAACCTATTTTCCACCACCGCAACCTTCTGTACCTGTGAGATCCCATCTTGGGACCTTTTCCGGCGCTCCGCCGGAGGGGGATTCGATCACGGAGGGCTTCTACATCAACACCATAGCCTCTCCGATGATGTGTGAGTAGTTTACCACAGACCTTCGGGTCCATAGTTATTAGCTAGATGGCTTCTTATCTCTCTTTGGATCTCAATACAAAGTACTCCTCGATCTTCTTGGAGATCTATTCGATGTAACTCTTTTTGCGGTGTGTTTGCCGAGATCCGATGAATTGTGGGTTTATGAACTTGATTATCTATGAATATTATTTGATTCTTCTCTGAATTCTTATATGCATGATTTGATATCTTTGCAAGTCTCTTCGAATTATCGGTTTAGTTTGGCCTACTAGATTGATCTTTCTTGCAATGGGATAAGTGCTTAGCTTTGGGTTCAATCTTGCGGTGTCCTTTCCCAGTGACAGCAGGGGCAGCAAGGCACGTATTGTATTGTTGCCATCGAGGATAGTTTATATCATATTGCTTGAGTTTATCCCTCTATATCATGTCATCTTGCCTAATGCGTTACTCCGTTCTTATGAACTTAATACTCTAGATGCATGCTGGATAGCGGTCGATGTGTGGAGTAATAGTAGTAGATGCGGAATCGTTTCGGTCTACTTGACACGGACGTGATACCTATATTCATGAGCATTGCCTTAGATATCATCATAATTATGCGCTTTTCTATCAATTGCTCATTAGTAATTTGTTCACCCACCGTAATTCATGAGCATCTTGAGAGAAGCCACTAGTGAAACATATGGCCCCCGGGTCTATTTTCCATCGTATTAATCTCCTGTCAACTAGCTATTTCTGTCACCATTTATTTTGCAATCTATACAACAAAAATACCAAAAAAATATTTATCTTATAATCTTTATCAGATCTCACTTTTGCAAGTGGTCGTGAAGGGATTGACAACCCCTTTATCGCGTTGGTTGCAAGGTTCTTGATTGTTTGTGCAGGTACTAGGGATTTGCGTGTAGTATCCTACTGGATCGATACCTTGGTTCTCAAAAACTGAGGGAAATACTTACGCTACTTTGCTGCATCACCGTTTCCTCTTCAAGGGAAAACCAGCGCATGCTCAAGAGGTAGCAGACAGAGACAACGTAATCCTCGATAAGAGGCCTAAGTCCACTTCTTTCAAGCCAGCAGACGAAATAGTCAAATTTCAAGTTCACCCGACGGATCCTAATAAAACAACAACCATTGGAGCACAGCTGGATCCGACGGTCAACACCTCCCTAAGAGCATTCCTGCTCGAGAACTGGGACATCTTTGCCTGGCATCCCTTGGATATGCCAGGAATCCCACGCATACTGGCCGAACACAATATCAACATAATAAAGGGATTCAAGCCAGTCAAGCAAACACTGCGGCGATTTTCCGAACCCAAGCGGCAAACTATGGGGGAGGAGCTAGCCAAACTACTTGAAGCCAGGTTCATCAGAGAGATCAAACACCCGGACTGGCTAGCAAACTTGGTCATGGTGGCAAAGAAGGACAAATCCTGGCGCCTCTGTGTCGATTTCAAAGACCTCAACAAGGCCTGCCCTAAGGACCCCTTCCCACTGCCCCGCATTGACCAAATCATTGATGCAACTGCAGGACACGATTCACTATATTTCCTTGATGCATACTCCGGATACCATCAGATTAAAATGTAGGAATCTGATCAGGCCGCAACAGCATTCATTACTCCGTATGGGCCTTTCTACTTCAACACTATGCCTTTCGGACTCAAAAACGCCGGTGCCACTTACCAACGCATGATTCAAACATGCCTGGAAAAACAAATTGGCAAGACGGTGGAGGCATATGTTGATGATGTAGTCATCAAAACAAGACATGTCGAACCATTGGTGGACGACTTATGCCTTACATTCGACAACCTCCGAACATATGACATATGGCTCAATCCGGAAAAATGTGTTTTCGACATTCCGGCCGGAAAGCTCCTCGGGTTCATTGTTTCCAATAGAGGAATCGAAGCAAATCCGGCCAAAATCCGAGCCCTATCACAATTGGCAACACCAACAGACCTAAAGCAGGTCCAAAAACTAGCTGGGTGTGTGGCAGCCTTGAGCCGCTTTGTCTCCAGATTGGGAGAGAAGGCGCCGCCGCTCTATCGCCTGCTCCGACGTACCGACCATTTTGACTGGACGGACGCGGCAACAGTCAGGTTGGAAGCAATAAAAACTTTGTTAGTAAACAACCCAATCCTTGCCGCACCTAACATCCGCGAACCTATGCTACTGTACATATCTGCAACTCACCAGGTGGTGAGCGCTATACTCGTCGTCGAACGAGAGGAAGAGGGACACAAATTCCCACTCCAAAAACCAGTATACTATGTATCGGCGGTTCTCACACCATGCAAGCCCCGATACCCGCACTATCAAAAGATAGCGTATGTGGTTCTCATGGCATCCCGGATGTTGCGGCACTACTTCCAAGAGGGCTCGATCACGGTGGCCTCCGAGGTACCACTCAACGACATCATAAACAATCGAGACGCCACCGGCCACATTGCAAAATGGGCTATCGAGCTCTTACCATTTGAAATAACATACAAGCCACACCGAGCTATTAAATCTCAGGTGTTGGCTGACTTTGTCGCCGAGCGGACAGAAGCCGAACTCCCTAAAGAGTATGGCACATACTCCAACTGGGTGATGTAATTCGACGGCTCAAAAATGTTAGCCGGATTGGGGGCCGGTGTCATCCTAACATCCCCTACAGGAGACACAGTCTGTTATGTATTACAAATCATGTATACGGACTCCAATAACATAGACGAATATGACACTACTAGGAAAAGGGCTATAGATGGAATGGCCACTAATGGCGCACCAGACATGTGGTGCGCCACTACTATATAGCAGTGGCGCACCATGTGCTGGTGCGCCATTAGTGTCAAAGACACTAATGGCGCACCAGACACACGGTGCGCCACTAGTAACAAAAATTTTTATTTTTATTTTTCCAAACATACTAATGGCGCACCAGGGCACAGTGCGCCACTACTAGTTCTAACTAGTAATGGCACACCGGCCTCATAGTGCGCCACTACTATTTTTTTTGCAAAACTACTAATGGCGCACCAGTGTATAGTGCGCCATTTACTAGTTTAAACTAGTAATGGCGCACTGTTCCCCGGTGCGCCATTAGTGTATATTTCATGGACACTTGATCTCGATCCCCTCCATCTTGATCGCTATCCCACCTCGCCAGATCCGGTCCCCCTCGCCGCCGAGCACCCCCCGCACCCTCTACCCCGCTCCACCGGCCGCCGCCGCCGACCCCCCGCACCCTCCCCTGCTCCACCGCCGCCGACGACCCACCGCACCCTCCCCTGCTCCACCGCCGCCGCCGACCCACCGCACCCTCCCCGGCCCGCTCCACCACCGCCGCCGACCCCCCGCACCCTCCCCGGCCCGCTCCACCGTCACAAATGAATGCAACTAAAATTGCAAAAAAAACAAATTTGATTATATTTTCAAATAATAAATTTGATGATATTTTTTCATATTCATAAATATTTTCAAATAACAAATTTGATGATATTTTTTGAAAAATTATTACTATTTTTGTAAAAAATTATTACTGTTTCATATTCATATTCATTTTCTAAAAAATTATTAGATGCAACAAAAAATAATAATAATAAGTTTACTTATGGCGCACCTCTGGCTGGTGCGCCATTGCTATATAAAAAAAAGATTACTAATGGCGCACCGATCGTGGGCGTGCCATTGCTATGTAAAAAAAATTCTAATGGCGCACCGCTTCGGGGTGCGCCATTAGTAAGTTTCCCCCCTTAGCTAATTCCTCCCTCTCCCTCGCCAGTCCACCCGCGCGCTCACTTGACCCACGACGCCGCCGCCCCGACCACCGCCGCCCCCGCGCCCCCCACCACTGCAGCTCCCCCGCGCCGCCGCCCCCGCGTCTACCCGCCGCCCACCTCGTCTTCCACGCGCCAAATCAAGCGGCGGCCAGGTAAATCCCTCCTGACCCGCCGGCGTCCACCTCGACCTCCCTCCTCCCCTCCATTCCCGCCACCCCACATCTCTTTATGGCTCCGTTTGACGGACTCCTCCACCTTCCCTTCTCTCTGCAGGATCGGACGAACTCCATCATCGAGCAGAACCGGCGCGAGCTCCAGCCCTACCCACCTGCGTCCAGCGCAGGTATGCTCATCCCCTTCCCGCCCCTCCGGCTGCCGGCATCCGCCCTCCCTCTCCCTTGTCCCCCATCTCTGATTGTTCTCTTTTCCAGTATGAATCTTGCTTTTTGATGGTTTCTTCAACTGCAAGTTCATTGAATTTACAATGTGATTCACTGGTAGTTGTCAATGTGTAGGTTTTGTAGTTGTGCTGATTTTAAAATTGATGTAATTTACACGAAGATTTAACTGTGATAGTAACCCATGATGAAGAACAGCGACTGACCCAAATTGGGAATTCAGTCGACTGGCACCCACCAGTCCCTTTTTGGTATGCAATGGCTCAACATAGCAGAGTGGATGATCCATTGGGTTTTCAATCGACAACTACAGGTAGCCTGCTATAGTGGTGGATTTTCTCTAGCCTCGGCAGCAGCAGTCCAACAACAGATTCACCAAATGAGTTCCGATTAGCGGTCCTACCATGTAACTTCTAAATCACTTTAACGGGTGCACATGACTTTCCGATTCAAACTGCGGCTAATAATTGATCAAAGATGATAGAGTAACAACCAGATTGATCTGAATTCAATAACCGTCAGGAAAATTTTACTACATATACAAGAGATTGGAAGGATCTTGCAAGCCCTCCCTCAACACCTGAATACTCTGCACACATCAGCAGTGTACCTTGGTAATTTTACAAGTGGACATCCTCTTTGCAATCAGGTCGGCCGGTCATAGCCCTGTTCGTGGCCATTAACCGGCCTGATTTAAAGCCGCACCCTACGACCGTGTCATCGGTTTGGGACACTTCATGGAGTTTTGCTGCACAATTAACTGCGTGTGCTCATCAAAAGCTTAGTAATAATCATTGCTAGGAAAATTAGAATTTGATAAATTGCATGATAGTTGGCATGAGAAAAGGATAACTATGTTACATTCTGACTGAACTGCTTGGTCGCCTTTGTGGTTCAGGGCTGAATGATGTTGGCATATCCAGGTTTTCCTCGTGTGAAGCGGCTAGCAGATCAGTCTACATCCATCAACTTAGAGGGCTGCTATGCAGTTGTGTTTAGTGAAGTAGTTAGTGTACTGTACTTGCAATAGTTTGCTTGGTCTTTCTTTGGTTTCAGTTAAGTTATTGTCAGATTTTCCTCTCCATTGCTCTGAGTGGTGCTTGTGTTTCTACTTGCAGAAATGTACCATGAGTGGTACAATCTAATTTACTACTGCTGCTATATACATCAATGCTTTACTACTAGCCCATGAGTGGTGCTTGTGTTTCTACTTGCAGAAATGTACTACTTGGGAATTTTGTCAACTTGTGATGTTGCTGCTGTACCCCGAGAGGCCCTTGAGTTTGCCGAAATGTCGATTAACTTCCGTTCCGGCAAATTCGGGTACTCCATATGTCCTATTTTCAGCAAAGGTCATGCTGAAATTTTCCGTGAATTTTAGCATGACTTTGCTAAAAATAGGACATATGGGGCACTTGCGACTAATGCATGGGCCGGGGTATCTTAGTACTTAATTAAGTAGGATCAACTGCCTCTTGTGTTATACATATAGAAGTGTGATATCTACTCATAGTTATTACTAATGTCAGTTGCTCGTCATCGATAAACCATAATCTGGTAGGATGACCTACTAAAAAAGCCCATACCACATATTCTATTTGGATGGCCCTGCTAACCCTTGACCATAAATACTTGAGATGGATGTAGCAGGCTTAAAGAAAGAAATGTTTTTAGGCCAACTCCACTGGGCCTGGCTGAAAATGCACAAGTGTGCATGACTAACAATATTCTATTGTAAAGCTAAACAGGAAAGAGGAACCACTCATCCTAACCATTTGCTCTCAAAATTACCACTTCACTTCTTACTACTGAAAATCTTAGACCATCTCCATTCACCAATTGCTCAAACCAGTTCGAAGGGCGTGTTTTCACCACACTGTGGATTATCTTATTGGACCCAACAGAGATGATGTAGTTTTGAATTATGAACATAGGAAATGTCGTCATCGGACGACGAAAGTCCCCCGGGGGAGTGTGACTGGTGCCACGACGGTCGAGGTCTGTGCGACAGGCCTCACCTGGACGATGATCGGCGCTTCAACATTAAGCTCGAGGAGACCTTCGAAGTTGAAACGGTACACGACGATGACAAGTGTTTTTTTCATAATTAAGCATGACTTCAACTATTTCAACGTGTAATTTCATCTTTTACAATTCGAGTATAGTTTATCCCATGCCATGCAAGACGCTATGTCTTGGAGAGGATGGATTTTGAAGATCATGAAAATTTTGAAACGAAGAAAATTCACCTAAGGACACATCATGATGTGGATTTTGAAGTAAATCTGTATAATGCTGAGAGCGTAGCCCATTTTGGTTGCAAAAATTGGGAAGCATTTTGCAAGATGTATGGTTTTGATGAGGGTATGCTTGTCACCATGGATCTTGGTGATCCTGACATCGACCAAGACAATATGGACATTTGGGTCCTTGTTGATACGCCTCCAGTTCTACCGCTATGTGAGTTTCTCAAACATAGTTAATTATTAACTAATTTATATTGTTTATTTCAAAACAGTTGACAACTTATTTCCATTGACAGCTTATTTTGATTGTTCAAAAAATGTGCGGAACATGGTAGACAAAACCCTACACCGATGGCTCCGAGTTAACTTATCAGGAGAAAAATCATCTGGTCGGATTTTGTACTGATCTTGAGAATTACAATATCTACAATCAAACTCCTCAACATTATGGTCAATACGTGCCACTAGTGCACGTGTTGAACTACGGTAACTACCATGGAGATACCCTGGTAAGATTTTTTACTATTACGACATCCGTGCATCTTTTGCATACTTCTAAAACTAGTACATCATTGCTAACTATGAAGTTATTACTATGTTTTTCAACAGAGAATCCCAGAGGATTGTGTGCCTCATTTGATGTATCAGAATGGCAGCCTTCGTGTTTTGAACTTATATCCAGGTCCTCGTACGAATCTCAACTGTCCATACCGGATTTCTAGAAGAAGTGGAGACATGCTAATCAGAGAATGGAAAAAATGTATGGACAGTCGTAAGGAGGTTCTTGGAAGCAAAAGGAAGCGCCGCGCAAGAATTGGAGACAGGATGATCTCCATTCTCCATAATGGAGAGTCAGGGTCTATATTGTTTTATGCTATTTTACCTTAAATAGGGTATTTAGGTCCTGCCTAATACTGATGATCATGTGCTAAGAACAATTAAGTAGGGTTGGTTCGATGACTATCAGGATGATGATCGTATGACTTATTATTAATAACGAGTAGAAGTTGTATGATGATGATTAGTAGGACTTGTTAGGATTAGTATTACTTTCGACAAACTCGCTACTCGTGGTCTTGAGACTTGTAATGTTCTATCTTTGTTCGGTCTTTTGAATTCGGAGACTAATATGATGAATTGTATTCGGAGACTAATCTTCTATTGTATTCGATGAATCTGCTGTTGCTGTGTGGTGCTGTTTATATTCTCTCCAATAATATATTTTGTAATCTGTGCAAATATCAGAAAAGAAAAAAATCCCTAATATACATACTAATGGCGCATCACCCCAACGTGCGCCATTAGTATGCCAAAGGATACTAATGGCGCATCACCCCGCAGTGCACCATTAGTATGGCAAAGCACATGGGTAAATATGGCCCCTGGGAGGCATACTAATGGCGCACCGTGGCCTATACTAATGGCGCACTGCCTGGTGCGCCATTAGTATATCAGATACTAATGGCGCACCAGTGGTGCACCATTAGTAAAAAAATACTAGTGGCGTGGTACTAGTGGCGCACCAGTAGTGCACCATTAGTAGGCAAAACTGGTGTGCCACTAGTAGGCCTTTTCCTAGTAGTGTGAGGCACTACTGCATGGTCTCCGGATGGCCGTTTCTATGGGCATACAACGCCTCGAGGTGCCCGGGGATTCAAACCTTGCAATATCCCTAATAAATGGAGAATTCGATGCAAAAGATCCAAAGATGGCGGCTTACCGCAACTCCGTACTCAAAATATCAGCTCGGTTTGAGGGGCTCGAGTTCCATCACGTGGTCCGAGACAGTAATCAAGCAGCGGACATCCTTGCTCAAATGGGCACTAAACGCGACCCCGTCCCGCCTAACACCTTCATGGAAAGGCTTTTTAAGCCATCCGTGGTATGGCAGGACGAGAGCGTTAATACCAGTCCGGCGCCGATCTCACCCCCGGATGCCAAACACGATTCAGATATCATCGGGGGCTCGGGTACCGAATCAACGCCTTCCGCCCATGTAATCATGGTGGTAATCGCTCCATGGACCGAACCATTCCTGGCCTACCTTAATAGGTGGGAGCTCTCTGATGACCAGAATGAGGCTCATTGTATCGTTCGACGCTCGAAAGCCTACAAAGTTCATGAAGGAGAACTCTACAAGAAAAGCACTACCGGAGTTCTTCAAAGATGTATCTCCGAAGAGGAGGGGTGGCAGCTCTTGGCCGAAATACAGGCTGGCCTCCGCGGCCATCATGCCGCAGCCCGGGCCCTCATAAGCAAGGCCTTCTGTACAGGTTTCTTCTGGCCCACGACCCGAGCAGATGCACAGGCCCTTGTATAGCGCTATGTCGGATGCCAGCTTTTCGCCAATCAAAGCCATATGCTGCCCATAGCCCTAAGGACAATCCCCATTACCTAGCCTTTTGCAGTCTGGGGCCTAGACATGGTCGGACCCCTTAAAGGGGGGAGCCATAAGAAGAAATATTTACTAGTTATGGTGGATAAATCCACTAAGTGGATAGAGGCCAAACCAGTAAAAACGGCTGAAGTCGGACCGGTGATAGATTTTATCTCCGGTGTTGTGCACCGTTATGGTGTCCCACATAGCATAATTACTGACAACAACTCTAATTCACAGCCGGCGAGGTGAATCATTGGTGTGCTAATCTGGGTATCAAGCTCGATTACGCCTCCGTATATCACCCTCAAACAAATGGTCAGGTTGAACGGGCCCATGGCCTGATAATGAGTGGCATTAAACCCAGACTAGTGCGATCCCTAAAGGAGTCGGATAAACACTGGGTCGTGGAGCTCGACTCCGTACTCTGGGGGCTGCGAACCACGCCCAATCGCATGACCGGGTACACACCCTTCTTTATGTTGTACGACGCAGAGGCTGTCCTGCCCTGTGATATTATTCATGACTCACCTCGAGTGCGCATGTATGAAGAGAGAGAAGCCGAGCTCGATCGGCAGGACGATCTAGGTGGTCTGGAAGAGGAGTGCGATGTCGCATGAGCCTGTTCCGCATTTTGCCAACAACAGGCTCGAAGATACCAAAGCAGAGAAGTGCGGGCGAAGACATATAATGTCGGCGAACTCGTTCTACGCCTACCGGAGAAGAAAAAGGACAAGCTCGAGCCCAAATGGGAGGGTCCCTTCATTATAGATGAAGCTCTCACTGGAGGAGCGTATCGCCTTCGCAATGCATCAGATAATCTCTTAGAGCCGAACCCATGGAATGCGGCTCGGCTCCGAAGATTCTATGCCTAAGTCCGGACATATACCTCTGTTCGTTCCTTTTTAATTTTTTCCTTTTCTCGTTTTTTATACGATTTCTAGCGTGTGTTCGGGTAAGCCGCACACTTGAGGAGTATACATCTTTAAATGTACACACCCCACCACAACTGGGGGCTTCTCTCAATAGAAGCTTGTTATTATTTTGAGCATAGAGCTCACCATATATATGTGTCGTTTGCTCATATATGTCCTTTCTTCGCCATTATATGCACCTCTATGACTTAAGTTTTTGCCAAGGTGGGTTGCCTGGCTCCTGTGCTTATGCCCTACATTCTCGCTTGTTCAGCTAGGGCATAAAGGGAGCACCTCTGCAATTGTTACAACCGGGTCATCCGGACATGTACCTCAGACGGGTGAAGCCAAAAGCTAGCATTCTTAAGAGAATAATTGGTCGGCGAACAAACGACGAACGACCTTCGTGGCAATATATAAAGTCTCAAAATATAAAGCCTCTTGTGATTTTTAGCATCATAGCATAGGTATGCATAAACAACGCATGCTGACCCAGGGAGAGGAACCCTTAAAGGAACTATTCTCTCTGGATGATGTTTCTTACGTTAAAAAGTAATATAACATAACTTCCCGAATATAGCTTGTCTGTTCAAGCAACTATGACCAGATAGCCTGGTTTCCGAACATACTCGGTGTTTACCACAGGTATGGTATTCGGAAACACTCCAACCCTTGGGTTACGGAGGTCGAAGCGTAAGGTCTGCCATGACAATCTTTTACAATTCAGCCGGAGAGAAGTTTGATGATAAAGTGTATTGTTACATGGAATCACACGCCTACTCTTTATCTATACCATCTATCAGGCTGTCTACTTTACAGTCCTGTTGTGAAAATTTGGCGGCTGTCTTTACTTGGTCGTACACCAAGCTAACCGGAATTTCTTGTCCCTCTGGTCCCCGAGGTCCGACCCGGGCCATATGATTCGGATCAAGTACGGTATACCGCATTTTCACCATGGCCCAGGCTTCTCGTGCACCTTCTTGACATGCCGATGCCTTCCATAGCTCAAAACGAAGACGAGCTCCCTTGAATAAATTCACGAGCTCCTCCATAATTTCTGGAGGAGAATCAGATGGCCATAAATCCTTAGCCATGTTCCTCATTGCTTTCTGAGCTCGCTCGTGCACTTTGGATAGCTCTTGCAGCAAGTCGCCTTGAAATTCGGACACTTCTCCCTTGGACTGCCCAGTTAACAAACCTACAGGAACAAATCTCATAAAACTTTCCATCAGGGGACCATATGAAAGTTAGGTTTAAGGACATACTCCCTCCGTCCCATAATATAAGAGCGTTTTTACACTAGTCTAGTGTCAAAAACGCTCTTATATTATGGGACGGAGGGAGTACTAAATATGCCGCCTTTCAGCTTTCTGTTCTCCTTCAAGGCATCCGACAGCTGGGATCTTACGTCCTTTAGCTCTTCGGCTTGCTTGATGTTTGCATCCTGTAGTTTGTTCTTCTCATTAATGGTCCGTGTTAATACACGTTGACCAGCGGCTTCTTGCCCTTCGGCATGTTGTTTGTCTGCCTGAGCAGTCTTTAGCCTCTCCTCCAGCTGATCTGCTGATCCTGCTGTCGTGAACAAAACAATGCATATTTAAAAATCATTGTTGGCGCAGAATCGTATTCTTCGGACACTGTTGTGCTTACCATCTAGTGCCTTTTTGGATTTCTTCAAATTTTCAAGTTCGGCGGTGGTAACAGTTAGCTTGGTCCGACATTCTTCAAGCTCCTTGGACAACATGTTATTTTTCTCCGTGAGTACCTGATGATATAACGACCCTTAAATCAGTTGGGCCAACTGCTTCAAGTCTCGAGGGCTACTGACATATGATTATTGAATCTACTCAAAGTGTTTTACCCACATATCCTTTGAAAGCTGGTGGGTGGCTCCGGCAAGTCCATCCCGAGCAGCCCGGATATATGCATCCGCAGAGCTGAGGGCGTTGAACGCCCCTTCGGTGAAACTTGGGTCGCGCATGGCCTCTTTCCGCCGCCGATGATTCATTGCGCTCTCCACTTCGGAATTGGTGACAGATACATTATCTGAATCCTCCTGGAGATGACAATCCAGCATTGTGCCCGTATCAACCCTAGTCCTTGTGGCAGGGTCCAGGCCGGATTGGTCGATGCATGGCCGGCGATGTCCCGGATACAGTCCGGCGTATGCTCTTTCTAAAATATGGCCCAGCGGAAAACGTCACAATTCGGTCTATCCGCCGAGTGCATGTTAGAAACTATACCTCTTTGGTGAAGGCGGGGGCCCGGTAGTATCACCGTTTGCCCTTCTTTTCAAAGGCTCGCCCTGCGCGGGCGTCGCCTTCTTAGAGGATGCCTCTGATATAGCTCGACGAGACGAGTGTCGCCCCTTCGGAGCATGAGACAGTGCGGTGGGTGAGGCGCAATGGGAAAACTCTTTTGGAGGAGACGTCTCTTGGGTACTTACATGGGAGGAGGGGAGAAGGCCGGGGTAGTCGGCTATAATGGCCACTTCCGTGCTGTCGTAGCTCGCCCGATAAAAGACCCCCTCCTTAAGTTCTATAAATATATCCGGATCTTCTTCATATCCCGGATCCAGGTCTCGAACATGGTCCTTTGACTATGGAGCGGGGCTGTATACCCCCTCAACAACCTTTCTCCACTCCTATTAACAGTAGCCGGATTAAATTCGGCTAGCGTAACTCAGGAAAAAGATTGAGTGAGGCCAATAATAAAAAAAACTCACCCAGTCGATAGGGTTGTACATGGAAAAACCTTCCCGACATTTCAAGTGAGTGAAGTCTTCCTTCTCCCCTTTGTAAAGGTCAGCTAAGATGGTGGCTAGGGCGGCAAAATTGTCTGGACCCTTGCGTAGGCAACGGGATGCATCATCCTCCCCGTTGTAATTCCACATAGGAAAACCTCTAGATTGGAGCGGCTGAACGCATCGCGTTATTGAAATCGCCATTACCTCGATTATAGACTTCCCGGAGTTGGCAAGTACTCTGATCTTGCTTGCTAGCCTCTTGACCTCCGCACTGTCTTCTTCCCCGAGGCTTCGGGGACGCCAGCTGGTGCGCTTTTTTAAAGGAGCACTGGAGAATTCGGGGAGACCATGCCGGATTGGGTCTGGAAGTATGCCGTCTTCAATGTAAAACCATTCCGAGGGCCACTCTTCGGATGCCCTCTTCGGAGTGCCGGACAGGTATCCTGTCCCGGCTATGCGCCATACTTCGGCGCCACCCACCTCGAATATAGATCCCTTTTGCGAGCGGGGGACTAGGCAGAAAAATTTATGCCATAGCTCGAAATGAGCCTCACAGCCTAGAAACAGCTCGCAAAGAGCAACGAAGCCCGCGATATGTAGGATGGAGCCTGGCGTCAGATTGCGCAGTTGGAGGCCGTAATACTCCAAGATACCTCTGAGGAAAGGGTGGATAGGAAATCATACGCCTCTCAATAGGAAGGAAACGAAGCACACCCGCTCCTCTTTAGAAGGATGGGGGAAATTCTCCGCCAGGGCTTCGCCATTGAGGGAAGTTAATCCAGCCCGAACGGAGACTAGATCCGCGGGAGGAAGATATCCCTGCGTCTGAAGTTTATTTAGATGGGCGCGGGATACCGAGCAGCTTTCCCAGTCGCCTTTTTGAGGGCCGTGGGGGCGTGAGGAAGAGCTAGGAGTGCCGGCCATGTTTGGACAATTTCCTATGGCGAGTTCTAAGGATTTCTGCGTGGTGTGGAATGGCATATGAGATCTAATCTCCTTAAATAGACGCCTTCCCTGCGTGGTCGAGGGGTTATTTGTAAAAAACACCTAGTCCGTTCGCATTCATTTGACACATGGAAGCCAAGGCGACGACAACAAAGAATCAATAGAATATGATATTTAATTGCTACCTCTTGAGCACTGCGTTGGTTTTCCCTTCAAGAGGAAAGGGTGATGCAGCAAAGTAGCGTAAGTATTTCCCTTAGTTTTTGAGAACCAAGGTATCAATCCAGTAGGAGGCTACGCGCGGGTCCCTCATACCTGCACAATACAAATAAATCCTCGCAACCAACGCGATAAGGGGTTGTCAATCCCTTCACGGTCACTTACGAGAGTGAGATCTAATAGATATGATAGGATAATATTTTTGGTATTTTTGTGATAAAGATGCAAAGTAAAATAAAAGCAAAGTAAAAAAACAAAGGAAATAACTAAGTGTTGGAAGATTAATATGATGAAGATAGACCCGGGGGCCATAGGTTTCACTAGTGGCTTGTCTCAAGAGCATAAGTATTTTACGGTGGGTGAACGAATTACTGTTGACCAATTGACAGAATTGAGCATAGTTTTGAGAATATCTAGGTATGATCATGTATATAGGCATCACGTCCGAGACAAGTAGACCGACTCCTGCCTGCATCTACTACTACTAGTCCACTCATCGACCGCTATCCAACATGCATCTAGAGTATTAAGTTCATGAAAACAGAGTAACGCCTTAAGCAAGATGACATGATGTAGAGGGATAAATTCATGCAATATGATAAAAAACATCTTGTTATCCTCGATGGCAACAATACAATACGTGCCTTGCTGCCCCTACTGTCACTGGGAAAGGACACCGTAAGATTGAACCCAAAGCTAAGCAGTTCTCCCATTGCAAGAAAGATCAATCTAGTAGGCCAAACCAAACTGATAATTCGAAGAGACTTGCAAAGATAACCAATCATACATAAAAGAATTCAGAGAAGATTCAAATATTGTTCATAGATAATCTTGATCATAAACCCACAATTCATCGGTCTCAACAAACACACCACAAAAAGAAGATTACATCGAATAGATCTCCACGAGAGAGGGGGAGAACATTGTATTGAGATCCAAAAAGAGAGAAGAAGCCATCTAGCTAGTAACTATGGACCAGAAGGTCTGAAGTAAACTACTCACACTTCATCGGAGAGGCTATGGTGTTGATGTAGAAGTCCTCTGTGATGGATGCCCCCTCCAGCGGAGCTCCGGAACAGGCCCCAAGATGGGATCTCGTGGGTACAGAAGGTTGCGGTGGTGGAATTAGGTTTTTGGCTCCGTATCTGATTGTTTGGGGGTACGTAGGTATATATAGGAGGAAGGAGTACGTGGGTGGAGCAACAGGGGGCCCACGAGGGTGGAGGGCGCGCCCTGGCGGAGTGGGCGCGCCCCCTACCTCGTGGCCTCCTCTTTTGTTTCTTGACGTAGGGTCCAAGTCTCCCGGATCATAATCTTCCTAAAAATCACGTTCCCGAAGGTTCATTCCGTTTGGACACCGTTTGATATTCCTTTTCTGTGAAACTCTGAAATAGGCAAAAAACAACAATTCTGGGCTGGGCCTCCGGTTAATAGGTTAGTCCCAAAAATAATATAAAAGTGAATAATAAATCCCAATAATGTCCAAAACAGTAGATAATATAGCATGGAGCAATAAAAAATTATAGATACGTTGGAGACGTATCATTAATGTGGAGTCGAATTATCGTCAATCCGAAGTGTAATGGAGAACCCGCCTTGCAAAGCCGAAGACATAAAGCCGGATACTACGTCATCATTGAAGGCAAGTTTGGGGACTACTGAGGGAGTCCTAGATAAGGGGGGGGGTCCCCGGGCGTCCGGGCTATGTGACATGGGCCGGACTGATGGCCCGTGAAGATGCAAGATAGAAGACTTACCCCCATGTCCGGATGGGACTCTCCGTTGCGTGGATAGCAAGCTTGGCGAACGGATGTGTAGTTTCCTTTCTGTGTAAACCAACTTTGTACAACCCTAGCCCCTCCGGTGTCTATATAAACCGGAGGGGTTAGTCCATAGAGGCTAACACAAATCATACAGGCTAGACATCTAGGGTTTAGCCATTATGATCTCGAGGTAGATCAACTCTTGTAATCCCTATACTCATCAAAGTCAATCAAGTAGGAAGTAGGGTATTTCCTCCATTAAGAGGGCCCGAACCTGGGTAAACATCGTGTCCCCCGTCTCCTGTTACCTTCGATCTTCAGCCGCACAGTTCGGGACCCCCTACCCGAGAACGACCGGTTTTGACACCGACACGGACCCTACGGGTTTGAGAACTATGTAGACATGACCGAGACACATCTCCGATCAGTAACCAACAGAGAAACCTGGATCCTCATATTGGTTCCTACATATTCTATGAAGATCTTTATCGGCCCAACCGCAATGACAACATACGTCATTGCCTTTGTCATCGGTATGTTACTTGCCCGAGATTCGATCGTCGGTATCTTCATACCTAGTTCAATCTCATTACCGGCAAGTCTCATTACTCGTTCCGTAATGCATCATCCCGCAACTAACAAATTAGTCACATTGATTGCAAGGCTTATAGTGATGTCCAATACCGAGAGGGCCCAGAGATACCTCTCCGATACTCGGAGTGACAAATCCTAATCTCGATCTATGCCAACCCAACAAGCACCTTCGGAGACACGTGTAGAGCATCTTTATAATAACCCAGTTACGTTGTGACGTTTGATAGCACACAAGGTGTTCCTCTGGTATTCAGGAGTTGCATAATCTCATAGTCAAAGGAATATGTATAAGTCATGAAGAAAGCAATAGCAATAAAACTTAATGATCATTATGCTAAGCTAACGGATGGGTCTTGTCCATCACATCATTCTCCTAATGATGTGATCCCGTTCATCAAATGACAACACATGTCTATGGTTAGGAAACTTAACCAACTTTGATTAACGAGCTAGTAAAGTAGAGGCATACTAGGGACACTCTGTTTTGTCTATGTATTCACACATGCATCAAGTTTCTGGTTAATACAATTCTAGCATGAATAATAAAACATTTATCATGATATAAGGAAATATAAATAACAACTTTATTATTGCCTCTAGGGCATATTACCTTCATGAATATGGCCACTGATGATGATTTCCCCCTCTGATAGAGTGCCGAAACGGGGTCTAGATTGGTTTCTCGTGGCTACAGAGGCTTGCGGCGGCGGAACTTCTGATCTAGGGTTACCCCCGGGGGTTTTGGAATAATTGGCAATTTATAGGGCAAAGAGGGGGTGCGGGAGGCCACCGAGGTGGGCACAACCCACCGGGGCATGCCTGGGGGCCCAGGCGCACCCTAGTGGGTTATGCCCCCCTTGAGGCACCCCCTTGGTGCTGCTCTGGCCCATTGGATGTCTTCTGGTCCATAAAAAATCCACAAAAAGTTTCGCGGTGTTTGGACTCCGTTTGATATTGATTTCCTGCGATGTAAAAAACAAGCAAAAAAACAGCAACTGGCACTGGGCACTGGGTCAATGGGTTAGTCCCAAAAAATGATATAAAGTTGCTATAAAATGATTGTAAAACATTCAAGAATGATAATATAACAGCATGAATACTTTATAAATTATAGATACGTTGGAGACTTATCAGCTTCATGTCAATCAAAGGCCTCAAACCCAGAAGCCAATGCCCAGAATGCCAAGGATTCACATTGCTGCATCGACTGAGTGCTCCTTTGGTGTGCTCAGCTTCAGAAAGCACAACACTTTCTTTGATCGTGCCTAGAATTCATACAAGAAGCCACGTATATCTTCTGACAGATTCTGGAGCCACCTACAGCGCAGCTACTACAGTGCATTTTGTATGATCAAGACATGATTTTTCCTCAGAAGCGCCTCTGTTTTGATGCCATGGCTGGCCTACCTTGCCTTGAAGAGGCCCTTGACTGCTTTAGAGATGTTTTATTGTTGTCATTTGTTGACGACAAAGAACACTGGAATAAGCAGCTAATCCTCCAATTCTAGGCACCAGTGCATATATCTGGCTACAACAGGGATCCTAAGACGTTGGTCCTTGACTGGATGACAGGAGATCTTCATCATGAAGCCAATGCGCAAGATCTTCTCGAGCTCACATCCCTTCCCACTCTAGGTGATCTTTACGAGCCAGGTTGTCAAACCTACGAAAAAGAGGTGGATAGCATCTTTCAGAAGCCTGAGCCAAATATGAGTCGGATGCTCTCCATGATGAAGCCATTGCCTGCCAAAGCTGATTACCCCACTCACTTCTTCGTGAAGGACCTCGAGTATTTGCCCCGCACCATCTATTATTTACCGAGGCATACTCTGTGCCAGTCAAAGGGCATTCATCTTCTACCAAGCTTGAAAGCACCATGAAGACATTGGTCTTCTGTATCCTCAATGGCATTCGCTTCAACACTCATGATTTCTTCATCAGGCAGCTAGCTGCTTCTGGCATTGACCTGTTTGGTCAAAAATTATATGCACAATGGATTATGCATCTGATAAAGCTGCGCTCCACAGTCAACTATCAAGCTTTAGCTCGCAACCATTTTGTCTTTCTACCTGAAGTTGATGTGCCTCATGAAGTCATCTACCCTCAGGCCGACAAAGCACCCATTTTGTGAAGACAATGCTGCTTATCAAAGCTTCTCCGCTCCTCTTGAAGCCATTCATGTACCCAATACTGCTGCTCCTGGTCCACTTATTGGTCATATATGTCAACCTCATTGTGCAAACACAGAAGCAACCAGCAGCACAGTACCTCAGAGGGCTCAGAAGCGGGCTCGTACACTAACAGACAGAGAACTTATTGTCTCTCTATGTCAAAAGCAAGATAAGCATCATGATTGGCTGAAGCACCAGATGCAGAGCCTCCTTGTTGATGTTAATCGCATTCGTAACCTCTCAACCAAAAATGCTTTTGTTGCACATGAAACTAATAGGCGTGCTTGGAAGATCCTCGCACTGCTATGCTCTAAAGATGATCTCATTGTCGATGGCTTCATTGAGAACTTCAAGTTTGGCTCCAAGCCCCCAGAATCGGCTAAGTGGCGTGCTACACCTTCCATTGAAGACTCCAATTACTCATCATCTGCACCAACTGTTGTTGCTCGTGCGATCGATGAGGAAGACGATGCCACTTCCCCATATTTGGATTCACTGCACTTCAATGCTGCATCAGGTCCTACTGCACTGCCCAACACCACCATCGACCCTACTGCACCAACAACTTCTGCACCGCCTTCCGGGAACGCTTAGACACCCTATGTCTTCATTCCATTTTGGTCATTCGATGACAAAAGGGGGAGAAGCATATGGGTTGGTAGTCTTCAAGCGAGCATTTTGGGTCGGGTGCTATATTTTGTTTAAGTGCTACGATTCTCGTTTTTGAACATTTGCCGTTTTGAGTTGTAGACTTAAGTCCAGATGGGAAGTCTAGTACATTTGCTACTTTCGTTTTATGCATGTGACCAAAGTTAATATTATGCGCATGAAGTCATTCCACAGGCACCCATTTCTCAATGTGCATGTCATTATCTTCAAAATATTTATGTATGCACTTTGATTTGACTTCATGAACAGAGGGAGATCTCCACAAAGAAAACCTGCCATGTGCATTTGCATTCAAAAGCAAATTACTTATATGCACATCTTTAGGGGGAGCCCTCCAGTTTCATGAAACCAATGACCACGTCCTTTAACTTTCATATTTTTATCCCCATTGAAAATTTCAACCAATTTGTCATCAATCACCAAAAAGGGGAGATTGTGAGTGCATCTAGTGCCACCCCTAGTTGGTTTTGGAGTATTGACGACAAACTTGATTGAGGGACTAATTTGTTTGTGAGATTCACATGAGAAAACAAGTAGAGGTCCCTATTGATTCGGTTTACCCATCGCAGATGACCCCTAAAAATGTATGAAGAGATTGAAGACTTTGGTGGTTCATGAAGACATTTGAGTCGAAGATAATGACACGCAAAGACATTCGCTTAAAGACAATGGAGCGCGAAGACATAGTTTCTTTTGTAGTTTCATTCTTTATTCTTGAGTCATAGGAACCACCGAACTGTTAAGTGGGGTCGAGGTAAACAAAGTCAGAAAACTGACGTGATGCTCAACCCAAAATCCTATGTATTCGAGCAAAGACAAATGAGAGATAAGCTTATCCTGAGTTGGATGAGTCAGCTCTGCTTGTAGCCCAAGTCAAGGTGCTGCATGTGTTTGAAATCTGACCGTTGGACACTGATATGTCTCCAACGTATCTGTAATTTTTGATTGTTCCATGATGTTATATTATCATTCTTGGATGTTTTATAATCATTTTATAGTCATCTTATATCATTTTTGGTACAAACCTATTGACATAGTGCCAAGTGCCAGTTGCTATTTTCTGCATGTATTTTACATCGTAGGAAATCAATACCAAACGGAGTCCAAATGCAGCGAAACTTTTTGTGGATTTTTTTGGACCAGAAGACATCCAGTGGGCCGGAGAAGCGCCTAGGGGGTGCTCCGAGGGGAGCACAACCCACCAGGGCACGCCAGGAGGCCCAGGCGTGCCTTGGTGGGTTGTGCCCACCTCGGGTGCCCCTTGAACCGCTTCTTTGCTTTACAAATACCCCAATATTCCAGAAACCCTAGGGGAGTCGACGAAACTCAATTCCAGCCGCCGCAGAGTCCAGAACCACCAGATCCAATCTAGACACCATCACGAAGGTGTTCACCACTTCCATTGATGCCTCTCCGATGATGTGTGAGTAGTTCTTTGTAGACCTTCGGGTCCGTAGTTAGTAGCTAGATGGCTTCCTCTCTCTCGTTTGATTCTCAATACAATGGTATCTTGGAGATCCATATGATGTAACTCTTTTTGTGGTGTGTTTGTTGGGATTGGATTAACTTTGAGTTTATGATCATATCTATCTTTTTATCCATGAAAGTTATTCGAGATTCTTTGATTTCTTGGAGATCCATATGATGTAACTCTTTTTGCGGTGTGTTTGTTGGATCGGATGAACTTTGAGCTTATGATCAGATCTATCTTTTTATCCATGAAAGTTATTTGAGTTTCTTTGATCTCTTATATGCATGATTGCTTATAGCCTCGTATTTCTTCTCCGATATTTGGGTTTTGTTTGGCCAACTTGATGTATTTATCTTGCAAAGGGAAGAGGTGCTTTGTAGTGGTTTCGATCTTACGATGCTTGATCCCAGTGACAGAAGGGGAACTGACACGTATGTATCGTTGCTACTAAGGATAAAATGATGGGTTCTATTTCTATATAGATAGATCTTGTCTACATCATGTCATCGTTCTTATTGCATTACTCCGTTTCTCCATGAACTTAATACACTAGATGAAGGAAATATGCCCTAGAGGCAATAATAAAGTTGTTATTTATATTTCCTTATATCATGATAAATGTTTATTATTCATGCTAGAATTGTATTAACCGGAAACTTAGTACATGTGTGAATATATAGACAAACATAGTGTCACTAGTATGCCTCTACTTGACTAGCTCGTTAATCAAAGATGGTTAAGTTTCCTAGCCATAGACATGAGTTGTCATTTGATGAACGGGATCACATCATTAGATAATGATGTGATTGACTTGACCCATCCGTTAGCTTAGCACTACGATCCTTTAGTTTATTGATATTGCTTTCTTCATGACTTATACATGTTCCTATGACTATGAGATTATGCAACTCCCAAATACCGGAGGAACACTTAGTGTGCTATCAAACGTCACAACGTAACTGGGTGATTATAAAGATGCTCTACAGGTGTCTCCGATGGTGTTTGTTGAGTTCGCATAGATCGAGATTAGGATTTGTCACTCGATTATCGGAGAGGTATCTCTGGGCCCTCTCGGTAATGCACATCACTGTAAGCCTTGCAAGCAATGTGACTAATGAGTTAGTAGCAAGATGATGCACTACGGAACGAGTAAAGAGATTTGCTAGTAACGATTTTGAACTAGGTATAAGGATACCGACGATCGAATCTCGGGCAAGTAACATACCGATGTTGTTATGCGGCTTGACCGGTAAAGATCTTCGTAGAATATGTAGGAACCAATATGAGCATCCAGGTTCCGCTATTGGTTATTGACCGGAGATGAGTCTCGGTCATGTCTACATAGTTCTCAAACCCGTAGGGTCCGCACGCTTAACGCTCGATGATGATCGGTATTATGAGTTTATGTGTTTTGATGTACCGAAGGTAGTTCAGAGTCCCAGATGAGATCACGGACATGATGAGGAGTCTCTAAATGGTCGAGACATAAAGATTGATATATTGGATGACTATATTCGGACACCGGAATGGTTCCAATGTGTATCGTGTATTTATCGGAGTACCAGGGGGTTACCGGAACCCCCCGGGGAGTTATTGGGCCTCATGGGCCAATTGGTGGAAGAGAGGAGGCAGGCCAAGGTAGGGCGTGCGCCCCCCTAGCCCAAACCAAATTGGACTGGGGGGCCGGCCCCCCTTTCCTTCTCTCCTCCCTCACCTTCCCCCTTCTCCTTGTTGGACTAGGAAAGGGGGGACCGAATCCTACTTGGAGTAGGATTGCCCCCCCCCTTGGTGCGCCTCCTCCCCTTGGCCGGCCTCCTCCTCCCTCCCCCTTTATATACGTGGGAGGGGGGCACCCCAAAGGCACACCAAAGTTTCTCTTAGCCGTGTGCGGTGCCCCCTCCACAGAAACACACCTCGGTCATATCGTTGCAGTGCTTAGGCGAAGCCCTGCGCCGGTAACTTCATCATCATCACCACGCCGTCGTGCTGACGAAACTCTCCCTCGGCCTCAGCTGGATCAAGAGTACGAGGGACGTCCTCGAGCTGTACGTGTGCAGATCGAGGAGGTGCCGTGCGTTCGGTGCTTGATCGGTTGGATCACGAAGACGTTCGACTACATCAATCGCGTTACTTAACGCTTCCGCTTTCTATCTACGAGGGTACGTGGACACACTCTCCCCGCTCGTTGCTATGCTTCTCCTAGATAGATCTTGCGTGATCGTAGGATTTTTTTTAAATACTACGTTCCCCACCAGTGGCATCCGAGCCAGGTCTATGCGTAGATGTTATATGCACAAGTAGAACACAAAGAGTTGTGGGCGATAATAGTCATACTGCTTACCAGCATGTCATACTTTGATTCAGCAGTATTGTTGGATGAAGCGGCCCAGACCGACATTACATGACCGCATTCATGAGGCTGCTTCTACCGCCGTGCTTTGCACACAGGTGGCTAGTGGGTGTATATTTCTCCAACTTTAGTTGAATCGAGTGTGACTACGCCCGGTCCTTGTTGATGGTTAAAACAATAAACTTGACGAAAAATCGTTGTGGTTTTGATGCGTAGGTAAGAACGGCTCTTGCTAAAGCCCGTAGCAGCCATGTAAAATTTGCAACAACAAAGTAGAGGACGTCTAACTTATTTTTGCAGGGCTTGCTGTGATGTGATATGGTCAAGACGTGATGATATATAAATTGTTGTATGAGATGTTCATGTTTTGTAACAGTTATCGGCAACTGGCAGGAGCCATATGGTTGTCACTTTATTGTATGAAATGCAATCACCATGTAATTGCTTTACTTTATCACTACGTGGTAGCGATAGTCATAGAAGCAATAGTTGGCAAGACGACAACGATGCTTTGATGGAGATCAAGGTGTCAAGCCGGTGACAATGGTGATCATGACGGTGCTTTCGAGATGGAGATCAAAGGCACAAGATGATGATGGCCATATCATATCACTTATATTGATTGCATGTGATGTTTATCCTTTATGCATCTTATTTTGCTTAGTACGGCGGTAGCATTATAAGATGATTTCTCACTAAATTTCAAGGTACAAGTGTTCTCCCCGAGTAAGCACCGTCGCGACAGTTCATCGTGCCAAGACACCATGTGATGATCAGGTGTGATAAGCTCTACGTTCACATACAACGGGTGCAAGACAGTTTTGCACACGCAGAATACTCGGGTTAAACTTGACGAGCCTAGCATATGCAGATATGGCCTCGGAACACTGAGACCGAAAGGTCGAGCATGAATCATATAGTAGATATGATCAACATAGTGATGTTCACCATTGAAAACTACTCCATCTCACGTGATGATTGGACATGGTTTAGTTGATATGGATCACGTGATCACTTAGATGATTAGAGGGATGTCTATCTAAGTGGGAGTTCTTAAGTAATATGATTAATCGAACTTTAATTTATCATGAACTTAGTACCTGATAGTATTTTGCATGTCTATGTTGTTGTAGATAAATGGCCTGTGCTACTGTTCCATTGAATTTTAATGCGTTCCTAGAGAAAGCTAAGGTGAAAGATGATGGTAGCAACTACATGGACTGGATCCGTAACTTGAGGATTATCCTCATTTCTGCACAGAAGAATTACGTCGTGGAAGCACCGCTAGGTGCCAAACCCGCTGCAGGAGCAACACCAAATGTTATGAATGTCTGGCAGACCAAGCTGATGACTACTCGATAGTTCAGTGTGCCATGCTTTACGGCTTAGAACCGGGACTTCAACGACATTTTGAACGTCATGGAGCATATGAGATGTTCCATGACTTGAAGTTAATATTTCAAGCAAATGCCCGGATTGAGAGATATGAAGTCTCCAATAAGTTCTACAGCTGCAAAATGGAGAAGAATAGTTCTGCCAGTGAGCATATACTCAGAATATCTGGGTACCACAATCACTTGAGTCAGCTGGGAGTTAATCTTCTGGTTGATAGTGTCATTGACAGAGTTCTTCAATCACTGCCACCAAGCTACAAAAGCTTCGTGATGAGCTATAATATGCAAGGGTTGGATAAGACGATTCCCGAGCTCTTCGCAATGCTAAAGGCTGCGGAGGTAGAAATCAAGAAGGAGCATCAAGTGTTGATGGTCAACAAGACCACTAGTTTCAAGAAGAAGGGCAAAGGGAAGAAGGGGAACTTCAAGAAGAATGGCAAGCAAGGTGCTGCTCAAGTGAAGAAGCCCAAGTCTGGACCTAAGCCTGAGACTGAGTGCTTCTACTGCAAAGGGACTGGTCACTGGAAGCGGAACTACCCCAAGTATTTGGCGGATAAGAAGGATGGCAAAGTGAAAGGTATATTTGATATACATGTTATTGATGTGTACCTTACTAATGATCGTAGTAGCGCCTGGGTATTTGATAATGGTTCTATTGCTCACATTTGCAACTCGAAACAGGGGCTATGGATTAAACGAAGATTGGCTAAGGAGGAGGTGACGATGCGCGTGGGAAATGGTTCCAAAGTCGATGTGATCACCGTCGGCACGCTACCTCTACATCTACCTTCAGGATTAGTTTTAGACCTGAATAATTGTTATTTGGTGCCAGCGTTAAGCATGGACATTATATCTGGATCTTGTTTGATACGAGATGTTTATTAATTTAAATCAGAGAATAATGGTTATTCTATTTATATGAGTAATATCTTTTATGGTCATGCACCCTTGATGAGTGGTCTATTTTTATTGAATCTCGATAGTAGTGATACACATATTCATAGTATTGAAGCCAAAAGATATAAGTTTAATAATGATAGTGCAACTTATTTGTGGCACTGCCGTTTAGGTCATATTGGTGTAAAGCGCATGAAGAAACTCCATGCTGATAGGCTTTTGTAATCACTTGATTATGAATCACTTGATGCTTGCGAACCATGCCTCATGGGCAAGATGACTAAGACTCCGTTCTCCGGAACAATGGAGCGAGCAACAGACTTGTTGGAAATAATACATAATGATGTATGCGGTCCGATGAGTGTTGATGCTCGCGGCAGGTATCATTATTTTCTGACCTTCACAGATGATTTAAGCAGATATGGGTATATCTACTTGATGAAACATAAGTCTGAAATATTTGAAAAGTTCAAAGAATTTTAGAGTGAAGTGGAAAATCATCGTAACAAGAAAATAAAATTTCTACGATCTGATCGTGGAGGAGAATATTTGAGTTACGAGTTTGGTCTTCATTTGTAACAATGCGGAATAGTTTCGCAACTCACGTGTAGCGACCCGACCCAAAATCGGTCAAGTCTCTGTGTAGCTGTACCATCCCAAGCTCATGCTGGCACACACAGTACACTGATGCAAAGATTCAAAGTTCAATCACACATGAATTTATTACATGATTCTCATATCGAGTCTTTATTACAAGATAATAAATTTGGCCGAAGGCCAACTCATGAGAAATAAACTAAATAAAGCTGTGGAAGCATAGACGAATAGCGAGTCCATCCGACTCCATAGGGCAATCACCAAGCGTGGATCGTAGCCTCACTCCTGGTCGGAAAACTCCTCTGCAACATAAGACGTTGCAGCTGTGTAGGTTTGCATTTTGAATATGCCGGCAAGTCATGAAGAGAGAACAACAATAAAATTTCTAACACTATATGCAATTTGGCTGTGGGGCTCTAAGTTTTATGTTTTTGCGAAAAAGCCAGTTTTTCCATACAACAAAGACTTGTTTGCAATTACTACAAAATGTTGGTAGTTATTGAGATGGTTCCGCCAACCAATGTCTCATTCCCAATTATTAAATAACCCCCTCAATTAATTTATTAAGTTTAGTGTTGAGATATCCGAAATACTCCAAGTTCCAGAGGCTCAAATTGTCCGTAACCGAGGACACGGCTAATCGATTAGGTCTTCACTCTGCAGAGGTTTGTGCACTTTACCCGCAAGAATCGTTCCCTCCTTTTTAAGTCTTCGCGCTGCTTGGTGTTTGAAGATGGGACGAACGAAACAGGGTCTTCCGAAGAGTTCCTCTGGGCCACTGCCGGTGCCCATCCAATCCTACCATTCTTCTATATCTCGTAGCACCGTCCGGCCAGAGTCACGCCTAGGGTCGACCAAGCCAGAGCCCATAATGGCTTGTGGCTGCACAGGTAAGCTTCCGGTCAATGGGGTATCCATCCATCTCTTCGTGGCTGGGTGAAGCTTTCCGCAAGATGTCATGGCGCTTCTCCATGCATCCCGGCCATCCGCTGGTTTCTCCAGGGTGCCCGTCAACCGTCCTCCACCCAGTAGTGAATTTTGAAGTCCATCTTGAGCTTGACATCATGGGGTTGTCATCATCTTGACTCTCGCATCTCCCTTATGAATCACTCAACCAACCCCGTCTACTAAAGCATAGCAATCAACTACATCGTCCCGGGCATCGGTAACAAGGGAGAAGGGTTCATCCTACCTCATGATACTACTCAAGAACATAACTTAACAAAATTCTCCTACTGCATGCATGGTGGGGAGGTATAACTCTAATGCAATAAAATCATAGGTATTGTAAAAACATGATCAAATGACTTGCCTGGCCGACGGTCTTCGAAAGCTAGCGACTCGTAATAGCAGGCTTCGCACTCCGGGAATTCTACCAAGTCAAACAAGAGCACAAATAAGTATAGCACAATATAACATAACAGCAAGTTGAAGTAAAACACCCAAGCACTCAAACCAAAACCAAAGAAAAACTCGGAGAAAGCAAATCAAGGTTTTCATCATATGAAGCAACAACTAAGAAATAGTTTTACACAACTAAAACTTTTCTTAACAGAACCTAAGCATTGGTTTTGCTAACTAACAGAAGGGAAAACATCATACAAACTAGGAGCAAAAAGAATCACATCAAAAGCTATTGTAGAACTCCTATTATGCCTAAAACAATCCTAGCAAAGAAAATAAAATAAAAATTTTATTCTACTGTAAATAAAGTTCATCCTCTGTAGCTACAGAAACTAATCTAAAATAAACTATAACATAGTAAAAAAATAACTTACTAACTAGAACAGTAGGAAAACAGTAGCTTGCTAAATAAACAAGAAAAACTTGATTTCGACTAAAACTGTTTTTTAATTTAATCTAAAATACCCAAACAAGTTCCTACTGCTAGGCATGGTCGAAACTAAGCAGTAGCAAAAAGAATCACTAAAAAAATAATCCTAACTCAATTTATGGCAGAAAAACTAATCTGTCTAAAACTAATATAAAACTATTTCTAATAATTTAAACATGGCTAAACATATTTTCTACAGAAACTACAACAAATTTGCAAACTAACAAAAAAAGAAACAACTAAAAACAATAAACCTACTAAAAGAAATAGCAGAAACAAAAACAGAACTATTCTGCTAAAAACAGAAAATAAAACTAAAAGAAAAGGAAAACAGACGCGACTAGTCTATCCATCGCCTAGGCGTAAAATAACTAAGGTGCGCCCGCGGTTAACAGAAAGAAAAAAAACAAAACCAGCCGGTTCGATCTAACTGAACCGGCCACTAAACCGGCTTTTTTAAAAAAACGTACCCCTTCACTCTTCTAATCTAAGCCGTACAAGCGAGATCCAACGGTGGAGGGGAGCTAGTGCTTACAACGGCGGTCGACGGTGAGGTGGGCTCTGGCGTTGGTGGCGGGGGTGCTCCGGTGGTCCGGGGCGGCGGCAAAGTCATCGGGCGGGTGCGGCAGCTCGAGGGGAGGTCGGGGATGGAGTCAGTGGAGCTCGGGGGCGACTGTGGTGATCGGGGCAACAGCGGTGGCTCCCTGGTGAGCTGCAGCTCTGGCGAGCGGCGGTCAAGCTCGGGGGGACGGCTTCGGCGGTTCCTAGGCGACGAGAGGATGTCCGGGAGGTGCGAGATGAAGTGGCGGTGTGGGTGGAGTAGCTTGGATGGGCAGGGGGTTGCTCAACGATGGCAGAAACGGCGGCGAACCAAGGCGATGGCGGCGAGATGCATTCGGCGAGGGCGCGAGCTACGGGTGGAGTTGAGCTTAGGGTTTTAGGGGGATCGAGTGAGGAGGGAGCTGGGTTTATATAGGGCATCAACTTGGGCAAGGGGGCGTCTCGGGATCATGATCCCGAGAGGATCGGAACCGCGGCGGCGTCGGGCGTGCTCCGGGCGGTGTTTGCGTGCGTGAGAGGAAAGAGAAGGGGTGGGGCCAGCGCGTCGGTGAGAGAGAGAGGGGGGAAGGTGCGACGGGCGACCGAGGGGAAGAGGAATCGGGCGCGGGGCGCTGGGGGCAGGCCGGCTCGGGCGCTGGTGGGCTGCGCCTGGCCCGCTGGTTTGCGCTGCGCTCGGCGCTGGCTAGGCCGGTTGGCCTGGCTGGCGCCTGAGGTTTTTTTTGGAATTAAAGAGAAGAAGAAAAAAATAGAAAAAAATATATATTATTTTTATATAGGACTTATATATATCAAAATTCTCAAGGGAAATTATCCTACAACGTGGACATTTTTCCAGGGGCAAAACTCAAACTAAGAAAAACATTTTCTGGAAATCCCAAATAAAATTCAAATTTGAATTCAAACTTTTTGGCAATATTTTTCTTCTGTCATTTTTGGACTGTCATGTTTACTCCTCTCATACTTTTGCTCAAGTATTTGTCACGCATTGTTTGAAATAAATTCAACTGCCAATTTGAATCCAAATTCCAACAAACTCAAAAGCCTCTGAAATAATTCAAATGTCACTCAATTCAAACAATATGCATAGATGCTTAGCTATAATTGTAAAACATTCCAAATGGGAAATTTGGGATGTTACATCACGCCACCTGGAACACCACAGCGTAATGGTGTGTCCGAACGTCGTAATCGAACTTTATTAGATATGGTGCGATCCATGATGTCTCTTACTGATTACCACTATCGTTTTGGGGTTATACTTTAGAGACGACTGCATTCACGTTAAATAGGGCACCATCTAAATCCGTTGAGACGACACCATATGAATTGTGGTTTGGGAAGAAACCCAAGTTGTCGTTTCTTAAAGTTTGGGGTTGCGATGCTTATGTGAAAAAGCTTCAACCTGATACGCTCGAACCCAAATCGGAGAAATGTGTCTTCATAGGATACCAAAAGGAGACTGTTGGGTACACCTTCTATCACAGATCCCAAGGAAAGATATTTGTTGCCAAGAATTGATCCTTTCTAGAGAAGGAGTTTCTCTCGAAAGAAGTGAGTGGGAGGAAAGTAGAACTTTATGAGGTAATTGTACCTGCTCCCTTATTGGAAAGTAGTACATCACAGAAATCAGTTCCAGTGATTCCTACACCAATTAGTGAGGAAGCTAATGATGATGACCATGAAACTTCTGATCAGGTTACTACTGAACCTTGTAGGTCAACCAGAGTAAGATCCGCACCAGAGTGGTACAGTAATCCTGTTCTGGAAGTCATGTTACTTGACCATGATGAACCTACGAACTATGAGGAAGCGATGATGAGCCCAGATTCCGTGAAATGGCTTGAGGCCATGAAATCTGAGATGGGATCCATGTATGAGAACAAAGTGTGGACTTTGGTTGACTTGCCTGATGATCGGCAAGCCATAGAGAATAAATGGATCTTCAAGAAGAAGACCGACGCTGACGGTAATGTTACTGTCTACAAAGCTCGACTTGTTGCGAAAGGTTTTCTACAAGTTCAAGGAGTTGACTGCGATGAGACCTTCTCACCCATAGCGATGCTTAAGTCCGTCCAAATCATGTTAGCAATTGCCGCATTTTATGATTATGAAATTTGGCAAATGGATGTCAAAGCTGCATTCCTTAATGGATATCTTAAAGAAGAGTTGTATATGATGCAACCAGAAGGTTTTGTCGATCCAAAAGGTGCTAACAAAGTGTGCAAGCTCCAGCGATCCATTTATGGACTGGTCCAAGCATCTCGGAGTTGGAATATACGCTTTGATAGTGTGATCAAAGCATATGGTTTTATACAGACTTTTGGAGAAGCCTGTATTCACAAGAAAGTGAGTGGGAGCTCTGTAGCATTTCTGATATTATATGTGGATTCCATATTCTTGATCAGAAATGATACTAAATTTCCGAATGGCATAAAAGGATACTTGAATAAGAATTTTTCAATGAAAGACCGCTGTGAAGCTGCTTATATATTGGGCATCAAGATCTATAGAGATAGATCAAGACGCTTAATTGGACTTTCACAAAGCACATACCTTGATAAAGTTTTGAAGAAGTTCAAAATGGATTAAGCAAAGAAAAGGTTCTTGCCTGTGTTACAAGGTGTGAAGTTGAGTTAGACTCAATGCCCGACCACTGCAGAAGATAGAGAGAAAATGAAAGTCATTCCCTATGCTTCAGCCATAGGTTCTATCATGTATGCAATGTTGTGTACCAGACCTGATGTGTGCCTTGCTATTAGTTTAGCAAGGAGGTACCAAAGTAATCCAGGAGTGGATCACTAGACAGCGGTCAAGAACATCCTGAAATACCTGAAAAGGACTAAGGATATGTTTCTCGTTTATGGAGGTGACAAAGAGCTCGTCGTAAATTGTTACATCGATGCATGCTTTGACACAGATCCGGTTGACTCTAAGTCACAAATCGGATACGTATTTATATTAATTGGAGGAGCTATAAGTTGGTGCAGTTCCTAGCAGAGCGTCGTGGCGGGATCTACGTGTGAAGCGGAGTACATAGCTGCTTCGGAAGCAGCAAATGAGGGAGTCTGGATGGAGTTCATATCCGATCTAGGTGTCATACTTAGTGCATCAGGTCCAATGAAAATCTTTTGTGACAATACTGGTGCAATTGCCTTGGCAAAGGAATCCAGATTTCACAAGAGAACCAAGCACATCAAGAGACACTTCAATGCCATCCGCGATCAAGTCAAGGAGGGAGACATAGAGATTTGTAAGATACATACGGATCTGAATGTTGCAAACCTGTTGACTAAGCCTCTCTCACGAGCAAAACATGATCAACACCAAGACTCCATGGGTGTTAGAATCATTACTGTGTAATCTAGATTATTGACTCTAGTGCAAGTGGGAGACAGAAGGAAATATTCCCTAAAGGCAATAATAAAGTTGTTATTTATATTTCCTTATATCATGATAATTGTTTATTATTCATGCTAGAATTGTATTAAC
Organism: Aegilops tauschii subsp. strangulata; assembly: GCF_002575655.3. NCBI lineage: Eukaryota > Viridiplantae > Streptophyta > Magnoliopsida > Poales > Poaceae > Aegilops > Aegilops tauschii. The sequence goes on from NC_053039.3 coordinate 246,030,766, forward strand.
CAGAAGCTTAGTACATGTGTGAATACATAGACAAAAAGAGTGTCACAAGTATGCTTCTACTTGACTAGCTCGTTAATCAAAGATGGTTACGTTTTCTAGCCATAGACATGAGTTGTCATTTGATGAACGGGATCACATCATTAGAGAATGATGTGATTGACTTGACCCATCCGTTAGCTTAGCACTATGATCATTTTGTTTATAGCTATTGATTTCTTCATGACTTATACATGTTCCTATGACTATGAGATTATGCAACTCCCAAATACCGGGGAACACTTAGTGTGCTATCAAACGTCACAACGTAACTGGGTGATTATAAAGATGCTCTACCGGTGTCTCCGATGGTGTTTGTTGAGTTGGCATAGATCGAGATTAGGATTTGTCACTCCGATTGTCGGAGAGGTATCTCTGGGCCCTCTCGGTAATGCACATCACTATAAGCCTTGCAAGTAATGTGACTAATGAGTTAGTTGCAGGATTATGCACTATGGAACGAGTAAAGAGACTTGCCGGTAACGAAATTGAACTAGGTATAATGATACTGACGATCGAATCTCGGGCAAGTAACATAGATGACAAAGGGAACAACGTATGTTGTTATGCGGTTTGACCGATAAAGATCTTTGTAGAATATGTAGGAACCAATATGAGCATCCAGGTTCTGCTATTGGTTATTGACCAAAGATGAGTCTCGGTCATGTCTACATAGTTCTCGAACCCGTAGGGTCCTCACGCTTAACGTTCGATGACGCTCCATATTATGAGTTTATCCGTTTTGATGTACCGAAGGTACTTCAGAGTCCCGGATGAGATCACGGACATGACGAGGAGTCTCGAAATGGTCAAGACATAAAGATTGATATACTAGATGACTATATTCGGACACCGGAATGGTTCCAATGTGTATCGGGTATTTATCGGAGTACCGGGGGGTTATTGGGCTTCATGGGCCTATTGGTGGAAGAGAGGAGGCAGGCCAAGGCAGGGAGCGCGCCCCCCTAGCCCAAACCGAATTGGACTAGGGGGGCTGTCCCCCCTTTCCTTCTCTCCTCCCTCACCTTCCCCCTTCTCCTTGTTGGACTATGAAAGGGGGGGGGGCGAATCCTACTTGGAGTAGGATTGCCCCCCCTTGGTGCGCCTCCTCCCCTTGGCCGGCCTCCTCCTTCCTCCCCCTTTATATACGTGGGAGGGGGGCACCCCAAAGGCACACCAAAGTTTCTCTTAGCCGTGTGTGGTGCCCCCTCCACAGAAACATACCTCGGTCATATCGTTGCAGTGCTTAGGCGAAGCCCGGCACCGGTAACTTCATCATCACCGTCACCACGCCGTCGTGCTAATGAAAATCTCCCTCGGCCTCAGCTGGATCAAGAGTACGAGGGACGTCATCGAGCTGTACGTGTGCAGATGGCGGAGGTGCCGTGCGTTCGGTGCTTGATCGGTTGGATCGCGAAGACGTTCGACTACATCAACCGCGTTACTTAACGCTTCCGCTTTCGGTCTACGAGGGTACGTGGACACACTCTCCCCGCTCGTTGCTATGCTTCTCCTAGATAGATCTTGCGTGATCATAGGAATTGTTTTGAAATACTACGTTCCCCAACACTAGATGCATGCTGGATAGCGGTCGATGTGTGGAGTAATAGTAGTAGATGCAGGCAGGAGTCGGTCTACTAATCTTGGACGTGATGCCTATATAATGATCATTTCCTGGATATCGTCATGATTATTTGAAGTTCTATCAATTGCCCAACAGTAATTTGTTTACCCACCGTTTGCTATTTTTCTCGAGAGAAGCCACTAGTGAAACCTACGGCCCCCGGGTCTCTTTCTTATATTAATTGCCTTTGCGATCTATTTTATTTGCCTTTTATTTTCAGATCTATTAAACACAAAAATACAGAAATACCTTGCTACAATTTATTCTTATTTATTTTATCTCGCCTTCCCGCGATCCAATCTATCATATTTTTATCACGTCCGTTTGCCAATTTCTGGCGCCGCTACCCGAAAGGGATTGACAACCCGTTTTACACGTGGGGTTGTGAGTATTTGTTATTTGTGTGTAGGTGTTGTTTACTTAGTGTTGCTTGGTTCTCCTAATGGTTCGATAACCTTGGTTTCATCACTGAGGGAAATACCTACCGCCGCTGTGCCGCATCATCCCTTCCTCTTTGGGGAAATACCGATGTAGCTTCAAGCCGCATCAAAAGGAATTTCTGGCGGCGTTGCCGGGGAGGATCTTCAACATCTACTAGGTTCCTAATCACAAATCTCATCTCCTCGCAATTTACATTTTTTGCCATTTGCCTCTCGTTTTCCTCTCCCCCACTTCACAAAAATGTGCCGTTTTATTCGCCCTCTTTTTCGTTCGTCGTTTTCTCGTCAGATCTATCCTTTGCTTGCAATCATGAGCGATTTTGGTGTGGCACCAACAGATGATGGCCTAACTCCTAAGATTGGATGTACGGGCAATCTGGATACTAAAAATTTTATCTTGGGGCAAGGGAATGTTATGGGAAAAGAATGTATCCAAGAATATTTCAATTGTGTTGGGAATCTAAGTCTTGATGATGCTCCTATACTTAAACTACTAGATCTTATGCGGATGCTATTTCAGCACTAGTTCTAAAACTTGAAAGTAAATTTATCCGTACTCATCCTACTTTGCAAAGATTGTTTTTTGAGCTTCCCGTTATAAAGAATCCTGGGGCTAAAAAGTTGGCCACCCTTGTCCTTATGAATGAATTTGATTACATAATACGGGAAGCTAGGGAAATCTTTGTTTTTTATGGTATGGATCGTGAAAAACCCTTGATAGATGAAATTCTTTACAATATTGATTATGCGCTAAGGCACTTGCTTGGGGATAATAAAATCTTTGATGAGAATCTTAAAAAGGAAATCCCCGTTTTAGATATAATCCAACAAGTTTTCAATAATGTTAATCAACATCACTCTTGGATTGTTGCTGGAAATCAAAGGGGGTATGATGAAAATGACCTTAGGAATGCTAATGTCTCTATGGATAATATGTTTTATGTTGTATTTACAAAACCTCATGACAAGAATACACCTAAGTAAATTAATAACAAAGATGACAAAACTTAGATCCTTGCTTTATGCCTAGCTAAGGGCATAAAACTATAGCGCTAGTTGGGAGGCAACCCAATGAATAAAATTTATTTTTGATTTTTGCTTTCTGTTATTGAGTGTTTGCACAATTATGCTATTGTTATGATTGTGTTTTTTGTGTTTTAATTAGTGTTTGTGCCAAGTAAAGCCTTTAGGATCTTCTTGGGTGATAGTTGTTTGATCTTGCTGAAAAACATAAACTTTCGCTCTCACGAAAACAATCCTATTTTTTTACTATAGTGTGATAAAATACCAATTCTTTTTGCAGAAGATTAATATACAAATTGCTTTGGTCGTACTAATTTTTCAGAATTTTTGGAGTTTCAGAAGTATTTGAAATAGTCAGATTGCTACAGACTGTTCTGTTTTGGCAGATTTCTGTTTTCTTTGCGTTGTGTGCTTGTTTTGATGGCTCTATGGTTTTCTTTGATGAGTTTTTGCCATAGAAAAGTTGGAATACAATAGATATAATACAAAAACAAAATATGAATTGGTTTGCTACAATACTTATAGTAGTGATTTGCTTTCTTATACTAACGGATCTCACGAAGGTTTTGCTGAGTTTTGTGTGATTGAAGTTTTCAAGTTTTGGGTTATCTTACGATGGATGAAAGAATAAGGAGTAAGAAGAGCCTAAGCTTGGGGATGCCCTGGCATCCCAAGCTATTATCCAAAAGAGAGCAAGCGACTAAGCTTGGGGATGCCCCGAGTGGCATCCCCGCTTTCTTCTAACGACCATCGGTATTTTACTCAAAGCTATATTTTTATTCGTCACATACTATGTCTTTTGCTTGGAGCGTCTTGTATGATATGAGTCTTTGCTTGTTTTGTTTTGTGTTTTTAATCTTGATTCCTTGCTGGACACACCTATTTGAGAGAGCCAATATTATGCCATGACTTGCTAGAATTGCTCTCTATGCTTCACTTAAATTTTTATGAGCTATGGACTTGCTCTAGTACTTCACTTATATCTTTTTGAGAATGGTGTGCTTTAGTATTTTTGAAGAAATGCTCTATTGCTTCACTTAGATTTATTGAGGGTTAGTAAAAATTTCAAGAAATTCTCTCTTGCTTCACTTAAATTAATTTGAGAGAAAGAAATATTATGCTCGTGATCTTCACTTATATTTGTTTGAGCTTATCAAAAGCAACATATGAAAATTAGTTCCAAAGTGAGAGATATCCAAGAAGGATATAATAAAAACTTTCATGAAGATCATTGGACAAAATAAACTTGATTCTTAGTAATAGTTTTGAGATATGATGATGTGATATGTGAGTCATGTTGATGAGTAATTATGCTTTAGTAAGAATATTCGTCTTAAGGTTTGTGATTCCCTATGCAAGCATGAAAGTCAATAGTTATGCAATGAAATTATATCCTACTTGTGGTGCATTATTCGGTGTTAATTATGCTTAATGCTCTCTTATGAGATTATTCGTTTCTTGGTTGGTCGCTTCTCAATCTTTTGCTAGCCTTCATTTTGCACTAAGTATGATCACTACTTGTGCATCCAAAATCCTTTAAACCAGTTTTGCCACATGAGTCCACTATACCTACCTATATGCGGTATTCTTTTGCCGTCCTAAGCAAATTTGTATGTGCCATCTCTAATATTTAAAATAATTTTCTCTTTTGTGTGCTCGTACCGCTCGCGAGGCGGTGAGGGGTGGCTAATATTTTCCATGCTAGATGTGTTATTCTCACGATGAGTGTTTATTCACTTGTCATTGCACGAGAGTAAGGCAAAGGTAATAGGGATGCCCAGTCCCGAAATGAAAAATGAATTTACTTTATGTTGTCAAATAATAAATTCCTTGGAAAGTGTTGCTATGGAAGGCACCCGTGGATACGGTTAGACATGGAAAGTGAAAGTATGGTGGAAAAAGGAATAAACTTTAATTTCTGTTTGGGAACCGCCTATGATATATCTAGCATGGAAAGTGTTGAGAACTCTAAGTCGTTTTCGTTGGTGGGAAAAGTATGCCTCTCAAAAATGTTTTTATCTCTCAATTTTTGCTTTGAGCTCTGGCACCACTACAAATCCCTACTTCCCTCTGTGAAGGGCCTTTCTTTTACTTTATGCAATTTTTATTTTTAATTTGAGTCTCCATCTTCTCTTATAAAGCACCAACTAGGGAGCACTATGATCGTACTTGAGCATTGGGTGTAGTTAACATGCGAGTGTGTTTCATGAATGGATCCATGATCGAGCATGATGGGCTAGGGATAACTTATTTTAGCGTTGATATTTTGAAAGACATGGTTGCTTGTTGATATGCTTCACTATTTAAGTCTAATGTAAAAACTAGACTATTGCCTTGAACAATATAAAAGTCCAAATGTCCATGCTACAAAGAAAGAATATGAGATGGCATGTTAGGCAGCATACCACATCAAAAATTCTGTTTTTATCATTTACCTACTCGAGGACGAGCAGGAATTAAGCTTGGGGATGTTGATACGTCTCCAACGTATCTATAATTTTTGATTGTTCCGTGATGTTATATTATCATTCTTGGATGTTTTATAATCATTTTATAGTCATTTTATATCATTTTTGGTACTAACCTATTGACATAGTAACAAGTGCCAGTTGATGTTTTCTGCATGTTTTTTACATCGCAGGAAATCAATACCAAACGGAGTCCAAATGCAGCGAAACTTTTTTGTAGTTTTTTTGGGACCAGAAGACATCCAGTGGGCCGGAGAAGTGCCTGGGGGGTGCTCCGAGGGGAGCACAACTCCCCAGGGCGCGCCAGGAGGCCCAGGCGCGCCCTGGTGGGTTGTGCCCACCTCGGGTGCCCCCTGAACCGCCTCTTTGCTCTATAAATACCCCAATATTCCAGAAAACCTAGGGGAATCAACGAAAATCAATTCCAGCTGCCGCAGAGTCCAGAACCACCAGATCCAATCTAGACACCATCACAGAGGGGTTCACCACTTCCATTGGTGCCTCTCCGATGATGCGTGAGTATTTCTTTGTAGACCTTCGGGTCCATGGTTAGTAGCTAGATGACTTCCTCTCTCCCTTTTGATTCTCAATACAATGGTCTCTTGGAGATCCATATGATGTAACTCTTTTTGCGGTGTGTTTGTTGGGATTGGATGAAATTTGAGTTTATGATCAGATCTATATTTTTATCCGTGAAAGTTATTTGAGTTTCTTTGATCTCTTGTATGCCTGATTGCTTATAGCCTCGTATTTCTTCTCCGATATTTGGGTTTTGTTTGGCCAACTTGATCTATTTGTCTTGCAATGGGAAGAGGTGCTTTGTAGTGGGTTCTATCTTACGGTGCTTGATCTCAGTGACAGAAGGGGAACCGACACATATGTATCGTTGCTACTACGGATAAAACGATGGGTTCTATTTCTACATAAATAGATCTTGTCTACATCATGTCATCATTCTTATTGCATTACTCCGTTTCTCCATGAACTTAATACACTAGATGCATGCTGGATAGCAGTCGATGTGTGGAGTAATAGTAGTTGATGCAGGCAGGAGTCGGTCTACTAATCTTGGATGTGATGCCTATATAATGATCATTGCCTGGATATCATCATGATTATTTGAAGTTCTATCAATTGCCCAACAGTAATTTGTTTAGCCACCGTTTGCTATTTTTCTCGAGAGAAGCCACTAGTGAAACCTACGACCCCCCGGTCTCTTTCTTATATTAATTGCCTTTGCGATCTATTTTATTTGCCTTTTATTTTCAGATCTATTAAACCCAAAAATACAAAAATACCTTGCTGCAATTTATTCTTATTTATTTTATCTCGCATTCCCGCGATCCAATCTATCATATTTTTATCACGTCCGTTTGCCAATTTCTGGCGCCGCTTTTACACGTCGGGTTGCGAGTATTTGTTATTTGTGTGCAAGTGTTGTTTATGTAGTGTTGCTTGGTTCTCCTACTGGTTCGATAACCTTGGTTTCATCACTGAGGGAAATACCTACCGGCGCTGTGCTGCATCATCCCTTCCTCTTTGGGGAAATACCGACGTAGCTTCAAGCAGCATTAGACATGTGTCGGTTGTCCATTGACCCAGGGTCATTTTGGAAAAATCTTGTCGGGTTGCCCTGACTATAAATAGCAACCCCTTCCACCATAAATTGGTGGCTGCTTCGAGTTAGTGCACGGCTTTTGTCGTTTGAGAGCAACCCACCTCCAAAGCCTTTGAGAGAGAATCCTTGCGAGGACAAAAGCCAAAACACCCAGAGCCCAAAGAGTGCTTGGCATCACTGAAGTCTTTCTGTTCCGTGTGACCCGAAGACTTATTACACTTGATGATTGTGATCTTCTATTCAGTTTGGCTTCGCATTCTGAGCATTGATACGTCTCCAACGTATCTATAATTTACGAAGTATGCATGCCATGTTTACAACAATTTTATATGGTTTTGGTACGATTTGAATGGAACTAACTCGGAATGACGTTGTTTTCAGCAGAACTACCGTGGTGGTGTTTTTGTGCAGAAATAGAAGTTCTTGAAATTGGAAAAAACTTTTTGACGATCTTTTTGGAAGAAAAGAAAATACCTGAGCAAAGAACCATTGGAGGGGGGCCTGCTTCCCACAAGGCACTAGGGCGCCCCACCCCCCTGGCGCGCCCTGGTGGGTAGTGGGCTCCCTGAGGCCCATCTTCGTGTGAAACCGACGCCAAAAATCCTATATATTCAGAAACCTCTGAAAGTTAACCAAGATTAGAAGTTTCGCCGCCATAAGCCTCTATAGCCACAAAAAACCAATCTAGACCCCGTTTGTGCACCCTGCCGGAGGGGAAAATCATCACCGGAGGCCATCTTCATCATCCCGACAGTCTCCATGATGAGGGGGGAGTAGTCCACCCTTGGGGCTGAGGGTTTGTACTAGTAGCTATGTGTTTGATCTCTCTCTCTCTCTCTCTCTCGTGTTCTTGATTTGGAAGGATCTTGATGTATCAGGAGCTTTGTTAATATAGTTGGATCATATGGTGTCTCTCCCTCTCTATCTTGTTGTGATGAATTGAGTTCTACCTTTGAGATTTCACTTTTATCGGATTGAATTCTTTGTTGAATTTGAGAGCACTTGATGTATGTCTTGGCATTGAACTTGCAGATTCCCGAGGTGACATTGGGGTAATCTATGCATAGGGGTTGATGCATGTTTTCGTCCTTGTTTCTCCAGTAGAAATCTTGAGGCACTCTTTGAAGTTCTTTATGTTGGATTGAGTATTATGAATTTGAACTTGTTTGAAGCATATCGTATAATCAAATCACGGATACTCGTGGTGACATTGGAGTATCTAGGTGACATTAGAGTTGGTTGGTGTGTATCATATGGTGTTATTTTAGTATTAGCTCTTGGGCTGTTTGTGACACTTATAGGGATAGCTCGATAGATCGATCGGAAAGGATAACTTTGAGGTGGTTTCATACCCTGCAAACAATTTTGTCTTTTGTTCTCCGCTAGATAAGAAATTCAAGTGATTCTTCATCGCACGTTGAGGGATGGTTATATCATCCGATTATATTAGCATTGTTGATAGATTGCACTAGCGAAAGTATGAACCTGAGGCCTCATTTTCAAGCATTGCAATACTGTTTGTGCTCACTTTTTTTACTTGCTACCTTGTTGTTTTTTATTGTTCCTATTACAAAAATCAATATCTACTATCATTACTACACTTGTATCACCATCTCTTCACCGAAGTAGTGCACCTATACAATTTACCCTTGTATTTGGTGTGTTGGGGACACAAGAGACTCTTTATTATGTGGTTGCAGGGTTGTTTGAGAGAGACCATCTTCATCCTACGCCTCCCATGGATAGATAAACCTTATGTCATCCACTTGAGGGAAATTTGCTACTGTCCTACAAAACTCTGCGCTTGGAGGCCCAACACGAGTCTACAAGAACAAGTTGTGTAGTAGACATCAAGCTCTTTTCTGGCGCCGTTGCCAGGGAGGTGAGTGCTTGGAGGTATATCTTTAGATCTTGCAATTGGATCTTTTAGTTTCTTGTTTTATCACTACTTTGGTTTGTAAAAGAAAACTACAAAAAATTATGGAATTGAGGCTGCCTCATATTATTCGTCTTTATCATGTCTTTCTTGAAAATGATAGATCGGAAAATTGTGCTCAATTGATAGAAGAAGAATTCAATAAAATGTTTGACATAAATGATGAGCATGATTGCAATGTTGTTAGTATGAATTCTATGAATATTCAAAATAGCAATGACGATTGCACTAGTCATGATAAAAATGTTTCTTGTAAGCATGTCAATTTTTGTGGAGATGCGTAAAGTTTGTGAAGACGTGCCTTATAGGGATGATAGATTTTGTAGGAAGCATAAACATGATAGAACCAATTTTTTTTCTCAAATTGATAGATGCATTTGCTAAATGTTATGTTCTCTTTGTCCTATTACTTGTGAACTTTGCAATAAGGTTGGTCACCTTAATTTCCAATGCAAACTTTTTCATGATTGAATCATGGCCAAATATTGTTATGACTTGATCACGCTTGAACTTTATAATGAGCTTTCTGTATTTTTAGGGAGTGAGGAATTGACACATAGAATAGTTGGTTTGAAGTATTCATTCTCACAGACGACATTGAAACTAATCTAAAAGATATCTATATGTTTTGCATGGTAAATTGCAATGAGAATGCTTATGTTGCCAACTATAGAAAGATGAAAAAATCAATAGAATATAAAGGAATACTAATGAAAGGGTATATAATTCTACTTACCCTCCTATTGTCTCCCATGATGAAATAGGTGACGACAAGGAGCTCCCCATTCAACCAATCTCATCAATAAGAAGCTCGAAAAGACTAATTAAACCCAAACATGATGTGGTGAAGAAGAAGAAGAAGAAAAGAAGAAAGAGTAGAGGTAAAAAGGTATCTCTCCCAAATAATGGTGCTCCTATTATTGTTCTGCCTCATGAAATGAATCAAAAATAATTGTGGAAGATGATGCACTTGATGATGATATTGCTTCTTTGTCTTATGGCACAATGTCCGAAAGAACTATTGATGATGATTTTGTTATGCCTATTGCTTGTTGTGATGATTATGATTGGGAAGATAATGATACTTCTTATAATCTTGAAAATCTTTTTGGCACCAACTTAGGAAATTATGATGATAATAATTGTTATACTATTGGTGCTCTTCATACTATTAATGATGAGAGTGATTATGCTTATGATATGCCAAGCCACAAGCTTGGGGATGTTATGTTTGATGAGAATGACATGTTTGAGAATTTATTTGCTGCAATTAATGTTTATCCCAAGCTTGGGGATGATATGCTTAATGAAGATGATCTTTTTAGTGCCCCTACTTTGAATAATCAAAATTCTTATGATGATTGCATGCCTCCTATTTATGATGATTGCAATATTTATGAAAGTGGGGTTGGAAGAGTGCCAACTTTAGATAATATTCATACCACTATTTTGGAGGGTGTTGAATCTTATTACAATGATAGAAGTGGATTTGGAGAGGTCATGACTTTATTTACTAATGATTCCACTATTTCGGAAGAGGTTTCAGTTGACTATGATGAGAACAAAATTACTACTTATGATGATTATTGTGATGTTACCTATGTTATAAAAAGTAGTGATAAATACAGTCATAATTTTGATTATCCTTTTACTGAACATTACTCTTTTAATGTGGAAAAATTTTATAGTATTCGAGTTTCATATGATACTCCCACTTTTATGAATGAGAAGAAATTTTCTTATGTGGAGAGTAATAAAAAAACTATGCTCGTGGATCATGAAAAGAATGCTTTATGTGATATTTATATTGATGAATCAATTCATGATTCTACTGAAAATTATTATGAGAGAGGAACTTATGATTCATGATGCTCTCGTTATGTTTCAATTCTTTACTTTTATGCGAGCATCATTGAAATCATCATGCCTAGCTAAAAAGGCATTAAATAAAAGCCCTTGTTGGGAGACAACCCAACATTTCTCCCTACTATTTTTTGTGTGTTCACATGATTAAGATACTGTATAAATCATGTTTTATAACAATTGTTTCAATAAAGTGCCAAGTAAAGCCTTTGGGATAGTGTGGATGATAGTTGACTTGATTATGTGCAAAAACAGAAACTTTTGCGCCCAGTCCAGGAATTTCTAAAATTCAATGGAACGTGCTTTTGCTCTGAAGTTTTTACAGATGATTGATATACAAATTACCTATTTTTTCCTAATTTTACAGAATTTTAGAGTTGCAAAAGTATGGTCATTGTTCAGATCATTACATGTTTGTTCTATTTTTGACAGATTCTGTTTTCAATGCATACTTTGCTTGTTTTAGTGTTTCCATAGCTTATATTAAGTGATAGAAATTGTGGAAATGACAAGTTACAATAGGCCTTATGTGGAAACAATTATGAATCTTGTATTTGACAGTACCCAAGTGAATGGTTTGTTTTTTATCATACTAACCTATCTCACGAAGTTTCGTTAAGTTTTGTGTGATTGAAGTTTTGGGTGAGATATCGATATGAGGAGAATAAGGAGTGACAAGAACCTAAGCTTGGGATGCCCAAGGCACCCCAAGGTAATATTGAAGGAATATCCAAGCAACTAAGCTTGGGGATGCCCCGGAAGGCATCCCTCTTTCGCCTCCAACATTATCGGTAACCTCACTTGGAGCTATATTTTCATTCATCACATGATATGAGCTTTGCCTGGAGCAACATTTTATTTTATTAGGATTTGCTTGCTGTTATTTAGAATTTTTTGCATATCTTACTTCAATTAAAGGGTCAAGTATAGCCTTTTTGCAAGTCTGTATCTGGCTGTTTGAAAACAGAAAGTTGCACGCTAGTGCATGAATTCTTGAGAAAAGTCAGAATGTTGATAAAATATTAAAACTTTTTGCAAAATAAGATGTGACAAATTTTCTACAGTGTGGCAAATTTTCAGAATTTATGGATCTAAAGAAGTATGAATCTTCTTGCATCCTTTACAAACTTTCTTATTTTGATAGATTGTTGTTATGTTTGCATTGTATGCATATGTTTGCTTGTTTAATGATTCTATTTGTGGATAGGAGTATTAAATATGCAGAGGCATTTAGTATGCAATGTTAAATTATAATTTTAGTGATTTGTTACAGTAGAGAATGATAAGGTGTTGCATTGGTTTATACTAACGTATCTCACGAGTTCTTGTTGAGTTTTGTGTGGATGAAGTTTTCGAGATTTAGGGAAACCGTGATATAAAAGGACTTAAGGAGACATAAAAGCTCAAGCTTGGGGATACCGAGGGCATCCCAAGATAGTATTTCAAGAAGTCTCAAGCATCTAAGCTTGGGGATGCCCCGGTAGGCATCCCACCTTTCTTCATCAAGAATTATCGGTTAGTATCGGTTGAGCCTAAGTTTTTGCTTCTCCACATGAGTTGTGTTATTCTTGGAATGCCATTTTATTTTGTTTTGCTTGATGTTTTAATAAAATACTTAGATCTGGAAGTTTCTAAATAAGAGAGAGTCCTCAAATAGCTACTCATTTACTTAACTACTCGCTTGATCTTCACTTACATCTTTTTGAAGTAATTTGTCTTTACTCTTGAGCTTCACTTGTATCCTATGAGTAAATTGTTGAATGAATTGAATATCATGAAGTTGAAATCATATGTTCATATCATGACTAGTAGTAGCTTCATGATACGTCTCCGTCGTATCTACTTTTCCAAACTCTTTTGCCCTTGTTTTGGACTCTAACTTGCATGATTTGAATGGAACTAATCCGGACAAACGTTGTTTTCAGCAGAATTGCCATGGCGTTATTTTTGTGCAGAATAAAAAGTTTTTGGAATGACCTGAAACTTCATGGAGCCAAGTTTTGGAATTAATAAAAAATATTGGCGAAAGAATCAGCAGCAAGGGGCCCACACCCTAGCCACAAGGGTGCGGGCGCGGCCTCCGACCTTGTGGGCCCCCTGGACCTCCACCGACCTTAACTGCAACTCCATATATTCACTTTTGGGGAGAAAAAAATCAAGGAGAAGGACTCATCGGGTTTTACGATACGTGATACGTCTCCAACGTATCTATAATTTTTGATTGTTCCATGCTATATTATATTCTGTTTTGGACATTATTGGGCTTTATTATACACTTTTATATTATTTTTGGGACTAACCTATTAACTGGAGGCCCAGCCCAGAATTGCTGTTTTTTGCCTATTTCAGAGTTTCGTAGAAAAAGAATATCAAACGGAGTCCAAACGGAATGAAACCTTCGGGAACGTGATTTTCGGAACGAACGTGATCTAGAGGACTTGGACCCTACGTCAAGACATCAACCAGGAGGGCACGAGGTAGGGGGGCGCGCCTACCCCCCCAGGCGCGCCCTCCACCCTCGTGGGTGTTGGAAATCGTAGCATAATTTAAAAAATTTCTACGCTCACCAAGATGCATCTATGGAGTCTACTAGCAACGAGGGGAAAGGAGTGCATCTACATACCCTTGTAGATCGCGAGCGGAAGCGTTCCAATGAATGTGGATGACGGAGTCGTACTCGCCGTGATCCAAATCACCGATGACTGAGTGCCGAACGGACGGCACCTCCGCGTTCAACACACGTACGGTGCAGCGACGTCTCCTCCTTCTTGATCCAGCAAGGGGGAAGGAGAGGTTGATGGAGATCCAGCAGCACGACGGCGTGGTGGTGGATGTAGCGGGTCTCGGCAGGGCTTTGCCAAGCTTCTGCGAGAGAGAGAGAGGTGTTGCAGGGGAGGAGGGAGGCGCCCAAGGCTGTGTGTTGCTGCCCTCCCTCCCCCCCTTTATATAGGCCCCCTGGGGGGGGCGCCGGCCCAGGGAGATGGGATCTCCAAGGGGGGGGCGGCGGCCAAAGGGGGGAAGGGGTGCCTTGCCCCCCAAGGCAAGGGGGAAGCTCCCCCCTAGGGTTCCCAACCCTAGGCGCATGGGGGGAGGCCCAAGGGGGGCGCCCCAGCCCACTAAGGGCTGGTTCCCTTCCACTTTCAGCCCACGGGGCCCTCCGGGATAGGTGGCCCCACCCGGTGGACCCCCGGGACCCTTCCGGTGGTCCCGGTACAATACCGGTAACCCCCGAAACTTTCCCGGTGGCCGAAACTTGACTTCCTATATATAATTCTTCACCTCCGGACCATTCCGGAACCTCTCGTGACGTCCAGGATCTCATCCGGGACTCCGAACAACTTTCGGGTTTCCGCATACATATATCTCTACAACCCTAGCGTCACCGAACCTTAAGTGTGTAGACCCTATGGGTTCGGGAGACATGCAGACATGACCGAGACGCCTCTCCGGTCAATAACCAACAGCGGGATCTGGATACCCATGTTGGCTCCCACATGTTCCACGATGATCTCATCGGATGAACCACGGTGTCGAGGATTCAATCAATCCGTATGCAATTCCCTTTGTCAATCGGTATGTTACTTGCCCGAGATTCGATCGTCGGTATCCCAATACCTTGTTCAATCTCGTTACCGGCAAGTCTCTTTACTCGTACCGCAATGCATGATCCCGTGACTAACGCCTTAGTCACATTGAGCTCATTATGATGATGCATTACCGAATGGGCCCAGAGATACCTCTCCGTCACACGGAGTGACAAATCCCAGTCTCGATCCGTGCCAACCCAACAGACACTTTCGGAGATACCCGTAGTGCACCTTTATAGTCACCCAGTTACGTTGTGACGTTTGGCACACCCAAAGCACTCCTACGGTATCCGGGAGTTGCACGATCTCATGGTCTAAGGAAAAGATACTTGACATTGGAAAAGCTCTAGCAAACGAAACTACACGATCTTTTATGCTATGCTTAGGATTGGGTCTTGTCCATCACATCATTCTCCTAATGATGTGATCCCGTTATCAATGACATCCAATGTCCATAGTCAGGAAACCATGACTATCTGTTGATCAACGAGCTAGTCAACTAGAGGCTTACTAGGGACACGTTGTGGTCTATGTATTCACACATGTATTACGATTTCCGGACAATACAATTATAGCATGAATAATAGACAATTACCATGAACAAAGAAATATAATAATAACCATTTATTATTGCATGTAGGGCATATTTGCAACAGTCTCCCATTTGCACTAGAGTCAATAATCTAGTTACATTGTGATGAATCGAACACCCATTGCGTCCTGGTGTTGATCATGTTTTGCCCTAGGGAGAGGTTTAGTCAACGGATCTGCTACATTCAGGTCCGTATGTACTTTACAAATATCTATGTCTCCATTTTGAACACTTTCACGAATGGAGTTGAAGCGACGCTTGATATGCCTGGTCTTCCTGTGAAACCTGGGCTCCTTCGCAAGGGCAATAGCTCCAGTGTTGTCACAGAAGAGAGTCATCGGGCCCGACGCATTGGGAATCACCCCTAGGTCGGTAATGAACTCCTTCATCCAGACTGCTTCCTGTGTTGCCTCCGAGGCTGCCATGTACTCCGCTTCACATGTAGATCCCGCCACGACGCTTTGCTTGCAACTGCACCTGCTTACTGCTCCTCCATTCAAAATATACACGTATCCTGTTTGTGACTTCGAGTCATCCAGATCTGTGTTGAAGCTAGCGTCGACGTAACCCTTTACGATGAGCTCTTCGTCACCTCCATAAACGAGAAACATATCCTTAGTCCTCTTCAGGTACTTCAGGATATTCTTGACCGCTGTCCAGTGTTCCATGTCGGGATTACTTTGGTACCTTCCTACCAAACTTACGGCAAGGTTTACATCAGGTCTGGTACACAGCATGGCATACATAATAGACCCTATGGCCGAGGCATAGGGGATGACACTCATCTTTTCTATATCTTCTGCCGTGGTCGGGCATTGAGCCTTGCTCAATTGTACACCTTGCAATACAGGCAAGAACCCCTTCTTGGACTGATCCATACTGAACTTCTTCAATATCTTGTCAAGGTATGTACTCTGTGAAAGACCAATGAGGCGTCTTGATCTATCTCTATAGATCTTGATGCCTAATATATAAGCAGCTTCTCCAAGGTCCTTCATTGAAAAACACTTATTCAAATAGGCCTTTATACTTTCCAAGAATTCTATATCATTTCCCATCAATAATATGTCATCCACATATAATATGAGAAATGCTACAGAGCTCCCACTCACTTTCTTGTAAACACAGGCTTCTCCATAAGTCTGTGTAAACCCAAACGCTTTGATCATCTCATCAAAGCGAATGTTCCAACTCCGAGATGCTTGCACCAGCCCATAGATTGAGCGCTGGAGCTTGCATACTTTGTTAGCATTCTTAGGATCGACAAAACCTTCCGGCTGCATCATATACAACTCTTCCTTAAGGAAGCCATTAAGGAATGCCGTTTTGACGTCCATCTGCCATATCTCATAATCATAGTATGCGGCAATTGCTAACATGATTCGGACAGACTTCAGCTTCGCTACGGGTGAGAAAGTCTCATCGTAGTCAACCCCTTGAACTTGTCGATAACCCTTAGCGACAAGTCGAGCTTTGTAGATGGTCACATTACCATCTGCGTCCGTCTTCTTCTTAAATATCCATTTGTTTTCTATGGCTCGCCGCTCATCGGGCAAGTCAGTCAAAGTCCATACTTTGTTTTCATACATGGATTCTATCTCGGATTTCATGGCTTCTAGCCATTTGTCGGAATCCGGGCCCACCATCGCTTCTTCATAGTTCGAAGGTTCACCGTTGTCTAACAACATGATTTCCAGGACAGGGTTGCCATACCACTCTAGTGCGGAACGTGTCCTTGTGGACCTACGAAGTTCAGTAACTTGATCTGAAGCTTCATGATCATCATCATTAACTTCCTCCCCAGTCGGTGTAGGCACCACAGGAACATTTTCCCGCGCTGCGCTACTTTCCGGTTCGGAAGGGGTGACTATCACCTCATCAAGTTCCACTTTCCTCCCACTCAATTCTTTCGAGAGAAACTCCTTCTCTAGAAAGGACCCGTTCTTGGCAACGAAGATCTTGCCCTCGGATCTGAGGTAGAAGGTATACCCAATAGTTTCCTTAGGGTATCCTATGAAGACGCATTTTTCCGACTTGGGTTCGAGCTTTTCAGGTTGAAGTTTCTTGACATAAGCATCGCATCCCCAAACTTTTAGAAACGACAGCTTAGGTTTCTTCCCAAACCATAATTCATACGGTGTCGTCTCAACGGATTTAGACGGAGCCCTATTTAAAGTGAATGCGGCAGTCTCTAAAGCATAGCCCCAAAATGAGAGCGGTAAATCGGTAAGAGACATCATAGATCGCACCATATCCAATAGAGTGCGATTACGACGTTCGGACACACCGTTTCTCTGAGGTGTTCCAGGCGGCGTGAGTTGTGAAACTATTCCACATTTCCTTAAGTGTGTACCAAATTCGTGACTTAAATATTCTCCACCACGATCTGATCGTAAGAATTTTATTTTCCTGTCACGTTGATTCTCGACTTCACTCTGAAATTCCTTGAACTTTTCAAAGGTTTCAGACTTGTGTTTCATTAGGTAGACATACCCATATCTACTTAAATCATCAGTGAGAGTGAGAACATAACGATATCCTCCGCGAGCCTCAACACTCATTGGACCGCACACATCGGTATGTATGATTTCCAATAAGTTGGTTGCTCGCTCCATTGTTCCGGAGAACGGAGTCTTGGTCATCTTACCCATGAGGCATGGTTCGCACGTGTCAAATGATTCGTAATCAAGAGACTCCAAAAGTCCATCTGCATGGAGCTTCTTCATGCGCTTGACACCAATGTGACCAAGGCGGCAGTGCCACAAGTATGTGGGACTATCGTTATCAACTTTACATCTTTTGGTATTCACACTATGAATATGTGTAACATCACGTTCGAGATTCATCAAAAATAAACCATTGACCAGCGGGGCATGACCATAAAACATATCTCTCAAATAAACAGAACAACCATTATTCTCGGATTTAAATGAGTAGCCATCTCGAATTAAACGAGATCCAGATACAATGTTCATGCTCAAAGCTGGCACTAAATAACAATTATTGAGGTTTAAAACTAATCCCGTGGGTAGATGCAGAGGTAGCGTGCCGACGGCGATCACATCGACCTTGGAACCATTCCCGAAGCGCATCGTCACCTCGTCCTTCGCCAGTCTCCGTTTATTCCGTAGTTCCTGTTTTGAGTTACAAATATGAGCAACCGCACAGGTATCAAATACCCAGGAGCTACTACGAGTACTGGTAAGGTACACATCAATTACATGTATATCACATATACCTTTGGTGTTGCCGGCCTTCTTCTTGTCCGCTAAGTATTTGGGGCAGTTCCGCTTCCAGTGACCACTTCCCTTGCAATAAAAGCACTCAGTCTCGGGCTTGGGTCCATTCTTTGACTTCTTCCCGGTAACTGGTTTACCGGGCGCGGCAACTCCCTTGCCGTCCTTCTTGAAGTTCTTCTTACCCTTGCCCTTCTTGAACTTAGTGGTTTTATTCACCATCAACACTTGATGTTCTTTTCTGATCTCTACCTCAGCTGATTTCAGCATTGAATATACCTCAGGAATGGTCTTTTCCATCCCCTGCATATTGAAGTTCATCACAAAGCTCTTGTAGCTTGGTGGAAGCGACTGGAGGATTCTGTCAATGACCGCATCATCCGGGAGATTGACTCCCAACTGAGACAAGCGGTTATGCAACCCAGACATTCTGAGTATGTGCTCACTAACAGAACTGTTCTCCTCCATTTTACAGCTGAAGAACTTGTCGGAGACACCATATCTCTCGACCCGGGCATAAGCTTGAAAAACCAGTTTCAGCTCCTCGAACATCTCGTATGCTCCATGTTTCTCAAAACGCTTTTGGAGACCCGGTTCTAAGCTGTAAAGCATGCCGCACTGAACGAGGGAGTAATCATCATCACGTGATTGCCAAGCGTTCATAACGTCTTGGTTCTCTGGGATTGGTGCTTCACCTAGCGGTGCTTCTAAGACATAATCTTTCTTGGCTACTATGAGGATGATCCTCAGGTTCCGGACCCAGTCCGTATAGTTGCTGCCATCATCTTTCAGCTTGGTTTTCTCTAGGAACGCGTTGAAATTGAGGACAACGTTGGCCATTAGATCTACAAGACATAGTGTAAAGATTTTAGACTAAGTTCATGATAATTAAGTTCATCTAATCAAATTATTTAATGAACTCCCACTCAGATAGACATCCCTCTCGTCATCTAAGTGAAACATGATCCGAGTTTAACTAGGCCGTGTCCGATCATCACGTGAGACGGACTAGTCAAGATCGGTGAACATCTCCATGTTGATCGTATCTTCTATACGACTCATGCTCGACCTTTCGGTCCTCCGTGTTCCGAGGCCATGTCTGTACATGCTAGGCTCGTCAAGTCAACCTAAGTGTATTGCGTGTGTTCCGAGGCCATGTCTGTACATGCTAGGCTCGTCAACACCCATTGTATTCGAACATTAGAATCTATCACACCCGATCATCACGTGGTGCTTCGAAACAACGAACCTTCGCAACGGTGCACAGTTAGGGTGAACACTTTCTTGAAATTATTATAAGGGATCATCTTACTTACTACCGTCGTTCTAAGCAAATAAGATGCAAAAACATGATAAACATCACATGCAATCAAATAGTGACATGATATGGCCAATATCATTATGCTCCTTTGATCTCCATCTTCGGGGCACCATGATCATCTTCGTCACCGGCATGACACCATGATCTCCATCATCATGATCTCCATCATTGTGTCTTCATGAAGTCGTCACGCCAACGATTACTTCTACTTCTATGGCTAACGCGTTTAGCAACAAAGTAAAGTAATTTACATGGCGTTATTCAATGACACGCAGGTCATGCAAAATAATAAAGACAACTCCTATGGCTCCTGCCGGTTGTCATACTCATCGACATGCAAGTCGTGATTCCTATTACAAGAATATGATCAATCTCATACATCACATATATCATTCATCACATCTTCTGGCCATATCACATCACATAGCACTTGCTGCAAAAACAAGTTAGACGTCCTCTAATTGTTGTTGCAAGTTTTTACGTGGTTTGTAGGTTTCTAGCAAGAACGTTTTCTTACCTACGTATGACCACAACGTGATTTGCCAATTTCTATTTACCCTTCATAAGGACCCTTTTCATCGAATCCGTTCCGACTAAAGTAGGAGAGACAGACACCCGCTAGCCACCTTATGCAACTAGTGCATGTCAGTCGGTGGAACCTGTCTCACGTAAGCGTACGTGTAAGGTCGGTCCGGGCCGCTTCATCCTACAATGCTGCCGAAACAAGAAACGACTAGTAGCGGCAAGAAGAATTGGCAAACTCAACGCCCACAACTGCTTTGTGTTCTACTCACGCATAGTAACTACGCATAGGCCTGGCTCATGATGCCACTGTTGGAAATCGTAGCATAATTTAAAAAAATTCTACGCTCACCAAGATGCATCTATGGAGTCTACTAGCAACGAGGGGAAAGGAGTGCATCTACATACCCTTGTAGATCACGAGCGGAAGCGTTCCAATGAACGTGGATGACGGAGTCGTACTCGCCGTGATCCAAATCACCGATGACCGAGTGCCGAACGGACGGCACCTCCGCGTTCAACACACGTACGGTGCAGCGACGTCTCCTCCTTCTTGATCCAGCAAGGGGGAAGGAGAGGTTGATGGAGATCCAGCAGCACGACGGCGTGGTGGTGGATGTAGCGGGTCTCGGCAGGGCTTTGCCAAGCTTCTGCGAGAGAGAGAGAGGTGTTGCAGGGGAGGAGGGAGGCGCCCAAGGTTGTGTGTTGCTGCCCTCCCTCCCCCCCTTTATATAGGCCCCCTGGGGGGGCGCCGGCCCAGGGAGATGGGATCTCAAAGGGGGGGCGGCGGCCAAAGGGGGGAAGGGGTGCCTTGCCCCCCAAGGCAAGGGGGAAGCTCCCCCCTAGGGTTCCCAACCCTAGGCGCATGGGGGGAGGCCCAAGGGGGGCGCCCCAGCCCACTAAGTGCTGGTTCCCTTCCACTTTCAGCCCACGGGGTCCTCCGGGATAGGTGGCCCCACCCGGTGGACCCCCGGGACCCTTCCGGTGGTCCCGGTACAATACCGGTAACCCCCGAAACTTTCCCGGTGGCCGAAACTTGACTTCCTATATATAATTCTTCACCTCCGGACCATTCCGGAACCTCTCGTGACGTCCGGGATCTCATCCGGGACTTCGAACAACTTTCGGGTTTCCGCATACATATATCTCTACAACCCTAGCGTCACCGAACCTTAAGTGTGTAGACCCTATGGGTTCGGGAGACATGCAGACATGACCGAGACGCCTCTCCGGTTAATAACCAACAGCGGGATCTGGATACCCATGTTGGCTCCCACATGTTCCATGATGATCTCATCGGATGAACCACGGTGTCGAGGATTCAATCAATCCGTATGCAATTCCCTTTATCAATCGGTATGTTACTTGCCCGAGACTCGATCGTCGGTATCCCAATACCTTGTTCAATCTCCTTACCGGCAAGTCTCTTTACTCGTACCACAATGCATGATCCCGTGACTAACGCCTTAGTCACATTGAGCTCGTTATGATGATGCATTACCGAGTGGGCCCAGAGATACCTCTCCGTCACACGGAGTGACAAATCCCAGTCTCGATCCGTGCCAACCCAACAGACACTTTCGGAGATACCCGTAGTGCACCTTTATAGTCACCCAGTTATGTTGTGACGTTTGGCACACCCAAAGCACTCCTACGGTATCCGGGAGTTGCACGATCTCATCGTCTAAGGAAAAGATACTTGACATTGGAAAAGCTCTAGCAAACGAAACTACACGATCTTTTATGCTATGCTTAGGATTGGGTCTTGTCCATCACATCATTCTCCTAATGAT
This sequence comes from Aegilops tauschii subsp. strangulata, assembly GCF_002575655.3. Taxonomy (NCBI): domain Eukaryota; kingdom Viridiplantae; phylum Streptophyta; class Magnoliopsida; order Poales; family Poaceae; genus Aegilops; species Aegilops tauschii. Next base: position 246,052,825 of record NC_053039.3, read on the forward strand.
GTGATCCCGTTATCAATGACATCCAATGTCCATAGTCAGGAAACCATGACTATCTGTTGATCAACGAGCTAGTCAACTAGAGGCTTACTAGGGACACGTTGTGGTCTATGTATTCACACATGTATTACGATTTCCGAACAATACAATTATAGCATGAATAATAGACAATTACCATGAACAAAGAAACATAATAATAACCATTTATTATTGCCTCTAGGGCATATTTCCAACAGTGGGCCCCTGTTGCTCCACCGACATACTCCTTCCTCCTATATATATTTACGTACCCCCAAACTACCAGATACAGAGCCAAAAACCTAATTCCACCGCCGCAACCTTCTGTACCCGTGAGATCCCATCTTGGGGCCTGTTCCGGAGCTCCGCCGGAGGGGGCATCGATCACAGAGGGCTTCTACATCAACACCATAGCCTCTCCGATGATGTGTGAGTAGTTTACTTCAGACCTTCGGGTCCATAGTTATTAGCTAGATGGCTTCTTATCTCTTTTTGGATCTCAATACAATGTTCTCCCCCTCTCTCGTGGAGATCTATTCGATGTAATCTTCTTTTGCGGTGTGTTTGTTGAGACCGATGAATTGTGGGTTTATGATCAAGTTTATCTATGAACAATATTTGAATCTTCTCTGAATTCTTTTATGTATGATTGGTTATCTTTGCAAGTCTCTTCGAATTATCAGTTTGGTTTGGCCTACTAGATTGATCTTTCTTGCAATGGGAGAAGTGCTTAGCTTTGTGTTCAATCTTGCGGTGTCCTTTCCCAGTGACAGTAGGGGCAGCAAGGCACGTATTGTATTGTTGCCATCGAGGATAACAAGATGGGGTTTATATCATATTGCATGAGTTTATCCCTCTAAATCATGTCATCTTGCTTAAAGCGTTACTCTGTTCTTAGGAACTTAATACTCTAGATGCATGCTGGATAGCGGTCGATGTGTGGAGTAATAGTAGTAGATGCAGGCAGGAGTCGGTCTACTTGTCTCGGACGTGATGCCTATATACATGATCATACCTAGATATTCTCATAACTATGCTCAATTCTGTCAATTGCTCAACAGTAATTTGTTCACCCACCGTAAATACTATGCTCTTGAGAGAAGCCACTAGTGAAACCTATGGCCCCCGGGTCTATTTTCCATCATATTAATCTCCCGTCAACAAGTTATTTCTAGCGTCGTTTTTATTTTGTTTTCTTCACTTTGCATCTTTATCATAAAAATACAAAAAATATTATCTTATCATATCTATCAGATCTCACTCTCGTAAGTGACCGTGTAGGGATTGACAACCCCTTATCGCGTTGGTTGTGAGGATTTATTTGTTTGTGTAGGTGCAAGGGACTCGTGCGTGGCCTCCTACTGGATTGATACCTTGGTTCTCAAAAACTGAGGGAAATACTTACACTACTTTGCTGCATCACCCTTTCCTCTTCAAGGGAAAACGAACGCAGTGCTCAAGAGGTAGCAAGAAGGATTTCTGGCGCCGTTGCCGGGGAGTCTATGCAAAAGTCAACATACCAAGTACCCATCACAAACCCTTATCTCCCGCATTACATTATTTGCCATTTGCATCTCATTTTCCTCTCCCCCACTTCACCCTTCCCGTTTTATTCGCCCTCTCTTTTTCGTTCGCTTCTTTTTCGCTTGCTTCTTGTTTGCTCGTGTGTTGGATTGCTTGCTTGTCACGATGGCTCAAGATAATACCAAATTATGTGACATTACCAATACCAACAATAATGATTTCCATAGCACTCCGATTTCTCCTCTTACCGACACTGAATCTTGCGAAATCAATACTGCTTTGTTGAATCTTGTCATGAAAGATCAGTTCGCCGACCTTCCTAGTGAAGATGTCGCTACCCATCTAAATAGCTTCGTTGATTTGTGTGATATGAAAAAGAAGAAAGATGTGGACAATGATATTGTTAAATTGAAGCTATTTCCTTTTTCGCTTAGAGATCGTGCTAAAGCTTGGTTTTCGTCTTTGCCTAAAAATAGTATTGATTCTTGGAACAACTGCAAAGATGCTTTTATCTCTAAATATTTTCCTCCCGCTAAAATCATCTCTCTTAGAAACGATATTATGAATTTTAAGCAACTTGATCATGAACATGTTGCACAAGCTTGGGAGACGATGAAATTAATGATACGTAATTGTCCTACACATGGCTTGAATTTATGGATGATCATACAAATTTTTTATGCCAGATTGAATTTTTCTTCTAGAAATCTTTTAGATTCGGCCACGGGAGGCTTTTATGTAAATCACTTTAGGACAAGCTACTAAACTCCTAGATAATATTATGGTTAATTATTCTCAATGGCACACTGAAAGATCTACTAATAAAAAGTGCATGCGATAGAAGAAATTAATGTTTTGAGTGGAAAGATGGATGAACTTATGAAATTATTTACTACTAAGAGTGTTTCTTCTGATCCTAATGATATGCCTTTGTCTACTTTGATTGAGAATAATAATGATTCTATGGATGTGAATTTGTTTGTAGGAATAATTTTGGTAACAACGCGTATAGAGGAAACTTTAATCCTAGGCCTTATCCTAGTAATTCCTCTAATAATTATGGTAATTCCTACAACAATTCTTATGGAAATTTTAATAAGATGCCTTCTGAATTTGAGACTAGTGTTAAAGAATTTATGAATTCGCAAAAGAATTTCAATGCTTTGCTGGAAGAAAAATTGCTTAAAGTTGATGAATTGGCTAGGAACGTTGATAGAATTTCTCTTGATGTTGATTCTTTAAAACTTAGATCTATTCCTCCTAAGCATGATATCAATGAGTCTCTCAAAGCCATGAGAATTTCCATTGATGAGTGCAAAGAAAGAACCGCTAGGATGCGTGCTAAGAAAGATTGCTTTGTAAAAGCGTGTTCTTCTAATTTCTATGAAAATAAAGATGAATATCTAAAGGTTATTGATGTGTCCCCTATTAAATCTTTGTTTTCCAATATGAATCTTGATAATGATGGGACTGAATATGATCCACCTTTACCTAGAAGGCGTTCCAAAAATTCGGAGTTTTTAGATCTTGATGCGAAAATTGATAAAAGTGGGATTGAAGAGATCAAAACATTAGATATTAATGAACCCACTATTTTGGATTTCAAGGAATTTAATTATGATAATTGTTCTTTGATAGATTGTATTTCCTTGTTGCAATCCGTGCTAAATTCTCCTCATGCTTATAGTCAAAATAAAGCCTTTACCAAACATATCATTGATGCTTTGATGCAATCTTATGAAGAAAAACTTGAGTTGGAAGTTTCTATCCCTAGAAAACTTTATGATGAGTGGGAACCTACTATTAAAATTAAAATTAAAGATCATGAATGCTATGCTTTGTTTGATTTGGGTGCTAGTTTTTCCACGATTCCAAAGACTTTGTGCGATTTGCTAGGTTTCCGTGATTTTGATGATTGCTCTTTAAACTTGCACCTTGCGGATTCCACTATTAAAAAACCTATGGGAAGAATTAATGATGTTCTTATTGTTGCAAATAGGAACTATGTGCCCGTAGACTTTATTGTTCTTGATATAGATTGCAATCCTTCATGTCCTATTATTCTTGGTAGACCTTTCCTTAGAACGATTGGTGCAATTATTGATATGAAGGAAGGGAATATTAGATTCCAATTTACGTTAAGGAAAGGCATGGAACACTCCCCTAGAAAGAAAATAAAATTACCATATGAATTTATCATGAGAGCCACTTATGGATTGCCTACCAAAGATGGCAATACCTAGATCTATCCTTGCTTTTATGCCTAGCTAGGGGCGTTAAACGATAGCGCTTGTTGGGAGGCAACCCAATTTTATTTTTCATTTTTTGCTTTTTGCTTCTGTTTAGGAATAAATATTTGATCTAGCCTCTGGTTAGATTTGTTTTTATGTTTTAATTAGTGTTTGTGCCAAGTTTAACCTATAGGATCTTCTTGGATGATAATTATTTGATCTTGCTGAAAATTCCAGAAACTTTCTGTTCACGAAAATAATTGTTAAAAATCACCAGAACGTGATAAAATATTGATTCCAATTGATGCTGATCAATAAACAAATTGTCTAGGTCGTCCTATTTTGGATGAATTTTTGGAGTTCCAGAAGTTTGCGTTAGTTACAGATTACGACAGACTGTTCTGTTTTTGACAGATTCTGTTTTTCGTGTGTTGTTTGCTTATTTTGATGAATCTATGGCTAGTAAAATAGTTTATAAACCATAAAGAAGTTGGAATACAGTAGGTTTAACACCATTATAAATAAAGAATGAGTTCATTACAGTACCTTGAAGTGGTGTTTTGTTTTCTTTCGCTAACGGAGCTTACGAGATTTTCTGCTGAGTTTTGTGTTGTGAAGTTTTCAAGTTTTGGGTGAAAGATTTGATGGATTATGGAACAAGGAGTGGAAAGAGCCTAAGCTTGGGGATGCCCAAGGCACCCCACGATAATCTAAGGACACCTAAAAGCCAAAGCTTGGGGATGCCCCGGAACACATGCCCTCTTTCGTCTACTTCCATCGGTAACTTTACTTGGAGCTATATTTTTATTCACCACATGTTATGTGTTTTGCTTGGAGCGTCTTGTATTATTTGAGTATTCATTTGTTAGTTTACCGCAATCATCCTTGCTGTACACACCTTTTGAGAGAGACACACATGATTCGGAAATTATTAGAATACTCTACGTGCTTCACTTATATCTTTTGAGTTATATAGTTTTTGCTCTAGTGCTTCACTTATATCTTTTAGAGCACGGTGGTGATTTTGTTTTATAGAAACTATTGATCTCTCATACTCCACTTATATTATTTTGAGAGTCCTACAAAACAGCATGGTAGTTTGCTTTAACAATAATAGGCATTCAAGATTAGTAAAGAAAAAAAAAGAAAAATTCTTATGAGTGTGTTGAATACTATGAGAAGTTTAATGCTTGATAATTGTTTTAGAAATGAAGATGGTGATATTAGAGTCATGCTAGTTGAGTAGTTTTGAATTTGATAAATACTTGTGTTAAAGTTTGTGATTCCCGTAGCATGCACGTATGGTGAACCGTTATGTGATGAAGTCGGAGCATGATTTATTTATTGATTGTCTTCCTTATGAGTGGCGGTCGGGGACGAGCGATGGTCTTTTCCTACCAATCTATCCCCCTAGGAGCATGCGCGTAATACTTTGCTTTGATAACTTGTAGATTTTTGCAATAAGTATATGAGTTCTTTATGACTAATGTTGAGTCCATGGATTATACGCACTTTTCCTCCTTCCACCATTGCTAGCCTCTCTAATACCACGCACTTTTCGCCGGTATCATACACCCACCATATACCTTCCTCAAAACAGCCACCATACCTACCTATCATGGCATTTCCATAGCCATTCCGAGATATATTGCCATGCAACTTACCACCGTTTCGTTTATTATGACACGCTCCATCATTGTCATATTGCTTCACATGATCATGTAGTTGACATTGTATTTGTGGCAAAGCCACCGTTCATAATTCTTTCATACATGTCACTCTTGATTCATTGCATATCCCGGTACACCGCCGGAGGCATTCACATAGAGTCATATTTTGTTCAAGTATTGAGTTGTAATTGTTGAGTTGTAAGTAAATAAAAGTGTGATGATCATCATTTTTTAGAGCATTGTCCCAAGTGAGGAAAGGATGATGGAGACTATGAGTCCCCCACAAGTCGGGATGAGACTCCGGACGAAAAATAAAATAAAATAAAAAAGAGGCCATAAAAAAGAAGAAGAAAAGGCCCAAATAAATAAAAAAAATGAGAGAAAAGGAGAGAAGGGACAATGTTACTATCCTTTTACCACACTTGTGCTTCAAAGTAGCACCATGATCTTCATGATAGAGAGTCTCCTATGATATCACTTTCATATACTAGTGGGCATTTTTCATTATAGAACTTGGCTTGTATATTCCAATGATGGGCTTCCTCAAAATGCCCTAGGTCTTCGTGAGCAAGCGAGTTGGATGCACACCCACTTAGTTCCTTTTGTTGAGCTTTCATATACTTATAGCTCTAGTGCATCCGTTGCATGGCAATCCCTAATCACTCACATTGATATCTATTAATGGGCATCTCCATAGCCCGTTGATACGCCTAGTTGATGTGAGACTATCTTCTCCTTTTTTGTCTTCTCCACAACCACCATTCTATTCCACATATAGTGCTATGTCCATGGCTCACGCTCATGTATTGCGTGAAGATTGAAATTTTTTGAGAACACTAAAAGTATGAAACAATTGCTTGGCTTGTCATCGGGGTTGTGCATGATTTAAATATTTTGTGTGGTGAAGATAGAGCATAGCCAGACTATATGATTTTGTAGGGATAACTTTCTTTGGCCATGTTATTTTGAGAAGACATAATTGCTTAGTTAGCATGCTTGAAGTATTATTATTTTTATGTCAATATTAAACTTTTGTCTTGAATCTTTCGGATCTGAATATTCATACCACAATTAAGAAGAATTACATTGAAATTATGCCTAGTAGCATTCCACATCAAAAATTCTATTTTTATCATTTACCTACTCGAGGACGAGCAGGAATTAAGCTTGGGGATGCTTGATACGTCTCCAACGTATCTATAATTTTTGATTGTTCCATGCTATATTATATTCTATTTTGGACATTATTGGGCTTTATTATACACTTTTATATTATTTTTGGGACTAACCTATTAACCGGAGGCCTAGCCCAGAATTGCTGTTTTTTGCCTATTTCAGAGTTTCGCAAAAAAGAATATCAAATAGAGTCCAAACGGAATGAAACCTTCGGGAACGTGATTTTCGGAACGAACGTGATCCAGAGGACTTGGACCCTACGTCAAGACATCAACCAGGAGGGCACGAGGTAGGGGGCGCGCCTACCCCCCCAGGCGCGCCCTCCACCCTCGTGGGCCCCCTGTTGCTCCACCGACGTACTCCTTCCTCCTATATATACCTACGTACACCCAAACTACCAAATACAGAGCCAAAAACCTAATTCCACCGCCGCAACCTTCTGTACCCGTGAGATCCCATCTTTGGGCCTGTTCTGGAGCTCCGCCGGAGGGGGCATCGATCACGGAGGGCTTCTACATCAACACCATAGCCTCTCTGATGATGTGTGAGTAGTTTACTTCAGACCTTCGGGTCCATAGTTATTAGCTAGATGGCTTCTTCTCTCTTTTTGGATCTCAATACAATGTTCTCCCCCTATCTCGTGGAGATCTATTCGATGTAATCTTCTTTTGCGGTGTGTTTGTTGAGACCGATGAATTGTGTGTTTATGATCAAGTTTATCTATGAACAATATTTGAATCTTCTCTGAATTCTTTTATGTATGATTGGTTATCTTTGCAAGTCTCTTCGAATTATCAGCTTGGTTTGGCCTACTAGATTGATCTTTCTTGCAATGGGAGAAGTGCTTAGCTTTGTGTTCAATCTTGCGGTGTCCTTTCCCAGTGACAGTAGGGGCAGCAAGGCACGTATTGTATTGTTGCCATCGAGGATAACAAGATGGGGTTTATATCATATTGCATGAGTTTATCCCTCTACATCATGTCATCTTGCTTAAAGCATTACTCTGTTCTTATGAACTTAATAATCTAGATGCATGCTGGATAGCGGTCGATGTGTGGAGTAATAGTAGTAGATGCAGGCAGGAGTCGGTCTACTTATCTCGGACGTGATGCCTATATACATGATCATACCTAGATATTCTCATAACTATGCTCAATTCTGTCAATTGCTCAACAGTAATTTGTTCACCCACCGTAAATACTATGCTCTTGAGAGAAGCCACTAGTAAAACCTATGGCCCCCGGGTCTATTTTCCATCATATTAATCTCCCGTCAACAAGTTATTTGTAGCGTCGTTTTTATTTTGTTTTCTTTACTTTGCATCTTTATCATAAAATACCAAAAATATTATCTTATCATATCTATCAGATCTCACTCTCGTAAGTGACCGTGTAGGGATTGACAACCCCTTATCGCGTTGGTTGCGAGGATTTATTTGTTTGTGTAGGTGCGAGGGACTCGTGCGTGGCCTCCTACTGGATTGATACCTTGGTTCTCAAAAACTGAGGGAAATACTTACGCTACATTGCTGCATCACCCTTTCCTCTTCAAGGGAAAACCAACGCAGTGCTCAAGAGGTAGCAATACGGAACCGCCGCCAAGCCCTGTTCTTCCTCGGGAGGGCAGATCTGGAGTCCGTTCGAAGCTCCAGAGAGGGGAATCAGTCGCCATCGTCATCATTAACCATCCACCATCACCAATTTCATGATGCTCACCGCCGTGCATGAGTAATTTCATGATAGGGTTGCTGGACCATGATGGGTTGGATGAGAATTACCATGTAATCTAGTTAGTTTTGTTAGGGTTTGATCCCTAGTATCCACTATGTTCTAAGATTGATGTTGCTATGATTTTGCTATGCTTAATACTTGTCACTAGGGCCCGAGTGCCATGATTTCAGATCTGAACCCTTTATGTTTTCATAAATATATTTGTGTTCTTGATCCTATCTTGCAAGTTATAGTCACCTACTACATGTTATGACCCGGCAATCCCGGAGTGACAATAGTCGGGACCAATCCCGGTGATGACCGTAGTTTGAGGAGTTCATGTATTCACTAAGTGCTAATGCTTTGGTCCGATACTCTATTAAAAGGAGGCCTTAATATCCCTTAGTTTCCAATAGGACCCCTCTGCCACGGGAGGGTAGGACAAAAGATGTCATGAAATGTCACCCTATGTTATAACCGTTGCATGATGAATGCCATACGACATAATTATCCATCATTGATCCATTGCCTACGAGCTCTTCACATATTGATCTTTGCTAAGTTACTTTTCCGTTGCCACTATTACGATTGCTACAATACTACTACTGTTACTTTTGCCACTATTGCCGTTACTTCCATACTACTTTGCTACTAAATACTTTGCTGCAGATATTAAGTCTTTGAGGTGTGGTTGAATTGACAACCCAGCTGCTAATACTCAAGAATATTCTTTGGCTCCCCTTGTGTCGAATCAATAAATTTTGGCTGAATACTCTACCCACGAAAACTGTTGCGATCCCCTATACTTGTGGGTTATCAAGACCTTTTTCTGGCGCCGTTGCCGGGGATCATAGCTATATTTGTTGAGTCACTTGGGATTATTATCATATTATCACTATGAAGAATCTGAAGGATGCTAAGACTAAGATATTTCCCTCAAGTACGAGTCACTTGGGATTTATATCTGTTGATCATTATGAGGAATTTGAAAGATCAAAGAACTAAGATTTTTCCCTCAACTACAAGGGGAGGTAAGGAACTACCATCTAGCTCTGCACTTGATTCTCCTTCTGTTTTGAGTAAACTTGTGACACCTATACCTGCTATTGATTCTGATATGTCGCATGTTATTGATGATGCCACTTCTGCTATGCATGATGCTTATGATGAAACTACTTCCCTGCTTAATAATACTATGCCATTAGGTGAATTTCTTGATGAACAACTTGCTAGGGTTAGAGAGAATGAAATTATTGAAATTGATGATATTGTTAAACTGAAGATTATGATTCTCCCCCTAGATATGAATTGCCTGTTATACCTGAGGGTTATGTTATGGATGAAGAAACTGCTAGAGTCTTCTTTGCTTGCAATGATAGAGAAGATCTTAAGAAATTGTTAGCTAAGCTGAAAGAAAAATCCTTGAATGCTACAATGAAACATGATCCCGCTTTTGCTACTTCACCTATCTTTGTTACTGATAAGGATTATGAATTCTTTGTTGATCCTAAGTTAATTACTTTGGTTGAATCTGATCCTTTTCATGGTTATGAATCTGAAACAGTTGTGGCACATCTTACTAAATTGAATGATATAGCCACCCTATTCGCTCCTGAGGAAAATTTTGTTATTACTATATCCTTAAATTATTTCCTTTCTCATTAAAGGGTGATGCTAAGTTATGGTTTAATTCTCTTGCTCCTGGTTTGTGCGTAGTCCCCAGGATATGATTTATCACTTCTGTGCAAAATATTTCCCCGCTCATAAGAAACAAGCTGCTTTAAAGGAAATATTCAATTTTGTGCAAATTGAAGAAGAGAGTCTCCCACAAGCTTGGGGGAGGCTTCTCCGATTACTTAATGCTTTGCCTGATCATCCTCTCAAGAAAAATGAAATACTTGATATATTTTATAATGGCTAACTGATGCTTCCAGAGACCACCTGGATAGTTGTGTTGGTTGTGTTTTCAAGGAAAGAACTGTTGAGCAAGCTGAATTGCTATTGAATAATATATTGAGTAATGAAAATGATTGGACACTTCCTGAACCAACTCCAAAGCAAATTCCTAAAAAGGGGTATTCTATTTCTCAGTCCTAAAGATATGCAAGAGGCAAAGAAATCTATGAAACAAAAAGGTATTAAAGCTGAAGATGTTAATAATTTACCGCCTGTTGAAGAAATACATGGTCTTGATAACCCGACACAGGTAGTAGAGGTAAACTCTCTCCATAGATTTGATGAAGGTGATATTCCTCATTATAAGTCTGCTAGTCAATGCTTAGATGAGTTCGATAATTTTATTGTTAAACAAGAGAACTTCAATGCTTATGTTAGTAGACAATTGAAACGTAATGCTTACATGCTTGACCACTTGGGTGATTATATGAGTAGGACTGTTAATGATCTTAAGCTTATTAGTAAACATGCTTCCATGGTTACAAGTCAAGTAAAACAAGTACTTAAAGCTCATGATGATTTGCTTAATGAGTTAAATAGTAAGAATAATGATAATGTTGTTAGGGTTATGACTAGAGGTGGTAAGATGACCCAGGAACCTCTATATCCCGAGGGTCACCCTAAGAGAATTGAGCAGGATTCTCAGAGAACTAATACTGATGCACCTATTCCTCGTACTAAAAAGAAAAAGAAAATTGATAGGACTTTGCATGCTAGTGAACCTGCTGTAGACACACCTGAGAATCCCAACGATATTTCTATTGCTGATGCTGAGACACAATCTGGTGATGAACATGAACCTAGTGATAATGTTAATAATGATGTTCATGTTGATGCTCAACCTAGTAATGATAATGATGTAGAGATTGAACCTGCTGTTGATCTTGATAACCCACAATCAAATAATCAACATTATGATAAGAGAGGCTTCGTTGCTAGAAAACATGGTAAAGAAAGAGAACCATGGGTTTAGAAACCCATGGCCTTTCCTCCTCAGCCATCCAAGAAAAAGGATGATGAGGATTTTGAGCGCTTTGCTGAAATGATTAGACCTATCTTTTTGCGTATGCGTTTGACTGATATGCTTAAAATGCCTCCTTATGCTAAGTATATGAAAGATATTGTTACTAATAAAAGAAAGATACCGGAAGCTGAGATTTCCACCATGCTTGCTAATTATACTTTTAAGGGTGGAATACCAAAGAAACTTGGAGATCTAGGAGTACCAACTATACCGTGCTCCATTAAAAGAAACTATGTTAAAACTGCTTTATGTGATCTTGGAGCCGGTGTTAGTGTTATGCCTTTCTCTTTGTATCGTAGACTTGAATTGAATAAGTTAACACCTACTGAAATTTCTTTGCAAATGGCTGATAAATCAACTGCTATACCCATCGGTATTTGTGAGGATGTGCCTGTCGTGGTTGCAAACGTTACTATTTTAACGGACTTTGTTATTCTTGATATTCCCGAGGACGATGGTATGTCGATTATCCTTGGAAGACCCTTTTTGAATACTGCAGGGGCTATTATTGATTGCAACAAAGGCAATGCCACTTTTCATGTTAATGGTAATGAGCATATGGTACACTTTCCGAAGAAACAACCTCAAGTTCATAGTATCAATTCTATTGGAAAAATTTCAACTATTACTATTGGAGGTTTTGGATTCCCTCTACCTACTGCCAAAAAGAAATATGATATTCTTACTGTTGGGGAAATGCATATCCCCGTTGAGGTAACCTAGTGTTATTCGAAAGTCCTCCGGTTTCATGTCATTCGGAAGAAGTTTGTTAATAAGACTTGATCAACCATGTTAATGGATTCCTTTTGATGAGCATGAGATGGATGAATTTAGAAAGCACAACTCTCTGTACCCATATGTTGCTTTCTGTTATTTAGATTAAATAAAGCAAAAAAAGTATTTTCTGTCTGTTTTGTGAATTAACCATGCAATAAAAAATGTCCCAAAAATAAAAGTTCTCCAAATGCCCTTAAAATTTAGTATGATTTTTGTATAATGTTTAAGAATTTTTGGTGCAAAGAACACACCAGGGGGCCTCACCAGCTGGCCACAAGGGTGGAGGGTGCCCCCCTGACCTTGTGGGCCCCACGTGGCCCTCCTCCACTTATTCCAGCACCCATCCACTCCTTCTTCCACCAGAAAAAATCACTCCATTGCTCAAACTTGTGTTCTTGCTCATCTTGCTGCCATTTTCGATCTCCTTGCTCAAAGCTCCATTCACAAAACTGCTTTGGGGGATTGTTCTTTGGTATGTGACTCCTCCAATGGTCCAATTAGTTTTTGTTCTAGTGCTTTATTCATTGCAATTTTTTTGCTGCTACGGTGACCCTGTTCTTGAGCTTGCATGTCAAATTTATATGGTCCAAAGTAGTTTTGATGCATGATATAGCCTCTAGGCACTTGTAGGAGTAGTTGCTATCAATCTTGTTGAGTTTGGTTCACTTTTATTTTGAGTCACTAAAAATTTCAAAAAAATTCTGAGGAAGAAAATGTTGAGGAGATTGTTGAGAGGTTCCTCGAGCCGGGGTTCGAAGGAAAAAGAAAATGAGGAGAAAGAAAAGCCCAAGTATAATCTTCCTCGCGCCGCAGAAATTTGGTCGTGTGAATGGCCATGTGATGCATTCTTACGAGCAGCCAGGGTTTATGATGATTTCTATTATTTGGCTGAGAATGCAGGCATCACCGACTTCCTCCGCGACCAGTGTAATCAGTATCTCCTACTCACTAATACTTTCATGCAAAGTTTTCATTTTCATACTAGGAGATCACCACCCACGATAGATTTTCACTTATATGATGAATACAAAGAAATGACGCTTTATGACTTTTGTGAGGTTTGTAAATTACCTTATGAAGGTAGCGTCAAGGAACCATGTCCTAGTGATGTGGAAGGCCTTATTCATGAAATTACCATAGGGGAAGGCAGAGGAGTGTTGGGAGCGAGAGTGGCTAGTATTCATTTCCCTGTTTTATGCTATTACTCATTATTTGCTGTGAGATGTTTAATTGGTTGTGGAGAGAGTGGGGGCCTTAGTGCCCCTGACCTCGCTATTCCGCGCCACGCTTTACATAAAGATAGAACTTATAGTTTGGGCGCTACGGTTGCTAAACGGTTGAGTATGAACCGTACAAAGGGTCTTATTTTCGGAGGTATCTTTGCTTCCTGCCTTGCTAAACACTTTGAGATACCCATTAGGCACTGTGAAAAAGAGGAGAAGTTGCTACCCACTATACATTTAGATTATGACAGCATGGTAGCACACAAGTTTATTCGCCATGATGAGGAAAAGAGACTTATTTATAACCTGGTATTTAGCGAGGCCACCTTTCAGATTATTACCTTGCCTGCACCTATTTTGTTCGATATTCATTCAGGCAGGTACTTCGTTTTGCCCGCGGACATTCATGCATACCGGGAGGGGACACGATCCCCATCTCCTGAGCCAGAGCCATCACCTGATCCATAGCAGGAGTCTATTTATCAATGGGAGCCACAGGAGCTAGCTAACCAGTCGAACCCCCAGGATCCTCCTCAGTACACCGGAGATGGCTACTTTGATCCATGGGCGTAGACCAACTTAGGCCAAAAGCCTAAGCTTGGAGGAGTACCTATTTCTCACCGACATTACATTCATGTTCACAGACGCATTCTAGTTGTCGGTGCTCATACTTTTTCATTGTAATATCCATGTTAGTTTATTTCCTTTTCTCGCTTTCTTCTTGTGTGTTTGAAAAACCTTAAGAAAAACAAAAAAAAGTTATAGTTAGTTTACTTTCTATGCATGCTTAGTTTTAGAATTATAAGAAAACCCAAAAAGATTTCCTATTCTTCTTTTGCTTGTTGGGAGTTTTCCCGTGTAAATAGTTTTTCTCATTCTTGTTTTACCTTCTTCAGAAAAACAAAAACTCCAAAAATATTTCAGTGTGTTTCTTTGAAATTCTTTTCTTTTCTTTGGGGGTCGAGAGGAGAAGACCACGATGAACATGTTGAGTGGCTCTCATATGCATTATTGTTGATCTAACAAAGAGCCCATATTACCTTGTCTTCTCCTTTGAATAAATGTTTGCAGATTCCATCTTAGTCCAATGCACGTGCACTCTTATTATTATCCACAACGTTCGGTCGTGCAAGTGAAAGGCAATAATGACGATATATGATGAACTAATTGAGATGAGGAAAAGCTGGTATGAACTCGGCCTATCTTGGTTTTGTAAATATGATTAGTTCATCGTTCCTGATTCAGCCTATTATGAATGAAACATGTTTGCAATGACAATTAGAGATTATAGTTACTCATGACATGCTTAATTAGCTAGGAGTTTATAACGGTTTACCTTGCGTGCCAACATGGAAATTAAAATGGTTGTGATGTAGTATGATAGGATGGTATCCTCCTTTGAATGATTCGAGTGGCTTGACTTGGCGCATGTTCATGCATGTAGTTGAAACAAAATCAACATAGCCTCTACGATATTTATGTTCATGGTGATTTATATCCTAGTCATGCTTGCACTCAATGTTGGTTAATCTCAATGCATGTTTATGACTGTTGTCGCTCTCTAGTTGGTCGCTTCCCAGTCTTTTTCTAGCCTTCACTTGTACTAAGCGGGAATACTGCTCGTGCATCCACTTCCATAAACCCAAAGTTGTTCCATATGAGTCCACCATACCATCGTATATGCGGTATTTACCTGCCGTTCCAAGTAAATTTGCATGTGCCAAGCTCTAAACCTTCAAATAATAATCTGGTTTGTATGCTCGAATAGCACATGTACCTACTAGAGCTGTCAGTATCTTCCATGCTAGGTGGGTTATTCTCACGATGAGTGGACTCCGTTCATCATTCACGAGAAAATGGCTGGTAACCGGGATGCCCAGTCCCTTGCTCAAAGCAAATCAAATCAAAATAATTGCAAACAAAACTCCCCCAGGACTGTGGTTAGTTGGACGGTACCCGTTGTTTCGGACCAGCCGTGGTGTGTGCTTGTTTGTGGTGGGGGAGTATAAACTTTACCATTCTGTTTGGGAACCCCCTACAATGTATGTAGCATGGAAGATACCGAGATCTCTTAGTTGTTATATTGACAATGAAAGCATGCCGCTCAAAATATTATTCAATCTCTATTTTAAAACCCGAGCTCTGGCACCTCTGCAAATCCCTGCTTCCCTCTGCGAAGGGCCTATCTATTTACTTTTATTGCCGAGTCATCATCCTTTTATAAAAAGCACCAGTTAGAGAGCACCACTGTCATTTGTATGCATTGTTATTAATTTATATTGAGCATGACTGTGACTGGATCTCTTTTGCCATGAATTACAATGTCTAGTCAGTCCTTGATCTTCAGGGGTGCTCTGCATTTATGTTTTGTGGTCTTAGAAAGGGCTAGCGAGATACCATCTTGTTATATCATATCATGATTGTTTTGAGGAAGTGTTGCCATCTGAGATTTATTATTACTGCTCGCTAGTTGATTATGCCATTGATATGAGTAAATGTGAGACCTAAAAGTTATTGTGAATATGGTTAGTTCATAATCTTTGCTGAAAACTTGAATACTGACTTTAAATATTTGCAACAACAAGATCAAACAGAGTTTGTAAAAGTTTTTCTTTATCACTTTCAGTTTGTCAACTGAATTGCTTGTGTACAAGCAAAGGTTTAAGCTTGGGGGAGTTGATGCGCCTCCGTCGTATCTACTTTTCCAAACTCATTTGCCCTTATTTTGGACTCTAACTTGCATGATTTGAATGGAACTAATCTGGACTGGCGCTGTTTTCAACAGAATTGCCATGGTGTTATTTTTGTGCAGAATAAAAAGTTCTTGGAATGACCTGAAACTTCACGGAGCCAAGTTTTGGAATTAATAAAAAAATATTGGCGAAAGAATCAGCAGCAAGGGGCCCACACCCTAGCCACAAGGGTGGGGGCGCGCCCACCCCCTAGGGTGCACTGTCCGACCTTGTGGGCCCCCTGGACCTCCACCGGCCTCAACTCCAACTCCATATATTCACTTTTTGAGAGAAAAAATCAAGGAGAAGGATTCATCGCGTTTTATGATACGGAGCCACCGCCAAGCCCTGTTCTTCCTCGGGAGGGCAGATCTCAAGTCCGTTCGGGGCTCCGGAGAGGGGAGTCTGTCGCCATCGTCATCACCAACCATCCTCCATCACCAATTTCATGATGCTCACCGCTGTGCGTGAGTAATTCCATCGTAGGCTTGCTGGACCGTGATGGGTTGGATGAGATTTACCATGTAATCGAGTTAGTTTTGTTAGGGTTTGATCCCTAGTATCCACTATGTTCTAAGATTGATGTTGTTATGATTTTGCAATGCTTAATGCTTGTCACTAGGGCCCGAGTGCCATGATTTCAGATCTGAACCCTTTATGTTTTCATGAATATATTTGTGTTCTTGATCCTATCTTGCAAGTTATAATCATCTACTACGTGTTATGATCCGGCAACCTCAGAGTAAGAATAGTCGGACCACTCCCGGTGATGACCATAGTTTGAGGAGGTCATGTATTCACTAAGTGCTAATGCTTTGGTCTGGTACTCTATTAAAAGGAGGCCTTAATATCCCTTAGTTTCCAATAGGACCCCGCTACCACGGGAGGGTAGGACAAAAGATGTCATGCAAGTTCTTTTCCATAAGCACGTATGGCTATATTCGGAATACATGCCTACATTATATTGATGAACTGGAGCTAGTTCTGTGTCACCCTATGTTATAACCGTTGCATGATGAATGCCATCCGACATAATTATCCATCATTGATCCATTGCCTACGAGCTTTTCACATATTGATCTTTGCTAAGTTACTTTTCCATTGCCACTATTACGATTGCTACAATACTACTATTGTTACTTTTGTCACTGTTACCGTTATTTCCATACTACTTTGCTACTAAATACTTTGCTGCAGATATTAAGTCTTTCATGTGTGGTTGAATTGAAAACTCATCTGCTAATACTCAATAATATTCTTTGGCTCCCCTTGTGTCGAATCAATAAATTTTGGTTGAATACTCTACCCTCGAAAACTGTTGCGATCCCCTATACTTGTGGGTTATCACTTCACATTAGAAAGTGAAATCTTTTGAACCTTGACAATCACAATATTGGTCATACAAGCAATTCATAAATGATTAGTATAAGGAAGAGAACTTTAACATACAAATATATTATCTTGGACATATTTTATGATTGTGAATACCATTAATTATTTTCAAACTTGAGCAAATTAGTTGAAGTTGGACAAGGAAGACAACGTAATGAGTTATGGTTCTGTATATTTGCATAGAAGTTATATTGTTATGGATCCTCCAACATGTGGTGCTTGCCTAGGATCTTTTGCTAGCCAAAATTCGTACTAAGTAGAGATATTACTTGTGCATGCAAAAACCCTTAAACCCAGTTTCATGCCACGAGTGTCCATCATACCTACCTATGGATTGAATAAGATCCTTCAAGTAAGTTGTCATCGGTGCATAGAGTAATAAAAATTTCTCCTAAATATGTTTGATCTTTTATTGTAATGGAAAACTGAGCATTGTACAAACTTGTGATGGCAAAGTAATAAAAGCGATGGACTTCATAATAAAGGTTGCTATCATAAGGGGCAATATAACATGACGTTCCTTTGCATTAAGAGCTTGAGCATCCAAATAAAAAGCGCATGACAACCTCTGCTTCCCTCTGCGAAGGGCCTATCTTTTACTTTTCAGTATTTACTTTTATGCAGGATTCAATAGTATGCATTCTCGTTTCAACCTCAATTATTCTCTAGTTGGCAAGCATCATGTGGTAGGGAAGATCTAGGCACATATGACCAGTCAAATATATTTGATCATGAATTATTATTGTTGACAATTATTTCTATGATAAATGAGTTTGGAGGCGAAACATTAAGCCCCTATCTTTCTCTGTTTTCGATGGATGCCATTTGTTCTAAGATTATGTTTTGAGTACTAGCAATCATAGAAGACTATATGATGATTGAGTATGTGGAGCTCTTACTTAGACTTTGTTGAATAAGTTGAATTGAAATTGCTTGGTGACTGAGAACGTAGGTTGTCAAGTTTCAAGAGAATTCATTGTTTGAAACTTGACATGTGAATTGGTTGCTACTTTAACATGATGAGTTTTATGAGTAAGAGTTGATATTATGATGTTAGGAAAAGTGATTGAAATTATCATTGATCAAACTTATGCACTTTGCTAGCATTCACACTTCATAAATTATTTCTTTTATCATTTACCTACTCGAGGACGAGTAGGAATTAAGCTTGGGGATGCTGATACGTCTCCAATGTATCTATAATTTATGAAGTATTCATGCCATGTTTACAACAATTTTATATGGTTTTGGTATGATTTGAATGGAACTAACCTCGACTAACGCTATTTTCAGCAGAACTACCGTGGTGTTGTTTTTGTGCAGAGATACAAATTCTCGGAATTGGACAAAACTTTCTGACAATTTTTTTGGAAGAAAAGAAAGAAAAATATCGGAGCTAAGAACCACTAGAGGGGGGCCTGCTGCCCACAACGCACCAGGGCGCGCCACCCCCTGGCGCGCCCTGGTGGGTAGTGGGCCCCCTGAGGCCCATCTTCGCGTGAAACCGACGCCAAAAAATAATATATATTCAGAAACCTCCGAAAGTTAACCTAGATCAGAAGTTTCGCCGCCGTAAGCCTCTATAGCCACGAAAAACGAATCTAGACCCTGTTCGGGTACCCTGCTGGAGGGGGAAGTCATCACTGGAGGCCATCTTCATCATCCCGACGGTCTCCATGATGAGGAGGGAGTAGTCCACCCTCGGGGCTGAGGGTTTGTACTAGTAGCTATGTGTTTGATCTCTCTCTCTTTCGTGTTCTTGATTTGGCATGATCTTGATGTATCGCGAGCTTTGTTAATATAGTTGGATCATATGGCGTTTCTCCCTCTCTATCTTGTTGTGATGAATTGAATTCTACCTTTGAGATTCCATTTTTATCGGATTGAATACTTTGTTGGATTTGAGAGCACTTGATGTATGTCTTGGCACTCAACTCGCGGATTCCCGAGGTGACATTGGGGTGATCTATGCATAGGGGTTGATGCATGTTTTCGTCCTTGTTTCTCCGATAGAAATCTTGAGGCACTCTTTCATATTCTTTGTGTTGGATTGAGTATTATGAATCTGAAATTGTTTGATGCATATCGTATAATCAACTCACGGATACTTGTGGTGACACTAGAGTATCTAGGTGACATTAGAGTTGGTTGATGTGTATTATATGATGTTATTTTAGTACGAACTCTTGGGCTGTTTGTGACACTTATAGGGATCTCGATATATCGATCGGAAAGGATAACTTTGAGGTGGTTTCGTACCCTAGAATCTATTTAGTCTTATGTTCTTCGCTAGATAAGAACTTCGGGGTGATTCTTCGTCGCATGTTGAGGGATGATTATATGATCCGATTATATTAGCATTGTTGAGAGATTGCACTAGCGAAAGTATGAACCCTAGGCCTCATTTTCAAACATTGCAATACCATTTGTGCTCACTCTTGCTACTTGCTACCTTGCAGTTTTTTATTGTTCCTATTACAAAAAACAATATTTACTACCATTACTACACTTGTATCACCATCTCTTCGCCGAACTAGTGCACCTATACAATTTACCATTGTATTTGGTGTGTTGGGGACAAAATAGACTCCTTGTTATTTGGTTGTAGTGTTGTTTGAGAGAGACCATCTTCATCCTACACGGATAGATAAACTTTAGGTCATCCACTTGAGGGAAATTTGCTACTATCCTACAAAACTCTGCGCTTGGAGGCCCAACACGAGTCTGCAAGAACAAGTTGTGTAGTAGACATCAAGCATCCAAGAGTCATTGTGGATCACCGGTGAACAAAGTCTTTGAAGGTTTGGAAGTCTACCTTGAAGACTTACATGAGTGATTGGGAGAGGTCTAAGTGACCTTAGCTCAAGGGGAATAAGGTGAAGATGCGGTCTTCTGAGTTCAATCTCAGCCTCCCTAACCAGACATACAGTTGTCACAGCAACTGGAACTGGTCTACCAAATCATTGTCTTCACACAGAAACTAGTTCTATCACTTCACTCCTATAATTACAGTTTGGCTTCGTAAATTCTTTGCTTGCATGTTATGTTCGAAGACATTGTGTGAATACATTCACTCTGATTGCATATTTGTCTTCACACTATCTTCCAATTATGATATGCTCTACCTAGCCGCTACTTGTCTTCATGCATTACCTGTATTGTACTTGACTCTCATGCATGGCTCGTGTAGTTTATCTTCCGCTATATCCTGTTTAGTCATTGTTCTAACTGGCTATCTTCGAAGACATTGCATGTCTTGAAGACTTTCATAAAAATCGCCTATTCACCCCCTCTAGTCGATAACTATCACTTTTAATTAAAAGGAACTGTGCAACTAGATTATTGACTCTAGTGCAAGTGGGAGACTTTTGGAAATATGCCCTAGAGGCAATAATATTGTATTATTATATTTTCATTTTCATAATAGAAAGTTTATATGTCATCCTATAATTGTTGTGATACTGGAATATGTGATTAAGGGGAAAACTCATACGCATGTGTGAAACGATAAATGCTAAAAGAATGGGTTCCCGGTCTTGCCTCTAGGACTAGCTCAAGTGTTGTTAGTGATCATGTTCTGTGGATCTTAGGATATCATTAAGTGTAGTGGAACGATAGTCCTAAAACAACATTGAGAGTATGACGCTAGAAGAACGATCATATTGAATCGACCCAATCTTGTTTGTTACACTTTGAGATAATATCATCTGTAATCAATTGTTATAACACGGAGTGTTAGCATGTGTTTTTAGTTCATCAGACCATGAGAGCATCATAGTCACTTCATACCGTATGTTGGGCTTTGGGGTTGCTCAAACGCCATCTGTAACAAGATGATCATAATGACAACTTAAGGGTTCATCGGAAAGTTTGACAGGCAACTAGATAGCTCGAGAGTGGAATTTTTCTCCTCCAAAAATGGAGAGATATTCTTAGGTCCCTCTCGCTGTGACAACATCCATCATCTTCTGGCCAGACACGGATGACTACATCATGGGGATGCCGGAACATTTCAATGAGAAAGAAGAACTAATATCGGCAATGGGATCAATGGTATGGTGAGCATGTGGATGACTTAGGAGGATACCGATGCACCCCGGGTGTTGTAAAGTATTGTGAAGCAAAGGGAACATCACATGATAACCAAAGGTTCACCCGAATGTCATTCGTGTAATCATAGGGATCGATATGGACGTCCATGGTTCCGCCATCGGTCATTGAACGAAGGGGTTTAGTTCATGTCTATGATTTACCGAGCCTACAAGGTCACAAGCTTAAGGTAATCATGATCCGCTGAGTGTTAGTAGGACGAGAGTATCGAGGATTTATTTGTGGAACTGTTTCATTAATATTCAGAATAGTTCCGAGAGGAACCGAAAGCGTTTCGGGGTCACTAGAAGGATTTTGGAGTTTAACGGGTAATAGCGGGTATTCCCGATAATTAATATATAGGTGGATAATGTTTTTTCTGATGTTAAATTATATATAAAAGGGTCTAGTAATTATTAGAAGGCTTTCATATTAAATTAAATATCAACGGGCCTTAAAAGGCCTAGAGGTGGAAGGCAACTTGGGCCACAAGGGCCCAAGTGGGCAGGTGCCCCCCTTTCCCTCTAGCGGAGGCCGAATCCTAGTGGGGGCCTCCTTCCCCCCTTGGCCGGCTCAAGGAGGGTAGTCCTCCCCTCGTCCCCTCTAACCTATGTATACATGAGGTGTTGGCCCTTTTCTATACACAAGTTTTAGAGCCACCTCTAGTTCATCTCGTTCTAGTTCTAGTTGGTCCTAGTTGACTAATGCTACTTCTTGACCTTGCGTTGGTTTTTCCCTTGAAGAAGAAATGGTGATGCAGCAAAGTAGAGATAAGTATTTCCCTCAGTTAAGAACCAAGGTATCAATCCAGTAGGAGGAACACACAAGTCCCCAATAGTTGCACCTACACAAACAAACAAATACTTGCACGCAACGCGAAAAAGGGGTTGTCAATCCCTTCACGGTCACTTGCAAGGATGAGATCTGATAGAGATTGATATGAAAGATAAGTAAAAGTGCAGAATAAAGTAAAGGTAAATAAATTGCAGCAAGGTATTTTTTTTCTGTTTTTGGTCTTATAGATCTAAAAATAATATGATAAAAATAGACCTAGGGGCCATAGTTTTCACTAGAGGCTTCTCTCTTGAAAGAAAGCATACGGTGGGTAAACAAATTACTATTGAGCAATTGATAGAAAAGCGCATAGTTATGATGATATCCAAGGCAATGATCATGAATATAGGCATCACGTGCGTGACAAGTAGACTGACTCCTGCCTGCATCTACTAGTATTACTCCACACATCGACCGCTATCCAGCATGCATCTAGTGTATTAAGTTAACAAGAACGGAGTAACGCCCTAAGCAAGATGACGTGATGTAGAGTGATAGGTCCAGTCAATATGAATAAACCCCACCTTTTTATCCTTAGTGGCAACAATACAAATACGTGCCTCGCTACCCTTTCTGTCACTGGGTGAGGACACCGCAAGATTGAACCCACTACAAAGCACCTCTCTCACTGCAAGAAAAATCAATCTAGTTGGCCAAACAAAACAATAGATCGAGAAATACAAAGCTATCTTAATCATGCATAAAAGAGTTCAGAAAAGACTCAATTAATATTCATAGATAATCTGATCATAAATCCATAATTCATTGGATCTCAACAAACACACCGCAAAAGAAGATTACAACGAATATATCTCCAAGAACATAGAGGAGAACATTGTATTAAAGATCAAAGAGAGACAAGAAGCCATCTAGCTACTAGCTATGGACCCGTAGGTCCATGGTAAACTACTCACACATCATCGGAAGGACAACAAGGTTGATGTAGAAGCCCTCTGTTATCGAATCCCCCTTCGGTGGAGTACTAGAAAATGCCCCAAGATGGGATCTCACGAGAATAGAAGCTTGCGGCGGCGGAAAAGTATTTTTGGTGTGCCCATCGATATAAGAGGAATATTTGGGTATTTATAGTGTTGAGATTAGGGTTATAGGTGCCACAATGGGCCCACAACCTGGGGCGCGCCTCCCGAGCTTGTGGCCCATCCATGGCTCTTCTGGCCTCCTCCCGAAGCTTCCTAGGTGTCTTCTGGTCCAAGAAAAATCCTCAAAAGGTTTCATTCTTTTTGGACTCTGTTTGGTATTGATTTTCTGTAAAAGACAAAAACAAGGAAAAAACAGCACTTGGCACTTGGTACTAGGTTAACAAGTTAGTCCCCAAAACTGATATAAAATAGCATAATAATGCATATAAAACATCCAAAGTGGATAATATAATAGCATGGAACAATCAAAAAATTATAGATACGTTGGAGACGTATCAAGCATCCCCAAGCTTAATTCCTGCTCGTCCTCGAGTAGGTAAATGATAAAAACAGAATTTTTGATGTGGAATGCTACCTAACATGTTTATCAAGTAATCTTTCTTTTATGTGGCATGAATAATAAGATCCATCAGATTCAAAACAAAAGTGTAATATTGAAATAAAAACAATAATACTCAAGCATACTGAAAAGTAACCATGTCCTTTCAAAATATCATGGCTAAAGAAAGTTATCCCTACAAAATCATATAGTCTTGTCATGCTCCATCTGCTTAACACAAAGTATTTATCATGCACAACCCCGATGACAAGCCAAGCAATTGGTTCATACTTTTTAACATGATTTTTCAACTCTCACGAAATAAATGAGCGTGAGCCATGGATATGGCACTTTGGGTGGAATAGAAGATGGTAGTAGACAAAAAGAAGAAAGAAATTCTCACACCAACTAGGCAAATTAATAGGCTATAGAGATGACCATCAAATGATATCGATGTGATTGAGTAGGGATTGTCATGCAACGGATGCACTAGAGCTATGAGTGTATGAAAGCTCAAAAGAAAACTAAGTGGGTGTGCATCCAACTTGCTTGCTCACGAAGACCTCGGGCATTTGAGGAAGCCCATCATTTGAATATACAAGCCAAGTTCTATAATGAAAAATTCCCACTATTAATATATGAAAGTGACAACATAGGAGACTCTCTATCATGAAAAACATGGTGCTGCTTTGAAGCACAAGTGTGGAAAAAGGATAGTAACATTGTCCCTTCTCTCTTTCTCTCATTTTTTTCTCTTTTCTCTTTTTTTATTTATTTCGGGCTCTTTGGCCTCTATTTTTTTCTTGGGCTCTTTGGCCTCTTTTTTCTTTTCTTAAAATATTTTTTTAAGTCGAGAGCCTCATCCCGACTTGTGGGGGAATCATAGTCTCCATCATCCTTTCCTCACATGGGACAATACTCTAATAATGATGATCATCACACTTTTATTTACTTACAACTCAAGCATTACAACACGATACAAGAACAAAGATATGACTCTATATGAATGCCTCATGCAATGATCTAGTGTGACATGCATAAAAAATATGAACGGCGGCCAAGCCACAAATACTACACCAACTATATGATCATGCAAAGCAGTATGACAATTATGGTATGTGTCATAATAAAACGGGACGGTGGAAGTTGCATGGCAATATATCTCAGAATGACTATGGAAATGCCATAATAGGTAGGTATGGTGGCTGTTTTGACGAAAGGTATAAGAGGGTTTAATGCACTGGCGAAAGTTATGCGGTACTAGAGTAGCTAGCAAAGGTGGAAGAGTGAGAGTGCATATAATCCATGGACTCAACATTAGTCATAAAGAACTCACATACCTATTGCAAAAGTTTATTAGCCCTCGAAGCAATGTACTACTACGCATGCTCCTAGGGGGATAGATTGGTAGGAAAAGACCATCGCTCGTCCCCGATCGCAACTCATAAGGAAGACAGTCAATAATAAATCATGCTCCAATTTCATCGCATAACGAGAGACCATACGTGCATGCTTCGGGAATCACAAACCTTAACACAATTATTCTTACTAAACCACAATTACTAACTAGCATGACTCTAATATCACCATCTTTATATCTCAAAACAAATGCAAGAAATCATACTTATCATATATTCAATGATCTTCACGAAAGTTTTTATTATATCCCTCTTGAATACCCATCATTTTAGGACCAAATTCATAACCCAAGCAAATTGCCATACTATTTATAAGACTCTCAAAATAATATAAGTAAAGCATGAGAGTTCATCAATTTCTTCAACCATGCTCTAAAAAGATAAGTGAAGCACTAGAGAAACTACCTAGCTCAAACGATATAAGTGAAGCACATAGAGTATTCTAAAAAATTCACGATTATTGTGTGTCCCTCTCAAAAGGTGTGTACAGCAAGGATGATTGTGGCAAACAAAAAGGCAAATAAAGCAAAGACTCATATAATACAAGACGCTCCAAGCAAAACACATACTCCCTCCGTCCCATAATATAAGCGCATTTTTGACACTGCACTAGTGTAAAAAAAGCTCTTATATTATGGGATGGAGGGAGTATCATGTAGTGAATAAAAATATAGCCTCAAGTAATTTACCAATGGATTGTAGACAAAGGAGGGGATGCCATCCAGGGCATCCCCAAGCTTAGATGCTTGCTTGTCCTTGAATATTACCTTGGGGTGCCTTGGGCATCCCCAAGCTTAGGCTCTTGCCACTCTTTATTCCTTAATCCATCGAAACTTCACCCAAAACTTGAAAACTTCACAGCACAAAACTCAATAGAAAACTCGTGAGCTCCATTAGTATAATAAAAGCAAATCACCACTTAGGTACTATTGTGAACTCATTCCAATTTCATATTAGCATTATATCTACTGTAGTCCAACTTCACCATGGTTCATACCCCCCGTACTACCCATAGATTCATCAAAATAAGAGAACAATGCATAGAAAACAGAATCTGTCAAAAACAGAACAATCTGTAGTAATCTGGACTTTAGCCAAACTTCTGTAACTCCAAAAATTCTGAAAAATTAGGACAATGTAGGAAATTTATATATAAATCTTTTGTAAAAAATCAGATCAAAAGCACATTTCTGTGAATTTACAAAACTCCAGAATTGGACACAAAAGTTCCTATTTTTCAGCAAAATCAAATCAACTACCACCATAGATCATCCCAAAGGCTCTAGTTGGCACAAACACAAATTAAAACTCTTAAACACAATCATAATTGCATATACTCATAAAAACAGAAAGGAAAAATATTGGATTTTCTCCCAACAAGCGCTTTTCTTTAAAGCCTTTTAGCTAGGCATTGGTAATTTTAATGATGCTGGCATGAAAGACAAGAATTGAAGCACAAAGAGAGCATCAAATAGCATGTGAAAAACAAGTTTCATTCTAACATACTTCCCATCAGAGGCATTTTATAAGGAAAAGTTTTATCAAGACAAGCAATTTCTAGCATATGCAAATAGGAAGAAGGAAGCATTAATAATTTCAATGCAAAGAGAGGTGATTTATTAACATCAAAATTTCTACAACCACATTTTCCTTGCTCATAATAATTACATGTAGGATCATAATCAAATTCAATAATGTAATTGTCACATAAAATATTCTCTTCATGATCCACATGCATGCAAAGTTGAAACTCTTCCAAAATAGTGGGATTATCATCAAATAAAGTCATGACCTTTCCAAGCCCACTTTCAATATTACTGCGAACACTGTTATCAATATTATATTCATCATGAGGCTTAATTAATTTTTCAAGATCATAAGAAGAATCACCCCAATCATGATCATTGCAATAAGTAGTGGACATATCAAAATTAGCATCCCCAAGCTTGGGGTTTTGCATATTATTAGCACAATTGACATTAATAGAATTTATAATAACACCCTTGCAATCATGCTTTTCATTCAAGGAGCTATCGTGAATCACTTCATATATTTCCTATTTTAGCACTTCATCACAATTTTCAGATTCACGAATTTCAAGCAAAACTTCATAAAGGTAATCTAGTGCACTCAACTCACTAGAAGTTGGTTCATCATAGTAGGATATTTTAAAAAGATTAGCAAGTGGATGAGTATCCCTAAACTTTTTGTTTTTGATTTCCAATAAACATGCAATTATACCAAGCGAACAAGCAAACAAACCGAGTAAGACATAAAGGCAAATGGAAAGAAGGCAAATAAAAAGGCAAATATTTTTATGTTTTTCTGAAAATATTTAGAAGTGGGGGAGAGGAAAACGAGAGGAAAATGACGAATAATGTAAATGCAAGAGATGAGAGTGTATGATGGGTACTTGGTAGGCTTGATGTAGATCCTCCTCGGCAAAGGCGCCAGAAATTCTTCCTGCTACTTCTTGAGCTTGCGTTGGTTTTTTCCTTGAAGAAGAAAGGGTGATGCGTCGAAGTAGAGATAAGTATTTCCCTCAATTAAGAACCAAGGTATCAATCCAGTAGGAGGAACACACAAGTCCCCAATAGTTGCACCTACACAAACAAATAAATACTTGCACCCAACACGAAAAAGGGGTCGTCAATCCCTTCATGGTCACTTGCAAGGATGAGATCTGATAGAGATTGATATAAAAGATAAGTAAAAGTGTAAAATAAACTAAAGGTAAATAAATTGCAGCAAGGTATTTTTGTGTTTTTGGTCTTATAGATCTAAAAATAATATGATAAAAATAGACCTAGGGGCCATAGTTTTCACTAGAGGCTTCTCTCTTGAAAGAAAGCATACGGTGGGTAAACAAATTACTGTTGAGCAATTGATAGAAAAGCGCATAGTTATGACGATATCCAAGGCAATGATCATGAATATAGGCATCACGTGCGTGACAAGTAGACTGACTCCTGCCTGCATCTACTAGTATTACTCCACACATCGACCGCTATCCAGCATGCATCTAGTGCATTAAGTTAACAAGAATGGAGTAACGCCTTAAGCAAGATGACATGATGTAGAGGGATGGATCCAAATAATATGAATAAACCCCACCTTTTTATCCTTAGTGGCAACAATACAAATATGTGCCTCGCTACCCTTTCTGTCACTGGGTGAGGACACCGCAAGATTAAACCCACTACAAAGCACCTCTCCCATTGCAAGAAAAATCAATCTAGTTGGCCAAACCAAATCAATAGATCAGAGAGAAATACAAAGCTATCTTAATCATGCATAAAAGAGTTCAGAAAATACTCAAATAATATTCACAGGTAATCTGATCATAAATCCACATTTCATCGGATCTCAACCACACCGCAAAAGAAGATTACATCAAATAGATCTCCAAGAACATCAAGGAGAACATTGTATTGAAGATCAAAGGGAGAGAAGAAGCCATCTAGCTACTACCTATGGACCTGTAGGTTTGTGGTAAACTACTCACACATCATCGGAAGGGCAGCAAGGTTGATGTAGAATCCCTCAGTGATCGAATCCCCCTTCGGTGGAGTGCCGGAAAGGGCCCCAAGATGGGACCTCACAAGAATAGAAGCTTGCGGTGGCGGAAAGTATTTTTGGTGTGACCCTCAGTATAAGTGGAATATTTGGGTATTTATAGAGCTGAGATTAGGGTTAGAGGTGCCACGATGGACCCACAAGCCTGGGGGCGCGCCTCCCGAGCTTGTGGCCCATCCGTGGCTCTTCTGACCTCCTCCCGAAGCTTCCTAGGTGTCTTCTGGTCCAAGAAAAATCCTTAAAAAGTTTCGTTCTGTTTGGACTCCATTTGGTATTTATTTTCTGTAGAAGACAAAAACAAGGAAAAAACATCAACTGTCACTTAGCACTAGGTTAACAAGTTAGTCCCCAAAAATGATATAAAATAGTAGAATAATGCATATAAAACATCCAAAGTGGATAATATAATAGCATGAAACAATACAAAATTATAGATACATTGGAGACGTATCAACTAATAAGAGCTAGACCTAGTTCCTCTATTCCTCATAATTAGAAGCCCAGTGTGGTTCTAATCTCTTCCCTCTGATTTTCTGGCGACAATTAGCTCTGGACGGTGAAGCGCTGCCGGATCATGAAGACCATATGGTTGCAACCAAGTAGAGAGGTCGTGATTTTAGTCTTCCATCCGAGGGATCGTTTGAGGGCGGTTCGCGGGATTGTCATCAACGGTTCGAGGGACTCCAAGTACGATCTACACCGACTCGTCATCTTTCCGCTGCTAACTCTGGAGTCGGTAATGATCGTTGATCCAAACCCTATATGCATCTTCTTATTGTTCCTGGGTGTTCGTAAGGCGATTTTTTTGTTTCCTACTATGTTTCCCAAGAAAAGCATGTGTTCCGATGTTTTGGTGAAACGTTGATTAGTTCCCGTTTCACCTAATTTCTTGAACTCAATATGTTCACCTTTAGCAAAGGTTATGTCGATTTTTTCAGTTGATTTTGACCCTTTTTAGCCACTGCATCTTCTCAATACTATTTTCATAAGTTAGTACTCATGTCAACTATTTACAATTGGTGAGTGCTTCATAACGATCATGGTGCGTAAGATCTGCCATATCTACAAAAAACTGTGTATGGATATAACCCCACGGTATAACCCGCCCTAATAGTGTCGGGTCAGATCATTGGCAACTTATGAAGCCGGGCCTCAGATAGGCCAAGACGATCCGGACACAGGACCAAGAAGGGCGGCTCAGAAGATGGGCCGGTTTAGGGCTCGGAGTTGTAAGCCGCCATATGATGACTTGTCTTATAAGGCGAGCGACTTAGAGTAGGGCTCGGTCACGAATCGTAACCCGACCCGGACTCTTGTAAGCTGGCGGCCTCGACCTGTATATAAAGGCAAGTCCCTGGCATAGAACAGGACAAGTTATGATCAATCGAGAGCTGGGTTAAGTGAATCCGCTCCCTTGTAATCGATACTCAAGCAATAAGAAACAAGAGAGGGAGTAGGCTTTTACCTCCATCGTGAGGGGCCGAACCTGGGTAAACTCGTGTCTATCGTCCCCCTCAACCCCGACAAGCTAATCACCATCGCGATGGCTCACATCTAAGTCCTTTCACTGGAACATTTGTCGTGACAAAACCACGATAGTTGGCTCCCACCATGGGGCCAGCGTGTGGTGGTTTCGAGTTCTTGAAGGTCTCTTTCCCAGGGATCGAGGGATACGTCGTTGGCAGGATGACCAAGAGTCGCCGCAGCAAGCTCTACATCGACGACGCTGGCTGGGGCCCCGAGGTCAACTCAATCCAGTATGGGTACCGAGTCCCCTTCGGCTGAATCAACGTATTCATCGGCAATATAGGCGGATCTGAGCCTGAGCCGGACATCTGCACCACCTCGTCAAGCCGGCTCGGCGCGCGCAACCCGCTCGAATCCAAGCTGGCCAGAAACACACTTTCGTGGGCTTCACGCAAGGGGTGGAGCTTGCCGAAAATTCCGCATCTGGAGGAGAGACTCTCACCTAATCAAGTGATGAGTCCTCGACCAGAGAGACAGAGTCCATCTACCAGCTTCAAAACAGTGGGCTTGGGGGCTGTTCCGATGGCGACGGTATTTCGGACCCCTATGAGCCGCCGTACCGAGCCGCCATCTTCATGGCAGGCACGGTGCCAGCTCTCACCAACATGACGGCCGGAGCGACAACAGCTACTGACCCCTCAGGGTCCGGCTGAGGGAGTCCTGGACTAAGGGGTCCTCGGGCGTCCTGCCTGTTAGTCATGGGCCGGACTGATGGGCTGTGAAGATACAAAGACCGAAGACTGCACCTGTGTCCGGATAGGACTCTCCTTGGCGTGGAAGGCAAGCTTGGCGACCGAATATGTAGATTCCTTTCTTTGTAACCGACCTTGTGTAACCCTAGATCCTCCCGGTGTCTATATAAACCGGAGGACTTAGTCCGGAGGGAGAGATACTCATTACCATAGTCATATAGGCTAGGCTTTTAGGGTTTAGCCATCTCGATCTCGTGGTAGATCAACTCTTGTAATACTCATATTCTTCAAGATCAATCAAGCAGGAAGTAGGGTATTACCTCCATAGAGAGGGCCCATACCTGGGTAAACATCGTGTCCCCTGTCTCCTGTTACCATCGACCTTGGACGCACAGTTCGGGACCCCCTACCCGAGATCCGTCGGTTTTGACACCGACATTGGTGCTTTCATTGAGAGTTCAATGTGCCGTCCCCAAAAGGTTTGATGGCCCTTCCATTGTCAACGACAATGCTGTCCAAAGAGAAACCTTTCTCCCCGGACAGATCTTCGTATTCGGCGGCTTCACACTGCGGGCCAACTCGTTTGGCCATCTGGAGCAGATCGATAACTACGCCCCTGGCCATCAGGTCAGATTTGGGAGCTTGAACTACGTCGTGGACGTCCGTGGAGATTTGATCTTCGCCGGATTCGAGACCACGGCAACCACTCCTGGTCACCTTGATGAACATGACTTAAATCTGTCATCAAACCGTATCCAGGAGATAGCTCCTGTAACAGCTCTGGCCTTAGATCCGGAGCATACAGCGTCATCCAAGGATTGGAGGCTCAACCCCACCGCGGAGGCCACAGATTCCCCGGCGTTGGAGCCGCACATGGACGTAACCTCACACAATATTTGTGTCATCGAAACTCCGGATTCGTCTCTGGGCGTAAGTTCCGAACCATGTGAGCTCGCGGATGCCGAACTTGATCGTTTATCGATCTTCGAGTTCGGCGCCGCAGACATCTTCCAGCACTCGCCGTTGGGCGATGTGCTAAACTCATTAAAGAGCTTGTCCTTGGCGGGGGACTCACAGCCGAACTATGTTCGGTTCGAACTAGGGGCTGATGAAGGAGAATCTTGCTTCCCACCCGCCACCCACTTCATAGCCACAGTCGAGGATTTAACCGACACGCTTGATTACGACTCCGAAGACATCGACGGTATGGACGACGATGCCGATGAGGAGCAAAATCAAAGTCCGCCATTCACTGGACGCTGGACAGCCACCTCTTCGTACGATGTGTACATGGTGGGCACACCCAAAACAACCAACGACGATGACAAAGAAAATCCAGTCAAGAATAAACCTCCTGAGACACAGCAAAAATGCCGGCGTCCTCGGCGCCGCTCTAAGTCACGTCGTTCAAAAGACAGCAATGCTGGCACCGGAGAAAATAATACTCCGGACGATGCCGAAAACAATGAAGACCTTGCCGAGGTAACATCCAAACAGGAGGAGCAAGAAAACGGGCAAGCTAGCCCCAACGAACAGGCCAGGCCCAACGACTCGGAGGACGGTAGTTATCGTCTACTCTCTGAGGATGAGGAAAGCCTCGGCAACGAAGATTTCATCATGCCTGAGGAACCTCTCGAGCAGGAGCGCTTCAAGCGCCAGCTAATAGCCACCGCAAGGAACCTGAAAAAGAAGCAGCAGTAGCTTCAAGCTAACCAAGATTTGCTCATCGACAGATGGACTGTTGTCCTGGCAGCCGAAGAATACGGCCTCAGACGCCCAGCCAAGAGTTACCCGAAGCAAAGGTTGCTACCTTAGTTTGATGAAGAGGTGCCGGAGCCCATACTTCGCACGTGTAATGCGGCCGACCGAATACTACGCGGTCAGGACAGTGCGGCGGACCGACCACCTCGCGGTCGGGATAGAGCGGCAACTCAAGCCGAACAGCAGCCTGCCCTGCCGCCACGAAAAAACAGAGACAAAACAGTCCAGGGTCATGCATACGACCTCCGGCAAACCCTGGATAGTAGAGCAGGATATACCTGATCGATCTACGGATCGCGAGGACGTTCCTCGACACGTGATGATGACTACCTATTCGGACGTGACAAACCTAGTCACACCCGAACCGACAACCGCAGACAGACTCCATCGGAGCTACGTCGCGACGCGGCCCGATATAGAGGCGTCGCACACCCTCTTTGCTTCACTGATGAAGTAATGGATCACGAATTCCCCGAAGGGTTCAAATCCGTGAATATTGAATCATACGACGGAACAACTGATCCCGTGGTATGGATCGAGGACTTTATCCTCCACATCCACATGGCCCGCGGAGATGACCTCCACGCTATCAAATACCTCCCACTAAAGCTTAAAGGGCCAGCTCGACACTGGCTAAACAGCCTGCCTGAAAATTCTATTTGCGGCTGGGAGGACTTGGAAGAGGCCTTGCTCGATAACTTCCAAGGTATATATGTCCGGCCACCAGACGCCGATGACTTAAGCCACATAGTTCAACAGCCTGGGGAGTCAGCCAGGAAGTTCTGGACTAGGTTCCTAACTAAAAAGAACCAGATCATCGACTGTCCGGATGCCGAAGCCCTAGCGGCCTTTAAACACAACATCCGCGACGAATGGCTCGCCCACCACCTCGGCCAAGAAAAGCCAAAATCTATGGCAGCCCTCACGGCACTCATGACCCGCTTTTGCACGGGTGAGGATAGTTGGTTGGCTCGCAGCAAAAACACAGCCAGCGAGGCAGGACCCTTTGAGGTTAAGAACAGCAAGGCAAGCTCAGACGTAACAGACACAAACGCCAAAGCAATGGGGATAATACCGACGACACTACAGTCAACGCTGGATTCAGCTGCTCCAAGTCCATCCAACGGAAGAAACCGTACAAGAGAAGCAATCAGGGACCATCCAGCCTGGACCGCATACTCGATCGCCCGTGCCAGATACATGGCACCCCAGACAAACCAGCCAATCATACCAACAGAGATTGTTGGGTTTTTAAATAGGCCGACAAATTAAACGCCGAGAACAGGGAAAAGGGATCACAAAGCAAGGACGATGACGAGGAGCCCCGGCAACCGAACACAGGAGGACAGAAGAAGTTCCCCCCTCAAGTGAAAACAGTGAACATGATATATGTTACACACGTCCCCAAAAGGGAGCGCAAACGCGCACTAAGGGACGTCTATGCGATAGAGCCAGTCGCCCCAAAATTCAATCCATGTCGTCATTTCCGACCACCTTTGATCGTCGGGACCACCCGACTAGTATTCGTCATGGCGGTTCAGCCGCACTAGTCCTCGACCCAATCATCGATGGATTTCACCTGACGCGCGTCCTTATGGACGGAGGTAGCAGGCTCAACCTGCTTTATCAGGATACAGTGCGAAAAATGGGCATCAATCCATCACGGATCAAGCCCACAAAGACTACCTTCAAAGGAGTCATGCAGGTGTCGAGGCCCGCTGTACGGGCGCAATCACGCTAGAAGTTGTCTTCGGGTCTCCGGACAATTTATGAAGCGAGGAATTAATCTTCGACATCGTCCCCTTTCGCAGCGGCTATCACACACTGCTCGGACGAACTGCATTCGCTCGATTCAATGCAGTGCCACACTATGCTTTTCTTAAGCTCAAGATGCCCGGTCCATGCGGCGTCAGCATGGTCAATGGAAATACGGAACGCTCCCTCTATACAGAAGAGCACACAGCTGCCTTAGCAGCAGAAGTACAGAGCGGCCTTCTCAAGCAGAACCCTAATTCGGCTGCCGAGCCCGCGGACACCATTAAGAGGGTCCGAACTACCCTGCAGCAGGAAAACTCGGCTCGTCAGGGGCTCGACTAGCAATCCGGCCTCCATCTCAGTCGCGGTGGCATTCGCGCCGCGCGTACATAACCACGCACTCGAAATTCCATGGGCATCGACGGAGGCACAGCTAGCTTCCGATCCATGGTGCAGCTCAACCGGCGCCGTATACGCACATACTTTCACGTTTACTTTTTCCTTTTAGGTCTCAATCCCGCAGACCTCATCCGATGGCCTGATCAAGGATCCTCTTGAAGGACAAACACACCAATACGGCAAGAATAAGAGCGGTCGGGATAGTTGACCCTTTGGATGGTATTATACAAGCTCGACACGGGAGAGCCGCAGACATATGGGGGACTTCTCTAGGTGGTTTCGTTAAATGATCACTCTACCTGTTTTTCAGGACCCATGCGTAGCTCTCTCTTGGTGAAGGCATAGTAAATAGCCTTTCTGCTTATTGCACTACTTGTACAAACGCTCTTTAACGCACCAATGAAATTATAATAGAAACAGTTTGCGGCCCAAATTTCCACGACTCTAGCTTGCCACTGGTTCTTCCTCTTTCTTTCTTTTTTTCCTTTTCCTTCCTGGTAATTTTATCATATAACACCCGCACACTCAGTGTGTTCCACCTTGCCAGGGGCTTCATAGCACCCCACAACATGGCAACCCAAGTCCGAACACTTTTACAGTATAGTTCGGCACCCCGAATTTAGCACTATATGCATTGGCTCCGAATCATGTCTTTGGTCAATAGTTGGGTTGCCCGGCTCCTGTGCTTGCTACCTTACGTTCCGCTATATCGGCTAAGGTAGTAAAGGGAGAACTACTGCGATTGTGCCCTGGTTTATCCAAAGGAGCACCTCAGTAGAGAAAGCCAAAAACTGACTGTCATGATACGGCGAGAGCCGGTCAGCTGTTCGGAGGTCGCAAATCGTTGGAGATTTCTTCCGCATTACGCGAAGGATCGGTACTTCCCGATCAGACGCTCATAGCACTCTGGTTCGGATACTAGGGGCTGCGCCTATGTTTTATTGTAAAACTCCTATGGCTAAGTGAGGGCGTTTAAGCCGCATAGTCTGATTGCCTGGTTCATTGCGCTAAGCAACTCCTTCAAGGACCATATAATTGGATCAAGATTGTTTGGATTCCATCCCGAACACCTCCGTACTACCTACGTGGGGGCAGAAGCCGACGACTGGCCAACCCTCAGATCCCATACAACACAGCCGCACAGGAGGAAAAAACTAAAACATAACAAGCATTATATTACAAACCAACTTTGTTTCATCACACAAGGCAAAGACAACACGAATGTATTCATTCAAAAATAATGTCCTGCCCACACTGCGTTGCCACAATGCGAGACCCCTCTAGGACATCTGCAAAATAGCGCTCGGGTGTACGGTGCTCCTTTCCCTCTAGCAGCCCCCTGGCCAGCTCGACGGCGTTCATCTTCGCCCACCACTTCTTGCAACGGGCAAAGGCCATGCGCGCACCTTCAATACAGGCCGATCGCTTGACGACGTCCAGCCGAGGACAGGCGTTCACCAGCCGCTTCACGAGTCCGAAGTAGCTGTCGGGCATAGCTTCGGCTGGCCATAGCCGGATTATCAAATCCTTCATGGCTAGTTCGGCCACCCTATGTAGCTCCACCAGCTGTTTCAGCTGATCGGTGAAGGGCACGGGATGCTCTGGCGCAAGATACTGCGACCAGAACAATTTTTCCGTGGAGCTCCCTTCCTCGGCTCAAAAGAACTCTGCAGCGTCGGACACACTGCGCGGTAGATCTGCGTAGGCTCCTGGAGAACTCCGAATCTGGGTTAGTAAGAGATACTTCTTCCTCATATACTTGCTTTGCATACTAAATGCCTTACCCGCCGCAATCATCCTAGCCTCCTGGATCTCTTTGAGGGCGCCCTGGGCCTCATTCCGGGCCGTCTCCGCGCTCTGACGAGCCTGGGCGAGTTCGGTCTCTCGAACCGACGCGTCGCGCTCCAAGGTCTCGCACTTCCTCACCGCGTCTTGGAGCTCTTGTTGAACCTCGTTGACCAGGGCCTTGAGCTTCTTACGGGCGGCCTGCTCCTTGACAGCCTTGCCCTCGGCTTCGGCCGGGGCCTCCTTCAGGGCCTCGACCTTGGTCGTTGCTCCTATACATATCATGACACTTCGGTCAATACATATAATCTCACTCTTTTCGAAAATTTCACGGGTTATTACATACCTTGATTCTCCTGGAGCTGCCTCTTCACCTGGCCGAGCTCCCCCTTGGCCTGCTCCAGTCTCCGCTTCAGTTTGGAGACTTCGGCAGCATGTGAGGCCGCGGCCAGCAGCGACGCCTGCATATCCATTCCAGACAAATTTAGTTAGTTTCCTGCAATAAAGGATTTATCCTCTGTCTGGCTTTTTCTTTCTGAAGCACCGGACAGTGTCTCAGGGGCTACTGTCTATATTGGGATTTTCTCTTTTTGCGTCGCTTACCTCAAAACCTGCCAGCAGGCTGCTGCAGGCTTCGGTTAGTCTGCTGTTGGCAGACTGAACCCTTTCAATCACCGTGCCCATAAGAACACGGTGCTCATCCACAATGGAAGCGCCTCGCAGCGCTTCCAGCAGATCACCTGGTGCCCCTGGTTGGACAGGGGTCACCGGTGGAATAGGCATACCCCCTCCTTTCAAAGGAGGTTGCGTGCCGGATTCCGGAGCCATATCGGTCTCAGGAATCAAGTCCGGATGAGGGCCAAACTGAATATGGCCCTCATCCCGAATCTCCAGGGGGATTGGCTCCCCCTGGTGTTCGGCAACCGGCGGGGGCTTCGCCTTCAAGCACCTCCTGAGTCTCTCCCCGACCTAGGAAGGTCCGTTGGGAGAGCACCTCGTTGTCTCCTTTGGCCTTGGGAGAATAAGCGGCCGGCGGTGTCTTGCTGGCCATCTCCTTTGAGTCCAACGAACCTCTTGATGAGGATCGCTGGGAGCTGTCGTGGGCCGGACTGCAATAGCATAATTAACCATGTCAATACATTGAAGTGGAGAGGCTGGACATATGGGTATGCGGGAGTCATAGCACTTACGATGCAGCTTGAGGCTTGGTGCGGGGGAATCGCTCCAGACTGTTGTCGACGTCCCACGCAGATTTGTCCGTGAAGGAGCCCTTCCCCTTCTTGGACGTCCCCGCCTCCAGGTTCGTGGAGGCCACCCTCTTCTTCCTTCCCTCATTAGGGGGAGGGTTGTTCTCCTCCTCCTCCTCATCGTCGTCATCTTCGGCAGTGGAGGAGCGGGTCTTGTCTTCGTACATCGCGTCCGAAGTGCTCTTGCAATGGGGGCCACTCCGGACCCCTTGGCCTTCCCCTTGGCCTTCTTCGCTGGCGCTGTATAGGGCGCCGGCACCAGCATCTTCGCTAAACACGGAATGACCGGTTCTTCAGGTAGCGGAGCCGGACACTGGATCCGCTTCGCCCTCTTCATCCATTCCTGAAGAAGCAATGACAGTAAAAGTTCAGATATCCTCCTTGAAAGCAGACAAGTAGAGGACGTGTTGGAAACTCACCTCGCTGGCGGGGTGGTTAATGTCGTGCCCATGATCCGAATCCGTGGTCGGCAGTGTTTTGTTGCCCTTAAAGAGCAACTTCCAGGCATCTTTGTGAGTGGTCTCTAAGAGCCTCTTCAGGGTATGGTGCTTCTTCGGATTGAACTTCCATAGCGGGAGGCTTCGGCTTTGGCACGAGAGAATCCGGTGAACTAGCATCACCTGGATTATATCGACAAGTTTGACATCCTTGTCCACCATGCTTTGAACGCGCGTCTGCGGCGCTATCAGCTTGTCTGGCGAACACCAGTTCGGGCTCTTCTTGACCCAGGAGGTGAGCCGCATTGGAGCACCGAGGTTGAATTCGGCAGCTGCGGCCCAGTTGGTGCCGCGGGGTTCCGTAACGTAGAACCATTGTTTCTGCCATTCCTTGACAGTCTCCACGAAGGTGCCTTTCGTCCAGGAGACATTGGAAAGCTTACTCACCATGGCTCCTTCGCACTCCGCGTGCTGGCCATCCACCACCTTCGGCTTCACGTTCAAGACCTTGAGCCACAGCCCGAAGTGGGGTTGGATGCGGAGGAAGGCCTCACACACGACGATGAACGCCGAGATGTTGAGGAAAGAGTTCGGGGATAGATCATGGAAATCTATCCCGTAATAGTACATCAGCCCGCGGACGAAAGGGTGGAGTGGAAACCCTAGCCCGCGAAGGAAATGAGGGATGAATACCACCCTCTCATTGGGCTTCGGCGTGGGGACAATTTGCCCCTGGGCTGGAATACGGTGGGCGATTTCCTTCGCCAAGTACCCGGCCGCCCAAAGCTCAGTAATGTCCTTCTCCCTGACAGAGGATACCATCCACTTGCCTTGACCTCCGGATCCGGACATGGTTGAGTGCTAGCTTGAATGGGTAGAAGATGAGGACTTGGGCGCTGGAGCTCAAGATTGGAAGGGCGGAGGAAGAAGGCGTGGGAGAAGAAGGAGGAATCCTTATCCCCTTATAAAGGCAGTGAATATTGAACGCCTCCCCATTTGCCTCAAAACTTGCCTATTCCCAAGGACTGTGTAAACGGCACGGTTGGGTTACCCACGCCCGTATTGATGAGAATCCTGCAATAAGGGGATACGATCTCTGCTTTGACAAGACGTGCCAATGGCAACCGCGTCTCAAAACATGGAGCGGTGGAAGAAAAACGGTTCGAAATTATGACCGAACAGACGTGATGTCATGTTACAAAAAGTTGTCAGCGGATTGGATTCATGAAATATTATATTCTCTCTACGGTTGTGTGTGGTGTGTGTGTTACAGGTCCGGAAACATCGATACGTCCGAAGACTATTTTGGAGTTTGAAAGGAGGAACCCGCCTTGCAATGCCGAAGATAGATCTACGCGTCGGACACCTTGTCATTGAAGCCAGGTTCAGGGCCTACTGAGGGAGTCCTAGACTAAGGGGTCCTCGGGCGTCCTGCCTATTAGTCATGGGCCGGACTGATGGGCTATGAAGATACAAAGACCTAAGACTGCACCTGTGTCCGGATAGGATTCTCCTTGGCGTGGAAGGCAAGCTTGGCGACCGAATATGTAGATTCCTTTCATTGTAACCGACCTTGTGTAACCCTAGATCCTCCCGGTGTCTATATAAACCGGAGGACTTAGTCTGGAGGGAGAGATACTCATTACCATAGTCATACAGGCTAGGCTTTTAGGGTTTAGCCATCTCGATCTCGTGGTAGATCAACTCTTGCAATACTCATATTCTTCAAAATAAATCAAGCAGGAAGTAGGGTATTACCTCCATAGAGAGGGCCGAACCTTGGTAAACATCGTGTCCCCTGTCTCTTGTTACCATTGACCTTGGACGCACAGTTTGGGACCCCCTACCCGAGATTTGCCGGTTTTCACACCGACACCGGCTCAAGTCTTGTTTGAGCTAGTGAATGAGTTGACAACCTTAATGGGGACTGTGGTCACAACAGAAAACCAAGCGGAGCGTAAAACAAAGATTGCAAAGCTAAGGGAGCAAATGACCGAGGCCCAAGAAGATACCAACACTGAGAACACCCGGATGGCAACGGTACAGGCTCAGATTAATGCTGAGTTAGAGCACATGAAAGCAGAAGCTTGGCATTTAAGTCTGGATCAAAACGCCTCCAATGCAGTCCTTCAGAGGAGGCACCAGACCCGTTTTCCCTCAAGTTATGAACCCATGAATCTATTCAACACACTAGGGGCAGGACCAAGTACTCCAGGAGCACCGTTATACCCCCAACTGCAGTGGCGCCCAGGAATAGGGAGGCGGCTCAGTCTCATCAGTCAGAATTGGCCTGTAGGGGCCAGACCCCTCCTCAATGTTTCGCAACACTTCCAGGTCACTTTTCTTACCCGGTAGATAACATGGTAGCAGCGGTGACCCGGCTCAATGTGCTCCCCCTTTTCACGGGTGAGTCGCCCGTTGCGGTGGAAGCACGGAATGCCATTGAGCTTCTTCAAACGGTTATTGCGCAGAAGGAGAAGTGCTCATACAGTCGTGATCGTGTGCACTCAACTCCTCTCCCGAGCCGTAGTTACAACCGGCATGTTGAATCGCCCGCGGTCTCCAACAGTAAGCAACGCCGTAACCCGCCCCATGATAACCCGCCCCTTAATCCACGAATTGACGCTCAAGCAATTATGGATGAGGCCGGAGCCCACCGTGAGGCAACAACGGCTAACCAGGGGGCTTATCTGAAGGAAATATTCCCTAGAGGCAATAATAAAGTTGTTATTTATATTTCCTTATACCATGATAAATGTTTATTATTCATGCTAGAATTGTATTAACCGGAAACTTACAAAACAGAGTGTCCCTAGTATGCCTCTACTTGACTAGCTCGTTAATCAAAGATGGTTATGTTTCCTGACCATAGACATGTGTTGTCATTTGATGAATGGGATCACATCATTAGAGAATGATGTGATGGACAAGACCCATCCGTTAGCTTAGCATTATGATCGTTGAGTTTTATTGCTATTGCTTTCTTCATGACTTATACATGTTCCTATGACTATGAGATTATGCAACTCCCGAATGCCGGAGGAACACCTTGTGTGCTATCAAACGTCACAACGCAACTGGGTGATTATAAAGATGCTCTACAGGTGTCTCCGAAGGCGTTTGTTGGGTTGGCATAGATCGAGATTAGGATTTCTCACTCCGATGGTCGGAGAGGTATCTCTAGGCCCTCTCAGTAATGCACATCACTATAAGCCTTGCAAGCAATGTGACTAATGAGTTAGTTGCGGGATGATGCATTACGGAACGAGTAAAGAGACTTGCCGGTAATGAGATTGAACTAGGTCTGGTGATACCGACGATCGAATCTCGGGCAAGTAACATACCAATGACAGAGGGAACAACGTATGTTGTTATGCGGTTTGACCGATAAAGATCTTCGTAGAATATGTAGGAGCCAATATGAGCATCCAGGTTACGCTATTGGTTATTGACCGGAGATGTGTCTCGGTCATGTCTACATAGTTCTCGAACCTGTAGGGTCCGCACGCTTAACGTTCGATGACGATTTGTATTATGAGTTATGTGATTTGATGTAACAAAGGTTGTTCGGAGTCCCGGATGAGATCACGGACATGAAGAGGAGTCTCGAAACGGTCGAGACGTAAAGATCAATATATTGGAAGGCCATATTCGGACATCGAAAAGGTTCCGAGTGATTCGGGTATTTTTCGGAGTACCGGAGAGTTACGAGAATTCACCGGAGGAAGGAGTGGGCCTTAATGGGCCATACGGGAAAGGAGAGAAGGGCCTCAAGGGGTAGCCGCCCCCCATGGAAAGTCCGAATTGGACTAGGGAGGGGGCGGCGCCCCCCTCTCTTTCCTTCTCCCTCTCCTACTCCTTCCCTCTCTTCCCTCTTGGAAAAGGAAGGGGACTCCAACTAGGATTGGGAATCCTAGTTGGACTCCCCCTATAGGCACGCCCCTCCTAGGTCGGCCTCCTCCTCCTCCCTCCTTTATATACGTGGCCAAGGGGGCACCCCAAGACACACAAGTAGATCTTAGCCGTGTGCGGTGCCCCCCTCCACAGATTTCCACCTCGGTCATATTGTCGTAGTGCTTAGGCGAAGCCCTGTGTCGGTAACTTCATCATCACCGTCACCACACTGCCGTGTTGATGAAACTCTCCCTCGGCCTCAGATGGATCTAGAGTTCGAGGGACGTCACCGAGCTGAACGTGTGCAGATTACGGAGGTGCCGTGCGTTCGGTACTTGGATCGGTTGGATCACGAAGACATTCGACTACATCAACCGCGTTACGAAACGCTTCCGCTTTCGGTCTATGAGGGTACGTGGACACACTCTCCCCGCTCGTTGCTATGCTTCTCCTTGATAGATCTTGCGTGATTGTAGGCAAATTTTTTGAAATACTACGTTCCCCAACAGTGGCATCCGAGCCAGGTCTATATAGATGTTATATGCACGAGTAGACCACAAAGAGTTGTGGGCGATAATAGTCATACTGCTTACCAGCATGTCATACTTTGATTCGGCAGTATTGTTGGATGAAGCGGCCCAGACCGACATTACATGACTGCGTTAATGAGACTGGTTTTACCGCCGTGCTTCGCACACAGGTGGCTAGTGGGTGTCTGTTTCTCCAACTTTAGTTGAATCGAGTGTGACTACGCCCGGTCCTTGTTGAAGGTTAAAACAGCACACTTGACGAAAAATTGTTGTGGTTTTGATGCATAGGTAAGAACGGTTCTTGCTAAGCCCGTAGCAGCCACGTAAAATTTGCAACAACAAAGTAGAGGATGTCTAACTTGTTTTTGCAGGGCTTGTTGTGATGTATATGGTCAAGACGTGATGATATATAAATTGTTGTATGAGATGATCATGTTTTGTAACAGTTATCGGCAACTGGCAAGAGCCATATGGTTGTCGCTTTATTGTATGAAATGCAATCGCCTAATTGCTTTACTTTATCACTAAGCGGTAGCGATAGTCGTAGAAGAAATAGTTGGCGAGACGACAACGATGCTTCGATGGAGATCAAGATGTCAAGCCGGTGACGATGGTGATCATGACGGTGCTTTGGAGATGGAGATCAAAGGCAC
Source organism: Aegilops tauschii subsp. strangulata (assembly GCF_002575655.3). NCBI lineage: Eukaryota > Viridiplantae > Streptophyta > Magnoliopsida > Poales > Poaceae > Aegilops > Aegilops tauschii. Next base: position 246,096,330 of record NC_053039.3, read on the forward strand.
AAGATGATGATGGCCATATCATATCACTTACATTGATTGCATGTGATGTTTATCCTTTATGCATCTTATTTTGCTTAGTACGGTGGTAGCATTATAAGATGATCTCTCACTAAATTTCAAGGTACAAGTGTTCTCCCTGAGTATGCACCGTTGCGACAGTTTGTCGTGCCGAGACACCACGTGATGATCGGGTGTGATACGTTCACATACAACGGGTGCAAGCCAGTGTTGCACATGCAGAATACTCGGGTTAAACTTGACGAGCCTAGCATATGCAGATATGGCCTCGGAACACTGAGACCGAAAGGTCGAGCGTGAATCTTATAGTAGATATGATCAACATAGTGATGTTCACCATTGAAAACTACTCCATCTCACGTGATGATCAGACATGGTTTAGTTGATATGGATCACGTGATCACTTAGATGATTAGAGGGATGTCTATCTAAGTGGGAGTTCTTAAGTAATATGATTAATTGAACTTTAATTTATCATGAACTTAGTCCTGGTAGTATTTGCATAACTATGTTGTAGATCAATAGCTCGCGATGTAGCTCCCCGTTTATTTTTGATATGTTCCTAGAGAAAAACTATGTTGAAAGATAATAGTAGCAATGATGCGGACTAGGTCCGTGATCTGAGGATTATCCACATTTCTGCACAGAAGAATTATGTCCTTGATGCACCGCTAAGTGACGGACCTATTGCAGGAGCAAATGCAGACGTTATGAACGTTTGGCAAGCTCGGTATGATAACTACTTGATAGTCTAGTGCGCCATGCTTTACGGCTTAGAACCGGGACTTCAAAAACGTTTTGAACGCCACGGAGCATATAAGATGTTCCAAGAGCTGAAATAGGTATTTCAGACTCATGCCCAAGTCGAGACCTCTGACAAGTACTTTGCCTACAAGATGGAGGAGAATAGCTCAACCAGTGAGCATGTGCTCATATTGTCTGAGTACTACAATCGCTTGAATCAAGTGGGAATTAATATTCCAGATAAAATAGTGATTGTCAAAGTTCTTTAGTCACTATCACCAAGTTACTGGAACTTTGTGATGAACTATAATATGAAAGGGATGACGAAAACAATTCCCGAGCTCTTCGTGATGCTGAAATCGACGAAGGTAGAAATCAAGAAAAGCATCAAATTTGATGGTTGACAAAACCACTAGTTTCAAGTAAAAAGGGCAAGGGAAAGAAAGGGAACTTCAAGAAGAATGGCAAGCAAGTTGCCACTCCCATGAAGAAGCCCAAAGCTAGACCCAAGCCTAAACTGAGTGCTTCTACTGCGAAGGAAATGGTCACTGGAAGCGGAACTGCCCCAAATACTTGACGGGTAAGAAGGATGGCAAAGTGAACAAAAGTATATATGATATACATGTTATTGATGTGTACTTTACTAGTGTTCATAGTAGCCCAGGGGTATTTGATACTGGTTCAGTTGCTATGATTAGTAACTTGAAACAGGAGTTACAAAATGAACAAAGACTAGTTGAGGGCAAGGTGACGATGTGTGTTCCAAGGTTGATAAGATCACCATCGCACACTCCCTTTACCTTCGGGATTAGTGTTGAACCTAAAATAAATGTTATTTGGTGTTCGCGTTGAGCATAATATGATTGGATCATGTTTATTGCAATACATTTATTCATTTAAGTCAAAGAATAATTGTTATTCTGTTTACATGAATAAAACCTTTTGTGGTCATACACCCAAGGTGAATGATTTATTGAATCTCGATCGTAGTAATACACATATTCATAATATTGATGCCAAAAGATGAAAAGTTGATAATGATAGTGCAACATATTTGTGGCACTGCCGTTTAGGTCATATTGGTGTAAAGCGCATGAAGAAACTCCATGCTTATGGGCTTTTGGAATCACTTGATGCTTGTGAACCATGCCTCATGGGCAAGATGACTAAGACTCCGTTCTCCAGAACAATGGATCGAGCAACTGACTTATTGGAAATAATACATACTGATGTATGCGATCCGATGAGTGTTGAGGCTCGCGGCGGGTATCGTTATTTTCTGACCTTCACAGATGATTTGAGCAGATATGGGTATATCTACTTGATGAAACATAACTCTGAAACATTTGAAAAGTTCAAAGAATTTCAGAGTGAAGTGGAAAATCATTGTAACAAGAAAATAAAGTTTCTACGATATGATCGCGGAGACGAATATTTGAGTTACGAGTTTGGTCTTCATTTGAAACAATGTGGAATAGTTTCATAACTCACGCCACCTGGAACACCACAGCGTAATGGTGTGTCCGAACGTCATAACTGTACTTTATTAGATATGGTGCGATCTATGATGTCTCTTACCGATTTATCACTATCGTTTTGGGGGTTATGCATTAGAGACAGCTGCATTCACGGTAAATAGGGCACCATCTAAATCTGTTGAGATGACACCATATGAACTGTGGTTATCCAAGAAACCCAAGTTGTCATTTCTTAAAGTTTGGGGCAGCAATGCTTATGTGAAAAAGCTTCAACCTGATAAGCTCGAACCCAAATCGAAGAAATGTGTCTTCATAGGATACCCAAAAGAAACTATTGGGCACACCTTCTATCACAGATCCGACGACAAGATCTTTGTTGCTAAGACTGGATCCTTTCTAGAGAAGGAGTCTCTCTTGAAAGAAGTGAGTGGGAGGAAAGTAGAACTTGATGAGGTAGTTGTACCTTCTCCCTTATTGGAAAGTATTTCATCACATAAATCAGTTCCAGTGATTCCTACACCAATTTTGAGGAACACTACAAAAAAAAGACACATCCGTGACATTTTGGGCCGAACGAAATTTTTTCTGTCATACTTATGATACTTCTATGACAATAATTGTGAAAAAATCCGGTATCATCATAGATGTGGTGGGCTCCTACTTCTATGACAAAAAATGATGACATAAAATGGGCTTTTCGTCCTGGGCGGGACGGAGACGCGCTGCATGACATTCTTTGGGCCGTCCATGACGGAAAAAACCATGGTAGAAGCGAGGGCGAGGAAAATATCGGGGTGTTCCCGGCTACAGTGGGTGGTCTGGGCCGAGCGATGTGTGTTTCTCTCGTACACGCACGTGCGTGGGTGCGATGCGTTGGGCTCTAACTGAACCCGAGCGAGGCGTTGGGCTCTAACTGAACCCGAGCGATTGCACTGCAGGCTACGCGTTACTGTACCCGAGCGATCGATCGATGGCTGTTAACTGAACCCGATCGAGCGATTCCTTCGCTACTGCTGCTAACTGAAGCCGATCGATGCTGCCTCTGGATGAACAGTGAGCATTGCTGGGGGGTTTGGATGAACAGTTCCCGGTGGGGGTGGATGAACAGGACCCCATGGTGTTGCCTCTGGATGAACAGGACCCCGATCGATCGAGCCGGTTGGGGCTGGATGAATAGGACCCCGTGGAGGGCTGGATGAACAGGACCACCCCGTGGAGGGCTGGATGAATAGTAGACGGTGGAGGGCTGGATGAACAGTAGCCCGTGGAGGGGTGGTTGAACAGGAGCCCGTGGAGAGGGCTGGTTGAACAGTAGCCGGTGGAGTAGCGCGCGGTGGAGGCTGGATGAACAGGAGCCCGTGGATGAACAGTCGCAGGTGGAGGCTAGAGGAGGTCGACGGTGGATGAACAGTAGCCTGTGGAGGCTGGAGGGGGTCGACGGTGGAGATGAACAATATCCCGTGGAGTCCCGTTTTGCGGTACGCCACACCCCTCCCGATGAACAGGACCCCTGTAAGGGCATATTTATCCCTAAGATGTTTTGGTGATTGATGACAATGCTTTTGCGGACTAATCGTGTGCCTTCAGTATTTCAGACGTTTCATCACTAGGCACAGGACGGTTTAGTGCCCCTCGAAGACTATTGAAGACAGCGTTTTCTATGTTTCTTTTCGGTGGATTTGAGTCATAGGAAAGCTGTACTATTAAGAGGGGGTCCGCTTTCGAAAGGTTTGGGTGGAATCATCACGTACACATCTACTCCTTTTGCACCGCCTTTCCTTTGGCACTTTGGAGCATCCTCCGTTTTATCCTCTATGCACTTTGTCTTGGTTGCTGAACTTGGGCTTGTGGTAGTACTGCTCCCTGGAGCGGTAGTACCGCAGGCACTTGTGGCAGTACCGGACCTCGGTGCGGTAGTACCGCTCCTCAGGAGCTGTAGTACCGTGGCCCCCAGGCCAAGTGCTGCTGCGCAGGGATAGTAGGGGCGGATGTAATTTTTTACATCCACGCCCTACGCGGTAGTACTACGCGTCCTGGCCTAGCTCAGCCACCGCGCGGTAGTACCGCTCCGCATGTTGTACTACCGTGTCGGATTTTTTCATCGACTCCAACTCAGCGGAAGTTGCCACGGATATAATTTTTTATGTCCGTGCCTTCCCATAATCTGGATCTTCCCTGCTTTGCGGTAGTACCGCTAGGTTGTGCGGTAGAACCGCACAAGCGGTTCTACCGCCCTCCGCTTTAGTGCTGTTGGGGTGTCCAGGTCTGTGCTGCTCGGGCGGTAGTACCGCAAGGCCCAGCGGTAGCACCGCATGTGCTCGCGGTAGTACCGCGGCCCTGGCGCGGTAGTACCGTGCTGCGCAGAATGGGTTGGTGGGTAACGGTTGGATTTTTCCCTCCACTATATAAGGCGTGTCTTCTTCCCCGAGTTGACTACCTCTTCCAACCCGAAGCTCCATTGTTGCTCCAAGCTCCATTTTCGCCCGATCTCTCTCCCTAGCCAATCAAACTTGTTGATTTTCTAGGGATTGGTTGAGAAGGCCCCGATCTACACTTCCACCAAGAGAAATTTGATTCCCCCCACTAATCCCTTGCAGATCTTGTTACTCTTGGGTGTTTGAGCACCCTAGACGGTTGAGGTCACCGCGGAGCCATAGTCCATTGTGGTGAAGCTTCGTGGTGTCGTTGGGAGCCTCCAATTAAGTTGTGGAGATTGCCCCAACCCTGTTTGTAAAGGTCCGGTCGCCGCCTCCAAGGGCACCAATAGTGGAATCATGGCATCTCGCATTGTGTGAGGGCGTGAGGAGAATACTGTGGCCCTAGTGGCTTCTTGGGGAGCATTGTGCCTCCACCCGCTCCAACGGAGACGTACTTCCCCTCAAAAGGAAGGAACTTCGGTAACACATCCTCGTCTTCACCGGCTTCACTCTTGGTTATCTCGTGCCTTTACTTGTGCAAGCTTACTTGTGTTATTTCCCTTGCTTGCTTGTGTGCTTGTTGTTGTTGCATCATATAGGTTGCTCACCTAGTTGCACATCTAGACAACCTACTTAAATCCGAAGAGTATGGTTGCCTATTCACCCCCCTAGTCAACTATATCGATCCTTTCAATTGGTATCAGAGCCTCGTCTCTTTATTAAGTACTTTGCCGTCCGAAGAGTATGGTTGACACCGTAGACGGTGTGGAGGAGCACTCCGGTGCGAATCCGGTCTCGTCTACGGCAATGGGGAAACCGCGGTCTCTCGTGAGGAATTCAATGTGGCCTTGGAAACATTGGAAACCTCCATGACGACTGAGGTTGAAAGCATGTTGAATAAATTCATTGAAGGGCTTAAACTATCCACCGCGCCTGTGAAAGTGGGCGATCCCACCGACAAGGTGACGGATGCTAACTCCAACAAGGGGGAAGCTACTAGTGAAAAGACTCCTTCATCTAGTGGTAAAATTGGCACTGACATCTTTGCCCATGTGGAACCTCCACTTGTTTATGGTGGACCGATTCCTTCCACTCATTTGAATCATGCCGGTCCTCCCCCTAAGATTGTGAAAAATGAGGACTTTGATTCTTGGGTCTATCGATTTAAGCGTCATTTAAATCATGTGAACAATAATCTTTGGAGAATCATTGAAGAAGGTTTCTATCCGCATAATCGAAGCAACTTCACCCCTAGAGAAGCCGCGGATAATCAATTCAATGAGAATGCTCTCTTCATCATCCAAGATGCAATTCCACCCGAAGATCTCCCTCATCTTCGGCCCTTCGCCATGGCCAAAGATGCATGGCATTGTGTTGTCTCCCTCTACCGGGGAAGCGCAAGCATTCAACGCTCCAACTATGAAGTGGTGCAAGATGAAGCCGATGAGTTTGCAATGAAGGAGGATGAAGAACCTCGTGAGCTTTATCGGAGAGTAACCAAACTCGTGGTCTCACTCCGAGATCATGGGAGCAAGGACACGGATGACAATTGGATCAAGCACAAATTTCTCAAGGCAATGATGCCTTACCACAAGGCCATGTCCTCCGTCATTCGTCAAAGGCCGGACTTCCACACCTTGTCCTCAAGTGAAGTGTTGGATGAGTTTGTGGCTATGAGCATTTTGGACAAGACCGCCGACAATGCGGTGCTACGCTCTCAAAGAGCAAAGAAGCCCAACCTTGCATTAAAGGCCAAGGTTAGTGTGGAAGAAGAAGAAGAAGAAGAAGAAGAAGAAGAGGAAGAAGAGGAGAGCAACCCTGAAGATACAAAGTACGCCTATCATGAACACATGGCTCTTGCTTCAAGGCAATTTTGGAGCAAGAAGAACTCAAGGCCCAACTTCAACAAGAACAATTCAAGTGGCGCAAAGATCAAGAAACGTGTGAGGAATTGCTATAATTGTGGCAATGTGAGCCATTTCGTGGCAGAGTGCCCTTATGAGAAGAGGGAATACAATGGTGGCAAGCTCATCCGAAAGGACAAAGCCAAGTCTTTCCCAGAGCAACTTCACCAAGAAGACTCCTCCCAAGGCATTGGTGGTACAAGAAGAGTACAATGAGGATGATGACGATGATGAAGATGGTGAGTCGGTTGCCATGGCCTCCATTGCCATTGCGACGACTCCACGGGTGTCTCTCTTCGACTCACCCAATGAGAGCATCATCGCCAGGTGCCTCATGGCTAAAGCCACCAACAAGGTAACCCCCAACATCAAAACTACCATCATTAATCATCCTTCTTAGACGGATTGCATTGATGAACATGAGGGATCTAATGTGGAGGAGAATGAGTTTGAGTCCTTTATGGGTAAACTCAACGATAAATCCAAGAAACACTTCGTTGCTCTCTTGGAACAACTTGGTGAAGCCAATGACATGATCGAGGCTCACGAAGATACCATCTCTAAGATGGAGGGGCATAGTCATGACTATGCCGATGAGATCTCGGATCTTTCCAATGCTCTTGAGGAAGAGCGTGGTCTTCGTTTGGCTCTTGAGGAGTCACACAACGATGATCATGCTAAGTTAAAGAAATATCTTGATCATGCTCTTGTTGTCTCTCGTGTGCTAACCTCCGAGAAGGCCAAGCTTGGGGTTGATCTTGCTAGACTCAAAGAGGAGTTTGACTTACTTGACAAGGCTCTCAAGGTCTTGAAGGGTGCTCATGCTAGCCTCAAGGAGTCTCATGATCAACTCCAAGTAAAGCTAACCAAGGAGAAAGCCACATTTCCTCGTATGGTATTAATTGATAATGCAAATGCAACTAACCCGTGTTGTGAGCATGTGCATCTTGTTGAGGAGAATGCTAAGTTGAAGGAACAACTTGATAAAGGCCTTGTGTCTTGCATACAAGGCGAGAAGAATCTCAACGACCTTTTGAGCAATCAAAAGGAAGTTGTGGCCAAGGAAGGGATTGGGTACGCGCCCAAGTCCAAGAACAAGAAGAAGAATGACAACGCCAAACGACCTCCTCCTCTCAAGCAAACCTTTGTGAAGGAGGGAGAGGGTGCTACTAAGGAGAAGAAGAAGAACACCGTGAAGGGTGGTGATGCCAAGAAGGGCAACACGTCTCTTCCCAACAAAGCCGGTGACTTTAACCCTTCTTATGTGTTATGCCGTGCTAGTGATGGACACGTTTATGCCAAATTTGTTGGTTCTTCTTATGAGTACATTGAATGGTGTATTTGGGTTCCTAAGACCCTTGTTACTAACATCAAAGGACCCATTACAAAATGGGTACCTAAAACCAAGCATTGATTTCTTGTAGGTGTTTGCTTCCGGTGGGGGGTCATGGTTGCTCGATAGTGGAGCAACTAATCATATGACCGGAAGCAAGGACTTGGTGGTGGATGTTCACAAGATTCCATATATGCCCACCAACGTCGAGTGGGGTGATGCCTCGTCCTCAAAGGTATTGGGACTTGGCAAGGTTGTCATTTCTCATGATCTCACGATCGAGAAGGTCATGCTTGTTGAGTCCCTTGCATACAATTTACTTTCCGTTCGTCAACTTGCACTCATGGGCTTTGCCAATTTCTTTGATATTGATACCGTGGTCCTCTTTTGGAGCAAGACTCCTAAAGTAGCCTTTGTTGGGCATGTCGAGAACGGTCTCTATGTGATCAACTTGGAGCGACCCACTAAGACCGCGACATGCCTAATGGCTAAAGTTGATGTGGGATGGCTTTGGAATCGCTGTTTAGCCCATGTCAATATGAGATCTTTGCAAAGTCTTCTCAAGGGGGACCATGTCCGTGGACTAACGAATGTTAGTTTTGCTAAAGATCGTGCTTGCAGTGCTTGTATCGAAGGAAAGCTACATGAAAAGGCTCACCCTCCCACGACTATCATTTACTCGAAGAGGCCTTTGGAGCTCCTTCATTTGGATCTCTTTGGGCCTCCATCCTTTGATAGTCTTGGGGGTAGGAAGTATTGCTTGGTGATTGTGGATGACTATTCAAGATACACTTGGGTATATATTTCTTCAAGAGGAAGAGCGAGACCCAACAAACCGTCATTGACTTTGCAAATGAAGCCCAACGTCAACACAATGCAAAGATCTTGACAATAAGAAGTGACAACAGCACCGAGTTCAAGAACTACACCTTGGATGAGTTTCTTAGTGATGAGGGGATCAAGCATCAATATTCTGCACCATACACCCCTCAACAAAATGGTGTTGCGGAGAGGAAGAACCGGACGTTGATGGATGCGGCAAGGACCATGATGGTGGAGTTCAAGTCTGCATACAACTTTTGGGCCGAAGCCATCAACACCGCGTGTCATGCATCAAATCGTCTCTATCTCCGCAAAGGCTTGAACAAGACTCCATATGAGATACTCACCGGAAACAAGCCCAACCTCAAGTACTTTCGGGTGTTCGGGTGTAAGTGTTTCATTCTCAAGAAAGGTGTTCGTTTGTCTAAATTTGAGGCTAGAGCTTATGAGGGCATATTTGTTGGTTATGCTACAAACTCTCATGCTTACCGTGTCCTCAATAAGTCCACGTGGCTTATTGAGGAGACATGTAACGTGGAGTTTGATGAGAATAACGGCTCCCAAGTGGAGCAAAGTGGCACTTGTGATGTAGGTGATGAAATTCCTCCTCAAGCCATAAGAAGAATGGGTGTTGGTTTTATCCTACCCATTGAGGGGCCGAAGGAGAAGGACAATGCTCCACTCAAGTGTAGCCATCACCAACCCAAGGCCCACACGCTTCTGAAGAACAAAGTGAAGGCCCTCAACCTCAAGAACAAGACCAAGGGCAAGATCAATCCCAAGATGGTGTTGTAACATCAAGTTATGCCCAAGGTCAAGTTCTCTCCTCCGAGCAAGTTCAAGATCAAGAGCCTTCTCAAGATCAAGAACAAGCTCAAGATGGCGCTTAAGATGATCAAGTGACCGCTCCTCGACTCACCCCCGAGGAGGAATTGGAGCGTCGTGCCGCCAAGATTTCTTCCAAGCTCTCCACCAAGGGTCATCTCATGAAGAATGTGCTTGGAAGCCTTCAAAAGGGGGTAAGCACTCATAGACAATTAGCAAACTATTGTGAACATCACGCGTTTGTCTCTTGTGTTGAACCCCAAAAGGTATATGAGGCACTCGAAGATCCGGATTGGCTTAATGCCATGCATGAAGAACTCAACAACTTCGAGTACAACAAGGTGTGGAGATTGGTGCCAAGGCTAACGGGGAACCACAATGTCACTGGAACCAAGTGGATATTCAAGAACAAGCAAGATGCTCATGGGACCATCGTTTGCAACAAGGCAAGATTTGTGGCACAAGGCTACTCCCAAGTCGAGGGTATCGACTACGGTGAAACCTTTGCTCCCGTTGCTCGCCTTGAATCCATTCGTTTGTTGATTGCTTATGCTTCTCATCACAACTTTAAGTTGCAACAAATGGATGTTAAAAGTGCTTTTCTTAATGGTCCTATTAATGAGTTGGTATATGTCAAGCAACCCCCCGGGTTCGAGGATCCCTACTTTCCCGATCATGTGTATCAACTCGATAAGGCACTCTATGGCCTTAAACAAGCCCCACGTGCGTGGTATGACCACCTTACCGAGTTGTTACAAGACCGTGGATTTGAAGTTCGGCTGATCGACCCCACTCTTTTTACTAAGAAGGTCAAAGGGGAGTTGTTTGTGTGCCAACTATGTGTTGATGATATTATCTTTGGTTCCCCTAACAAAGCTTTCAATGAGGAATTTGCCGCACTCATGACCTCAAAGTTCAAGATGTCTTCCATGGGAGAGTTGAAGTTCTTTCTCGGGTTCGAAGTGAAGCAAAGAAGAGAAGGAACCTTCATCAACCAAGCCAAATACACTCAAGACATGCTCAAGAGATTCAATCTAAGTGATGTCAAGCCGGCTTCCACTCCCATGCCCACCAAGTGCCAACTTGACATTGATCCCAATGGTAAAGCGGTGGATCAAAAGGTATATCACTCCATGATTGGCTCCTTGTTTTACCTTTGTGCATCTAGACTGGATATCATGTTGAGTGTGGGAATTTGTGCACGATTTCAAGCCGCACCTAAGGAAAGCCACTTTGTGGCGGTCAAGCGAATCTTTCGATATTTGGCTCATACCCCAAACTTTGGCTTATGGTACCCAAGAGGAGCAAACTTCAAGCTTGTAGGTTATTTGGACTCGGATTGGGCGGGAGACAAAGTGGATAGGAAGTCCACTTCCGGAGGGTGCCAATTCCTTGGTTGCTCTTTGGTAAGTTGGTCTTCTAAGAAGCAAAGTTGTGTGTCTCTCTCGTCCACCGAAGCAGAGTATGTGGCGGCCGGTAGTTGTTGTGCTCAACTCCTATGGATGAGGCAAACTTTAAAGGATTACGGTGTCATTTGTGACAAAGTGCCTCTTTGGTGTGACAATGAAAGTGCCATCAAGGTTTCTCTCAACCCGGTGCAACACTTCAAGACGAAACATATTGAGATTCGGTATCACTTCATCCGGGATCACATTAGGCGAGGGGAGATCGAGCTCAACTACGTCAACACTCATGATAACCTTGCAGATATTTTCACGAAGCCCTTGGATGAAGCAAGATTTCGCGAGTTAAGGCATGAGCTAAATATCATTGATTCGAGCAATGTTGCTTGAACTCTTGCACACCCCACCATACTCAACTTGTTATCTTGTTTAGGTGTAGGCATGGACATAGGGGAAGTGTTGTTCTCTCAATGAACTTTCCCTCCCCCCATTATGCATAAATTGATCAACTCTTTCACATTAGCCATTTTCGATGGTACTTGTGCTTCAAAAACGAGTTTTGGTCATGGGCCCAAGGATAATTCTTCGCGGTGCCATACCAATTGACACAAACATAGGTGGCTCCGGCCACCGCCCTCTCCTTGGAGAGGTTGTGTCTCGGTGTGGTCCTTTGTTGTCTCTTGCCTTTCCTTCTTTGTGCCGAGCTGGTGCTTGTGGTGTCTTGTTTGTTGGCTGGTTGGTGTGTTCTTTCGTTTGAAGGTTCCTTGCAAAGTCCCCTTCTTCTGTTTGAAACTGCATTTTCTTGGGTTCACGGTACTACCGTGGCATACCACAGTACTACCGCAAGGACACGGTACTACCGCAACCAGTTTGGCAGTAATTTTTTACTACCGCTGGTGGAGCAGTACTACCGCCCACGGCGCGGTACTTCCACCCGGGCGGTACTACCGCAATGACGTGTGGTACTACCGCGTAGTAGCGAGCGTGTGGGGGTTAAGAGCGGGCAGGGGGAGTTCCAACTCCCCCATACCCATTCACTCCTTCTCCCCACGCCGCCTCTCTCTCTCCTGCCCAAGAACGGCACCGGATCTCCGTCTCCGGCCGCTCTCCTCGGATTCTGACCGGTGGGATCGTTCCCCACCACTTCCTCTTGCCATGGAACAAGGTTTCTCCCTGAATCCCTCTCTCTTTGGTTCGTTCTTTTGCTTCTAGGTTTTGGGGAGATGCATGTTGTTCTTGAGATTTTAGGCTAAATCTTTGCAAGAATAGGATGTAGGAGAGTAGTATTGCGTAGAGTTGGTACTTGCTATGTTGCCCCATGCTGGATTTGATCGACCGTAGTACCGCGTTGATGTCACGGCCATTCACAGATCAAGCTGTGGTTTCGGATCTGTAACCGTGCGGTACTACCGCATCCCCGGTGCGGTACTACCGCTCGTCCGGTACTACCGCTCCTCAGGAGCGGTACTACCGCGCGAGGCACGGCACTAAAATTTTACTGCCGTCCCAAGACACGGTACTACCGTGCCTCCTTGGCGCGGTACTACTGTGGCTCGGAGCAGCACTAAAATTTTAGTACCGCGCGGCACTGCGGTACTACCGTAGGTTTAAATACCTCTTGTGGCAATTATCACGTGCTAATTCAACTTGTTTCACCTGCTTTGATGTGGACTTTACATTGATCCTTCTTGCCTTATCATGCGTGTTTTGTGCTTTTTGTGTCTTAGGTGGTGGCTCCGGTGCTCCTGCTTGCCGTTCCAATCCCAGTCGTGACACTAGCTCCAAGCGTCTGCGCAACCAAGACGAAGCTCCAGAGGGATCCAATGCCCCCCAACGCAGGACCAAGACCACCGCCACCAAGCAGAAGGAGCCCAGCATGGGCATGGATGAGATTCCACGGGCAGAGTTTCTCGCTCGAAGGAGGATCAACCCTTATGTGAATCCTCGTGCCAATATCAGAGGCAATGATCTGTTCTGGACCAAGCAGCAGAATCTCATCTATCTGGATGTGATCAAGGGCAAGCAGAACACTTATGTGGACGTGCACTGGATTGATATGAATCACATGAGGGAGGAGAAGCACCGTGCCTACTTTGGTGAGGCCTTGGATCTCGTGGAGCAGTTTGCCATTGAGGATGTGATCTCTTTTCACCTGGACTATGATCCCGAGCTTGTTGCCCAGTTCTTTGCTCCAGTTCACTTTCACACTAAGGAGGATCGGAGGTTGACCTGGATGACCAATGGACGTTAGCTGTCTGCTACTTGGCAGGAATTCATGGCTTTGCTCAATGCACCTGATGAGGGGCTCAACACGCCCGTTGGTGTCCGCCCTCATGCTAACCCCGAGTCTACCAACAAGAACAAGCTTATGCCATACTATGTTGAGAAGCTCCTTCCAAGCGGTCAGAAGGCATGGGTTCTGAACCCTTTCCTTGACATCATGCACCGGATCTTCCGCAACTCTCTCTTCCCACGCATTGGGGACAAGGACAAGGTGCATGATTATCTTGTGGACATGTTGCTTCTCTGTGAGGAGGCGTGGATCTCTCAGACACAACCCTTGGATGTTTTCCACATCATGTGGTGCGAGCTTCGCTTTGCGGTGTTCAACCGTAAGGTTCCCATCTATGGACCTTACCTGTTTCTGCTGATCTCGAAGACTTGGGAGCAGCGCTTCCCTCAGGATGAGTTTCTAGCCCCTAACTGGATCCGTCATGACCCCATCAGACTTCGGATCAAGCCCCAGTGAGCTAACACTACTACTCGTGCTGAGGCAGCGGCTGCTAAGATGGCTGTGGATGGGGAGGAAAGTGAGGAGGACAATGCAGATGAGGACCGCCCTACTGGACATGCCCCTTCCTCCACTGAGCCCTCTTGGGCTAAGACGCTGAAGGCCAAGTTGAAGACTCTGTTCTGCATGCAGGCAAAGGGGCAGTACCAGTCTCACGTTGCCTCCAAGGAGAGTCGCCGCCGTGACAGGAAGATCATGCATGTTTTTGGAGAGGAAGTTTCCAGCGGTTCCGAGGAGCACATCACCCCAGAGGCCGAGTGGATGGCAAAACAAGGCTACAAGTGCACTAATTCTGAGGAGGAGCCCATCCCCGCTGCCGAGTCCGATGACGAGCGTGCGAGTGACTACTCCGCTTGAGCCACCACGTGTGTTGTAGGTGTCCTCTCTACCTTTTTGGCGTCTCGATGCCAAAGGGGGAGAGAGTGTAGGGATTTTCGAGTCTTGTGTCGTGTTTGTGTTTGCTTTGCTTGCGTTTGTTCTGTTGAACCTTGCTTGCTTTGGTTTGGTTTGCGCTTGTGAGATTTATCTATCATATGGTGTAAGACATATGCACTCTATCGCATCTTATTGAGCTTATGTTATCTTGTGCTATTTATATTATGCTCATACTTACTATCTTGCTTAGTGTTAGCCTTTGTTGCAAGATATGCATTGTCTATAAAATATAGGGGGAGTGTTGATCCTAGTATGTGTGCCGTGCAGTCCAAAGCACCTATCTAGATAGCACACATCTAGGGGGAGCCCGTCTATATTTTAGAGATGTGGGGTTTGCTTATGGTCTATGTCTTTCCCCTTGTGCAAATCTCGTATTGTCATCAATCCACCAGAAAGGGGGAGATTGTAAGGGCATATTTATCCCTAAGATGTTATGACAATGCTTTTGCAGACTAATCGTGTGCCTTCAGTATTTCAGACGTTTCGTCACTAGGCACAGGACGGTTAGTGCCCCTCGAAGACTATTGAAGACGGCGTTTTTCTATGTTTCTTTTCGGTGGATTTGAGTCGTAGGAAAGCCGTACTATTAAGAGGGGGTCCGCTTTGGAAAGGTTTGGGTGGAATCATCACGTACACATCTACTCCTTTTGCACCGCCTTTCCTTTGGCACTTTGGAGCATCCTTGGTTTTATCCTCTATGCACTTTGTCTTGGTTGCTGAACTTGGGCTTGCGGTAGTACTGCTCCCTGGAGCGGTAGTACAGCAGGCACTTGCGGTACTACTGGACCTCGGTGCGGTAGTACCGCAGGGGCCCACGGTAGTGCCGCTCCTCAGGAGTTGTAGTACCGTGGCCCCCAGGCCAAGTGCTACTGCGCAGCGGTAGTAGGGGCGGATGTACTTTTTTACATCCGCGCCCTACACAGTAGTACCATACCCTGTGCGCGGTAGTACCGCGCATCCTGGCCTAGCTCAGCCACCGCGCGATAGTACCGCTCCTCATGTTGTACTACCGTGTCGGATTTTTGCATCGACTCCAACTCAGCGGAAGTTGCCACGGATATAATTTTTTATGTCCGTGCCTTCCCGTAATCTGGATCTTCCCTGCCTTGCGGTAGCACCACTAGGTTGTGCGGTAGTACCGCACAAGCGGTTCTACCGCCCTCCGCTTCAGTGCTGTTGGGGTGTCCAGGTCTGTGCTGCTCGGGCGGTTGTACCGCAAGGCCCAGTGGTAGTACCGCATGTGCTTGCGGTAGTACCGCGGCCTTGGCGCGGTAGTACCGTGCTGCGCAGAATGGGTTGGTGGATAACGGTTGGATTTATCCCTCCACTATATAAGGGGTGTCTTCTTCCCCGAGTTGACTACCTCTTCCAACCCGAAGCTCCATTGTTGCTCCAAGCTCCATTTTCGCCCGATCTCTCTCCCTAGCCAATCAAACTTGTTGATTTTCTAGGGATTGGTTAAGAAGGCCCCGATCTACACTTCCAGCAAGAGAAATTTGATTCCCCCACTAATCCCTTGTGGATCTTGTTACTCTTGGGTGTTTGAGCAACCTAGAAGGTTGAGGTCACCGCGGAGCCATAGTCCATTGTGGTGAAGCTTCGTGGTGTCGTTGGGAGCCTCCAATTAAGTTGTGGAGATTGCCCCAACCTTGTTTGTAAAGGTCCGGTCGCCGCCTCCAAGGGCACCAATAGTGGAATCACGGCATCTCGCATTGTGTGAGGGTGTGAGGAGAATACGGTGGCCCTAGTGGCTTCTTGGGGAGCATTGTGCCTCCACACCGCTCCAACGGAGACGTACTTCCCCTCAAAAGGAAGGAACTTCGGTAACACATCCTCGTCTTCACCGGCTCCACTCTTGGTTATCTCGTGCCTTTACTTATGCAAGCTTACTTGTGTTATTTCCCTTGCTTGCTTGTGTGCTTATTGTTGTTGCATCATATAGGTTGCTCACCTAGTTGCACATCTAGACAACCTACTTTGATGCAAAGTTTAATTTGGTAAAGAAAAGCTAAAAATTGTTAGTTGCCTATTCACCCCCCCTCTAATCAACTATATCGATCCTTTCAACCCCCGTTTCGACCGTATCGCTCCCACACAAGTCCGTTTCCTCCGTTTTGCGGTACGCCACACCCCTCCCGATCAACAGGACCCCATTTCGACCGTAGCAGGTCCGTTTCCTCCATTTTGCGGTACGCCAGACCCCTCCCAATGCACAGGGTCCTGTTTCGAACATGGTCGGTCGAACACAGGGCTGTTTCCTCCGTTCTGCGGTACGCCAGGCCTCGTTTCCATCGGTTGTTCCGTCCAAGCCGGTTGGCTCCCACGCATTCCGTTGCCTCCCGATGAACACGACTCATTCCGTTGCCTCCCCATGAACACGACGACGACGCAGTTTCTCCGTTCCGACCCAGCCATGTACATGAGCCCTGGCCGTACGTATGCGCGAGTAGGCGTTCAAGACCCCACCTGTATGTACGTACGTGGCCGTATTTTCTTTCTTGCACACTGGCCGTTGTACGTACGTGTACATGCTACGTGCGCGCCTCTACATCGACCCGTATGTACATACATGTTCACGACCAGAATGACAATGCTACGTACGCTTCGACCAGGTGGGTCCCGACTGTCAGGCACTTCCTTGCATGCGAAGATGTAGCTGGTGGGTCCCAGCAGTCAGGGGTGAATCTTTTTTTTGCCCGGACACACTTCCTTGCGTGCGAAGATGTAGCTGGTAGGTCCCAGCAATCAGGGGGGAAACATTTTTTCGTGAAATACGGTTGCCCGTCTGGTGGGTCCCTGCTGTTAGGTGGAGGAATCATTACTTTCCGTGTAATAAGGAGGCACTTCCTTGCTGCGGTCGTGGACCCAGCTGTCAGCCTCTCCACGTATAGTCCACGTCCGATGGAAGTCGTTCCTTGACCATGTTGACCACGCCGCGCCGAGAGCACCAGGGCGGTGGACAGCAGCGAGACCTAGGAAGAGGGACAACGTGGAGCCGGGGAAGACGCGGCAGTGGATGCCCACGCGTAGAGGAGTATGAGGGTTCACTGGTTTGCTGCGGTGTGAGGCTGCTGTCGCCACAGAATAACAGGGGGTGTGGATGAGTAGAGGGATGGCCTGGCCAGTAGTGGGAGTAGTAGGGGGCAGTGAGGCCTCCGCGGCATCGCAGCCGGCCACGGGAGGCAGGAGCACGAGGCACGACCAGCGCTGGTTTGGGCGGCTAGAGCAAGAAGACCAGAGGTTGAAGAAGCACTACGGCCGTTGGATGGACATCGTACGGTCACTGGAGCTAGAATCGTTCATGTTGACTAAGTTGACAAAGCCCTCCGTCCCTGTCAACTTAGTTGGCCCACAAGTCAGCCTCCCACTATTGTGGGTCCCAGCTAGCAGGGGGAGTATTCATTTTTTTGTGCGTAATAAGGAGGCACTTCCTTGCGTGCGAAGATATAGCTGGTGGGTCCGAGCTGTCAGCGGCGGTAACATTTTTTTCACGAAATACAGAGGCCCTTTCGGTGGGTCCCGGATGTCAGGTGGAGGAATCATTATTTTGCGCGTAATAAGGAGGCATTTCCTTGCATGCGGCCGTGGACCCAGCTGTCAACCTCTCCACGTACAGTCCACTTCAGTTGCATGTCGGTCGTTGACCACGTTGACCAGACCGCGCCGAGAGCACCAGGGCGGTGGATGACGGCGAGGCCTAGGAAGGGAACGACACGGAGGCAGGGAAGACTCGGCAGTTGTTTCCCACGCGGAGGGGAGTACGACTGTACGAGGGTTTACTGGTTCGTCTGTCGTCGCCGGAGAATAACAGCAGGTGTGGGTGAGTAGAGGGATGGCTAGGCCAGCGATGGGAGTACGGTGGGGCGGTGAGGCCTGCGCGGCAGCACAGCGGGCCGCGGGGAGGAGGGAGCAGGCAGTCCCGCCGGCGCTTGTTTGAGCGGCTGGAGCAGGAAGAGCAGAGATTGAAGAAGCATGACTGCCGTTGGATGGACATCCAACAGTCACTGCTTGTGCGTCAACCTTTTTTTAGGAAAGCCTCAAATCTGTGGAAAACAGCATACAGCCCATCTGCCATTATTTCTAATAATTTACAGCCCATTTGCTAATTCTTAAGGGTTTTTTGGAGCCCATATTCTTTTTGTTAGCATTACAGCCCATATTGTGGCCACGGTTAAAAAATTGTACAAAATTTTGCATATTTCGGTGCGGTCCGAACTGTTTTTAATCCCGAAATTTCGAGTCACATTCAAACTGATTTTAAAAATAAATGTATATCAATATAAAATCCAACAAATTGTCCACGCATAAAAATCAATGCAATTTAAAATCTCGAAATGAAAAAAAGAAATTCGAAACTAATTGCCGGTTTGATGTGTTTTAAAAATGTACAACCCATTTCTCATTACTGATAGGCCATTTTCTCGGCCACCCGAATGAAGCTCTCCTCGTCTTGAAAGATTTGCAGCCCAACAAACCTAAAAAATCGACTTACTTGGAAAATCACAAAAAAATTGGGCTGTGGCCGTGGACCCAGTTGCGGCCGTGGACCCAGTTGTCAGCCTCTCCACGTACAGTACTCTTCCGATGGAAGTCGGTCGTTGACCACATTGACCACGCCGCGCCGAGAGCACCAAGGCGGTGGACGATGGCGAGGCGTAGGAAGGGGACGACGCGGAGCCGGGGAAGACGCGGCAGTGGATGCCCACGCGGAGAGGAGTACGAGGGTTCACTGGTTCGGCTGTGGTGTGAGGCTGCCGTCGCCGCAGAATAACAGGGGGTGTGGGTGAGTAGAGGGATGCCCTGGCCAGCGGTGGGAGTAGTAGGGGCGGTGAGGCCTCCGCGCCATCACAGCCGGCCACGGGAGGCAGGAGCACGCGGCACGACCGGCACTGGTTTGGGCGGCTGGAGCAAGAAGACCAGAGGTTGAAGAAGCACTGCGGCCGTTGGATGAACATCGTACGGTAACTGGAGCTAGAATCGTTCATATTGACTAAGTTGACAAAGCCCTCCATCCCCGTCAACTTGGTAGGCCCACAAGTCAGCCTCCCACTATGCTGGGTTCCAGCTGGCAGGGGGAGTATTCATTTTTTTGTGCGTAATAAGGAGGCACTTCCTTGCGTGCGAAGATAGCTGGTGGGTCCGACCTGTCAGCGGGGGGGGCACGTTTTTTTCACGAAATACAGAGGCCCTTCCGGTGGGTCCTAGATGTCAGGTGGAGGAATCAAAGACTTGAGAAGGCGTACATAACAAGCTAGTGTACCAGTAAAGAGACGTTGCTGAGTTTTAGAAAGAAGAGAGACATGCTCCTGTAGCTGGTTCGAATCCAAACCTAGACTATGACTATATATGGTGCTATGCTACTCTGCAAGTAATGAAACTGACATGTCGAACGTTCGCTTCTCCTCTTCTCTACTTACTCTACCTAGCATCAGAAGCTCTGGCCGCAGCAACCATGTCTGCTGGCTGCTCGTCCACCTGCTCTTCAGCAGGCAACAACCAAATATGCGCCAAGTCGCCACTCGTACCATCGCCTGTGGGTCTCATCACACCCCCGCCGGCACGCACACCGCAGCCGGTTGCTCATCGCAACCCGCTGCCGTTGGTGTGGTGCCACTGCTGCAAATCACGCAGAGTCATCCGTCACATCACAACCACAATCCTCAACCCTGGCCGAGTCTTCTACAAATGCCTGAATCATGGGGTAATAATATGTTTAAGTGTCGTTCTGCTGCTTTCAGTTGCTGATTTTTTTAATAGATTGGTTGATGATCTTCCAATTTGATTCGTGCCGAAAAGGGAAGATTCGTGTGATTTGTATTTCTGGGAAGTTGCTGATGTGGGGGAGTGCAACTACGCTGATTATTTGGTTAACCGAGGAATCCCAATACCAGCAGGTTGGGGTGTTGGACAAGTAACTGAAGGAACGGCAGAAGAGGAAGATGCAGAGCAGAAGGTTAAAGATGCAGTTCCTCTGATCATGGCCAAGCAACAGCTGCTGAACGACCTTGACAGCAATGAGGAGATGAAAGAGCTTGTGAAGATAATGGGAAAAATCGATGTGCTCTATAGGATGATTGTATCTTTATTTGCAGTGTATGTAGCACTCGTGATGTATTCAGTGGCTATGACATGAGCACTTTGCTGAAACTAGTAATGAATGAAACCTGTGTAGCAGGCTGGGCGTAGTGTTGTGAACATCTAATGATTTATATTAACGGAAATCAGGGGGTATCCCCTTTTGGTCATAAATAAATAAATAGCAAAGGCCCTTTTGGTAATAAATAAATAAATTAGTAGAGGCCCTGTCAGGTCAGCTTTGTTCTCATTCGAAGACGTCGAGCAAATTGCAGTCCAACAGCAAACTATGTCATCAAATTCAAGTTTCACAGCCAAATATGAGTACAACTAAACAACAATGTCATCATGTTTTAGTCGTCATACAATCATCAAACACATATCAGCATACATAACAAGTGATGTTCTCACAGGAAAATACTAAACAACATGTTCATCAGGTTTCAGTTGGCATACCAAACACAATTTCACATAGTAGATAAAAAAGTCTTCTGACAGGCAAATACGACAAAAGCAATGTAATCATCATCCGCAGCAGCAGCGTCAACATCTTCGCCATGTGTATCAGTCTGAATCATAATTCCCCACGGTGTCATCTTCTTCTTTGTCCTCAACGTCCTTGAACGTTGGCTTCTTCTTGATCAACTCTTGTATGTCCACAGCACGACAGACAATCTTTTCGCCGGCGTCATTGACGTGATGGTTCTCAAAGATATTAGGAACATCTGTGTTATCTTGTACATCAGGAGCAGTGTAAGCATCATCTTGTTGTGCAACTTCATTAAATGAATTCCTCTACTCAAACCTTTGCAATACTCTCCAGTCATCGCTACGTGCAAATGTGTCTTCCAAGAAAAATATCTGTGTTGCTTGATTTGCCAAAATAAAAAGCTCGTTGGTCTGGTACGCCGCCTTGACATTGATGGATTTGAAATAATCATCAGCTCTGGGTTTTGCGATCCTGGAAAACAGGTTATACCAACGACAGCACAACAAAACCACACACCGATGATCCTCGAAACTGGAGATATACTGCAACTGAACAATGTCTGTTATGTTAGCATACATTTCAGTTGTCTCTTTGTCATACGTATCCGTGCTCATGATGGCACTGTTTTGTGTCTTCCTACCTTCGTCTTGTGCAAGGGTGTTGTAGCGCACATCTCCAACAATGCAAGATTCATAATGTCTTACCCGAGTATCAGGACCCATTGCTAGTGAGTAAAGGGCATCATCAACTGCCTGCCCATCCTCCCGCTTCTTAACCTATGGTTAGAAAATATACAAGCTGATCATCTTATGTACTCAATATATTAAAAAAACTGACAGTGCAATTCAAAAGCTTACATGGCTCTTGAACCATTTCGCAAATCCTGCCATAACTAGTTTGTCAATGTTTCTTGGATTTTGCGGCAGTAACTCCTTTGTGTAGATGCTGCACAACATAGTGATCGCGTCAAACATCTAAATATATAAGAATGTGCTGCAAGTTTAGTAGATTACGATGTATAAGCTGCCGTACTTAGCACTTACTTGATATAAGGTAGTATCTCAGGACAGTTATTCAACACATACCAAACCATTTTGTCAAAATCTTTAGGTTTGTCCTCTTGTCGACTCTTCCCTATAACTCGAACAGAATAATCGAAAATATTGAGCCCGGGATTGTCTTCATCCACCTCTTTGCTTAGCTGATCAGCTGTTTCAATGTATTTTGAGCAGAATGTCAACGCTTCTGTAGCAATGTAGGCCTCTGCAATGGAACCCTCGGGTCTAGCTTTGTTCCTAACATAGCCCTTGAAAGTGCCTAGCTGCCTTTCAATAGGGTACATCCAGCCATACTGTACTGGACTTCTAAGTAGTGCCTCATCAGGTAGATGAACAGCCAAATGCACCATCACATCAAAGAAGGCTGGAGGATATATCTTCTCAAGGTCGCATAGGATAGTTGGTATCTTGTCTCTAAGACGCTCCAAAGCATCTATCCTGATATTTCTACTGCAGAGTTCCCTGAAGAATTGTCCCAACTCTGCAACTGCTCTGTATAAGTCAGGGCGGCCCAATCCTCTAAGGATAACAGGTAAAACCCTTGGAAGTAGGACGTGGCAGTCATGAGTTTTCAACCCTTGTACCTTGTTTCCATCTGCACTGACTCTCCTTTAAGGGTTGGAAGCAAATCCATGTGGGAATCTCACACGTGACAGGACCTCGCAGAATTCTTTTCTTTTTACCTTGTCCAAGACGTACAAAGTTGGTGCCATATCCTGTGGTTTACCTTCATCTTGCACCTGCAAATCCTGTCTGATACCCAGGTGTGTCAAATCAATCCTAGATTTTAAGGTATCTTTCGTCTTGCCTTCAATATTAAGAAGTGTGCCGATAATGCTGTCACATATATTTTTCTCGATGTGCACCACATCAAGATTATGCCACAGATCCAAATCTTTCCAATACTCCAAGTCCCACAAAGTGGACCTGCAGGTAAACAATAATCTCTCTTCTGCCCTACCACGCTTCCTTTTCCCGCTACCATTACCAGGATGGTTTCCTGGTTTAATATGCCTGACCTTCTCTAATTCCACTTGCAACTCATCGGCGGTGAGCCTCTTTGGCGCATCACGGTTTTCATGCTTTGCATTGAACACATGTCTTAGGTATTTTCTAGGATGCGGCTTGTCCTTGGCAAGGAAACAGCGGTGTCCAATGTAACAGATCTTGCTAAGTATTGCGTATGACAGCGGATTCCTGTCACAGCGAACACATGCATTGTAACCATGTGTCGTTCACCCTGACATAGTGCCCAAAGCCGGATAATCATGGATGCACCAAATTATAACAACACGCAGAAAGAAATCAGCTGGTGGGCTGCTATATAGGTCTCGAGTGAGAACACCCCTCCATAGCTGTTGAAGTTCCTCCACAAGAGGCTCCATGAACAAATCAAAATCCTTTCCAGGACTTTTTGGACCTGGGATGAGCAAGGCCATCATGTAGTTTGATTCTTTGGTGCAGACATTTGGAGGCATGTTGTAAGGGATAACAAGCACTGGCCACATGCTATATGTGGCGCTCTGGTGGCCAAATGGGTTAAATCCATCTGAAGCTAAGCCAAGTCTAATGTTTCTCGGATTAGCAGCAAACTTTTCGTGTTTCTGATTGAAGCTTTTCCACTCACTACCATGTGATGGATGGCTCGTTACATTCTGATCTCTGTACTCCTGGTTCCTAGAATGCCACAATACATCCTCTCTTGTTTCAGCATCATGAAACAACCTCTGCAATCTTGGTGTAATTGAAAAATGTCTCAGAACATTATGAGGAATCCTCTTCACAGCATCGCCATCTTTCCATCTTGATGATTTGCATTTCGGGCATTCACTTAAGTTGGCATAATCCTTCTGGAACAGAACACAATTATTCTTACAAACATGGATCATATCATATCCAATTCCAACTACATGAAGGAAATTCTTCATTTTACTGTAGGTGTGTGGCAGCTCAGACGCATCTGGGAAAGCTTTGCGGAAAGCAGCCAACATCGCATCGAAGGATTTGTTGGTCATTCACTCACATGTCTTCACCTGAAGAAAGGTGACCATAGCTGAGAATACTGACAGCTTATTTCCTGGGGTGACAGCCACGTTGCATTGTTCCAACATGGGGCCCACCATTTTTCTTCTGCAGGTGAAAGTTCACGGAATGCACGAGCATTTTGTAGCATTGTTTCAATGTTGGTCAAACTCACTGGCTCCGCCACCACCTCCTCCTCCTCCTCCTCCTCTTCCACCTAAGCATCAGGCAGATCAAGATGGTGATCTGCTGCTTCCACGTAGTCAATAACATTGACGTTCACAGCTTCACCATGATGAACCCACCTAGTATATGTGACCGACATAGCATACAAGTGTAGATGATTTTGCACAGTTGACTGGGGTCTTGTAACTGAATTCATACAACTGCTACACGGGCAGAGCACATCTGATTTTGGAACACCGTACTCAGCTCTGATAAAGTTCATGAAGTTTTCAACCCCCTCGACATATGCAGCGGAGAATCTTCGAGCAGAAGTTATCCAAGTCCTATCCATCTGTTAGACATACAAATTAGTTCTTCTACTAGATATTACAGGAAAAACATATATGCTTTTTTATGAAGTACAGAAAAAAATACCTAGGTCGATGTCTAAAGCTATGGCAAGATATTTGGACGAGCAGATCTAAGTAACGAAATATATGTAAAGCTAATTCAGCAAACAGATTTGAGTGCTAAATTATGGCAGGTTGTTTCAGCAGTCAATGAGGCCGAGCACACAGCCATCAAACTATCGAAGGCCGTCGCAGCAACAAAGATCAAGTATAAAGCGGTGTAGAGCTATTTCACCTAACAGATTGGCGGCGCGGCTAGAGGACGACAGTCTATGAGAGCGTACTGTGGGAGCGAGAGGATCGCCGTGCGTCCCCCTCGACAAACCGCGGCGCCGACGTATCGGCGCGGCGGGGAGGACGGCATTTGCGGAGCGAATGGAGTGGAGGGGGATGGGGGGAGGGGGGTTTGGGGAATATTATTGGCTAGTTGGCCGAAGGGCGGTTGAATCTAGGATTTGGGGGGAATTTTTGGGTGGGGGAGGATTTTCGCGTGGTGGGCGCACTACAAAAAAAGACACTTCCGTGATGATACATGTTTGTCACAGTAGGTCATGTTTTTTGTCATGCATGTACATCCATGACAAATTTATGACAGAATCAAGATAGTCATACCTGTGCTGTCGTAGAAGTGTTCCATGACATTACCAAAATTATCATCACGGAAGTGTCCACTTCCATGACAATAAATCGCGCGTCACAGAAGTGCTTTCGTCAAGGGTGACCGACACGTGGCGTCCACCGTAACAGAATGCCGTTAAGCTATCGGGTCGGGTTTTGGATCCGATAACCCGTTAACAGCCAGGACCAATGGGGATTTTCCACGTGTAAAATTGTGATTGGATGACGGAAACACGTGTCAGCTCCGCGTTGGCACAAGTGTCACTCATCCAATGGTCGAGATGCGACTATGATATGCTGACACGTGGACCGGCCCAAAAGTGGCCCATAAAGTTTAAATGGGCTGGCCCAACTAAAGGCCCACAAGATTTTGCGGTCCATAATGGGCCAGCCCAGCAAAAGGCCCACGAGATTGTTCGTATCATAATGGGCCAGCCCAGCTAAAGGCCCACGAGATTTTGTAGGCCATAATGGGCCGGCCCAGCTAAAGGCCCGCGAGATTTTAAAGACCATAATGGGCCGGCCCAGATAAACTCCCAACATTCTTAGTTAAGGCCCGTACGGCTAGTGTCAAATCGGCCCGTCAACGGCCTGTCCTAAACTTGTCATCATCGCGGCC
Source organism: Aegilops tauschii subsp. strangulata (assembly GCF_002575655.3). Taxonomy (NCBI): domain Eukaryota; kingdom Viridiplantae; phylum Streptophyta; class Magnoliopsida; order Poales; family Poaceae; genus Aegilops; species Aegilops tauschii. The sequence continues at coordinate 246,121,957 of NC_053039.3, forward strand.
CATGATCACTTCTGGCCCGTTAACAGTCCGCTAAGTATATGGGCCAAATTATGGCCCGGTGTATTTCCGGCCTGTTAAAGGTCCTGCTTCATTTGGGCCCATTTACAGGCCATTGAAACTTTCGGCCCATAAATGACCGTGAAGGATTTGGGTCATATTCGGCCATGTATGACATTCGGCCTGTTAGCGGCACACCATAGACTTGGGCTACTTTCGGCCTGTTGTGATTTTTGGCCTGTTAACGTCGGACGAAATCCATGGGCCATATGTTAACATCGGGCCCATTAACGGCATGTTAACATCGGGCCCATTAACGGCCCATATAAAAATGACGATAATCTAGCCCGACCGAACTTCCGGCCTGTTAAAGGCCCGTGTATTAGGTCGGCGCATTTACGGCCCGTCCGAATTTCGGCCTATGAAAGATCCGCATCGTAAATGGGCCCAATCTCACTTTCGGTCTTTTAAAGGCCCATGTTTTTTATGGGCTCGAGATATTTACACCTGTAAACGGCCTATTGTAACTGAGGGCCCAAATTATGTTTAGGCCTGTTAAAGGCCCACTATGGGACGGGCCTACCAGAAAAATATGAAATCTTATGCTGATTTAGGCCTAGATATTTTTAGTGGGCTACATGCAAATTTGGGCCCATAATCATTTTTAGCCCAACTGGAATGGGCCCGACGAATGTTGGCATGTTGGGCTCCTACGAAGCTTTCGGCCGAATACATTACTAAGATAAACCTACACTATACAAAAATAGCGTCGTAATTATTGAAGCCTTTGGCAGCAGCATAAATGCTATATCACAACAAAAGGCCTGTTGGCACAAAGTTTACAGTCCTTGCAGATAAAAGCACCATCAGATGTATAGAAGCACAGATCATTTGAACTGAGTGCTAATGTTTCAGGCTGTAGAATCTGATGGAGAAGCACGATCTTCACCTTTTTCCGCCATTGCTCTTGAACAACGAAGCGACTGTCTAATAGTGTGGTTTCAAAACTATTCATATCTTGACGACATTTGTCAACCACTATTCTTGTTTCCAAAACGACGTCCATTAGGGATTGGACTTGTGTCTGGAGCATAGATATATCACTCTGTCTAGCAGGAAGATTTTGATCAGTAGGCGATTTGGACGAGGTTACCTTGAAAACCAACCCAGAATTACACAGGAAGGTGCTTTTTGCACTGTTAGTGGAGAGATAATGACGCACTGCAGCAAGAGGTGACATTGTGCCTGTGGTAGCCTCGTCACCTTCAGGTGGTTGTGGCTGTTCAATCATTTTTTCCATAGCTTCCTGAAAGTTTGAACTTGTAGATTAGTGTACCAGATAAGTTACTAATGAGACAAAAACAAACAAAGTAGGTTACACGTTTATACATAACTTATTTTGGTGAACTACTGTAATACATTAGCATGTATTGTAGTGCCAACTACATAATAAAATCACTTTCTGAACATATGTCCATGTAGCATGCCTACTGTATTGTCTATTTCCTCACATTCGTTGACATCTAAGGATAAAGAGACATGGTTTAAAGTAGGATAAACATAGTATGACATCATTCATATCATGGGCAAACAGATATAAAACAAACAGGCTATTTTATCATTGTGTGCGCACGTGAACATAACAACTAGAATACAGATCAAGACCAAAATAATATCCTTCATCTCTTTTAAACCATGTAAGGTGAAATGATACGTTAAGACAACTGTGTATAAAAGTGAACAGAGTAACTAACATTGGCTGCAAACCAAGTAGTTAAATGAACACATCGCAGTACCAATCAGTTCAAAGGCAAGAGGAGTAAGGACTTACAACAACGGCTTGAACTGGTGTGCTCATGCCCTTCATCTTGCTGGTGTGGCAATCCTTGAAGATTTGCACTGCATTCGGTTCAGGTTCTTTTTGGTCCGCACAGGCTTTCCTCTGTATTTGCAACAAGTCAATATAGATACGATAATATGGCACATAAAAAAGAAGGAAGTAGCAGCTATTTACAAGAGCCTTGCAGTGTGCAATATAGCTACGAGATCCTGTTGTCTGTTGGAATTTCACTTTAGAACAGTTGGTCTTGTTCTTCAAACAGTTAGCCTAGAAGAAGAAACACTTGTAAGGCACATACATAAATACAAGTTCAATATGTGGTCTGATCAAATACATATAGCCTAACTGATACTTTGGATCAGACCAGTGTTTAATGAGGGTTGTCCAGTCTTCATCTGTAATATATTCCACTGGAGATGTTTGGGCGATTTCATTGTTAGCCTTGCCTTCAAAGTGAGATTTTCTAAGGTGGTACCGATACTGTCGCAGAGCAGACTGAAAAACATGAGTGCATGCTTGTTTAGTTGCATCATCTTTCGGATCCAACTTGAACCTCATATGTTGAAAAAAGAATGTGAGTCTTATTAGGAGGAAGCTAGAAAGTATGGGACAGAGCAAGACAATATTACTAATTGCGATGAATAACATTACTTACGGATAAATGGTCAAGGAAGGTGTTAAACTGGGTATTGTCTTTCTCATTCCTATACTGGATCCATGTTGGGAGGATACGTGCATGACACCTAACGGCAACGGCTGCCTCTGATACTAACTTGGCTGACTCTGTAGCATCACGTGGCCTTTTTAAACCTGCCTCAAAATGGATCTCCATTCTTCCTCCTTTAGATTTTGTTAATCTGTCAAGCATTATCCCTTATGTCTGTTTCCGCTTGCGTCGTGGTGCTAGTTCAACAACGAATATGGAAAGTGTTAGTGTACATCAAACTGTGAGAGTACATATAAAGGAACATGCAACTGCAACTTGACTCGGTCAGGTACCGTCTTGGTGTTGATGCTCATGAGGTTCATCTGATCTTGCCAAGTCCTGTTGTGTCAGCAGTGCTTCGGAAGTAGTGTTAGGTGTGAAGGCACCTTGGGATCTGGCTAGTTCCGGAGCAAACGAACGAGCAACTCGTTGAGATGCTGGTACAGTTGAAGCGGATGCTGCAGCTGGTGGAGCAGGTGATACTGTGTTTGTAGATTTAGCCGGTGGACTTGGACCTTCTACTGCACTATAAGTACCAGAAGAATCTGGACGGCCGATCCTTTTCCGTTTCACCCGACGAGTAACACCACTCCCTACTATATTATTCTCCTTGCTCTTTTTTGACTTTGCGATGTCAAGCCGTACCCACAACACAAAAGAATAAAATCTCTCTTCGGAACTCATTGATGCATGATACGGACAAGCAATACTTTGATGTAAGACAACCGCATGAGGATGGAATATGTAAGGAAAACAGGACGGCATGACATATTCACAGCTACGTGTGTAAACTAAGCAGAAGGATTTTCAAGAAAATAGAAGTGATGCAAGCTAGACACCATATGAAAGATGCAACCAATATTACTCTGCCAAGTTAAAAGTGTCTTGTCATAAGTGGCAATTTGAAAAATTAGAAGCAGTACAACATAGATATCAATGCAAGATGCAACCACTATCAAACTGCCATGTTAAAAGTTTCCAATCATGAGTGACTAATGCGGGATACACAACAGCAGTACTTTGATGTAAGAACATGGTATGATAGATTGATGAAGTGTATTCTAGACACAGAACGCCATGTCATATGCACATGTATAATGTATGAACTCAGCAGGTGCAATTTAATCAAAATAGAAGAAATACAGGCTAGACAACATATGCAACATGAAACCAATTATCACACTATCAACTTAGAGCAAGCACCTGCGATGGAGTACGGGAGATGAACTCATCATGTAGACTTGGGACTTCAACTTCATTAGCAGTAGCAGTGGCAAATCTAGAGAGTCTCTGTTTGCGTCGGTGCGGAGGACCACCAACATCCCCTAACTTACTCTTTTCCTTCCTATTTTCTGATATTGCCTTATGAAGGAAAAACCACAAGAAGATGAATAAAATTAGCTCTGCATAACTGGTTGATGCATGATACAGACGAACACTACTTTGATGTAAGGCAAGCGCGGGATAGGAGGATGGAATATATACAAAAAAAGACAGCGTTTCATATTCACACGTACGATAGGAGGATGGAATATGTATGAAAAAATAGTAAGCGGAAGGCATTTCAACAAAATTAGAAGAAATGAAAGCTAGGCACCATATGAACATGCAACGAATATCACTCTATCAGGTAAAAAGTGTCTCGTCGTAAGTGCCATTTCAAGAAATTAGAAGCAGTACAAGCTAGAAGACAATGCAAGATGCAACCTGCATCACAGTCCCAAGTTAAATGTGTCTTATGGGTAAGTGATCGTTGCAGGTATAAGTTGTAAGCTACGCAGATGCAATTCAACATAATCAGAAGCAATACAAACTAGACATCATACGGAAAACGCAACCACATATAACAGTTCCAAGTTAGAGCAAGCACATGTGATGGTGGAGTAGGGGAGATGTGCTCATCATGTACACGTATGTTCTAGAAACAGGAACACGTGTCATATTCACAGGCATTATGTGTAAAGTAAGCAAATGCAATTCAACAAAGTTAGAAGCAATACAAGCTAGACATCATACGCAACATGCAACCACATATAATAGTGCCAAGTTAGACCAAGCACCTGTGATGGTGGAGTAGGGGAGATGTGTTCATCATCTACACAGCTACGTTGACTGTCTAGCCTTGCGTTGTCTTGCGAATCTTGTTGGGAGGATGGCGGAGTAGAATCTGTAGAGAACCTCCGTTTCAGTTGCTCGGAAGGACCACCATCATCCAATGCCTTGCCAATTTCCTTCAGCTTTATTGATTTTGCATTGTGAGGTCAAACCGACAAGAAAAAGGAATATAATTCGCTCTTCAGAACCCATTCATGCATGATACTTACGAACACTACTCTGATGAAAGGCGAAGTCATGATACGAGGATGGAATATGTACGAAAAAATGGACGGCTTGACATATCCACACCTATGATGTGGTAACTAAGCATAAGGCACTTCAAAAAATTAGAAGCACTGCAAACTAGACACCATATGAAAGGTGCAATCAATATCACTCTGCCAAGTTAAAAGTGTCTCGTCATAGGTGGCGTTCATCAAACTAGAAGCAATACATGCTAGAAATCATATTCAAGACGCAAACCAATATCACACTGCCAACTTAAAGGTGTTCCATCATAAGTGACTGATGCAGGATACACAAGAAGAGTAGTTTCATGTAAGAACATGGTGTGATAGACAGATATAGTATGTACCAAAAACAGGAAAGCGTGTCATATTCACACGTATCATGTGTAAGCTAAGCAGATGCAGTTTACACTAATTAGGAGCAATACAAGCTAGACACCATATGCAACATGCAACCAGATATCACATTGCCAAGTTAGAGAAAGCACCTTGGATGGTGGGGTAGGGGAGCGGAGACTTGGACCTTGTAATGCACTATCAGTACAAGGAGAACCGGTACAGATGCTCCATTTACGTTGCTGCAGAGGACCACCATCATCGCCTTCCTTACTATTTTCCTTCCTCTGTCTTGATTTTGCCTTGTCAAGTCAAACCCACAAGAAAAAGGAATAAAATTTGCTCTTCAGAACTCATTGATGCATGATACTGACGAACACTACTCTGATGAAAGGCAAAGTCATGATACGAGGATGGAATATGTACGAAAAAATGGACGGCTTGACATATTCACACCTATGATGTGGTAACTAAGCAGAAGGCACTTCAACAAATTAGAAGCACTGCAAACTAGACACCATATGAAAGGTGCAATCAATATCACTCTGCCAAGTTAAAAGTGTCTCGTCATAGGTGGCGTTCATCAAACTAGAAGCAATACATGCTAGAAATCATATTCAAGACGCAAACCAATATCACACTGCCAACTTAAAGGTGTTCCATCATAAGTGGCTGATGCAGCATACACAAGAAGAGTAGTTTCATGTAAGAACATGGTGTGATAGACAGATATAGTATGTACCAAAAACAGGAAAGCGTGTCATATTCACATGTATCATGTGTAAGCTAAGCAGATGCAGTTTACACTAATTAGGAGCAATACAAGCTAGACACCATATGCAACATGCAACCAGATACCACACTGCCAAGTTAGAGCAAGTACCTTGGATGGTGCAGTAGGGGAGTGGAGACTTGGACCTTGTAATGCACTATCAGTACAAGGAGAATCGGTACAGATGCTCCGTTTACGTTACTGCAGAGGACCACCATCATCACCTTCCTTACTCTTTTCCTTCCTCTTTCTTGATTTTGCCTTGTCAAGTCAAACCCACAAGAAAAAGGAATAAAATTTGCTCTTCAGAACTCATTGATGCATGATACTGACGAACACTACTTTCATGTATGATGTATAAAGTGTAAACTAAGAACAAGGTGCTTGAACTTGTTAGAAGCAATGCAAGCTAGAAACCATATGAAAGATGAAACCAATATCACTCTGCCAAATTAAAAGGGTGCCCTAACAAATGTATTTGACCAAATTAGAAGCAATACATGGCAACAGGCTAGAAATGATATGCAATATGCAACGAATAAAGGTGACTCATCGTAAGTGATTGATGCAGGATACAGAAGAGAGGTAGTTTCATGTAAGAACAAGGTTAACACATAGATGTAGTGTGTACCAAAAATAGGAAGGCATGTCATATTCACAGGTATAATGTGTAAACTAAGCAGATGCAATTTACCCTAATTAGAAGCATTACAAGCTAGACACCGTATGCAACATGCAACCACATATCACACTGCGAAGTTAGAGCAAGCACCTGTGATGGTGGTGTGGGGGAATTGCGGTCATCAACTAGAGAGCTACGTTGACTATCTTCATTTAGCCTTGCTGTTTCTTGAGAATCATGTGGGGAGGATGACACTGCACTCTCTAAACGAGTATGGCGTCTCACACTAACCCACCCGGGTGACGGTCTCATCATAAGTGATTGACGAGGGATACAAAAGAGCATTAGTTTGATGTACGAACATGGTTAATAGACATATGTAGTATGTATCAAAAACAGGAAGGCATGTCATTATCAAAGGTATAATGTGTAAAGTAAGCAGATGCAATTTAACCAAATTGGAAGCAATACAAGCTAGACACCATATGCAACATGCAACCACATTTGACAGCGCGAAGTTAAAGCAAGCACCTGGGATGGTTGTGTGTGGCAATTGAGATCATCAACTGCAGAGCTACGTTTACTTTCTCCAACTGCTGACACTGCATCCTTTAGAGCGCTGAAACGCTTAGTGCTTATCTTCGAATTACACTGGAGCGACTTCTGCCTTTACTTTTCAGCATTCATCAACACTTCGTCAGAGTCTGAAATACCCATGCATAAAAAACATGGGTGAAGTGTGTGCACAATTTGTACAGTGTAAAGGTAGCAGATAGCAGGTCGGTGAGAAATAAATGACGGGAGACATATGATAGCTCTACAACATGCATGGCACACTAAATTACTACAGGATTCTATGAAAATAACATTCGACTGAAAACAAATAGGTCAGTCCATTTTTTCTGCACCGTCCGATGTACAAAGAACGGGCAGATCGCCTTCATCTACCTCCAGCCAGTCAGTGTTGACGATCTTCCTCGAAATGGCAGCGACCACCGGCCCAGTCCCCTGCCTGCGCCCTCCCCTTGACCTCACCGCACCGCCGTGCTTGGCACCACCCCCGGCAATCCATTCAAGCCCCGCCGACCTCCAGTTCGGGCGCAAGCAGCTCGTGCGCCCCACACCCCTATGATAGACACCGATGCGCCGCTTCCCCGGCGAATAGGCGGACTAGGTGCTCCGCGCGCCTAAGCTGGTGCTGATTCTTTTAATTGCGGTTCGACTGACCCTGAATTGAAATCCAGATGGGCTACTGACCTCTAGCAAAGGTGAAATAGTAAAGGGAGGAAACCTTGTGCATTTAGTATCACAAAGAAGATGCAGTAAGAAGCGCAAAACTAGTTTCTTTCGTGGGATGAATACGGTGTGAGCAGAGACGTAAGGTTTGCACGAATAAGGGAAGAGGAGTACCTCTTTGTGCTGGCAGTGCTGTGTCCTCCTTCTGTTTTTCCAACGATCTTCTTGTGGTTCGTTGGAAACGAGAAGTTGTGGAGGACGGTGCGGCCTTGGACGAACCCATGGCCAAGTTGTTGAGTGTGGTGCGATGGCCGTCTGTCGGCGGCGGGGAAGCAGATTCGAGGCGGTGAACGTGGAGCGGCAGCAGTGAGGCGCAGGACGGCGTGGTCGGAGTAGTTCTGGTATGGCGCACGTCGGCGTCGGCGTCGGCGTCGTGGAGGCAGCTCTACATCGGCTTCAGCTGCTAAGTCCTTGAGGGCGTTGCGGTTGCGTTGGACGACGACATCGCGGTACCGGCTCCGGCGTGATGGAGGAGGGCGGCGGTGGATTGGGCGCTATGGGGTGGAGGACGGAGGAGGTTGGGGTTTCGCGGCTGGTGGAGAGGGCGTTTTGGCGCCCACGGAGTATGAATGGGGAAACAGAGGGAGGCGGGAAACTAAGGGGGAACAATGTTTCGGTTTGGGACGCGCTTGTTTGAAATTTGGGGAAAGTTACAAACTTTGCCCCCATCTAAAATTTCGGACATATTGCGGGTTGGGGGTAGGACAGTAATCTCAGGTGTCCCAAATGTGGGCGGGATAGATTTCGGCCGAGCGCATGGGTGTTTAAGCGCCCACGGCGTATGAATTCTTCTCGGAGGCGGTCGAGACTGGCGTCTTGGTGAAGTTACAAATCTACCCCGGTTTAGACCTTTGGACATCGGGCCGATAGGCTACACGGGCCAGAGTCAGGACAGTAATTTCCTACCACCAAACATTAGTCTCGCGCGGTTTCGGGTGACCAGAGGCCTATTTGGCGCTTCGTTCAATATTTGGGAGCAGAAGCATTAACATTTTTGGTTCTCTTGAATTGAACATTCAGGATTTGTCAAACTTCACAAATCTTTACTCTTGAAAATCCTAAAGCTACGATTATTTTGGAATGGAGGCGGTACATTTGAATATACATTGTACACGAGTATATATTAAAAAATATGCAACTGTAACACCCCGGATGTAACTTTCCATATTTGAAACTCCAACTCTTGCCATTTCCGGCTATGTGTTATGATATTCCCTCCGTGGTCGGGTTTTGTTTGTCGTTTTGCATTTTGTTCATGTCATGCATCTTATATCATGTCATCATGTGCATTGCATTTGCATACATGTTCGTCTCTTGCATCCGAGCATTTCCCCCGTTGGCCGTTTTGCAATCCGGCACTCCCACCTCCTCCGGCGCACCCCTTTTGTTTTCCTTTCGTGAGCGGGTGTTGAACGTTCTCGGAATGGACCGAGTCTTGTCAAGTGGCCTTGGTATACCACCGGGAGACCACCGGTCAAGTTTCGTTCCATTCGGAGGTCGTTTGGTACTCCAACGGTTAACCGGGCAACCACAAAGTCCTTTTGTGTGTTGCAGCAAAAACCCTCCTTCTAACAGCCCAAAACCCCTCTAAGTCATCTTCATGCTCTAGGTCGTTCGATCACGATCATGTGGGCGAAAACCGCACCTCATTTGGACTCTCCTAGCTCCCTCTACCTATATATTTGCACCTCCCCCGAAAATCTCGGATCCCGAAACCCTAGCCCTCTCCCTCCGCGCGCCGGACGTGTCCGCCCGGCGCTAGACGAATCGCGCCGCCGCCCACAGCCAGTCCCGCGCCGCCACGTCAGCTACTCCGCCGCCCGTACGCCCGCGGCCCGCGGAGCCCATCCGGGGCCCGCGCGAGCCCGCTGCGCCGCCGCCTGGCCCGGGCGCCGTCCGGGCGCCTCGCCTCCCTCCGTCGCGGCCCCACCGCCACGTCGCCGGCGAGCCACCGCCGCCACCAACGCCGCCGCGCCCGCGTTCCCCGCCGCCGTCGCCGCCTCCTCGGCGTCCGCGCCGTCCTCCTCTTCTTCCCCACCGGCCGGTCGGCTCCTCTCCCCCGGCGCCCCGAGCTCCGGCAAACTTCGGTCATCCCCGAGCTCGGCCAGATCTCGATATAAACGTGCGTTGACTTTTTCTTCCCCCCGAAATATCTCCAAGTCTGAAGATTTTTACCATATGTGCACCTGTTCAACACATCATACCTCTCTGCATATAGCTCCATTTCGCGCGTGTAATATATCGAAATGTTCGTCTCGTGATGCTCTACATTTTGTTCCATTGTACCATGTTCATTTGAGTCCATCTTGATGCCCAAATCTCTGGTGCAAGAGTGCTAGTTGCTGTTATCTGCTGTTACTTAGCAGAACTTGGAGATTTGTTATTTTTGTTGCATTTAATCTGTGCATCTTATGGGCATGAGCTCTACATGTGTTTTGTTGTATGCCATGCCATATTTACATAGGTGTATGCCATGTATTTTTTTGATCTCTTTGGTGACTAGCACAAGCATGCAAACTAGGCTCCGTAATGTTTCTGATTTCAGGGACAGTAATTTTACCAAGTCTGTGACTGCTGTTATTTTGTTGCTATGTATCCATGTGGCTACAGAGAGATCTATGCTCCTTTTGGAGATATTTAGTAAGGATGTTTTGTAGATATTGTTGTTATTGATCCATTCGTGCCCTTGTTTGCAATTATGGAGTGCCATAGCATGACTCAATCTTGCTCTACTTTTGCTATAAAATATTTCTGGCAGATTCTTAACATGATATTCAATTTTGCCAAGCTTGTTGTAATTGTTTTCATACATGCTATGTATTTGCTCTTGCCATGGATAGCTTCATAAACATTCCATCTTGCTGTAGGTATGCTTTTTTTTCATGCATTGCTTTGTGGTGAGTGCATCAAGCTCACCAAGATGCCCTCATAATGTCTGTTTCTGTCATTCTCTGTTTTCTGCCAAGTCTGAAACCTGTTAACGGAACTTGCTATGTTTACATGGTTACCATCATATCTTCTGGTCCTTTTTGGATTAGGGTCAGTAAGGGACTTTTTTCATATGCATTTAGTAGAATACTGCCATGCCTTGTTTTGCCATGTTAAGTTCCTTTAGCATATTCATTTCGTGCTCTGAATATTGCTACCTGATGCTGTTTCTACCATGTCCAGTAATTTCTCCAAGTCTGTGAACCTGTTATCTTTTGCACTTTTGCCATGCCTGTTTGAACCTGCTGTGGTGTGAACTAGCCATAGCCCAGTGTTCATCTTTTGTCAAGCATCTCTTGTAGATTACTGCAATATTCTTTGTTGCTATGTTGGAGTGTTGTAGCATTGTTACTTGTTGCATTCTAAGTGCTATCATGCTGTTAATTGCAGATCCGTGTCATTCTTGTTTTGCTTGCCATTTGCAAACCGTGCATCCGTTTCCGGTGATCTTTATATCGATTTCGACCAAAATCATCTCATCTTTCCAGTGGCATGCTTGGTTTGCCAAGTTACTGCCTTGTTCATCATTTTCCTTCCGGAGCACGCATATGCATCGCATATCGTATCTTGCATATCATTCATGTTTTGCATCATGTTGCTTGTGCATTTCTCGTGATTGATTGTGGTTCCGTTGCTTGTGTTCTTGTTTTGGGTAGAGCCGGGAGACGAGTTCGTGAACGAGGAACCTGTTGAGTACGCTTACGAGGATCAAGCTTTCGACAACTCTGAGAACCTTGTAGGCAAGATGACCACACCCTCGAAATCACTTCTATCTTTGCTTTGCTAGTTGTTCGTTCTATTGCCATGCTGTGCTACCTACCATTTGCTATATCATGCCTCCCATATTTGCCATGTCAAGCCTCTAACCATCCTTTCCTAGCAAACCGCTGTTTGGCTAAGTTACCGCTATTGTTCAGCCCTTCTTATAGCGTTGCTAGTTGCAGGTGAAGATGAAGTTGGTTCCATGTTGGAACATGGAGATGTTGGGATATCACATTATCTCTTATTTAATTAATGCATCTATATATTTGGTAAACGGTGGAAGGATCAGCCTTATGCCTGGTGTTTTGTTCCACTCTTGCCGCCCTAGTTTCTGTCATACCGGTATTATGTTCCTTGAGTTTGTGTTCCTTACGTGGTTGGGTGATTTATGGGACCCCCTTGACAATTCGCCTTGAATAAAACTCCTCCAGCAAGGCCCAACCTTGGTTTTACCTTTTGCCACCTAAGCCTTTTCCCCCGGGTTTTCGCGAGCCCGAGGGTCATCTTTATTTTAAACCCCTGGACCAGTGCTCCTTCGAGTGCTGGCCCAAACTGGGCGATGTCCGGCGCCCCCTGGGCAACCAGGGTCTATGCCAACCCGACGTCTTGCCCATCCGGTGTGCCCTGAGAACGAGATATGTGCAGCTCCTACCGGGATTTGTCGGCACATTCGGGTGGCTTTGCTGGTCTTGTTTTACCATTGTCGAAATGTCTTGTAAACCGGGATTCCGAGACTGATCGAGTCTTTCCGGGAGAAGGTTTATCCTTCGTTGACCGTGAGAGCTTATGATGGGCTAAATTGGGACACCCCTGCAGGGTTTTATCTTTCGAAAGCCGTGCCCGCGGTTATGAGGCAGATGGGAATTTGTTAATGTCCGGTTGTAGAGAACTTGTCTCTTGACCTAGTTAAAATACATCAACTGTGTGTGTAGCCGTGATGGTCTCTTCTCGGCGGAGTCCGGGGAGTGAACACGGTTTGGGTTATGCATGACGTAAGTAGGAGTTCGGGATCACTTCTTGGTCATTACTAGTTGACGACCGTTCCGTTGCTTCTCTTCTCGCTCTCTTTTGCGTATGTTCGCCACTATATATGCTTAGTGCCTGCTGCAGCTCCACCTCATTACACCATCCTTTCCTATAAGCTTAAATAGTCTTGATCTTGCGGGTGTGAGATTGCTGAGTCCTCGTGACTCACAGATTCTACCAAACAGATGCAGGTGCCGACGATGCCAGTGCAGATGATGGGATCGACCTCAAGTGGGAGTTCGATGAGGAACGTGGTCGTTACTATGTGTCTTTTCCTGATGATCAGTAGTGGAGCCCAGTTGGGACGATCGGGGATCTAGCATTTGGGGTTATCTTATTTTCATTTGGGTTTTGACCGTAGTCGGTCCATGTGTGTATTTTGGATGATGTATGAATTATATTTATGTATTGTGTGAAGTGGCGATTGTAAGCCAACTCTCGTTATCCCATTCTTGTTCATTACACGGGATTGTGTGAAGATGACCCTTCTTGCGACAAAATCACAATGCGGTTATGCCTCTAAGTCGTGCCTCGACACGTGGGAGATGTAGCCGCATCGTGGGCGTTACAATGCAACTTACCTCAGTTCATGCATGGTTCCAGATATAATCTCCTTGGTTGCAAAAAAAAGTTAGACATGCGTATGAATATATATAGCATGTTCAAACGCACAACAAAGATTGATGCCCCCTTTTACATCTGATTTACAAATGCCATTATCTCGGGTTCAAATAGATGAATGCACTTCCTATGAATTCGAATCTTCGAAACCCCCTTTATGTTGAATTCAACATGTATTCTATTTCGTAGCTAGCAATTTGGAATGTATCCATGCAAGTGACAAATGTATCAAGTGCTTCACACTAACAACATGGAGTGTACTAATTAATGTTTATATATGAATTGCAAAAGCATCCATTGCCTGTATTTCAAACCGCTCTCACTCTATGGATTGATAATATGAAATAAACACATGCACATGCTAGAATTCAATAGAGTATGGGTGTCTGATAGACCGGTTTTCGTCCATACGCAATTTGCAAAATTCATGATCTCATCCAAAAATAATAATGCCATTTATATTTTAATTTAATGCATAGAGCCGCCTTTTACACGTAGATGCACTATGCCTCGGCCCGTTCTCACAAACGCGCTATATATCTCTCTATCTACCGCATAAGTGCACACACTTTATATGCATCGGCATTTCTCTTTCACACATGCTCACAATCTCTCTCGGGGTGTCGGGGAGTCTCACGCACATGCTCTCTCTGTATCTCTCTCTCTCTTTCTGACTACTATGTACCACTCTTTTCACTAATCTCAGTTGGAAAACACTATTTCTCTCACATGCATATATACACACGCACGGTCTCTACTAGCACTCTATACGCACATACATGTGCCTACATGTCTCCCGCACGCACATTATCTTTAGGCCTCTCTCGCACACATTGCCCCCCCCCCCAGACACACCTCTCTCTTAGTAGTTAGCTGATATGATTCCATCATATCATTCGGTAGGATATCCCTGACTGTTAGGCTGGATGGTAATACGAGGCAAAGTTTTACCCTAGTTCGGACCCTTGCAGTTGAGGAAAAAGCCTACTCCTGGTACTGTATATTAGTGATAGGGGTGTGTACAAAGTACACGTGAATACCAGGCATTGTGCGTGTGTGTGTATACTATCAACAAACTAGCCCCCAAGCTTCTATAACATACTGGGGGGCTAGGGTTACAAATCATATATAGTCGGCTTATCACCAGTGGGGATAGAGTCCTCCGCGACTCTGGTAGCTAGCTTCGTGTTGTACGCCGAGTCCTCCACATGGGTCTTCGTATAACGCGTCTCGATCCAACCTATGTGGCGCAGGATGGAACCGACCCATGAGTCCTCATGTTGACCCACCACAACTAGAAATGATGTGCCCACCACACCACACACGCAATCGGCCACTAAGAAAATAAACATATACAATAGTACAATGTTATACATGAAAGTTAATTGCATGGTGCATCCAAAAATATTTGTTCTGCATTGTGAATGTTTATATATTCTCCTAAAATACTAGTCATGGGAAAGAGAAACGAAGGGCATATCTCTCATTGTCTCCACCGGACATCCCCTCTTTCTACACCACTTTCACATACGCACACAAACTATCTCTCGGCCCTCTAAAAGTATGCATGCCCATGACACATTCACGCACGACGGTCACTGTATTTCAAGCTAAAGCACTATACGGTCACTGGAGTTCAGAATATGCTCATTACGGTCACCGTATACATTCTCGTGGTGATCATACGGTATCTAGCTCACGATACGTCTTCGTATTTTCTTGATGACACTGACGGACTTTGCATTTGATGCGTGCTCCGTATTTTGTTGATGACACTTACAGTCATTGTATTTGAAGCGAAAGCACGATATGGTCACTGG
Source organism: Aegilops tauschii subsp. strangulata (assembly GCF_002575655.3). Taxonomy (NCBI): domain Eukaryota; kingdom Viridiplantae; phylum Streptophyta; class Magnoliopsida; order Poales; family Poaceae; genus Aegilops; species Aegilops tauschii. The sequence continues at coordinate 246,137,088 of NC_053039.3, forward strand.
ACTTCAGAATAAGCTCATCACGGTCACCACATACATTTTGTCGTGCTAACCAACATGTGGTTGGATGGTGAGGAGGACAGTGGTTTCTCGAGCCCACCAGGGTTAAAGTCTAGGTGCTCGCATTTATCCTGGGTTAATTTCAGTATTTTCTGGCGATGTGCGTTCAGTGGGAGGAGACGTTCCACTTGACTACGAGGCACCTATGGTGACTTCGTAAAATCTCAAGATCATATGCTGGCCCACTCTCTCGAAGGTGCTCATAGGGGTAGGGTTTGCGTGTGTGCGCTTATAGCGGTGAGAGCTTGCGCATATATATGAGCCCTTGCGTCTGTACCGTGTTAAAAAAATACATGTCATGATTATACGGTCACTGGCTCACCCGTACAACTCCGTATTTTGTTGACGACACAATCAATTGACCAGCCAAACGTTCCACGTGGCGCAACTAGTGTTGCACCATCGGGGCGCGTAACCGTGGGGCCCACCTGTCAGCCCGTATATGAAAGAAAGAAATGGTAGTTTGAGTCTGTACTTGTGTTAATAAAATACGGAGTACATTTTAGGGTGATCATACGGTCACTGGCTCACCATACAGCTCCGTAATTTGTTGATGACACGATCAATTGACCAGTCACGGTCCACATTCAGCAGCGCACATTACCATAGGGCCCACCCGTCAGCGCGTATATGAAGGACATAAATGGTAATAAATTAGTGGTCGGTGGGTACTCGAAGTCGTGAGACCTCTGGTTGGCAGTCGCCGGCGGTGGGGGGCGCGTTGATTGGGCGGTGGGGTGGGGATCGCCGGAGAAAAAGCTCGGCGCGGGGGGGGGCCTAGAGGGATGGCCGGTGCGGCGGCGGACCGGCGGTGAGGAGTGGTTTCGGAGCAGGCGGGGCGGCGTGGCGGCGCGGGCCAGCCGCGGGGGGCGGGGGCCGGCGGTTCGGCCGATGGTGGCTGGAGGCTCAGGGGGGTGGAGTTTGATGATAAACTGCAGGTCCTTGATTTCGTATCCAACAGCTAGAAAATCTAATGACCAGAGATGAAAAAGTCAGTCGACTGACGTGTAGCCTCACCCTGCACGTACACATGCACGCACGCAAGACATGCACGCATGCAGGCGTGCAACACTGACACGTACACATAACGAACACACGCACGCATGCAGGCGTGCAACACTAACGTGTACACATGCACTCACGAACACACGCACATACGCACACATGCATGCAACACTGAAACGTACCCTTGCACGCACGCAACACCCGCACGCCTGCATGCACACAGCACACGACGCAAGACACACGCTCAACCTATACGTGCATGCACCCTTTGTTAGGGACATGGATTGTTACGGGTATTAATCAATCTTATATGTGATAAGCAGAACATTGATGTTTGTAGCGGTCTTTATGTCTAGGTTTGTATCTCTATAGTCCCTCTCACACACACCCACATAGGTGGGGGCGTGCACGTAGAGAAGAGGTGCACGCACGGCGCATGTACTCCCGTCTCTTTCCCAACCACACCCGCGCGGGTACACGGTGGAGCTCATTTCTGTACGAAAAGGCAGCCTGCATGGTAACTTGACACGTGTACTGGTTGTCCACTAGATGGAGGGAGGATCGTCTACCACGGGTGAACAAACAAATTGCGACTTGACGTGTTATGTTAAATAAAAAAGAGGCAAACCATGTGGGGACTACCTTAGAGGCAAGGCTCTATACACTGGTGTACTTTTGATGTGTCCTGTCAACTCGCAGAACGAGGAGAAGCTTGCTTAGTACACCGTCTCCCCTACCCACGGGCACGCTGGCTCGCAGGATGAGGTGAAGCTTGCTTACTACGCCTTACGCCCGCTCCCTCGCCCACGCGAGGTGGCTCGCAGGACGAGGAGAAAATTTTACTAGTACTCCCTCTGTTTACTCCTCGTCCCTACTACCTTGGTTAGAAAGATTATCATATTGTTTGGAATATATATGTCCTTTAGTACTCCCTCCATTTACTTATACAAGGCCACTATAAAAAAATACATTTTGCATCTATACAAGGCCACAAATAGTAATCGATACAAAAGTTACTACTCCCTCCTTTCCAGTTTATGGCTCAATTTCAAAATATCTCCAACCAAGGTAGACGGTGAGTGGTCGAATTAATTTCGTACTCCTAGTTTGCACAAGTAATTAGTACGCTCATTTTTCTCAAGAAGTTATGTTTATCGAGGCATTAATTAGAACGAATGCATGAATGACCACTAAATTTCCATGAACTTCTACATGCATTGGTGAGTTTTCTCTTGACACTGCTTGCATCGGGTGATCTAACGCACCTCGAAATCCAACATGTGATGGTACTACTACTAGTAGCAGAATTGAGACTTATAAAACGGAAAAACAAATGTTTTTTAGATGAGCCCTATAAACCCTAGTGGGTTCGTACTCCGTAAAATCAGATTTTCCCAAAACTAAGTCGCTCAACCTTTATTTGTTTGTTTCCCTTCCTGCCTCCTTGCCTCAAACAGACTATGCCAAACTCCCCTGCCTGCCGCGCGGGAAAAGACCCGCCCTCGCCTTTTTTTAGTTCGGGTTTGTATCGATGGATCGCGCGAAGCAGCAAAAACCCAAGTCGTGTCTTGTACTCCTCCGTCGACGCTCGCTTTCATGAATTCTGTACTTCCTGTCGCCGACATGTGGGACATATAGCAACCGGATCGACGTGTCAAGCACCAAATAACAGTGCAGAACAGCAGGGGGGACACACCCCAGTCGTACCGCCCCAGTAGTAGTAGTAATGAGCAATGAGACGTCAAATCACAATGCCGCACCTTCCCAGACGGACGAAGCAACCATTATTTCACACTTCGGTTCGCCATCATCTCAAACCACGTAGTATTGCTTCTGCCTCAAGAGGGACAGGCGCATCGCCTTGGTACATCATGACACGTGGGACCGCACGATAGGCCATGCTCCCCCGCCGATCGCTCGGTAAAATCACCTCATTTTTACTACTATACTTCCTCCGTATCGGTTTACATGGCATGCACGTTGTTCTAGGTTGAGAATTTAACTGGCTATATATGTGATGAACAGTATATGTTTAGAAACTACATCTGCTTAATAATCCAATGATATACTTTTTGTGACATAGTAACTCAGATTTAGTTAGTCAAATGGATGACCTAGAACTACGTGCACGCCCTATAAACTGAGACGTCTAAAAAAACAAGACGGAGAGGGTAGTTCAGTACGTATCTTTTCAGATCAATATAGTCGGGATTCACCAAGGAGCAAAACCAAGTGGTAGGCTGCACCTGTCGTGTTGGCGCAGCGACTCAAGTAGGGTCAGTCCGCACACCAAATGGTGACACACTTAACAGGACCCCTTTGGCCGACATGTGGCTCATCCACCGTCTTGTTCCATGTGCGATGCACCAAATTACAGTTCGGAGCAGCGGTTGGAATTGGAGGCACCCCGGTCGTAGTGCCGCAGTAGTAGAAAATGAGCGATGAGGGGTCAAATCACAAAGCCCCACCTTTCTCGCATTAAGCTGGACGGACGAAGCAACCATCATTTCACTCTAGGGCGCAAGAGCATAAAGAAAAGAGAAAACCAATGATGCTTGCGGCAGCTACCTAGGGCACCCTAGGGTAGGGGTCTCCACTACAGATCATTTTTTTAAAGCGCCTCCACTACAAATCGGCTTCTCCCTCGTCCTCTTGAAGAAAACCGATGATGCATGCGGCGGTAGGGTTTGTAGGAGTACTACTAGGGCGTGCGGGGCCACGTAGTAAACGGGAGAGGGATTGAGTTCGAGTCGACGCCTTAAATACGTGTGGGCCGCTTGGTTTTAGGGGAACGAGGCAACATTTTGGGTTCGGGGACCAGTTGAGATATAGTACGTACAAAAAATTGTGGACGTAGGTTCGACCGAAAGGCAATGATGCACGGGCCCTGCATTTTGATATACCCAGGGCCGCGTGAAATTTGCTACTCTACTCAAAACTAGTAAGGTACACATGCATTGAACGCATGAGATTTCGAAACCAAATTATGAATAAATACACACTATAGCATGTAAAGCTTTGAGTCATATATGCATGATGTAGATGTTCGTTTAGTTCTTATAGTTCATCTCATTCAAAATCAATTAGTTTTATAAAAATGTTAAGATTCATGGGGTTGTGCAATGTAAAGCATAAAGTAAAAAACAAATAATGGCATTTCATTTAGAAAAAAATCAATTATGATACGGAAGATTCTAGAACAAAGGAGAAGTGCATGTGTTTTGAGGTTTGTGCATTATGCTTAAGTTCAACCATGGAGTCTTCTAAATTGTACATGTGGCAGATCTGGTGGAATGTTGATGATATCTAACGGCCAGTAGTGCTCAGATTTGCCATCTCTGCATTGTCGGATTAGCTTCATCCAGCGACCATCTTTCAAGTTATTCGCACACTATATAGTTCTTGTGCCATAGTTGCATGTCTTGGAAAAAAGCTACTAGTGGGTTGTACTAGCTATTTAGGAATATAAGATGTATACATGGAAGTTGTAGGGAAAGAGATGACATGGAGTATCTCAATTCCTATGAGTAGGGATTGGAAAAGAGATGTCATTTGGTTGACATCATAGGAACTTTTCTATTGAATCTAGAGATGACATGTATCTCAATTCCTATGAGGAGGGATTAGAAAAGAGATGTAATTTGGTTCATATCATAGGAACTTTTCTATTGAATATACACTAATGTTTACTTTCCTTTGAAATTATGGGAGTATAGGAATCCATTCATATGAACCAAGTGGCTCTAAAGCTATAGAAATGATATCATGTTTATTTCCTTTGAAATGTGGAGTATATGAATCTATTCCTATGAACCAATTGGCTCTAAAGGAAAAAATCCTATAAAAATCATATCATATAGAGTTCCTATGATATTCCTCCACACCAAAGGATGGTTGAAATTGCTGCAGGTGATACGATGGTCTTTCTTTGTAGACTCCTCCCCCATCTTTATAGTTACCTCTCGAAGATGAATGAAATGATATATACAGGGTAATCTACATGTGCAATTTGGTACATGAAAACTCGGTAAAAGTTTCCGAGGTTCGAATTTTCAATAAAGCTATATGCACTGCATTTTGGAACGGAGGGAGCATACGGCAGTTGCTAACACTCACGTGGAAGATTTCTGTGTAGGAGGAGTGGCTGTTCTGTTAAATGACATGGCAAAACTGAGACTGTCGGATGCCGATCTAACGGTTCTTACGGCGTTCGTCAGGAAAAGGCTTGTGGCGAACGTTTGTCGGATAATGATTTACGGACACATGCATTGCATTGATACGTGCCCCCCTCTCTCTCATGCACACCCACCCTCCCGAGTCCTCTCGCACCCACCGTCTATCTGCAGGTAGACGTCACACACATATGTGCACTTCACACCCTACCCTCAGAACTTCTAAAAAACAAAAGACGTCGCGCACATTTTATTTTAGCTCACACGTCACACACTTATACTATTACTCTTGTGGTGAACGTTCTTTGGGCATAGTATATTGTACTCTCACAAAGAGAAGCGGTGCACGCACGCACTAGTTCTCTCACACCCACTCGCGGGTACACGTAGGAGCGCATTTTTTTGAAGTTGGTACAACAAAATCACTCCACTACATATATAAGCAGTAGCCTTAGCGCTTGCTTTACTACGGTTCCTCTCGTTCACTCTCTCATGCTCTCCAGATCTAAGCAAGACATAGGTGGCCACACTCTCTCTCAGCTCACGGCTGGTCACAAATCCAGCCGGACAACCTCGACCGGGGCAGGGGTGTAGGTGCATCGTTCACGCTGTCGTCGGCGGCGAGGGAGGAGACCAATGGCTGCCCGCGCGTCCTGATCGACGGCCGTGTCGTTCTCTCCGAGAGAGCGCCGGTTCCGGAGGGCCTCCAACCCCTTCTTCCTCCCTACGGTAGTGTGGCCAAGATGCGGCCTCCCGACGCCGTCTTTGCCACATGCCGACGACCCTCAGGTATATATTCCTTCAAAACCTGCCTTGCTCTACTGCCCCAGCTCCCCACTTGGCTTCGTGTGGATCTTTTTCTACTTCCGTCCGCTGTTCCAAAGCCACCTAGACTTTTACTATTGTTAGAGGTAAAGCTAGTTCATACAATCGACTCTAAGAGTTGGTTGAAACAAGGAAGAAAGTGGGAAAGCTGTAGCATGAATCTAGGACTTGGTTCTAAGAGGAAACGGGGGAAAGTAGTAGATACTGGCTACCCAACCGGTCTCTTGGTTGAAAAGACGAAGAAAGCATGGTGGATGGCGAAGGGTGGGGGGAAGTGGACCTATCTCTTGGTTGAAAAAGGAAAGAAAGTGACGGGTGTTGGGGGACAACGCAAATGAGAATGAGCAGGTCTAGATTTCCTGTGCTCACATAGGAAAATGTCGCCGAGGAGATAAAATATGGGACAAATGCAGACATGCTGCCTGAGTGTTTGCCGCTCTCGGCAACCACATCTGCCTCACCACTTTATGCCTCTGCTGTCCCTACGCCCATATCGCTACCGTTAATGTAAAATCACATGAAGCATTAAGCAATGCCACCTAATGTCACTATAAGTAATGGTCTAGTGCCGTCGATAAATTGAAGCAATGCCACCACCATTTTATAAAGTGCTTCCGTCTTGCTTTATTTCCCATGAATTGTGTTTTTGCAGTTACACTTAAATCTCACACCGCTAACATTGCTTCATCCCAGTGGAACTGCACAAATTTGATTGCACATTTACTGACCATGTGCTACTCTCATGACAGTAATACTAATGCTATTGTTCTGCATGTTAATCTAGTGGCAGTGTTGATGCGATGTGATGCTACTTACTTAAGGACACTTTCATACTGTCAATCTAGTGCCAATTATAACATAATAGATGCTGCTGTTAATCATACGCCACTTCAAATATCTGTCACTGTTTAAATAACCGTATTTTATATTTGCGCAAACAGGGATGTCTGTCTCCATATTGTTTCGGGATGTCTGTCTCCATATCGTTTCTATCCGCGCAATCAAAAGCACACACCTCAGTTTTAGTAGAACTGCGCAAAATGAGATGGCTATCCCTCATTGCCGTCGTCTAACCACCCGTCTTCTAGGTATTCCTACATTGGTAGTTACTAGGTAGAATGACCAACGCAATCTAAAAGAAGCTGATTCATACGTTTTACTTCCTGATTGCAGTGCAGGGACGAGCGAAAACATCTGCATCCTAGTCCGGAATGCACTTTCCTCCAGTTCATCCATGGACCGAGGACAAGCTGGCACGGCTGCACGAACTTTTTCGGGACAGGTGCGCGGACAAGAGGCATTGTGGTCTGCTTATTTCTGCAAATGGCGGCGCTTAAATTTAGTGGAATGCACAAGACTTTTAGCTTGTCAGTACACTGCATGGTTCAGTTCAGCATTCCAGCGGAGAACACAATTATAATTGGTTATTCTGGAATGAGAGAACCTAACCCTGGATGGTGGCAACAAGAAAAAACCAGAGTGAACTCCAGGAAATTTAAGCATGCCAGGAGGCCCTTTGCTCAGAGAAGCCTTGCTTGTTTTTTCCTGATTTGTAAACCTTCTCACAACTTTGTCTTTTGCTATTAACTAGTATATGTTTGTTATGTTCTATGAATCATTGAGATGTATAAAATTGCTTAACTTATGCTTTTCAAGTTTTTTATGAAGCCGAGTTTAATGTGAGTGTTCCACATGAACGCTGGACTAGCGTGTGAACATTTGGAATTTACATTGTGGCCTCAGTTAACTGCATGAACCACTATAACAAGATACATAGTTGCTTATATGTCAGACAGCAGATTGTTGATTGTTAGCTGGTCAATAGCCGAGTGTTGAAGCGAGCTGAGCCAATGTGCCGTGTTTTGCACAACTGCTTACAAGTGGGGTACCACAAACAGTGTTTACAAGTACTTATGTATATGTCGGCGCACAGTTCTCGAACGAGTACTCTATTTCATCGAAAAACACACTGCTCGTATGATAAAACTAGTGAGGACGCATTTGTTTCGGCAACAATTACGATGATTCACGGGCACACAAAAGTAGCAGCAGTTCCCATAGACGGATTCAAACAGAGTACTAGCCCCAGAGGGCTCGATAACAGGCAAGGTTCGGATAATTAGACAGAATCCAAACTACTATTAAACACTAGCTGGGGCAAGTATTTCATGCCTATATCTAATTTGGGCTGGACACAAGATGGACCTTGCCATGAACATCATCGAGGACGTCCGGCAGCAGCTCAATCCTGTGAACCTTCATGAAGAAAACCTTGTGGCCTTGCCACTCATAAACTTGTTTGTGGAGGCATGCCACGTCATTTTCCTGCGTAAGCTTGACAAGAACAGTATGCCTCACAAACGAAGGAGTAGCTTTGAACTTCTTGTGCTTCAGTACACCCTGGACAACACGACTGACAACAGTGAGGCTGGAATACAACTCTTCATTGGTATAAGCGCAAATGGCTTCCAGGATCCAACAGCCTAAAAACTCTGTTTTCCCAGTGCGTATATTCAGGTCATCGCCTAATAGCGAGTGACATGTACAACCACACAATCCTTGTCTGCATCAGGGCTCTAATTGAAATAGAAACAAATTCTGAATTACTTTCCAGCATAAGAAACACAAGTTATGTAAACCACTATGTATAGCATGGCATCGAAGCTAATAAAATTTTGCATTATTCATCACCACATACTTAGATGAAAAACCACAATCGAGATCGACAAAGAAGAAAATCACCTTGGGCAGCTCAGCGGGGGGGGGGGGGGGCACATCCTCGAAGGGGGAAAAGTAACCTCAAACGTGGCGTTGACCATCTCAGTAGTGGCCGTGAGCGTATCTGGGGTCGGCTCGGTGGCTGCCTCCATCTTCTTGGAGCTCTCTGTCTCGTGGGGATCAGCCTCCCGCATCTGCTCCAATATCGGTAGATCTTTGCCTGGTTCTCCTTGGTCCATCATGAAACCGATGAATACTAGGAGACCACTGAAAGGAAAACACAATCGCAATGACAATGAAACAAAAAAGAGAGTAAGGATTGGTTACTGCTTTGCAAAAGTTCTTTTTTTTCTCTGAACGAAAATATACCAACATCACGGATTCGCTTACCTTCCCTTCGTTGGGAGAGAAGAACAGTGGCAGATGCGAGTCTTGCCTTTCTTGAAGACGGTGAGGGAGAAGGAGATTCGGCGAAGAGTGAAATGATGGTTGCTTCGTCCATCAAACTTAGACTGCAGGGAGGTGGGGTTTTGTGATACGACGGCTCGTTATTGCCGCGCTATGACCGGGGTGACTCTCTGCCTGCATACTGCCTTCTAATTTGGTGGATGGCATTTGGGCCCGCGTGCTGCCTGGCCCGCATGTCGGTGAACAAAAGTATAACGGCATTTAGTAGAGGGAGACGTTTCGATGACCTAGGAGGAGCCAGAAGTGGTATTGTATCCAATGTACTAGTAGTAATTGTTTTTCTGGGTAGCTGTAGAGTGTCTCCACTGTACTAGTAGTAATTGTTTCTCTGGGCCCAAGACAAAACAGCCCATCCACCCTAGTAAATAGTAAAATCAATTCAAAAGTCCATATATTTACTAAATGAGAGGCGCTACCCACACCCAGCACACCGCCCCCAAAAAACCTGGGTGTTCTTCTTCCTCCTCACTCCCACCCACCTCACGTCAGCCCGCTCCACTCGTACCCCCAAATTCCTCACCTCACTCCTACAGAAAACCCCAGCTCCCCTTCTTCCTCACTACTATAGAAAAACCCCAGCTCCCCTTCTTCTTCACTCGCACTACAACTAGGCTCGTCATTCGTTACTCTGCTCAAATCCGTGAGCGTGACGCGACGCCCTCGAGGAAAATTGAGTCGGCTGACCCCAGTGCCAAGAAGATGAGGCTCCCGCCAGCGGCGACGCCTGTTGTGGATCCCGCACCTGGCAGCGTGGGGAGAAGCGGCGACCCCGCCCCCTTCGGATCCCAGGAACCCGTAGAATCTCGGGTGGACCGCATCAGCGATCTCCCGGACGCCGTCCTTGGGGAGATCATCTCGCTTCTCCTCACCAAGGATTGCTGCCGCACCCAAGTCCTCTCAATTCGTTGGCTCCCTGTATGGCGCGTCGTGCCCCTTAATCTCGACTATTTTCAGCTATCTCTCTTCAATGATTTTGAAATCCCCAGAGCCATCATCTCCTCCCACCAGGGCTCCGTTCAAAGCCTCTGCATCCCGTCATGCTACCTGAGCAAGCATACCATGCCCTGCATGGTGGACGCCTGGCTGAAATCCCCTGAATTCACAGAACTACAGCTGCTTGAGTTCTACTATTCCCCTGGAAATCACCTACCAGATACCGAACGCCATCTACCTGTGTCCTCAGCACTGATGTCCATCTCGCGGTTTTCCTCCTCTCTCCACACCGCCACCTTTGCGCTGTGCGACCTACCAGACAATCTGGTACTAAACCTTCGACTCCCATTTCTGAAGAAACTTTCACTTATGCGGGTTCGTATATCGGAGGCCTCATTGCACAGCATCATCCACTCCAGTTGCCCTGCCCTGGGGTGCTTGGTGCTTGTTTTCACAGTTAGAATCGGTTGTCTCCAAATAAAGTCGCCTAACCTTGTAAGAATTGGAATTTGTTTTGACGGAAGGCAGCTCATCATCCAAGATGCCCCTTCACTTCAAAGGTTGATCATTGAGTCTAGTTATTCACCATTGCAAATAACCGTCCTCTCTGCGCCTAAACTGGATACCTTGGGTGTAATACATGATCTCTGTGCTCATTTCAATATGGTGTTTGGCTCCACAGTTCTTTAGGTACTTTACATTATCATCTACACTTGTAACCATAAGCTGCATTTTAAATTTCTGCGCATAAGTTATATGTCATCTTGGAGTACACATTTTGTACTAATATTATGTTCTATGCTCAATGAAGAGTTTCTCCATGGATGGCCTATCAATGGTGCTGGATTCTATCAAGATCTTATATATCCAAATGAATAGTTTTGATCTGAACAAGATTATTGGCTTGCTGCAATGCTTTCCATGTCTGGAGAAGTTGTATATAAAGGTGATAATTTCACGCACATTGGAAGCCCGCATATAGTGTACTAGAATTAACCGTTCAGCTGTTGCTCTTTCGACACTCTTTTTTAGACCTTAACTGTTTTCAATCTTCATGTCTATTTAGGCAACAGGACGGGGTAAGAAAGTTATAACCAATCGGTGGATTCGTAAGCATCGGGATTTTCTCACTTCTCATGAGATTTGATTGAAGACAATAACACTAGAACGATATGTAGCCAACCGTGCAAACACTAGATTTGTCACATTCTTCCTGCTGAATGCGAGGTTACTATTGTCCATCAGGCTTAAGTTTATCAGCAGCATGGTTTTGACGGATGGGTATGTGGAAGAGCAAAAAAAGGAGTTTTAGGTGGGCAAAAGAGCTTCTGAACGTGTGGGGCTTCTATTTACAACATATTGTGGTCCTAATCCAGTAAATTTTATGACCCAGGATGTTCATTCTATGGACCTGACCGATCCATTTGACTGTGACTGCCAAAAACAGTGTTGGAGTTAGATGTTGTTGCCCTTTTCAACCTGGGTTTTTTTGTAAACCTGATGAACAATTAACCCTCGTGCTTTTGTACAGTTTGTAAGCTGGAGTTAGATCTTCTTGCCCTTTTCAACTCGGTTGTGACTGTCATATTTTCTTTGAAGCAAGGCAAATGGCTTGCCAGTCGTTTAATTTAGGGTGAAATATTGTAACAACTAACAAATCCCAACCAGTTATTTATACTAGTTTTAGCGACGGATCAGGGTAACAACGGGGCTGTGCGGGGGCTGTGGCCTATCTAGCGAGGGTTTTATTTATGTTTACCACATCATGAGCCCAGTTGTGTTTTTTTCTTGCTGAAAATGGCTAGCCCAGTTCTATTTTTTTAAAGAAATACCCGAACGAGGCCTACTTGCATTCTCAGCCCTGCTGGGCTGCAAATCTTTCAAGACGAGGAGAGTTTCATTCGGTTTGCCCAGAAATGGGCAGTACATTTTTTAAAACACATCAAACCGGGAATTAGTTTCAATTTTTTTCATTACAAGATTTTAAATTCCATTAATTTTTATGCGTGGACAATTATTTGGATTTTATATTTATATAAATTATTTTTCAAAATAGTTTGAATGTGAATCGATATTTCGGGATTAAAAACAGTTGACCGCACCGAAATATGCAAAAAATTTGTATACTTTTTAACCATGGCCACAATATGGGGTGTAATGCTAACGAAAAGAAGATGGGCTCCAAAAAAATTCTTAAGAATTAGCAAATGGGCTGTACATTATTAGAAATAATGCACACGAGAGAAGTGCTTGTTGGATGTCCATCCAACGGCTGTCGTGCTTCTTAAATCTCTGCTTTTCCTGCTCCAGCCGCTCAAACAAGCGTTGGCGGGACTGCCTGCTCCCTCCTCCCGCGCCCGGCTATGCTGCCGCGTAGGCCTCACCGCCCCACCGTACTCCCATCGCTGGCCTAGCCATCCCTCTACTCACCCACACCTGCTGTTATCCTCCAGGGATGGCAGACGAGTCTTCCCTGGCTCAGTGTCGTTCCCTTCCTAGGCCTCGCCGTCGTCCACCGCCCTGGTGCTCTCGGTCAATGAACGACATCCATCGGAAGTGGACTGTACGTGGAGAGGCTGACAGCTGGGTCCACGGCCGCATGCAAGGAAATGCCTCCTTATTACGCGCAAAATAATGATTCCTCCACCTGACAGCTAGGACCCACGGGAAGGGCTTCTGTATTTCGCGATAAAACGTTCCCCCCGCTGACAGGTCGGACCCACCAGCTATATCTTCGCACGCAAGGAAGTGCCTCCTTATGACGCACAAAAAAATGAATACCCCCTGCTAGCTGGGACCCACCATGGTGGGTGGCTGACTTGTGGGCCTACTAAGTTGACGGGGACAGAGGGCTTTGTCAACTTAGTCAATATGAACGATTCTAGCTCCAGTGGCCGTACGATGTCCATCCAACGGCCATAGTGCTTCTTCAACCTCTGGTCTTCTTGCTCCAGCCGCCCAAAGCAGCGCCGGTCGTGCCGCCTGCTCCTGCCTCCCGTGGCCGGCTGTGCTGCCGCGGAGGCCTCACCGCCCCCATACTACTCCCACCGCTGGCCAGGCCATCCCTCCACTCACCCACACCCCCTGTTATTCTGCGGTGACGGCAGCCTCACACCGCAGCCGAACCAGTGAACCCTCGTACTCCTCTCCGCATGGGCATCCACTGTCGCGTCTTCCCCGGCTCCGTGTCGTCCCCTTCCTAGGCCTCGCCGTCGTCCACCGCCTTGGTGCTCTCGGTGCAGCGTGGTCAATGTGGTCAACGACCGACTTCCATCGGAAGAGTACTGTACGTGGATAGGCTGACAGCTGGGTCCACGGCCACAGCCCAGTTTTTTGTGATTTGCCAAGTAAGTCGCTTTGTCAAGCCTGTTGGGATGCAAATCTTTCAAGACGAGGAGAGCTTCATTCGGCTGGCCGAGAAAATGGCATATCAGTAATGAGAAATGGGTTGTACATTTTTAAAACACATCAAACTGGCAATTAGTTTCAAATTTCTTTTTTTCATTTCGATATTTTAAATTGCATTGATTTTTATGCGTGGACAATTTGTTGGATTTTATATTGATATACATTTATTTTTAAAATCAGTTTGAATGTGACTCGAAATTTCGGGATTAAAAACAGTTCGGACCGCACCAAAATATGCAAAACTTTCTTATAATTTTTTAACCATGGCCACAATATGGGCTGTAATGCTAACAAAAAGAATATGGGCTCCAAAAAAACCTTAAGAATTAGCAAATGGGCTGTAAATTATTAGAAATAATGGCAGATGGGTTGTATGATGTTTTCCACATATTTGAGGCTTTCCTAAAAAAAGGTTGACGCACAAGCAGTGACTGTTGGATGTCCATCCAACGGTCGTCGTGCTTTTTCAATCTCTGCTCTTCCTGCTCCAGCCGCTCAAACAAGCGCCGGCGGGACTGCCTGCTCCCTCCTCCCCGCGGCCAGTTGTGCTGCCGCGCAGGCCTCACCGCCCCACCGTACTCTCATCGCTAGCCTAGCCATCCCTCTACTCACCCACACCTGCTGTTATTCTCCGGTGACGGCAGACGAATCAGTAAACCCTCATACAGTCGTACTCCGTTCCGCGTGGGAAACAACTACCGAGTCTTCCCTGGCTTCGTGTCGTTCCCTTCCTAGGCCTCGCCGTCGTCCATCGCCCTGACGATCTTGGCGCGGCCTGGTCAACGTGGTCAACGACTGACATGCATCTGAAGTGGACTGTACGTGGAGAGGCTGACAGCTGGGTCCACGGCCGCACGCAAGGAAATGCCTCCTTATTACGCGCAAAATAATGATTCCTCCACCCGACAACTGGGACCCACCGAAAGGGCCTCTGTATTTCGCAAAAAAAACGTTACCGCCGCTGACAGCTTGGACCCACCAGCTATATCTTCGCACGCAAGGAAGTGCCTCCTTATTACGCACAAAAAATGAATACTCCCCCTGCTAGCTGGGACCCAGTACAGTGGCAGGCTGACTTGTGGGCCTACTAAGTTGACGGGGACGGAGGGCTTTGTCAACTTAGTCCATATGCACGATTCTAGCTCCAGTGACCGTACGATGTCCATCCAACGGCCGTAGTGCTTCTTCAACCTCTGGTCTTCTTGCTCCAGCCGCCCAAACCAGTGCCGGTCGTGCCTCGTGCTCCTGCGTCCCGTGGCCGGCTGCGATGCGGCGGAGGCCTCACCGCCCCCTACTACTCCCACCACTGGCCAGGCCATCCCTCTACTCACCCACACCCCCTGTTATTCTGCGGCGATGGCAGCCTCACACCGCAGCGAACCAGTGAACCCTCATACTCCTCTACGCGTGGGCATCCACTGCCGCGTCTTCCCCGGCTCCACGTCGTCCCCTTCCTAGGCCTCGTTGTTGTCCACCGCCCTGGTGCTCTCGGCGCGGCATGGTCAACGTGGTCAAGGAACGGCTCCCATCGGACGTGGACTGTGCGTGGAAGGAAGTGCCTCCTTATTACGCACAAAATAATTATTCCTCCACCTGACAGCGGGGACCCACCGGACGGGCCACCATATTTCGCGAAAAAAAGTTTCCCCTGACTGCTGGGACCCACCAGCTACATCTTCGCACGCAAGGAAGTGCGTGGCAGTCGGGACCCACCTGGTCGAAGCATACGTAGCGTTCTCATTCTGGTCGTGAACGTGTACGTACATAATGTTCGATGTAGAGGCGCGCACGTGTCGTCGTAGAGGCGCGCACGTAGCATGTACACGTACGTACAGCGGACTGGGTGCAAGAAAGTAAATACGGCCACGTACGTACATACGGGCGGGGTCTCGAACACCTACTCGCGCGTACGTACGGCCAGGGCTCGTGTACATGGCTGGGTCGGAATCGAGAAACAGCGTCGTCGTCGTGTTCATGGGGAGCCAACCGGCTGGGTCGGAACGGAATGCGTCGTCGTGTTCATCGGGAGGGCTTGGACGGAACAGCCGATGGAAACGAGGCCTGGCGTACCGCAGAACGGAGGAAACGGCCTTGTGTTCGACCGGCCACGTTCGAAACGGGATCCTGTTCATCGGGAGGGGTCTGGCGTACCGCAAAACGGAGGAAACGGACCTCCTACGGTCGAAACGGGGGTCCTGTTGATCGGGAGGGGTGTGGCGTACCGCAAAACAGAGGAGACGAACTTGTGTTGGAGCGCTACGGTCAAAATGGGGGTCCTGTTCATCGGGAGGGGTGTGGCGTACTGCAAAACGGGACTCCACGGGATACTGTTCATCTCCACCGTCGACCCCCTCCAGCCTCCATGGGCTACTGTTCATCCACCGTCGACCTCCTCCAGCCTCCACCTGCGACTGTTCATCCACGGGATCCTGTTCATCCAGCCTCCACCGCGCGCTACTCCACCGGCTACTGTTCAACCAGCCCCTCCACGGGCTCCTGTTCAACCACCCCTCCACGGGCTATTGTTCATCCTGCCCTCCACCGTCTACTGTTCATCCTGCCCTCCACGGGGTGGTCCTGTTCATCCAGCCATCCATGGGGTCCTGTTCATCCAGCCCCAACCGGCTCGAACGATCGGGTCCTGTTCATCCACCCCCACCGGGAACTGTTCATCCAAACCCCCCAGCAACGCTCACTGTTCATCCACCCCCAGCAGGAACTATTCATCCACCCCCCCCCCCCCCGCAACGCTCACTGTTCATCCAGAGGCAGCATCGATCGGCTTCAGTTAGCAGCAGTTGCGAAGGAATCGCTCGATCGGGTTCAGCTAATAGCCATCGATCGATCGCTCGGGTTCAGTAACGCGTAGCCTGCAGTGCAATCGCTCGGGTTCAGTTAGAGCCCAACGCCTCGCTCGGGTTCAGTTAGAGCCCAATGCCTCGCACACACGCGCGTACGTACGAGAGAAACGCGCATCGCTCGGCCCCCGACCACCCACCATAACCGGGGACTCCCCGATATTTTCCGTGCCCTCGCTTCTACCACGGTTTTTTCCGTCATGGACGGCCCAAAGAATGTCATGCAGCTGCGTCTCCGGCCCGTCCAGGACAAAAAACCCATTTTCTGTCATGATTTTTTGTCATAGAAGTAGGACCCCACCACATCTATGATGATACCGGGTTTTGTCACAATTATCGTCATAGAAGTGTCATAAGTATGACAGAAAAGAGTTTCGTTCGGCCCAAAATGTCACAGATGTGTCTTTTTTCTGTAGTGGCGGGGGGAGTTTGGTGCATGGTCAGTTTCTCCAAGTGCAGTCCCACGTGTCAGTGAAGAGGCAAGCCGAAACGCGTTCCGTTTGCGTGAGCCGTGTGCAGGACCGAACGTGTGTGGGGTGCAATGCGACCGCGACAGGGGTGCTGTGAGTGTACCGCCTTTTTTTCCTTTTAAACTAGGTGCTTCGCCCCCTAAAAAAACTTGTTGCTTCGCGCGGTCCATCGATACTACTACTAGTAATCCGGTAATCCCAACTAAAACGGCGCGGCCAGGTCTTTTCCCGCACGATATGCTGGGAGGTTGGCTTAGTTGGGTTTTTTAGGACGAGTAATGCTACACCTACGTAATCCTAGTTATGTAATTAACGTAATGTGAAACGTGTGAGCTGTTGATTGTAGATTGGGGGGAGGGAGGGGCCCACCACCATGAAAATCAGGGGAGGAGAGAGAGGCAATTTACGTTTACCCTCTCGTAGGTTCCCGTAGATGTAGAAAGATGTGAAATGCGTGAATGTGTAGTGGACGTACTATTGGAGTGCCTAAGATAAATTGTGTATGTATAGACCCTATGTGTTTATTTTACTTCGCATGTTAGCTTTCTCTTGGTTCAATAAAAAGCAGAGTTGGTGATGATGGTGTGCCTGTCATCCTGCAATATAGGTCGTCCGATCTATATCTAACGGATAGGAAGGAAACTATGACAATTTACCCGCACTCCTCTCCACATTTGCAGATAAGGCCTTCCCTCGTTCATCCTTTTCTCCCACAAGATCTTGATCTTCCGTGCAATGCACGGGCATCTTGCTAGTACTCCTACACTATACTATATTATTGTGAAAGTTCATATACACCGGCCAAGATTAATGCAAACACGGCAGATTTTCATTACATTTCAAACTTTTATAGGACAGAAAAATAAAAGAAACCCGACCCTAAACCTATTCTACGGTGGCGACCAACGTCCTCCATCTGCGATCTCTATGTACGGGGGCGGGGTTCAAGACCCGTGAAGTGAAGGTGCGGTCTCCGGCGAGGAAGAGTAGAACACGGGATACGGACCGGCCAGTTGGCACACCATGCCCTGCCGCCTCCCATGCCCTACTCATCCTCGGAGGAGTCCCCGACCTCGGCGGTGCCGGACATTGGACGGCGGCAAGTAGGACGCGTGGCTGACGGGGCTCCCGTCGTCAGCCGCCAGCATGGCCACCGCTTGTGCGGTCGCGTCCGCGTCCGGCTACGCCGCTATTGCATCGCGAGAGGCGACTTGAGCGAGGGCGGCGACCTCGAGCTTCATCCCCGAAGACAAGCTCTCCCGCAGAGCGTGAAGGAAATATGCCCTAGAGGCAATAATAAAGTATTATTTATTTCCTTATATCATGATAAATGTTTATTATTCATGCTAGAATTGTATTAACCGGAAACATAATACATGTGTGAATACATAGACAAACAGAGTGTCACTACTATGCCTCTACTTGACTAGCTCGTTAATCAAAGATGGTTATGTTTCCTAGCCATAGACATGAGTTTTCATTTGATTAACGGGATCACTTCATTAGGAGAATGACGTGATTGACTTGACCCATTCCGTTAGCTTAGCACTCGATCGTTTAGTATGTTGCTATTGCTTTCTTCATGACTTATACATGTTCCTATGACTATGAGATTATGCAACTCCCGTTTACCGGAGGAACACTTTGTGTGCTACCAAACGTCACAATGTAACTAGGTGATTATAAAGGTGCTCTACAGGTGTCTCCAAAGGTACTTGTTGGGTTGGCGTATTTCGAGATTAGGATTTGTCACTTCGATTGTCAGAGAGGTATCTCTGGGCCCACTCGGTAATGCACATCACTATAAGCCTTGCAAGCATTGTAACTAATGAGTTAGTTGCGGGATGATGTATTACGGAACGAGTAAAGAGACTTGCCGGTAACGAGATTGAACTAGGTATCGAGATACCGACGATCGAATCTCGGGCAAGTAACATACCGATGACAAAGGGAACAACGTATGTTGTTATGCGGTCTGACCGATAAAGATCTTCGTAGAATATGTGGGAACCAATATGAGCATCCAGGTTCCGCTATTGGTTATTGGCCGGAGAGGTGTCTCGGTCATGTCTACATAGTTCTCAAACCCGTAGGGTCCGCACGCTTAACGTTACGATGACACTTATATTATGAGTTTATATGTTTTGATGTACCGAAGGTTGTTCGGAGTCCCGGATGTGATCACGGACATGATGAGGAGTCTCGAAATGGTCGAGACATAAAGATTGATATATTGGAAGCCTATGTTTGGACATCGGAAGTGTTCCGGGTGAAATCAGGATTTTTCCGGAGTACCGGGAGGTTACCGGAACCCCCCGGTAACTTAATGGGCCTTATTGGGCCTAGGTGGAAGAGAGGAGAGGAGGCTAGGGCAGGGTCGCGCCCCCCATTCCCCCAAGTCCGAATAGGACAAGGAGAGGGGGGCGGCGCCCCCCCTTCCTTCCTCCCCTCCACCTCTTCCCCCTTCCACTCCTAGTCCAAGATGGAAAGGGGGGAGTCCTACTCCCGGTAGGAGTAGGACTCCTCCTGGCGCGCCTCTACCTCCTAGGCCGGTGGCCTCCCCCTTGCACCTTTATATACGGGGGCAGGGGGCACCTCTCTACACACAATTGATCAACGATCTTTTAGCCGTGTGCGATGCCCCCCTCCACCATATTACACCTCCATAATATCGTAGCGGAGCTTAGGCGAAGCCCTGCGTCGGTAGACATCATCGTCACCACGCCGTCGTGCTGACGAAACTCTCCCTCAACACTCGGCTGGATCGGAGTTCGAGGGACGTCATCGAGCTGAACGTGTGCTGAACTCGGAGGTGCCGTGCGTTCGGTACTTGATCGGTCGGATCGTGAAGACGTACGACTACATCAACCGCGTTGTGTCAACGCTTCCGCTTTCGGTCTACGAGGGTACGTGGACAACACTCTCCCCTCTCGTTGCTATGCATCACCATGATCTTGCGTGTTCGTAGGAATTTTTTTGAAATTACTACGTTCCCCAACAGTGGCATCCGAGCCAGGTTTTATGCGTTGATGCTATGCACAAGTAGAACACAAGTGAGTTGTGGGCGATATAAGTCATACTGCTTACCAGCATGTCATACTTTGGTTCAGCGGTATTGTGAGATGAAGCGGCCCGGACCGACATTACGCGTACGCTTACGCGAGACTGGTTTCACCGTTGCGAGCACTCGTTGCTTAAAGGTGACCGGCGGGTGTCTGTCTCTCTCACTTTAGTTGAATCGAGTGTGGCTACGCCCGGTCCTTGCGAAGGTTAAAACAGCACCAACTTGACAAACTATCGTTGTGGTTTTGATGCGTAGGTAAGAACGGTTCTTGCTAAAGCCCATAGCAGCCACGTAAAACTTGCAACAACAAAGTAGAGGACGTCTAACTTGTTTTTGCAGGGCATGTTGTGATGTGATATGGTCAAGACATGATGCTATATTTTATTGTATGAGATGATCATGTTTTGTAACCGAGTTATCGGCAACTGGCAGGAGCCATATGGTTGTCGCTTTATTGTATGCAATGCAATCGCCATGTAATTGTTTTACTTTATCACTAAGCGGTAGCAATAGTCGTAAAAGCAATAGTTGGCGAGACGACAATGATACTACGATGGAGATGAAGGTGTCGCGCCGGTGACGATGGTGATCATGACGGTGCTTCGGAGATGGAGATCACAAGCACAAGATGATGATGGCCATATCATATCACTTATATTGATTGCATGTGATGTTAATCTTTTATGCATCTTATCTTGCTTTGATTGACGATAGCATTATAAGATGATCTCTCACTAAAATTTCAAGATAAAAGTGTTCTCCCTGAGTATGCACCGTTGCGAAAGTTCTTCGTGCTGAGACACCACGTGATGATCGGGTGTGATAGGCTCTACGTTCAAATACAACGGGTGCAAAACAGTTGCACACGCGGAATACTCAGGTTAAACTTGACGAGCCTAGCATATGCAGATATGGCCTCGGAACACGAAGACCGAAAGGTCGAGCGTGAATCATATAGTAGATATGATCAACATAGTGATGTTCACCATTGAAACTACTCCATCTCACGTGATGATCGGACATGGTTTAGTTGATTTGGATCACGTAATCACTTAGATGATTAGAGGGATGTCTATCTAAGTGGGAGTTCTTAAGTAATATGATTAATTGAACTTGAATTTATCATGAACTTAGTACCTGATAGTATCTTGCTTGTCTATGTTAATTGTAGATAAATGGCCCGTGTTGTTGTTCCGTTGAATTTTAATGCGTTCCTTGAGAAAGCAAAGTTGAAAGATGATGGTAGCAATTACACGGACTGGGTCCGTAACTTGAGGATTATCCTCATTGCTGCACAGAAGAATTACGTCCTGGAAGCACCGCTAGGTGCAAGGCCTCCTGCAAGGGCAACACCAGAAGTTATGAACGTCTGGCAGAGCAAAGCTGATGACTACTCGATAGTTCAGTGTGCCATGCTTTACGGCTTAGAACCGGGTCTTCAATGACGTTTTGAATGTCATGGAGCATATGAGATGTTCCAGGAGTTGAAGTTAATATTTCAAGCAAATGCCCGGATTGAGAGATATGAAGTCTCCAATAAGTTCTACAGCTGCAAGATGGAAGAGAATAGTTCTGTCAGTGAGCATATACTCAAAATGTCTGGGTATAATAATCACTTGATTCAACTAGGAGTTAATCTTCCGGATGATAGCGTCATTGACAGAATTCTTCAATCACTGCCACCAAGCTACAAGAGCTTCGTGATGAACTATAACATGCAAGGGATGAATAAGACAATTCCCGAGCTCTTCGCAATGCTAAAGGCAGCGGAGGTAGAAATCAAAAAGGAGCATCAAGTGTTGATGGTCAGTAAGACCACTAGTTTCAAGAAAAAGGGCAAAGGGAAGAAGAAGGGGAACTTCAAGAAGAACAGCAAGCAAGTTGTTGTTTAGGAGAAGAAACCCAAGTCTGGACCTAAGCCTGAAACTGAGTGCTTCTACTGCAAGCAGACTGGTCACTGGAAGCGGAACTGCCCCAAGTATTTGGCGGATAAGAAGGATGGCAAGGTTAACAAAGGTATATGTGATATACATGTTATTGATGTGTACCTTACTAATGCTCGCAGTAGCACCTGGGTATTTGATACTGGTTCTGTTGCTAATATTTGCAACTCGAAACAGGGGCTACGGATTAAGCGAAGATTGGCTAAGGACGAGGTGACGATGCGCGTGGGAAATGGTTCCAAAGTCGATGTGATCGCGGTCGGCACGCTACCTCTACATCTACCTTAGGGATTAGTTTTAGACCTAAATAATTGTTATTTGGTGCCAGCGTTGAGCATGAACATTATATCTGGATCTTGTTTAATGTGAGACGGTTATTCATTTAAATCAGAGAATAATGGTTGTTCTATTTATACGAATAATATCTTTTATGGTCATGCACCCTTGAAGAGTGGTCTATTTTTAATGAATCTCGATAGTAGTGACACACATATTCATAATGTCGAAGCCAAAAGATGCAGAGTTGATAATGACAGTGCAACTTATTTGTGGCACTGCCGTTTAGGTCATATCGGTGTAAAGCGCATGAAGAAACTCCATACTGATGGACTTTTGGAATCACTTGATTATGAATCACTTGGTACTTGCGAACCGTGCCTCATGGGCAAGATGACTAAAACACCGTTCTCCGGAACTATGGAGAGAGCAACAGATTTATTGGAAATCATACATACAGATGTATGTGGTCCGATGAATATTGAGGCTCGTGGCGGATATCATTATTTTCTCACCTTCACAGATGATTTGAGCAGATATGGGTATATCTACTTAATGAAACATAAGTCTGAAACATTTGAAAAGTTCAAAGAATTTCAGAGTGAAGTTGAAAATCATCGTAACAAGAAAATAAAATTTCTACGATCTGATCGTGGAGGAGAATATTTGAGTTATGAGTTTGGTCTTCATTTGAAACAATGCGGAATACTTTCGCAACTCACGCCACCCGAAACACCACAGCGTAATGGTGTGTCCGAACGTCGTAATCGTACTTTACTAGATATGGTGCGATCTATGATGTCTCTTACTGATTTACCGCTGTCGTTTTGGGGTTATGCTTTAGAGACGGCTGCATTCACTCTAAATAGGCCACCATCAAAATCCGTTGAAACGACACCTTATGAACTATGGTTTGGCAAGAAACCAAAGTTGTCGTATCTTAAAGTTTGGGGTTGTGATGCTTATGTGAAAAACTTCAACCTGATAAGCTCGAACCTAAATCGGAGAAATGTGTCTTCATAGGATACCCAAAGGAGACTGTTGGGTACATCTTCTATCACAGATCCAAAGGCAAGACATTCGTTGCTAAGAATGGATCCTTTCTAGAGAAGGAGTTTCTCTCGAAAGAAGTGAGTGGGAGGAAAGTAGAACTTGATGAGGTAACTATACCTGCTCCCTTATTGGAAAGTAGATCATCACAGAAAACAGTTTCTGCGACACCTACACCAATTAGTGGGGAAGTTAATGATAATGATCATGAAACTTCAGATCAAGTTATTACTGAACCTCGTAGGTCAAACAGATTAAGATCCGCACCAGAGTGGTACGGTAATCCTGTTCTGGAGGTTATGTTACTAGACCATGATGAACCTATGAACTATGAAGAAGCGATGGTGAGCCCAGATTCCGCAAAATGGCTTGAGGCCATGAAATCCGAGATGGGATCCATGTATGAGAACAAAGTATGGACTTTGGTTGACTTGCCCGATGGTCGGCAAGCCATTGAAAATAAATGGATCTTCAAGAAGAAGACTGACGCTGATGGTAATGTTACTTTCTATAAATCTCGACTTGTTGCGAAAGGTTTTCGACAAGTTCAAGGGATTGACTACGATGAGACCTTCTCACCCGTAGCGATGCTTAAGTCTGTCCGAATCATGTTAGCAATTGCCGCATTTTATGATTATGAAATTTGGCAAATGGATGTCAAAACTGCATTCCTGAATGGATTTCTGGAAGAAGAGTTGTATATGATGCAACCGGAAGGTTTTGTTGATCCAAAGGGAGCTAACAAAGTGTGCAAGCTCCAGCGATCCATTTATGGACTGGTGCAAGCCTCTCGGAGTTGGAATAAATGCTTTGATAGTGTGATCAAAGCATTTGGTTTTATACAGACTTTTGGAGAAGCCTGTATTTACAAGAAAGTGAGTGGGAGCTCAGTAGCATTTCTGGTATTATATGTGGATGACATATTGCTGATTGGAAATGATATAGAATTTCTGGATAGCATAAAGGGATACTTGAATAAGAGTTTTTCAATGAAAGACCTCGGTGAAGCTGCATATATATTGGGCATCGAGATCTATAGAGATAGATCAAGACGCTTAATTGGACTTTCATAAAGCGCATACCTTGACAAAGTTTTGAAGAAGTTCAAAATGGATCAAGCAAAGAAAGGGTTCTTGCATGTACTACAAGGTGTGAGATTGAGTAAGACTCAATGCCCGACCACTGCAGAAAATAGAGAGAAGATGAAAGATGTTCCCTATGCTTCAGCCATAGGCTCTATCATGTATGCAATGCTGTCTACCAGACCTGATGTGTGCCTTGCTATAAGTTTAGCAGGGAGGTACCAAAGTAATCCAGGAGTGGATCACTGGACAGCGGTCAAGAACATCCTGAAATACCTGAAAAGGACTAAGGATATGTTTCTCGTTTATGGAGGTGACAAAGAGCTCATCATAAATGGTTATGTTGATGCAAGCTTTGACACTGATCCGGACGATTCTAAATCGCAAACCGGATACGTGTTTACATTGAACGGTGGAGCTGTCAGTTGGTGCAGTTCTAAGCAAAGTGTCGTGGCGGGATCTACGTGTGAAGCGGAGTACATAGCTGCTTCGGAAGCAGCAAATGAAGGAGTCTGGATGAAGGAGTTCATATCCGATCTAGGTGTCATACCTAGTGCATCGGGACCACTGAAAATCTTTTGTGACAATACTAGTGCAATTGCCTTAGCAAAGGAATCCAGATTTCACAAGAGAACAAAGCACATCAAAACACGCTTCAATTCCATCCGGGATTTAGTCCAGGTGGGAGACATAGAAATTTGCAAGATACATACGGATCTGAATGTTGCAGACCCGTTGACTAAGCCTCTTCCACGAGCAAAACATGATCAGCACCAAGACTCCATGGGTGTAAGAATCATTACTGTGTAATCTAGATTATTGACTCTAGTTCAAGTGGGAGACTGAAGGAAATATGCCCTAGAGGCAATAATAAAGTATTATTTATTTCCTTATATCATGATAAATGTTTATTATTCATGCTAGAATTGTATTAACCAGAAACATAATACATGTGTGAATACATAGACAAACAGAGTGTCACTAGTATGCCTCTACTTGACTAGCTCGTCAATCAAAGATGGTTATGTTTCCTAGCCATAGACATGAGTTGTCATTTGATTAACAGGATCACTTCATTAGGAGAATGACGTGATTGACTTGACCCATTCCATTAGCTTAGCACTCGATCGTTTAGTATGTTGCTATTGCTTTCTTCATGACTTATACATGTTCCTATGACTATGAGATTATGCAACTCCCGTTTACCGGAGGAACACTTTGTGTGCTACCAAACGTCACAACGTAACTGGGTGATTATAAAGGTGCTCTACAGGTGTCTCCAAAGGTACTTGTTGGGTTGGCATATTTCGAGATTAGG
The DNA here is from genome assembly GCF_002575655.3 of Aegilops tauschii subsp. strangulata. Lineage (NCBI taxonomy): Eukaryota > Viridiplantae > Streptophyta > Magnoliopsida > Poales > Poaceae > Aegilops > Aegilops tauschii. The sequence continues at coordinate 246,162,735 of NC_053039.3, forward strand.
ATTTGTCACTCCGATTATCGGAGAGGTATCTCTGGGCCCACTCGGTAATGCACATCACTATAAGCCTTGCAAGCATTGTAACTAATGAGTTAGTTGCGGGATGATGTATTACGGAACGAGTAAAGAGACTTGCCGGTAACGAGATTGAACTAGGTATCGAGTTACCGACGATCGAATCTCGGGCAAGTAACATCCCGATGACAAAGGGAAGAACGTATGTTGTTATGCGGTCTGACCGATAAAGATCTTCGTAGAATATGTGGGAACCAATATGAGCATCCAGGTTCCACTATTGGTTATTGGCCGGAGAGGTGTCTCGGTCATGTCTACATAGTTCTCGAACCTGTAGGGTCCGCACGCTTGACGTTACGATGATAGTTATATTATGAGTTTATATGTTTTGATGTACTGAAGGTTGTTCGGAGTCCCGGATGTGATCACGGACATGATGGGGAGTCTCGAAATGGTCGAGACATAAAGATTGATATATTGCAAGCCTATGTTTGGACATCGGAAGTGTTCCGGGTGAAATCGGGATTTTTCCGGAGTACCGGGAGGTTACCGGAACCCCCCGGTAACTTAATGGGCCTTATTGGGCCTAGGTGGAAGAGAGGAGAGGAGGCTAGAGCAGGGCCGCGCCCCCCTTCCCCCCTAGTCCGAATAGGACAAGGAGAGGGGGGCGGCACCCCCCCTTCCTTCCTCCCCTCCACCTCTTCCCCCTTCCACTCCTAGTCCAACATGGAAAGGGGGGAGTCCTACTCCCGGTAGGAGTAGGACTCCTCCTGGCGCGCCTCTACCTCCTAGGTCGGCGGCCTCCCCCTTGCACCTTTATATACGGGGGCAGGGGGCACCTCTCTACACACAATTGATCAACGATCTTTTAGCCGTGTGCGGTGCCCCCCTCCACCATATTACACCTCCATAATATCGTACTGGAGCTTAGGCGAAGCCCTGCGTTGGTAGAACATCATCGTCACCACGCCGTCGTGCTGACGAAACTCTCCCTCAACACTCAGCTGGATCGGAGTTCGAGGGACGTCATCGAGCTGAACGTGTGCTGAACTCGGAGGTGCCGTGCGTTCGGTACTTGATCGGTCGGATCGTGAAGACGTACGACTACATCAACCGCGTTGTGTTAACGCTTCCGCTTTCGGTCTACGAGGGTACATGGACAACACTCTCCCCTCTCGTTGCTATGCATCACCATGGTCTTGCATGTTCGTAGGAATTTTTTTGAAATTACTACGTTCCCCAACAGAGCGTTCGCGCTTGCGGTCATGGCGGATGTGGTGCCAGGTAGGAGGACGATGTGCTATGGTGTGGAGGTTAGCTGGGCGTTGCCGCTTTAAGTAGCGCATTCCGGTGAGGCCAAGCGTCCTGGTGCGTCATTAAGTCACCGGAGTTGGTTCCTGGGGCACCGAGCCTCTTAACGACGGCATACGGACGGATGTCATGAATGCGGGCAGCTGGCGCCGGCTGGGAACGCACCGCGTGACGGCGCGAGGGACGAGGGTTTTTGGTGTGCCAGGGTAGTCAGCTGCGGTCGTGGCAACGTTGGAGATGCCCTTTTCTCACATGCGATTGACGCATGTCATTGAAAAAGCAAGACGACCCGGCATGGTCTCAGGTCCTGAGGATGCAGTTGGCCGCGCTACACCACTCCGCGAACGCATCCCAGCGTCCCGTGCATCCTCGACGAGCCAGGTGTTGGGGTGTGTTTGGATTGTGGCCAAAGTGCACCTTACCAAAATTTTGTTCATGACCCAAACATTGGTCTTTGTTTGGATGGTTGCCATTTTTTTGGCATGCCAATGTACTCTAGCCAACTCTAGTTCATTTTTCTTGCCAATGTCGGCCAAATCATGGGCAACTAAAACCTCAACCAAAATTTTGGCTACCCAACGCTTTGATGGGGCAACCTTGGGCACAAACCAAACATACTGTTGGTCGTCCCACAGCACTAATGCCACCCTCGGCACACTGAAACCAACCGTGTCTAGCGACGATGAGCGTGTCGCTCACCGCAGTCGCCATGTCCAGAGGCGGTGCTGGAGCTGCGCCACGTTGTTGGCCCCCACACCCACATGAACGGTTGTCGGTGGCGAGGAGGTCATGGGCCAGCTCCTCCATTTGACTAGTCTGCGCTACATCATCCCGACAGGTGTGCCCCACATGTCGGTTTCCCTGTTTTCCCGGCCATATTCGAGCGTCAGTGCTCCGCGTTGCGCATTAGGCCTTTCACTATGTAGGCCAAGCAAGACAACTTATTGTTTATTTGAGCCGTTCAAGTATAATCATGTGGCGTTTGCTTATTTCTCATTCCTCTCCAACCCTCTTCTCCATCGATCATGTCGCCCTCTGGTCGAGTCCATCCTCCCGCATGCCTCATTTGAACATTTCGCCGAGTATCATTCGCATGTGGGCGTAGACCATGCTTGTATTTCCAATGTTTTGTAATTTGTCCAACATGCATACAAACAAATGGTTCATTTAAAGTTTCACTTTGCCTCCACTACGTGTCGCTTCGCGTCTTAGTTTTGACATCCCATTCGGTTCATGACCCGACACATGTTGACGAGATCGATTGATGTTCAGAGATCAATTGCGTGTCGTGCAAGGAGATAAAGGTTTGGTCTGTTTCTATGATAGAAATGACCCGTAGGGGGGTCTGTGGGGATCAGAGGGAGTATATTGTACATTCATAAGCGAAACGAACGTATTGTACCCACCCTAGTCCTCTTTCAATCGATCTCTGGACCCCGAGATGAAATCGAGAGAGAACGAGTGGGGGCATGTGTGATACCTAAGGTGGATTCAAAATTTTGAACCGGTGATCATAGCATCCGCAAATCATATATAAAGGGTATTCAATGTTCGTTTCATTTTTGAACATACAATATACTCCCTCCTATCCTTTCTAGTTTACATATAAGTTTTATGTGTAGTCAAAGTATCTCTACTTTGATAAAAAAAAGTATCAACATTCAACAACACCCAATCAATATTGTTAGATTCGTACGTACTCCTAGATTTGTACTCGAGATGGTTTCCAATTTGTTTTCAACCACTTGAATGTGCTTGTTCTCGCGCATGCTCTTCCTACTAGGATTTCGCCACGTATAGCCAGTCCAATAGTAACTTTTTTAAGCTCCCTGTCCAATAGTACTAGTGGAGTACTGACAACATCTGTACTAGAGTATGCAGTGCTCATAGTAGTACTCCCTCCTTCCATTTATATAGGGCCTATGTGGAGGAGAGAGATGTGAAAAAGTAAGGGGAGTGAGATCTCATGCAAGAGCCTAGCTATATACGCATTCCTAGTTAAATACAATAAATATGAAGAAAGAGATGGAGAGGAGATGGAAAAAAGTACTAATACAATAGCCAAGCTTATAATTTTTTTGCGGGAAATAGCCAACCTTATAGCCCACACTACTGTATGAGTGCATATAATAGATGATGTCTATAGATGACATGGCATTTCCTTATAGCCATCGACAGGCTATATTATTAACCAAGCTCTAATGCGTTTTTCAAAACCGCATTTGACTATTGACAAGATTAATAGTACATGAGATGTACAATGTGAAAATTATTGGAAGCTCCTTACACATACGAATTTGACCGTATGCTTTGTGTAAGTTGCATGTCATATATTATTACTCTAACATTTGGTCAAAGTTAGCCTCAAAAAATGCATTAGGCCCTGTATAGTAAATGGAAGGAGGGAGTAGTAGTGGAAGTGGATCCTCTGACGTAGGTATCCCTACCTTACCCTCCCTTTCGGTCACTTACTGGCGGACCCCATGCTTGCTAGGCCCCGCATGTCAGTTACTCAATGGGTTCGGCCACGTCAGGGGATCCTCATCCGTAGTATACTCCCTCTGTTTTCTATTTACTCCGCATAAAACGGAGGGAGTGGTAGTATAAATGGCGCGGGCGGGGGAGGGGGAGGGACGTCGGTTTGCTCTCAACTGCGGTCCCACAAGCGAGCGAAAACGCAAGACGAAGCGCGTTCCATTCGGTGAGCGACGTGGAGGGTCCAGCGTGCCGGGCTGCAACGCGAACGTGACAAGACAGATGTACAATCAAAACCGATTGACCGGTCGTCACCGGAACCACTATTCACATCAGAACCTGCGCTGCTCGGCCTACGCCAGCCACTGCCCTAAAACCACACCTAATCTCCAGCCCCTTCCCCCACCTTTCGATCCCCTAGCCCGCATCAAGCGTCCCCTAGTTCGCCGGAAAGCCATGGTGCGCCACAAGATCACGTACTACAAGATGCTGACTCTAGAGTGCCGCGCAGAAATCGCGGCGGCGGTCGGCGTCACAGACCTCCGTTCCCAAGCTCGCTTTGCGGCGGGCCAATCCCCGAGTTCTCTGGAGCCAAGCTACGAGGAGGAGGAAGCCGATCCAATGTTCATGGCGGAAGTCGTGGCGCAGAAGGCCCCCGATGGGTATGAGACGATGCACGTCGACTTCGTGCCGGCGTCCGAGTCCCCCATGGTGCAGGCGGACCAGCGGTTCAACCTGGCGATACTAAAGGAGGACCGGGAGGCAGAGGCTCAACTCGACGCGGAGCACGCGCATGCCACTACCATCGAGGCTCTCCTGCAGGTGGAACCGGATGTCGTGGATGTGAACCGGGCGGCGGAGGCTCAACTTGAGGCAGAGCGCGCGGATGCCGCTGCCATCGAGGCCCTTCTGAAGGCGGAACCAGACGTCGTGCACTTGAACCGGGCGGCAGAGGCTCAACTCGACGTGTAGCGCGCGGATGCCACTCTCATCAAGGCCCTCCTGCAGGCGGAACCGGACGTCCTGGACTTGAACCGGGCGGCGGAGGCTCGACTCGACGCGGAGCACGCGGATGCCGCAGCCATCGAGGCCCTCCCGCAGGCGGAACCGGACGTCCTCGACTTGAACCGGGCGGTGCTCTCGTCCGTGCAGAGTGCCCGCACGCTCCGCGTGAACGAGTAGCTGGAGGCCGAGGACAACCACGGCTCGGAGACACACGTCGGCAGCTACGGCTGGTTCGCGCCGGCAGACAAAGACGACGAGGCCGTCTCGTTCCGCGAGCAGTGATAGTTTTTCTTCATGTTGTTGTTTTTATGGATCTTTTGCTGTGTAAAAACATATATTGTTATGCAAGTCGCCTGACTTGGGTCAGTCTACCATTTCAGGCGGTTGGATGAATATTCTACGTCTCCTAACCCTTCTTCCTCACCTCTTCTTCTTCCCCAACAGACCACCGCACGGGCCGTACGGGTACTCCCCAACATGCGGTTGGATAAACATACTCTATGAATGAAAATTATGTGTCAGCGGTAGGATGGCTGAGTTTGGTTTGTTCACATGCGATAGCACGTGTCAGTGAGGGTGCGTTCCCTTGGTTGGGTTTGCGGCGTGCAGGAGCGACTGCGTGAGGGTGCGGTGCAACCACGGCGTGCAGGAGCGACCGTGTGAGGGTGCGGTGCGACCGCGACAGCCATGCGCAAGTGTACCTCCTTTTCATTTTGAAAACTTTAGGCAAGCTTGGCAAAAATGTGTGGCGAAGTATGGCAATGCAAGGCCTAGACCCAAACAGGATAAGGACGTACTATGTACTAAGAGTACTAGTGTTAAAAAAGAAAGGCGGGGTTTTCCTTCACGGGATTAATCGATACAAATCCTCGTTTCACGTGTTAATTAATGCGTATTTTTTTCTCCAAAGCCCAAAGAGCTAACCATCTCACTCCTCATCGATTGATTAATGCAGCGCCATGCAAACCAACCTTCTCACTTCCGCATGCATGCAGGGGATATTAATGTCCTTGGTTGCTAGTACGAGACAAACCCCATCAATTTTGCCTCGATTAGTGTTAGTGGCCTTTTGCAAATTGTAATTTTCATACTGGCCTTGTGTGCAAAAAAATGGAGGTAGTAACTATATTTGACTTCCTTCCCCATTGCGGTGACGTCGACTATATCTCGAACGTTGTGGTTTGGCGAAGTGCGTTCGATGGAGAACACCATTGAGGGAGACCACGGTAAGTCGTTCGCAAGTGCCGCCTGCAAGCCAAGACAACCGCCTTATTTGCATCCAGGAAGTCCGTTGAACCAAAGGATGCGTAAATGACTAGTACTACTCGTACACAATAGCGTCGTCCGTCCAGCTTAGTGCGGTGACATGGTTTCTCGAAGAAGACGATGGAGAAGCGGAGTCAGCGAAGAGTAAAATGATGGTTGCTTCGTCCGTGCTTTGTGATTTGACGCCTCACTGCTTTGTGATTTGTGATAGAAGGGACAGGGGAGTAGACTCTGTGCTCTATACTGTACATGCGTCCAAGCACGGCAGAAAGAGGAGAGACATTGCATTTTTCTATTGCTTCAATCAATCAATCAGGGAGCTTCGGTTCCATCCTTTTGGCTTTGGCAACACCGTCCACAATGGTTCCCACGATGCCAAAAGCTATTTTCACATTTGGCTACACATTGTGGATGCCCTTAACCGTACCACTTGGTTTGCTCCTGTGTGCTATCTATACAAATCTCAATTATATTGATCTAAAAAATTATAGAATCAAGATTAGTAAAAAGGAGGTGATTTTGCCGCGCGGATGGCGGGGGAGGTTTCTTATTTTTAGAGGACGTTGTCCTGGCGGTTTGCTAACATGCGGTCCCACGTGTCAGTGCTTTACCAAGCCGATCCGCGTCCCACATGAGGCAGAACAACGGCAGAAGCAACACGTGGTTAACTTGAAGAAGATGAGGGAGAAGCGGATTCAGCAACGAGTGAACTGATGGTTGCTTCGTCCCTCCAACTTCTTTTTTTAGCATTATTACTTCGTCCCTCCAAATTAACTGCGGGAAAGGTGCAGCTTTGTGATTTGACGCCTCATTGCTCATTACTACGCCGGCGCCATGACTGGGTGCTTCACCCCGGCTGCTCTGCACTGTATTCCGGTATGGCACGTGGACCCGGTAGCTTGATGTCCCACATGTCGACGAAAGGGACTAGAAGATTTATGAAAGCGATCGCTCCACTCTTACGACGAAGGAGTACACGACACGACGGCCGAGTGAACTGTCACTTGTATTGTATAGTACTATAGTTTTGCTGTTTCGCACGATCCATCGATACAAACCCAATTAAACAGGAAAGGGCGGGATTTTTCCCGCGCGGTATATGATACTGGCCATATATTTCAAAGGCAATTTTAATGTATGCAAACTGAATAATTAAGTAACAATATGATATCTAGTAAAACTAAAAACACATATGATTTATTGTGTTAGAGTGTAGTAGTAGTGCTGCATTGCATAGTTGTTAGATGTAACATGCGAGAACGTGTAGAGATGTAATTTTGGAGGGCCTACAGAGAGAAAAGCGTAATACGTTCACCGAACTTCAGAATAAGCTGATTATGGTCACTATATATGTTTTGCGGTGATTATATGGTCACTTGCTCACGGTTCAGCATCGGATTGCACTCTGTTGACCGGCCAAATAGTCTGCGTGGCACCATGTTGACTAGTTAAATTGACCATGTTCCTTGTGGGTCCCATCTGTCAGTTCGCATAGGGAAAAGGTCAGATAAACACAAATTTACGCAGGCGCGACAAGACTCCAACCCGTGCGCGGGAAACACCTGGTTGTGTATGTGTCTGTCAGGGCCTGATGTGTGCGCATGCACGTGTAGGTTGAGCACTTGAGCGTGAGAGTGTGTGTTGGTCGTGTGGTGTACTGGTGTGTGCATGCATGTGTGCGTGTGTGCGTCTGAGTGTTGCGTGCGTGCGTGGCTGCATGTGTACGTGTGAGTGTTGCGTGTGTGCGTGGGTGCATGTGTTCATGTGAGTGTTGCGTGCATGCAGTTCGTGTGCATGCGTGCGTGTGTGTATAATCACCACACCAGCTCCAGTGTGTTAAAACAGACGGCTCAGCATACCAATACAAGGCCAGCTTGTCCACTATGCCCGCGGTCATGACTTCGAACCACCGTCCAATATTTTTTTGTCGCTTGTTTCATTCTTACTAGCAAGATGCCCGTGCATTGCACGTAACATCAAGATGCATTTGTATGACTAGTTTATCTTGTGAGAGAAAAGGATGAACGACGGAAGGCCTTATTTGCAAATGTGGAGAGGTGTGTGGGTACCTTTTTGCAAAATTGTCATAGTTTCTTTCCTATCCGTCAGATATAAATCGGACGGCCTATATTGCAGGATGGCAGGCACACCATCATCACCAACTCTGTTTTTTATGGGAGTGTATTTTATATTTTATAAGAGTGTAGATGTAGAGTAGATACAAGCCGACAGGTGGGCCCGATAGTAGTGAGATAATGTGATGCAACACTAGAGGTGCCACGTGGAGCGTTTAACTGGTCAACTAGTCGTGTCTTGAGCAAATACGGAGTTGTACGGTGAGCCCGTGACTGTATAATAACCACAAAACATAAATGGTGACCGTAATTAGTGGATTCTGAAGTCCAATGTATGTATCGTACTTTCGCTTCAAATACAATGATCGTCACTGTATATATCGCGAGAGAAAGATGAAACATGTGTGAATGTGCTGGGTGCTTACTTTTAGAGGACCTGGAGATAGTTTGTGTGCGTACGTGAAAGGGGCGTAGAGGGGGGTATGCAATGGAGAGAGATATGCTCTTCTTTTCTCTTTATTATGACTAACTTTATATATAGTATAAAAATATACAAATTCACAGTGCGGAATAAATATCATTGTGGGCACCATGCAATGCAAATTAGCGTTCATACTCCTCCATATAACTTTGTAATTTTGTATATATGTAGAAATTCTAAAATAATTTTTTGGCCACACTTTATTCAAAAGGAATGTTGTATGCGAAATAAACGTGAAGAGAGGGCTTTTTAGATCAATGCGGTACGTGATGTAACATGTGTGAATGTGTAGTTGATGCATTTGGCAGGGCCTAGAGAGGTATGTGTGTGTATTACGTATTCGAGAGAGGCATGGATAGAGGGCCGGCGGGGGGGGCGTGGGAGATATAGCACGAGAAATGAGAGTGGTCTAGAGAGAGAGACGAATATGACGTCACGGCAAGAGATTCCCTTGAGTGTGTGTATGCAAGGGGGGAGTGGATAGAGGCACCAGGAGAATATTTTTTGTGTGTGTGGTGTCTGTGTTGGTATGTGTGGGTGTGAGAAGATAACGAGACGTGGGGGCAGAGGGTGTGTCACCGCGTGAGGTCCGGTGGGTCGAGGTGAGGCCCTTCGTTCGGTTCCTTCCTGCGCCACATTGGTCAGCCCGTGACGCATTTAGGGAGACCCATGGATGACTAGTCATACAAGACAAAGATATCATAATTGTGAAGGACTGTGTGTCCACTGACAAAGCCGGCTAGGATTTGTAACCCTAGGTTCTCGGACTAAGGTAACCCCTTTATCTCTGATATTACTATTCATCCAACCTAACTTTAAGGGGCATCCTACTGAATGCTCTGCTAGAATCATACTCGTCGATTAGGAAGAGAGGTGTGAGACAATGCGTGAGAGACAGGCCTAAAGATAATGTGCGTACAGGAGACATGTAGGCAGGTCTATGTATATAGAAAGGGTCGATGGGGATTGTGCGTGTGTATGCTTGCGAGAGGAAGAGTGCTTGTGATAAAGGTTAGTGAAAACAGTCGTAAATGGTTATGAGAGGGAGGGAGGGTTATATCGAGAGCATGTGTGCGAGAAAGACACCTCGGGAGAGAATGTGTGAGCATGTGTGAGAGACCACCAATGGAGAGTGAAACTACATGTAAAAGACTGATGTACACATTGATTAAAGATATAGATTGTATCCAAATATTAGGATGGGATCATGATAGTTGTAGTTCGCGTAAGGAACGGTCATTGATCCATCAGACATCTAGATTCTATCGAATTTGAGCATGTCTATTTTATTATTCGACACAATTGATCCACGTAGTTAGTATTTTGAACTTCAGACAATGCATCGCTTTAGCAATTGAATATAAACATGAGTATAGTTCATGTTGTGTGTGTAAAGCACATTATACATACGGAAGTTACACAATGAACATTATAAATAGCTACCTATGAACTAAGATACATTTGAATTCAACTTAAGGTGGTTTAAAAAAATCGAATTCAACATGAAGTCCATTCAATTATTTGAATTTGATATCATGGCATTTGTAAATCATACCTAAATTATGGGGGCACCAATCTTTGCTCTGATTTTGTACATAATAGCATATGTAGTCGTGTACAAAATAGATTCAAATTTAGCTCCTCCATTCCAAAATAATCGTAGTTATAGGATTTTCAAGTGTCAAATTTTCAAAATAAAGCGGATAATTTAATGAGGTTTTCAATCATACAAGGTCAAATTTAACGTTGTCTATTTAGGTCAATCCTCAAAGTTCAAAAGTAGTCTAAACGTGAATGCTTGTGTTTCAAAATTTCGAACGAAGCGCCAAAAGAGCCTCTACTCGCCCAAAACAGGGTGAGACCAATGTTTGGTAGTACAAGGAAATTACTTTTCTAATAACTCCGACCCGTGAAACCTACCGGCCTGACGTCCAAAGGTCTAAACCGGGGTAGGTTTGTAGCTTCATCTAGACGCCACGCAACCGCCTCCGAAAAACATTCATACACAATGGCCGCCTAAGCACACATGCGCGCGGCAGAAATCGCTCCCGCCAACTATTTGGGACACCTGGGATTACCATCCTACCCCCGACCCGCAGTAGGTCCGAAATTTAAGAGGGGGGCAAAGTTTGTACTTTCCCCAAATTTCAAACAAGCGTGTCCCATCTTCTGTTCAAAAAAGCCAAAAACAAGCGTGTCCCAGACCGAAACATGGTTCTCCCCCCGCCCACCCGTCTGATTCCCCATTCGTACTCCGTGGGCGCAAAAACTACCTCTCCACCAGCCGCGAAAACCCGGCGTCCTCCGTCCGCCACCCCATCCCACCCATCAACCGCGCCCTCCTCCATCACGCCGGAGCCGATACCCCGATGTCGTCGTCCACCGCAACCTCAACCGCAACGCCCTCCATGGCTAGTAGTTAAAGCCGAGGCCGAGCCGTCCGTACCCGAGCCAGTTCAACCACGCCGTCCTGTGCCTCACCGCTGCCGCTCCAACTTCGCCACCCTCCACCGCACCGGAGTTGTTCCTGCTACGCTGTTTTTCTCCGCCTCGGATCTGCTTCCCCTCTGCCGATATACGCCCACGGCAACACAGTCAACAATTTGGCCATGAGTTTGTCCAAGGATCCACGGTTCTCCAAAACATCGGTTCCCCTGGGAGAAAAAAGAAGATCGTCGCGACATATGGAGGAGACCACACTGGCAACCGATAAGGGTACTCCTCTTCCCTTATTCGTGCAAATATTACGTGTCTGCTTGCACGGTATTCATCCCACAGAATACACTAGTTGAGCGCTTCTTCTTGATACTAGATGTTCCTAGTAACTCGCGATGCACAAGGTTTCTCCTCATATACTATTTCACCTTAGCTAGAGGTCCATCGCCCCCCTGAATTTCAATTCTTGGTCAGTTGATTCCCAATTAACGGAAGCATTCCCCGGCGTAACAGGCGCTAGTCCGCCTATTACGCCGGGGAAGTAGCGCCTCAGTGTTTATCTTAGGGGCGTGTGGGGCCTAGAGCTACTGGCGCCTGATCTAGAGGTCGGCCGGGATTAAAGGGATGGACTGGGGGTGCTGCCAAGCACGGCAGTGGTGTGAGGTTGAGGGGAGGGCGGGGCGGCGGAGGCAGGGGTCTGGGCCAGTGGTCGCTGGCGGTTCGAGAAAGATCGTCAACAGTGACTAGCGGGAGGTAGACGAAGGCCATCTGCCCGTTCCTTATAGATCGGACGGTTCATTAAAAAAATGACTGACCTATTTATTTGCAGTCGGCTGTTATCTTGATATGACCACATGTGGTGGTGTGCTGGAGGAGTACCTACATTTCCTGTGCTCATATATTACAAAATCATACGGAGTAGAATCTAATTTTGTTTGCCATGCAATGTTGTAGAGCTATCATATGTCTCCTGTCATTTATTTTTCAGCCACCTGCTATCTGCTACTTTTATAGTGCACTAGTTCTGCACACACTTCACCCATACTCTCACTATTGTGTTTTTATGCAAGGGTATTTCAGAGTCTGCCTCGAGAGAAGCAGAAAAGAAAAGAGAGAAGTTGCTCCAGCTTTCTACGCGGGTAAGCACGGCATGTTACATCACTATAAAGGGTGCAGTGTCAGCAGATGGAGACGGTAAACGTAGCTCTGGAGTTGATGACCTCGCTCACAATGAACCACCATCCCAAGTGCTTGCTTTAACTTCGTGGTGTCATATGTGGTTGTATGTTCCATATGGTGTCTAGCTTGTATTCGAAAGGCCGAAGTCGGTCTTTATTAAGATAAGGAAAGATATTTTTTACATGAACCACCATCCCGTGAGCACCAGAAGACAAATAGCTAGTCAGGGCACTGGCCGAGCCAGTGACAAGCCCAGCAAAGACAGGCATCACCTGGAAGCCAACTAAAAAGCCGCGATGATGGCGAAGCAGCCCGCCTCCCACCAGGCTCTCAGGTCCTAGATGATCATGCTCACTACTCCAACCGGATGTCTAGCTTGTATCTCTTCCAATTTGGTTAAATTGAATCTGCTTAGCTTACACATTATACCTTTGAATATGACATGCCTTTCTGTTTTTGGTACATACTAGTACATCTGTGTATTAACCATGTTCTTACATCAAACTAATGTTCTTGTGTATCCCTCATCAATCACTTATGATGAGGCAGTCAGGAAAGTGGACTACTCATTTAAAGAATGTAGCGTCAGCCTCCCGACATGATTCTCAAGAAACAGCAAGGCTAGATGAATATAGTGAACGTAGCTCTGTAGTTGATTATCGCATTTCCCCTACACTAGCATCACAGCTGCTTGCTCTAACTTGGCAGCGTGATATGTGGTTGCATGTTGCATATGGTGTCTAGATTGTAACTCTTCCAATCTGGTTAAACTGCATGTGCTATTCTGCTTAGCTTATACATTATACCTGTTAATGTGACATACCTTCCTGTATTTAGTACATAGTACATCTGTCTATTAAGCATGTCCTTCCATAAAACTATTGTTTTTTTTGTATCCCGCACCAATCAATATGACGAGACACCTTTAGTATATGCAGTGCGATATTAGTTGCATCTTTCATATGATTTATAGCATGCGCTGCTTCTAATTTGTTGAAATTCCATTTATGATGGGACGCTTTTAACTTGGCAGAGTCATATTGGTTGCATCTTTCATGTGGTGTCTAGCTTGCATTGCTTCTTATTTGTTGGAATGGTTTCTGCTTAGTTTACACAAACAGTTGTGAACATGCCATGTCGTCCTGTTTTTCGTACATATTCCATCCTGGTATCATGTGTTTGCCTTACATCAAAGTAGTGATTGTCAGTATCATGCATGAATGAGTTCTGAAGAGAGAATTTTATTGCCTTTTCTTGTCGGTTTTACTTGACAATTCAAAATCAATAAAGCGGAAGGAAGTTAGCAAGGCAGCAGATAAAGGTGCTCCTTCCAAACGGAGGGCCTCTACAGTTTCTACTCCTCCATCCCCCCAAGATGATTTCCAAGACAACACATGCATAGACACTCAACGTAGTTGTGCTTATGATGAGCACGTCTCCCCTAGTGCACCATCACCGGTGCTCCCTCTAACTTGGCACTGTTATATGTGGTTGCATGTTATGTGTGATGTCTAGCTTGTATTGCTTCTAATTTTGTTGAATTCCATCTGCTTACTTTACACATTATACTTGAATAAGACACATGTTCCTGTTTCTAGAACATACAATATCTGTCTATCACACCATGTTCTTACATCAAATTACTACTGTTGTGTAACTGCAACAATAACTTATCATAAGACACGTTTGACTTTGGAGTGTGATATAGGTTACATCTCGCATTCTTTTCTAGCTTGTACTACTAATTTGTTGAAATGGCACTTATGATGAGACAGTTTTAACTTGGTAGAGTGATATTTGTTGCATCTTTCATATGGTGTCTAGCTTTCATTGCTTCTAATTTGTTGAAATGCCTTCTCCTTAGTTTACACATCATAAGCTGTGAATATGCAATGGCACTAATGACGAGAGACCTCTAACTTGGTAGTGTGATGTTGTTTGTATCTTGCATATGATTTAGTTCTTGTACTGCTTCACATTTGTTTAAATGCCATTTATGATGAGACACTATTAACTTGGCAGAGCGATATTTGTAGCATCTTTCATATGGTGTCTACCTTCCATTGCATTGCTTCTAATTTAGTGAAATGTCTTCTGCTTAGTTTACACATCATAGTTCTGGTTATCTCTTCCGTCCTGTTTTTCGTACATATTACATCCTCCTATCATGTGGTTGTCTAACATCAAAGTTCAGTTCGTCTGTATCACGCATCAATTCTAAAGAACTAAATTGTTATTCGTTTTTCTTGTCGGCTTGACTTAACATGGCACAGAGAAAGAGGAAGAAACAGAGAATGGCAGGGAATGGGAACCGGAAGAATCCTGCAGATTCTGCTGGTACTGATGGTGCAATAGAAGGTTAAAGTCCAGCGGAAAATTCTACAAATAGGGTATCCCATGCTACACGAGCTGTAGAAAAAGCCAAACAGAAACAAATAGCTGCCACCAAGCAAGCAGAGACAGCCCTAGTTCTTGCAACACCTTCCACAGTACTACCAGTTGCACGAGTTACTCGTGCGTCAACTGAGCTAGCAGCACGTTCCCAAGCTCCCTTGCCACCTGACACTACTTCCCAAGCACTCTTGACACAAGATGAGTTGGCAAGATCAGATGAAACTTGTAAGCTTCAACAGCAAGAAGGTAGTTGCTGGAGTCAAGTTAAAGTTGCATGCTTCTTTAAATGTAGTCTCACAGTTTGATGTACACTAACACTTCCTATGTTCGTTGTTGGACTAGCACCTAGGCGCAAGCGGAAACAAACATTAGGGATAATGCTCGATAAGTTAACTAAATCTAGAGGAGGAAGAATGGAGATCCATTTTGAGGCAGGTTTAAAAAGGCCACGTGATGCTACAGAGTCAGCCAAGTTAGTATCAGAGGCAGCGGTTGCCGTTAGGTGTCATGTACGTATCCTCCCAACATGGAGTCAGTACAGGAACGACAAAGACGAAACCCAGTTCAACACCTTCCTCGGCCATTTATCTGTAAGTATGGTTATGTATGGAAACTAGTAATATCGTCTTGCTCTGTCCATACTTTCTAGGTTGCTGATAATGAGACTCCCATAATTTTCAACAGATGAGGTTCAAGTTGGATAGCCAAGATGATGCAACCAGACAAGCATGCACCCATGTTTTCAAGTTTGCTCTGCGACAGTATCGGTATAACTTGAGGAAAACTCACTTTGAAGGCAAGGCTAACAGTGAACTTTCCCAAACATCTCCAGTGGAAAATATATCGGATGAAGACTAGAGGGGCCTTGTTAAACACTGGTCTGATCCGAAGTATCCGGTACATTATATATATGTGATCAGATCACATGTTGAAGTCCTATTTACGCAGTGCCACACAAATCTATCTTCTTGTAGGTGAACTGTTCAAAGAACAAGGCCAACCGTACGAAAGTGAAATTCCAACAGACGACAGGATCTCGTAGCTATATTGCACACTGTGAGGCTCTTGTAATTAGCTGTTGTTCACTCTTTTCGATGTACCATATTATCAGATCTATATTGACTTGTTCCAAATGCAGAGGAAAGCCCGCAAGGACCAAAAAGTACCTGAACCAAATGTTGTGGAAATCTTCAAGGACTATCACACCAGCAAGAAGAAGGGCATGACTACACCAGTCAAATCCACTGTTGTAAGTCCTTAATCCTCATGCCTTTTAACTACTACTTACTCTGACTTGTGCCTTGAACTGCATGGTTTGCAGCCAATGTCTATTACTCTTTTCAATTTTATACACAATTGTCTTAGCGTATCATTGCACCTTACAAGGTTTAAAAGAGAGGAGTGATGTTCCTTTGATCTTGACCTGTAATCTTGTTCCGTGCTGGACTTGCCCACACAACGTTACAATTGCATGTTTGTCTGTTCTCAGTTGTTTTGTGATATGAATGATGTCATACTATGCTTACCGTATTACAAACTTTGTCTCTTTATCCTTAGCCCTCAATACAATGTGAAGAAATAGACAATACATTAGCTATGGTACATAGTCATATGTTTGGAACGTGGTTTTATTATGTACTTTGCAATAAAATACAACTAATATTTTACATGGGCTCACCAGAATAAGTTCTGTATATAGACGAAAGCTATTTTGTTTGGTTTTGCTGCCTCCTTAATATCTTCTGTTCTGGTACTACTAATGTAAAACCTCAACTTTTCAGCGAGCTATGGAAAAAATGGTCGAACCACCACCTTCTGAAGGTGGCGAGGCAACTATAACCGCAATGTCAGCTCTTGCTGCAGTGGGTCAGTACCTGTCCGCTAACAGTGCCAAAAGCACATTCCTATGTAATACTGGGTTGGTTGTTAAGGCAATCTCGTCCAAACTGCCTCATGATCAAGATATGCAAGCTCAAAACAATGTTGCATCTGCGCTCCAGACACAAGTCCATTCCCTAATAGAGACCCTTTGTGAAACAAGGAGAGACATTGTTCGATGTTGTCAAGATACGCATGGTTTTGAAACCAGACTATCAGACATTTGCTATGTTGTTCAGGAGCCTAGGAGAACTGAAGGCGAAGGTTATGGTGCTCCATCGGACAATACAGCATGAAAATGTAACAGTCAGGTCAAATGAACTGAGCTTCTGAACTTCTGGTGGTGCATTTATCTGCTAGACTGTTAACTTTTATGCCAACCTTCCTTTTGTTTTATAGTTGTAATTTGTTTTGGTGCGATACAAAATTTGTTCTTAACGTGCAGCCACCGGCTGAAGAAAATAGCAAGCAATTTTTGTATAGTGTAGGGTGTTCTCTATATTTGCACTGGTGGCAAACTTTGATGCCCATCGGCTGTAGTTAACATGGGCCTCCTACGGGCCGTAGAAACAATGGGCCTTCTAAGGGCCGTAGAAACAATGGGCCTTCTACGGGGCGTAGAAACAATGGGCCTTATACGGGCCGTAGACACAATGGGACTTCTACAGGCTGTATCATCAATGGGCCTTCTACGGGCCGTATCATCGGTTGGCCAAACATGGGCCAATAACAGACCACATTATGGGTCTAAATGGGCTAGAGTTGAAATCGTCCGTTCATGGGCCGACCATAACGGGCTGTCGTTAATCGGCCGTATTTGATGACGCTATGAAAACGGCCCAATGTATTAACGGGCCACAAACGGGCCGACTGTAACCACGGGCTGAATTTGGCCCACAAGCAGAAAATGACAGTAACGGGCCGTAAGTAAACGAATGCTGGAAATGAGCCCAAGAATAAATGGGCCCTGAGAAGGCCAAAAGATAACATGGGCTGGAAACGGCCCAACGGAATAATGGGTCGCTAATGGGTATAAAGTGATACACTGTTCATTACGGACCAGTTTCACCACGTGCCATTAATGGGTATAAAGTGATACACTGTTCATTACGGGCCAGTTTTACCACGGGCCGTTAATGGGCCGAGAGTTACTAAGGGCCTCATTTGGGCCGAAAGACGTCATGGGCCATACATGGGCCGGAAGTTAAAACGGGCTGGAATTATATTGGACGGCCCAGATGACGCTACTGGGCCTAATTCGGATAGGCCGTTGAGGGAGTACTGGACTAAGGGGTCCTCGGGCGTCCGGCCTATTATCCATGGGCCGGACTGATGGGCCAAGAAGACATGAAGGCCGAAGACTGTACCCGTGTCCGGATTGGACTCTACTTGGCATGGAAGGCAAGCTCGGCGACCGACTATGAAGATTCCTTCTTATGTAACCGACTCTATGTGAACCCTAGATCCCCCCGGTGTCTATATAAACCGGAGGGGTTAGTCCAGAAAGGACACACACATTACCATAGTCATATAGGCTAGACTTCTAGGGTTTAGCCATTACGATCTCGTGGTAGATCAACTCTTGTAATACTCATATTCATCAAGATCAATCAAGCAGGAAGTAGGGTATTACCTCCGTAGAGAGGGCCCGAACCTGGGTAAACATCGTGTCCCCCATCTCCTGTTACCATCAATCCGAGACGCACAGTTCGGGACCCCCTACCCGAGATCCGCCGGTTTTGACACCGACATTGGTGCTTTCATTGAGAGTTCCACTGTGCCATCGACGAGAGGTTTGATGGCCCCTTCGATCATCTATAGTGACGCTGCCCAGGGAGAAACTTTCCTCCCCGGACAGATTTTTTTGTTCGGCGGCTTCATGCTGCTGGCCAATTCGCTTGGCCGTCTGGAGCAGATCGATAGCTACGCCCCTGGCCGCCAGGTCAGATTTGGAAGCTTGAACTATGCCACGGACGTCCGTGGAGACTTGATCTCCAACGGATTTGAGACCGCAGCGATCGCTCCCCCTCGCCCCGATGAACGTGACTTAAATCTGTCATCGGATCACATCCAGGAGATGGTTCCTGTCACTGCAACGGCCTTAGAACCGAAGCAGATCGTGCCATCCGTGGCCACAGAGTCCGCAGTGTTGGAGCCGCACACGAACTCGACACCCTGCAATATTTGTGTCAACGGAACTTCGGACTCGTCTCCGGCTATAAGTTCCGGACCATGTACGCTTGCGGACACCGAGCTAGATCGGTTATCAATTTTTGAATTCAGCGCCGCAAACATTTTCCAGCACTCACCTTTGGGCGATGTGGTGAACTCTTTAAAGAATTTGTCCTTGGAGAAGGACTCATAGCCGAACTATGTTCGGTTCGAATTAGAGGCTGATGATGGGGAATTTTGCTTCCCACCCGCCACCCACTTCATAGCTACCGTCGAGGACTTAACCGACGAGCTCGACTATGGCGCCGAAGACATCGACGGTATGGACGACGATGCTGACAAGGAGCAAGGCCAAGACCCACCATTCACTGGACATTGGACGGCCACCTCTTCGTACGACGTGTACATGGTTGATGCACCTAAAGGATCTGGCGACGACAAAGAAGAGCCAGATGCGAATAAACCCTCTACGACGCAGCCCAGGCGCCGGCGCCCTAAACGCCGCTCTAAGTCACGTCGCTCAAAAGACGGCAACACTGGCACCAAAGGAAATAGTAGTCCGGGCGACGCCGAAAACAATGAAGACCCTGTGGGAGCCGCATCCAAACAGGAGGAACAAGACAACATGCAAAATAACCCTGATAAACAGGCCGTGCCCAACGACCCGGATGACGATAGTTATCGTCCAGACTCCGAGGATGAGGAAAGCCTCGGCAGCGAGGATTTCATCGTGCCTGAGGCACCCCTCGAGTAGGAGCGCTTCAAGCGCCAGCTAATAGCTACTGCAAGAAGCCTAAAGAAAAAGCAGCAGCAGCTCCAAGCAGATCAATACCTACTCATCGATAGATGGACCGACGTCCTGGCAGCCGAAGAAAACAGCCTCAAGCGCCCAGCCAAGAGTTACCCAAAGCGCAGACTGCTACCTCAGTTCGATGAGGAGGCACCAGATCCCATACCTCCCTCGCGCAATGCGGACCGACCACCACGTGGTCGGGATAGTGCGGCGGACCGACCACCCCGCGGTCGGGATAAGATGGCAACTCAGGCCGAACAACAGCCCGCCCCACCGCCTCGCAAAAACAGGGACAGAACAGCTCGGGACCATACATACGACCTTCAGCAGGAATTGGACAGTAGAGCGGGACACACCAGATCAATCTACGGATCATGAGGACGCTTCCCTACTCGGGATGACGGCTACCTATTCGGACATAACAAACCTAGTCACACCCGGGCCGATAGCCGCAAACGGACTTCATCGGAGGTGCGCCGTGACGTGGCCCACTATAGAGGTGCCGCACACCCTCTCTGCTTCACAGATGAGGTGCTGGATCACGAATTCCCCGAGGGGTTCAAGCCCGTCAATATTGAATCATACGACGGAACAACCGATCCCGCAGTATGGATTGAGGACTTTATTCTCCACATCCACATGGCCCGTGGAGATGACCTCCACACCATCAAATACCTCCCACTAAAGCTCAAAGGGCCAGCTCGACACTGGCTAAATAGCCTGCCTGAAAATTCCATTGGCAGCTGGGAGGACTTGGAAGAAGCCTTCCTTGACAACTTCCAAGGTACATATGTCCGGCCACCCGATGCCGATGACTTAAGCCACATAGTTCAACAACCTGGAGAATCAGCCAGAAAATTCTGGACTAGGTTCCTAACCAAAAAGAACCAGATCGTTGACTATCCGGATGCCGAGGCTCTAGCAGCCTTCAAACACAGCATCCGTGACGAATGGCTAGCGCGCCACCTCGGCCAAGAAAAGCTGAAGTCTATGGCAGCCCTTACGGCACTCATGACCCGCTTTTGCGCGGGTGAGGACAGCTGGCTGGCTCGTAGCAAAAACACGGCCGGCGAGGTAGGCCCCTCTCGAAGAATAGCACCGGCAAGCTCCGGCGCAATAGACACAAACGCCGAAGCAATGGCGATAACACCGATGACACCACAGTTAACGCCGGATTCAGCGGCTCCAAGTCCGGCCAGCGGAAGAAGCCCTACAAAAGAAACAATGAGGGACCTTCCAGCCTGGACCGCATACTCGACCGTCCGTGCCAGATACACGGCACCCCAGACAAACAAGCCAATCATACCAACACAGATTGTTGGGTTTTCAAATAGGCTGGCAAGTTAAATGCCGAAAACAAAGAAAAGGGATCACAAAGTGAGGACGAGGACGAAGAGCCCCGGCCGAACACTAGGGGGCAGAAGAAATTTCCCCCTCAAGTCAAAACGGTGAACATGATATACGCTACACACATCCCCAAAAGGGAGCGTAAGCGAGCACTCAGGGACGTCTACGCGGTAGAGCCAGTCGCCCCAAAATTCAATCCGTGGTCGTCGTTCCCAATCACCTTCGATCGTCGGGATCACGCCACTAGTATCCGGCATGGCGGTTCAGCCGCATTGGTCCTCGACCCAATCATCGACGGATTTCACCTAACACGAGTCCTAATGGACGGTGGTAGCATCCTCAACGTGCTTTATCAGGATACAGTGCGGAAGATGGGCATTAATCCCTCACGAATCAAACCCACAAAGACTACCTTTAAAGGAATCATACCGGGCGTTGAGGCCCGCTGTACGGGCTCAATCACGCTAGAGGTGGTCTTCGGCTCTCCGGACAACTTCCGAAGTGAAGAGTTATTCTTCGATATCGTCCCCTTCCGCAGCGGCTACCACGCACTGCTCGGATGAACCGCGTTCGCTAGATTCAACGCGGGTGCCACACTATGCTTATCTCAAGCTTAAGATGCCTGGTCCGTGCGGCGTCATAACAGTCAACGGAAACATAGAACGCTCCCTCCGGACAGAGGAGCACACCGCCGCCCTAGCAGCAGAGGTACAAAGCGGCCTTCTCAAGAAGCATCACAGTTTGGCTGCCGAGCCCCTGGACATCATTAAGAGAGTCCGGACTACACTGCAACAGGACTGCGTGGCTTGTCAAGAGCTCGATTAGCAATTCGGCCTCCGTCCCAATCCTGATGAGGTAGTGGCGTTCATACCACGCGTACATAATTACTCACTCAAAATCCCATGGGCATCGACGGAGGCGCAAGCTAGCCCGGGATCTATGGTTCGGCTAGACCGATTCCGGACACACATATAACTTTACTATCTTCTTTTTCCTTGTTTCAGGGTTCTCTTATGCGGGCCTCCTTCGACGACTTGATTAATGGCCCTGTCAAAGGATGAACACACCGGATTGACACGGAGCACAAGCGTACACGGGAAGCCCTAGAGGTTAATTCAACGAGTACTCTATCCGCTTTCAGGACCCACACGCAGCTCACCTTTTGGTTGTGGCATGTCAAATAGCCGGTTGCTTATTGCATTATTTTGTACCAATGTGCTTTGACGCATTAACCCAACTATAAGGGAAACAGTTCATGACCCAAGTTCGAGGGCCCCGGATCCTATCTCTATTCTATCTCTGTTTTCCTTTAATTACTAACAACCGTACACTCTGATATGTTTTACATTCGCCAGGGGCTCCCCATCGCCCCATAATACGGCAAAAAAGTCCGAACACTCCTTAAAGATAAGTTTGGCACCCCGAATTTAGCATTATATGCATTGGCTCCGAATCATGTCTTTGGTCAATAGTTGAGTTGCCCGGCTCCTGTGCTTGCTACCCTACATTCCGCTAAATCGGCTAGGGTAGTAAAGGGAGAACTACTGCGATTGTGCCCTGGCCTTGACCAGATGAGCGCCTCAGTAGAGAAAGCCGAAAACTGACTGTCATGATACAGCGAGAGCTGGTCAGCTGTTCGAGGGTTACAAATCGTTGGAGATTTTTTCCGCGTTACGCGAAGGATCGGTCATTCCCGATCAGATGTTGACAGCACTCTGGTTCACACCAGGGGCTGCGCCCATGCTTTATTATAAAACTCCTATGGCTAAGTGAGGGCGTTCAAGCCGCATAGTCTGATTGCCTTGTTCGTTGCGCTAAACAACTCCTTCAAGGACCATATAATTGGATCAAGATTGTTTAGATTCCATCCCGAACACCTCTGTACTACCTACATGAGGGCAAAGCCGACGATTGGCCAACCCTCAGATTACATACAACACGGGCGCACAGGGGGAAACAATTAAAGCATAACAAAACTATATTGCAAACAGGCTTTGTTTTCATAATACAAGGCAGGGGCAACACGAATACATTTATTCAAATACAATGTCCTGCGAACATTGTGCTGCTGCAAGTCGAGACCCTTCTATGACATCCGCAAAATAACGCTCGGGTGTGCGGTGCTCCTTACCCTCCGGCGGCCCTCTGGCCACTTCAACGGCCTTCATCTTCGCCCACCACATCTTGCAATGGGCGAAGGCCATGCAGGCACCCTCGATGCAGACCGATCGCTTGACGATGTCCAGATGCGGACAGGCTTCCACCAGCCGCTTCATGAGGCCGAAGTAGCTGTCGGGAATAGCCTCGGCCGGCCACAGCCGGTTTATCAAATCCTTCATGGCCAGTTCGGCCACCCTATGCAGCTCCACCAACTATTTCAGCTGGTCGGTAAAGGGCACCGGATGCTCTGGCGCAGCGTACTGTGACCAGAACAGCTTCTCCGTGGAGCTCCCTTCTCCGGCTCGGAAGAACTCCGCAGCATCGGACACGCTGCATGGCAGATCCACAAACGCCCCTGGGCAACTCCGAATTCGGGTTAGTAAAAGGTACTTCCTCTCCGCATACTTGCTTTGCATGTTAAATGCCTTACCCGCAGCGATTTTCTTGGCCTCCTGGATCTCTTGGAGAGCACCCTGGGCCTCATTCCGCGCGGCCTCCTCACCCGGCGAACCTTGGTAAGTTCGATCTCTCGGACTGACGCCTCACGCTCCAAGGCTTTGCAGTTCTTCACCGCGTCTTGGAGCTCCTTCTGGACCTCCTTGACCTGGGCCTTGAGCTTTTTTCGGGCGGCTTGCTGCTGGACAGCCTTCTCCTCGGCCTCGCCCAGGGCCTTCCTCAGGGCCTCGACCTCGGTCGTGGCTCCTGCACATATTACGACACTACGGTCAATATACAACGCCTGTTCTTTCCGAACACACAGCAAGTCGTCACTCACCTTGCTTCTCCTGGAGCCGAACCTTAACCTTGCCGAGCTCGTTCTCGGTCCGCTCCAGCTTCTGCCTCAGTTCAGAGACTTCCGCAGCATGCGAGGTTGCGGCCAACAGCGACGCCTGCTTATTCATACATATTATGTTAGCCTCCTATAACAAAAATTTGATCCTCTGTCCGGTTCATCTCGCCGAACACCGGACAGTGTCTCAGGGGCTACTGTCTACACGGGGTTTTTCTCTTTCTTACCTCGAAACCTGTCAACAGGCTGCTGCAGGCTTCATTCAGTCCACTCTTGGCGGACTGAACCTTCTCGATCACCGCACCCATAAGGACACGGTGCTCGTCCACGACGGAGGCGCCTCGTAGCGCCTCCATCAGGTCATCCGGCACCCCTGGATGGACAGGAGCCACCAGTGGAAGCGGCGCCCCCCCCCTCCTTCAAAGGGGACTGCTCGCCCGACTCCGAAGCCATATGGACCTCCAGAATCATATTCGGCTAAGGGCCGAACTGGATGCGGCCCTCTTCGCCAGTCTCCATGGGCATCGGCTCCCCCATGTGTCCGGCAGTGGAGGTCTTGCCTTGTGGCGACTCCCGGACAGCGTCCTGGGCTCCTCCCAGGTTTGGAGCAGTCCTTCGGGACAACACTTCAGTGTCGTCCCTGGCCCCGGGGGAATAAGTAGGCGGTGGCGACATGCTCACCATCTCCGACGGAGCTAACGAACCTCCAGATGAGGATCGCTGGATAAGGTCGCGGGACGGACTGCAAATAATACAGTTAACTATGTCAAGATAATGAAAAGAAAGGGCCGGATGTGCGCAGGAGTGATCCATGTCACTTACGATGCAGCCTGGGGTTTAGTGCGGGGGCGTTGTTCCGGACTGCTGTCAACGCCCCACGCGGTGTTGACCGCTGGGACGCCCTTCCCCTTCTTGGGCGTTTCCACCTCCAGACACACCGAAGCCGCCCTCTTCTTCTTCCTCTCCTCAGGGGGAGGGTTGTTCTCCTCCTCCTCCTCCTCTTCCTCATCATTATCCTCAGGGACAGAGGAATGGGCTTCGTCGTCTTCGGACATCACGTCCGAAGTGCCCTTGCGATGGGGGCCACTCTTGGTCCCCTTCGCCTTCTTCTTGGCCTTCTTCTCCGGCGCCTTGTAGGGCGCCGGCACCAGCATCTTCGCTAGATGCGGGATGACCGGTTCTTCGGGCAGCGGGGCCGGACATTGGATCCGCTTCGCCCTCTCCATCCAGTCCTGAAAAACCAATGGTAAACTCAGACATCATCCTTGGAACAATTAAGTTGGGGATACATCAGAAATGACATACCTCGCTGGCAGGGTGTTTACAATCGTGACCACGGTCTGAATCCGTGGCCGGTGGCTTCTCGTTGCCCTTAAAAAGCAACTTCCAGGCATCTTCGTGGGTGGTTTCGAAGAGCCTCACCAGGGTTTGATGCTTCTTCGGATTAAAATCCCACAGAGGGCGGCTTCTGCGCTGGCATGGGAGAATCCGGCGAACTAGCATCACCTGGATTACATCGACGAGCTTGACGTCCTTGGCTATCATGCTCTGGACGCGCGTCTGCAACGCTATCAGCTCATCGGGCGAACACCAATCCGGGCTCTTCTCGACCCAGGAGGTGAGTCGAAGGGGAGCACCGGGGCGGAATTCGGCAGCCGCGGCCCAGGTGGTGCCGCGGGGTTCTGTGATGTAGAACCATTGTATCTGCCACTGCTTTACTGTCGCAACGAAAATTCCTTTCGGCCAAGAGATGTTGGGTAGCTTGCTCACCATGGCTCCTCCGCACTCTGCGTGCTGGCCATCGACCACCTTTGGCTTCACATTGAAGACTTTGAGCCACAACCCGAAGTGGGGATGGATATGGAGGAAGGCCTCACACACGACTATGAACGCCGAGATGTTGAGGAAGGAATTCGGGGACAGATCATGGAAATCTATCCCGTAATAATACATCAACGCGGACGAAAGGGTGGAGCGGAAACCCTAGCCCGCGGAAGAAATGGGGGATGAATACTACCCTCTCAGTGGGCTTCTGCGTGGGGACGGTCTGTCCCTCGGCCGGCAGACGGTGGGCGATCTCCTTCACCAGATAACCAGCCGCCCGAAGCTTAGTAATGTCCTCCTCCTTGACGGAGGAGACCATCCACTTGCCCTGACCTCCGGATCCGGACATGGTTGCTTGAGTGGAGAGAAGATGAGAACTTGGGATCTGGAGCTCAAGATCGGAAAGGCGAAGACAGAGAGAAGGCGTGAGAGGGGAAGAGCGAATCCTTATCCCCTTATAAAGGCCCTGAATGTCAAGCGCCTCCTCACTCGCCTTAAGATTCGCCTATTCCCAAGGACCGTCTAAACGGCACAGTTGGATTACTCATGCCCGCATTGATGAGAATCCCGCAATGAGGGGACACGATCTCTGCTTCGACAGGACGTGCCAATGGCAACCGCGTCTCGAAACGTGGAGCGGCAGACGAAAAACGGTTTGAAGTTGTGACCAGTCAGGCGTGATGTCACGCTGCAAAAAAGTTGTCAGCGCATGGAACTCGTGTAAAAATATATTCTCTCTGCAGTTGTGTATGGTGTGTGACAGGTCCGGATACTGTCATTGCATCCGAAGACTATCTTGGAGTTCGGAAAAAAGGGGAACCCGCCTTGCAATGCCGAAGACAATCTGCGCGCCGGACTCCTCGTCATTGAAGCCGGGTTCAGGGGCTACTGAGGGAGTCCTGGACTAAGGGTTCCTCGGGCGTCCAGCCTATTATCCATGGGCTGGAGTGATGGGCCTAGAAGACATGAAGGCCGAACACTGTACCCGTGTCCGGATTGGACTCTACTTGGCGTGGAAGGCAAGCTCGGCGACCGACTATGAAGATTCCTTCTTATGTAACCGACTCTATGTAAACCCTAGATCCCCCCGGTGTCTATATAAACCGGAGGGGTTAGTCTGGAAAGGACACACACATTACCATAGTCATATAGGCTAGACTTCTAGGGTTTAGCCATTACGATCTCGTGGTAGATCAACTCTTGTAATACTCATATTCATCAAGATCAATCAAGCAGGAAGTAGGATATTACCTCCGTAGAGAGGGCCCGAACCTGGGTAAACATCGTGTCCCCCGTCTCCTATTACCATCGATCCTAGACGCACAGTTCGGGACCCCCTACCCGAGATCCGCCGGTTTTGAGACCAACAGCCGTAAACGGGCCCTGGGTTAGCGGGCTGTAAATGGGCTATATGCGAACAGGCCGTTAACAGGCTTGCCGTGGGCAGGCCCGCCACCTTTTGACCAAGTCAAATGGGTTGGCCTTTTCATAGGAATGGGCCTCTGTTGGGCCGTGCCACGTGTCGACGTATCATAGGCGCTTTGGGTCCAATGAGTGGATGACATCTGTCCCAACGGTGAGCCGACACGTGTTTCCTCCAGCCAATGATGATTTTACACATGGAAAATCCCCATTGGTCGGGGCTGTTAACGGGTTATCGGATCCAAAACCAGATCCGATAGCTTAACGGCGCTCCGTTACGGTGCATGCCACGTGTCGGTTACCCTTGACGAAAGCACTTCTGTGACGCGCGATTCATCGTCATGGAAGTGGACACTTCCGTGATGATAATTTTGGTAATGTCATGGAACACTTCTACGACAGCACAGGTATGACTATCTTGATTCTGTCATAAAATCGTCATGGATGTACATGCATGACAGAAAACGTGACCTACTGTGACAAACACGTATCATCACGGAAGTGTACTTTTTTTGTAGTGGAAGCTAATGATGATGATCATGAAACTTCTGATCAAGTTACTACCGAACCTCGTAGGTCAAGCAGAGTAAGATCCGCACCAGAGTGGTACAGTAATTCTGTTCTGGAGGTCATGCTACTTGACCATGACAAACCTACGAACTATGGGGAAGCGATGATGAGCCCAGATTCTGCGAAATGGCTTGAGGCCATGAAATCTGAGATGGGATCCATGTATAAGAACAAAGTATGGACCTTGATTGACTTGCCCGATGATCGGCGAGCCATTGAGAATAAATGGATCTTCAAGAGGAAGACGGAGCTGATAGTAGTGTTACTATCTACAAAGCTCGAATTGTCGCAAAAAGTTTTTGACAAGTTCAAGGTGTTGACTACGATAAGATTTTCTCACTCGTAGCGATGCTTAAGTCTGTCCGAATCATGTTAACAATTGCCACATTTTATGAAATCTGTCAAATGGATGTCAAAACTACATTCCTTAATGGAATTCCTAAAGAAGAGTTGTATATGATGCAACAAGAAGGTTTTGTCAATCCTAAAGGTGCTAGCAAAGTGTGCAAGCTCCAGCGATCCATCTATGGACTGGTGCAAGCATCTCGGAGTTGGAATATATGATTTCATAAGTTGATCAAAGCATATAGTTTTATACAGACTTGCGGTGAAGCCTGTATTTACAAGAAAGTGAGTGGGAGCACTACAACCTTTCTAATAAGTATATGTGAATGACATATTGTTGATCGGAAATGATGTAGAATTTTTTGGAAAGCATAAAGGAGTGTTTGAAAGGAGTTTTTCAAAGAAAGACCTCGGTGAAGCTGCTTACATATTGGGCATCAAGATCTATAGAGATAGATCAAGACGCTTGATAAGATTTTTTAATGAGTACATACCTTGACAAGATTTTTGAAGTAGTTCAAAACGGAACAGTCAAAGAAGGAGTTCTTGCCTGTATTGCAAGGTGTAAAGTTGAGTAAGACTCAAAACACAACCACGGCAGAAAATAGAAAAAGAATGAAAGTCATTCCCTATGCCTCAGCCATAGGTTCTATAAAGTATGCTATGTTGTGTACCAAACCTTTTGTGTACCTTGCCATGAGTTTGGCAAGGGGGTACGATATTGATCCAGGAGTGGATCACTTGACAGCGGTCAAAATTATCCTTAGAAGACTAAGGAGATATTTCTCGGTTGTGGAGGTGATAAAGAGTTCGTCGTAAAGAGTTACGCCGATTCAAGCTTTTACACCGATCCAGATGACTCTGCGTCTCAATCTAGATACATATTGAAAGTGGGAGCAATTAGCTAGAGTAGCTCCATGCAAAGCATTGTAGACATAGAAAATTTGCAAAATACATACGGCTCTGAATGTGACAGACCCATTGACTAAGCCTCTCTCACAAGCAAAACATGATCACACCTTAGTACTCTCTGGGTGTTAATCACATAGCGATGTGAACTAGATTATTGACTCTAGTAAAACCCTTTGGGTATTAGTCACATGGCGATGTGAACTAATCAAATGGTGATGTGAACTATTGGTGTTAAATCACATGGCGATGTGAACTAGATTATTGACTCTAGCGCAAGTGGGAGACTGAAGGAAATATGCCCTAGAGGCAATAATAAATTTGTTATTTATATTTCCTTATATCATGATAAATGTTTATTATTCATGCTAGAATTGTATTAACCGGAAACTTAGTACATGTGTGAATACATAGACAAAACAGAGTGTCCCTAGTATGCCTCTACTTGACTAGCTCGTTAATCAAAGATGGTTATGTTTCCTGACCATAGACATGTGTTGTCATTTGATGAACGGGATCACATCATTAGAGAATGATGTGATGGACAAGAGCCATCCGTTAGCTTAGCATTATGATCATTGAGTTTTATTGCTATTGCTTTCTTCATGACTTATACATGTTCCTCTGACTATGAGATTATGCAACTCCCGAATACCGGAGGAACACCTTGTGTGCTATCAAACGTCAGAACATAACTGGGTGATTATAAAGATGCTCTACAGGTGTCTCCGAAGGTGTTTGTTGGGTTGGCATAGATCGAGATTGGGATTTGTCACTCCGATTGTCGGAGAGGTATCTCTGGGCCCTCTCGGTAATGCACATCACTATAAGCCTTGCAAACAATGTGACTAATGAGTTAGTTGCGGGATGATGCATTACGGAACGAGTAAAGAGACTTGCCGGTAACGAGATTGAACTAGGTATGGTGATACCGACGATCGAATCTCGGGCAAGTAACATACCGATGACAAAGGGAACAACGTATGTTGTTATGCAGTTTGACCGATAAAGATCTTCATAGAATATGTAGGAGCCAATATGAGCATCCAGGTTCCGCTATTGGTTATTGACCGGAGATGTGTCTCGGTCATGTCTACATAGTTCTCGAACCCGTAGGGTCCGCACGCTTAACGTTCGATGACGATTTGTATTATGAGTTATGTGATCTGATGTACCGAAGGTTGTTAAGAGTCCCGGATGAGATCACAGACATGAAGAGGAGTCTCGAAATGGTCGAGATGTAAAGATCGATATATTGGAAGGCTACATTCGGACATCAGAAAGGTTTCGAGTGATTCGAGTATTTTTCGGAGTACCGGAGAGTTACGGGAATTCGCCGGAGGAAGTAGTGGGCCTTAATGGGCCATACGGGAAAAGAGAGAAGGGCCTCAAGGGGTGGCCGCACGCCCCCCCATGGCAAGTACGAATTGGACTAGGGAGGGGACGGCGCCCCCCTCTCTTTCCTTCTTCCTCTCCTACTCCTTCCCTCTCTCCCCTCTTGGAAAAGGAAGGGGACTCCATCTAGGATTGGGAATCCTAGTTGGACTCGTCCTAGAGGCACGCCCCTCCTAGGCCGGCCTCCTGCTCCTCCCTCCTTTATATACGTGGCCAAGGGAGCACCCCAAGACACACAAGTTGATCTTAGCCGTGTGCGGTGCCCCCCTCCATAAATTTCCACCTCGGTCATATTGTCGTAGTGCTTAGGCGAAGCCCTGTGTCGGTAACTTCATCATCACCATCACCACGCCGTCGTGCTGACGAAACTCTCCCTCGGCCTTAGCTAGATCTAGAGTTCGAGGGACGTCACCGAGCTGAACATGTGCGGATCGCAGAGGTGCCGTGCGTTCGGTACTTGGATCGGTTGGATCGCGAAGACGTTCGACTACATCAACCACGTTACTAAACGCTTCCGCTTTCGGTCTACAAGGGTACGTGGACACACTCTCCCCGCTCGTTGCTATGCTTCTCCTTGATAGATCTTGCGTGATCATAGGCAAATTTTTTGAAATACCACATTCCCCAACATTATCAATAGCCTCTGGTGACCCGTTCAGCCTTGGTGGGAGCCGGATCAAATTTCAGGACTATTGGAGTGTCGTGTCTAGTGCCGGCTTTGCATAACAAGCGCCTGCCCAAAGATTTTAAGGTCCCTTGCAAGGTGCCCAATTACACGGCGCATCTCCCTCCGGAGGCTTGGATTGAGAGTTATGAGCTAGCCATGGAGATGTTGGATGTTAATGATGCAGTCTGTGCCAAATATTTCACTATGATGTTGGAAGGGCTGGCTCGTACATTGTTAAAGAACCTGCCCCCCCCCAACTCTATCAATACCTGGTCGGAATTGAAGGACAACTTTATCAAGAACTTTCAGGGAACTTGTAAGTAGCCAATGACAATTGTTGATTTGGAGCACTGTGTGCAGCGAGAAGATGAATCGGCTCATCATTGGGCTCGCCGGGTTGCGACCATAATTCATTCTTCGGAAAGTATTGGGGCGGCTCAAGCGGTGCTGCTCTTGGAGAAAAACTGTCACTTTGACCCCCTTAAGCAGAAGTTAGGGCGGCTCAAGCGTAAGTGTCCAGATATGGGCAAGCTTATGGATGTACTTACCAGGTATGGCGAATCTGATACTACCAAGGATCCAAACTCTGATGATGATAGATATGGTAAGGGAAAGAAAAACGGCGGCGGCAAGGGCCAACAGCAACATGCCTCGGCTCCGCATGGTAATCAGAATAACCAAGGCAATGGGGGAAGCGCAAGTACTCCGATGGCGGGTCAGACTTTGTGGCTAAAGCTTTTCGTTATGGTTTTTTCTGGTTGACGGCTCATGTTGATGCAGAGGACATTGTTAGCAAGTGTGATGGGTGTCAGAAATTTGCAAGGCAAGCTCATGTGCTGGCTCAGGAATTGCGGATGATACCAATCACTTGGACGTTTGCGGTCTGGGGCTTGATATGGTCTGGCCGTTCAAGTGGTCTAAGGACAAGAAGACCCACCTTTTGGTGGCAGTTGATAAGTTTACCAAGTGGGTTGAAGCAGAGCCAGATAGCAATTGTGAGGCAGCGAGTGCAATTCAGTTTGTTAAAAAGCTAATCTTCCGCTTTGGTTATCCTCACAGTATCATCACTGATAATGGGACAAATCTGTCTAAAGGTGCTATGAAGGAGTTTTGTCAAAGAGAACACATCCGTCTTGATGTATCCTCAGTGGCTCATCCATAGTCCAATGGTCAGGCAGAGCATGCTAACCAGGAGATGTTGCGAGGGATCAAACACCGGTTTATGGTTCCTTTGGAAAGAATGCCAGGCTGCTGGGTTGAAGAGCTTCCTGTAGTTCTTTGGAGTACCAGGACCACCCCCAACAGATCAACAGGCTATACGCCCTTCTTCATGGTCTATGGTGCAGAGGCAGTTCTCCCAAGTGATACTCGTCATGACTCGCCTAGGGTGGCGGCTTACATTGAAGCAAACAACGAGACGACACGTCAAAATGCTCTGGATGCCTTGGATGAAGAACGTGATCTTGCAGCAGCTCGATCGGTGTTTTATCAACAAGATATGTGTCGCTATCATAGCCGCAGAGTTCGAAGCCGGACATTCCAGGAGGGCGACTTGGTGCTCCGTTTGATTCAAGATCAGACATGCATAAGCTATCACCCCCCTGGGATGGGCCCTTTGTGGTCAGCAAAAACCTAACAATGGGTCGTATTATCTCATCGACATATGTGAGCCCAATAAGTCACGTACCTCTGAGGAGGAGACCAACAGGACTTGGAATATTGCTCATCTTCGGGCTTGCTATACTTGAGCCACCGGCTCTCGTTATTGTACATAGTTTTGTCAATGTATATATTTTTTATGATCAATGTAATAAAGCCGTCATCCCCAAAATTTGGGGCCTCTGTCGTTTCATCTCATATTTATTGTGCATGAGTCTTTATTAATTGATTATAAGGTCACTTGGGGGCTTCCAACTCACCGAGTTTAGCTCTCTTACCCTCTTGACCGGCAAAATAAATGCCATTATATAAGTTAAACCTCCCTGTATGCTTGATACTACTCCAAGAGGTGACCTGTTGTACTCTTGACACTCAATCTTTTATGACCCTGAACTCGTCAAGGTTAAAATGGTGGCTTATGTCACAAGAGAGCCGGCTTACAGAGATTAAGGATAAGCCTACTGTCAGTGTACAAAAAGAGGGGTGCATTTTTGTACCCCTATACCAGTGCACGGGCAGTCGGAGCCGCGCCTACGGTCACGCCAAGCAGAATAGGGGAGGTGAGCCAAGGTAAGACCAAAGGCCAAGATAATAAGAGCAACGCCAAGGCCAAGACCACAAAGAGCAGAGGGACGAAGTAGGTTCCCCCGGCAAGACCCTTGCCGGGGCAGCCTCAGCAGCCCCGGCAAGATCCTTGCTGGGACAGCTCGCCCCACACCAACAGAACGAGCCACCCTTGAGCCCACGGTCCCCGACGCCATCATACACGTTGGGCCAGGGCTCGGGACGCACCTCCGTGGTGGCATGCAGATCTTTGTGAAGACATATTCAAGATCAGATGAGGATTAGAAGACTACGATCCTCGGCAAGATCCTTGCCGAGGAAGACCACCAGACCCCCGGCAAGGCCCTTGCCGGGGACGACAGCACGCCACGACAAGACCCTTGCTGGGCCACCCGGCAAGGCCCTCACCAAGGACGCCAGCAGGGCCACCGCCAGGCCCACGCCAACCAAACTTCCACCGCCGTTCACATGCAGTTGCCAGCCCAACCAGCTGGGCGGGCACCTGCGTGGCAACATGCAGCTCCCAGGCCAACTCATCGAGCACCAGCGTGGCGGCATGCAGATCTTCGTGAAGGCTCCGCCACTGCGCCACCTCAGCTGCCTGCCTGCCTACATGGCACCACACGCCTCACTAGCCAGGGCGCGTGTCAAAGCGAGGAGGAGCGGCGACGGACGGGACGGGCCTCACCCCCGTCCCCAATAAAGCAAGGGGACACCTAAGCTACGCATTAAATGCGTCTTGTCCTGTAATACGAGCGATAAGCTCAGGGCACTATATGCCTTTCCACCTTCTGTGTGCCACTGTGGCAGCCCCTTTCGACTATAAAAGGAGGCCCATGGCATACTGGAGAAGGATTCGGCTCTTTCGAACCACGCACTGACCACAGCTAGTTCGAGAGCTCAAGAACTCTCTGAAATACACCCACCAAAGCAGGACTAGGGTTTTACGCATCCTGGCGGCCCGAACCTGGGTAAACAATCCTTGTGCTGGCTACTAACCCTGCTCTTCTCGCAACCCCGCGCCCCGGCAACCGTAGTAGGGATTCTTGTGATCCCATAGGTGTCGTTCCACACCGACATCTTTGGCGCGCCAGGCAGGGGCGTGCGTAGTTGTGAGAATCTGGCCTAGTAGCTAGCCTAGCATTTCTTCATCGCCCTGGCTCCTGAGAAGAAGAAGGCCGGAAGAACAACGCCGGCGCGGCGACAGAAAAGCTAAGCCATTCAGAGCTTTGAGTTATTTCCTTCTTTCTATAAGGTTATCATCCTCGAAGATTTTGCCTATGTGTGAGAAACCTGCACGCATGGGGGCCCTCCCGCGATTGGCAACGCCCTTGTCCTGTTTTGAGTACGCTCAACAGCTCAAGCGGCCGCGTCGAGAGTGGCGGGGTAGCCTTCCGCACCTGGCAACGCTCCCGATTCTGACTCGAGTCAAGCTTGACAGTTCGGGCGGCCGCGCTAAGGGTGGCAAGGTGGTTTGCCCGGTAGCAAGCACACCCGGCAGGCCAATGGGGATCCGTCCCCAAGATGCCGCCCTGGGTTACGCGTCGGCGAACCTACCCAATTAACGTAGGGTGAACACACAAAAAAATCAAACAGGAAAATAACATGCATAATACTGAAAGTGCTGCAGAGTTATATTACATCAAATTGTTGCTGCAGTTCTAACTAGAGATAGCGATTGTCTTGGTTGTGAACCTGCAGCGGCGATAAAGAACGAGGTGCCTAATCCCGGCGCTGGCCCTCCACCCTCTGAATTTCGCCGACTCGGCTGATGATGGGCTTGATGCGCTCCCTGAGCGGCGCGAGGTCAGTACCCTCTAGCAAGCTCTCCAGCGCGGCGTCGAAGTCGAGGTCGGGGTACCAGTGCGCCACCTTGGTGAGAACCTTGGTCATGGCACCCTGGCAAAGCCTCCGGGACTCGTCAGCCAGTGAGGCCGCCCGGTTGGCGTGGAGCCGCTCCAGAGCGCCAACGACCTTCTCAAAGAACATGGTCAGGCTGCAATTGGCGCTCATGCTCCGCTCCGGGACATACCTCACGTCCGGCATCCCCATGATGGCCGGCTGCGCGGCGGCCTGGTTGGCGATGGTGGCGAGGCGATCGAGCCAACGGTTCTCGCCCTCCACGTGATCCGCGAAGTTGAGGCCCTCATTCTTCCGCAACTGCTTCTCGGCCTCCAGCTCCTTGGCCAGGGTCCCCTCTCGGGTTTTGGCCTCCGACAGCACCTTCTTGAGACCCTCCAACTTCAGCTTGAGGTCTTTGATGGAGTTGTTGGCCTCGGAGAGCTCCCTAGCCTTGCTGACGACCGTGCCATGTGCCTCTGTCAGGGCACTGTTAAGCGTGTCCTTCTCCTGGGACAGCTTCAGGGCCTGCTCCTTCAGCCCGTCACGCTCCGCCTCCAACTCCTCCACCTTGCCAGCGTGAACCTGGGCCTGGGCATTGAGTGCCTCTTTGTGCCTCTGCTCTAGCTCACTGGTCCGCTGCAAGACAAGCTTCTCCACCTCTGCATCCTTGTCGCGAAGCATGGCGGCAAGCTTCTCCTCGCGTGCAGCGAGGTCCTCCTCCTGGGAGTTCAGCACGGCCTCGTGCTGGGTCCGGGCGGCTTCGGCGGCCACGGCCAAGTTCCTCGTCATCTCTTGAGCTTTCTTGACGTCTGCGAGCTTCATGGTGAACTCCACGTCGCGCTTGGCCAGCTCGCCCTGGGCAGCCTTGAGCTCCTTGTGGGCCTCGCGGAACCAGTCCTGCGTCTCGGCAACGCGCTTCTGGAGGTCCGCCTCCGCCTTCTCCACCACCGCCGTCCTGGACTTAGCCT
Organism: Aegilops tauschii subsp. strangulata; assembly: GCF_002575655.3. Lineage (NCBI taxonomy): Eukaryota > Viridiplantae > Streptophyta > Magnoliopsida > Poales > Poaceae > Aegilops > Aegilops tauschii. The sequence goes on from NC_053039.3 coordinate 246,198,674, forward strand.
TGTCCAGGCGGGCGCGGTGGAGCGCCTGGAGCTTCCGGAAGCTGGCGCCCATGGCGTGGAGGAGCCGCTCTTCCTGCGAACTGTCGCCACCAACGATCGGCTCGTCGACGACTTCAAGCCCGACAGCGGCAAGCACTTCGTCATCGAACACCTCTCCCTCAACGGGTGTCCTGGTGCTCGACGCGCCTGGAAGGTGGACGAACAAGTCGTCGCTCACCCTCAGGTACTTGCCGGAGCCGGAAGCAGCAGAAGAGGAAGGCTGGTCATCAGCCACCACCTCCTCCTCCTCTACAGCGGCCCCGCCGGCCTCTCCGGTAGGCTCCTTGCCGGTCTCCTCAGTGGCAGCCTTGCCGGCCTCCCCGGTAGGCCCCTTGGCGGCGTCCTCGGCAGCGCCCTTGGCGACCTTCTTGGCGTCCGCCTCGGCGGCCTTGGGGACGTCCTCGATGATGTCGTCCACGTCCTCTGGGTTCACCGAGGAGGAATCTGGACGCCGAAGAAGGGGGTGAGGCAAGACCAGGACCAAGAGCCGGAAAGGAAAAGAAGCAGGGACGAACGGCAAACGACTTACCTATGCCAGTACCCGGCTGGGAAACGGAAGTCCCCTCCCCGCCAACATTTGGCGTCGAGGCAAAACCGCCGGCGCCCAAGTTCTCCTCCTCCTCCTCCATGTGCGTGGGCTCGGTGCCTGGCGCCCTTGCCGGGGACGCCCCTCGGGGCGGCGTGGTCGATGGGGGCGGCGTGTTGGGAGTAGCCCTCTGTGGCTCCTCCTACTGCTGCTCTCCTCCTGCATACTGGCAAGATCAGCACCAAAGTGTCGTGCCCCTGACACATGTCGACGGGGGAAGAGTGATGAACTTACGCTGGGGGCTATGCCGGGGGCTGCTGTCCAGGCTGCTCAACACCACCAGTGGCGCCCTCGAAGTACCAACTGGGGGCTGGCCACCCGCCGAGACCTTGGCCCTCTTCACTCTCTGGGCCAGCGTCTCCACGTCCCTGCAAAGATGAAGACAAGTCAAGACGAGCAACACAGATTGAGGAGGCAGAGATAACGAAAAGGAACCAGATACTTACTCATCGTCCGCTTCCTCCTCTGCTGTTTTCCTCTTCCTCCTCGGGCTGAGGGATCCATAATCGAAAGTAAGCTCTGTATCAACATCCGCCGGAGGAGGAGAAGGAGGTGATGTCTGGACACGCATGGACGAGGAAGGGGCGGCTGTCTACTTCTTCACCGCGACCTTCGCCGGCTTCTTTGCCGCTGCGGCCCTCGTGTGGCTCCCGGACCCCTCCAAGGTCAGTTGTGGCCGCGCAGTCCTGCCGGGCTGGACCGGCTAGCCGGAACTGGCCCGCCGCAGGACTCGCCCTCTCCCCATAGCCGGCGTCGGGCATGCGGTCTCGGCCTCCTCCGACGATGACTCGCCGGTCACATCTTCAACCAGAGGAGCCTCAGTGCCGGTGGTCGCCGCCCACCGGGCGAGCTCCTCCTCCTTCGCGGCCATCGCGGCCTTGTCCTCCACACCGCCGGCGCTGCCGGCCTCCTTGGCAAGCTGTGCCTCCCACGCCCTGGTGGCGATGTAGTCCAGCTCCGCCTGGGTGGTGTCCTGGACAAGCAGCCACTCGGCGTCGGCGTTGACGTACCCCTCGTGCAGAGTGTCAAAAAACGGTTGCACCTCGGCGTCCTCCGGCTCCTTCCAGCTCGGGTCAGGGCCATGCGCGTTGCAGTCTGGCATCATGGCAATGATATCGGACCGGCGCGAGTTATTGCACAACGGGACCACCCCCGTCGGCAGCTTGAACATAGGCCCCTTGAGGACCTTGCCGGCCTTCGCGGCGGCCCTCGCGACCTTGCCGGTCCACTCGACCTTGCCGTCGCGGCCCACGTCAAGCTGGAAGAGCCGCTGGCAGAAATGGGCGTGCCCCATCACTGTGAAATTGTGGTCAAGGCCGGGACGAAGCCGCATAATGTCGGCGGGGTTCGTGAAGAGCCAGGCTGGCCTCCCCTTGTTATGCAGTGGAGCGATCCGGCGGCGGATGAAGTCCGCCCCGATCATCTCAAGGGTGAGGCTGGCCTCGGTGAGCCAGAGGATCCTGGTGGTGACGACCGTGAGCTTCTCATCGTCAGGATCGACGTCGCTCCAATCGCTTCTGCGGACCGGCGGCGCCCGGCGTACTTCGCAGAACGCCAGCGGGTCCTTCTCCTCAATCCAGCACCACCGGCCCTGCCATTCTTCCCACCTCTCCTTCATGGCACCCTCCGGATACGCTCCCTTGGATCTTGAGACCCAGGCGATGCAACCGGAGATGGCGCCCCCTGGTTGGATCCGAGGGGAGAAGTAATGGCGGAAGAGCGCCGTGTTGGGGTGCACCCCGGCGAAACCCTCGCAGAGATGCGCGAAAAGGGCCATGCACGCCACCGCATTCGGAGTAAAATCCAGGAGGCGGAAGCCAAAGGTATGCATGACATCGCTAAAGAAATCGGAGAAGGGAGGACAGAGCCCGCAGGAAAAATAATCGACAAAGAAGGGGTACTGATTTGGGGCAGCCTCGGCGCAGTCAGCGGGGATGACACGCGTGGCTGGATGCCCTGAATTCTCCCCCCCCCCCCCCCCCCCGTCTTCACTCCCCACAGGGGCCTGAAGGAGTCCCGAAGTTCGAACATGTCAACTGTCGAGGGGAAGAAGGCGGACTGCGTCCGCTGCACCGCCAGTGCACTCTCCGGCGGCTCCGCGGCTCCAGCGTCCTTGGCCACTCCCTTGCCCTTGGTGGATTTTGGCGCCATGGCGGCTGGGGGAGGAGGGTAGGACAGAGGGCGGCGGAAGCGCAACGGCGGCGAGCAGGAATGAAGCTTGGAGAAGAAGAGGAAGGTAGGCGGAGGTTTCCGAGATTGGGGTTGCGCGAAGGGTAAAAGGAACAGTGCGCTCGCGGTTATCCCTTTTTATGGGGAAGCCGTGGGTCGCGTTGCCCATTTACTGCGATGTGACGCATGCGTGCAGGAACCGCCCCACGCATGCCGCCCACGTCACGCACACCCCTCCACGCCGCGCCGCGCGCGGGTCGTGGGAAGCGCCGCGCGTGAAGAGTTTTACCGCAGTTAAAACCGCCCCGCCTGCCCGCGCACCATTTTTGGGCCTGGCCCAACAACGTGTCGCGCTTATGTGTGGCCCAGGCCCGGGGGCTCCTGTCGGTGTAAAAAAAGAGGGTGCGTTTTTGTACCCCTATACCTATGCACGGGCAGTCGGAGCTGCGCCTACGGTCACGCCAATCAGAACAGGGGAGGTGAGCCAAGGTAAGACCAAAGCCCAAGATAATAAGAGCAATGCCGAGGCCAAGACCACAAAGAGTAGAGGGACGAAGCAGGTTCCCCCGGCAAGACCCTTGCCGGGGCAGCCTCAGCAGCCCCGGCAAGATCCTTGTCGGGACAGCTTGCCCCACACAAACAGAGCAAGCCACCCTTGAGCCCACGGTCCCCGACGCCATCATCCACGTTGGGCCAGGGCTTGGGAGGCACCTCCGTGGTGGCATGCAGATCTTTGTGAAGACATATTCAAGATCAGATGAGGATTAGAAGACGACGATCCTCGGCAAGATCCTTTCCGAGGAAGACCACCAGACCTTGCCGGGGACGACAGCGCGCCACGGCAAGACCCTTGCCGGGCCACCCGGCAAGGCCCTCACCAAGGATGCCAGCAGGGCCACCGCCAGGCCCACGCCAACCAAACTTCCACCGCCGTTCACATGCAGCTGCCAGCCCAACCAGCTGGGCGGGCACCTTCGTGGCAACATGAAGCTCCCAGGCCAACTCATGGAGCACCAGCGTGGTGGCATGCAGATCTTCATGAAGGCTCCGCCATTGCGCCACCTCAACTGCCTGCCTGCCTACATGGCACCACACGCCTCACTGGCCAGGGCGTGTGTCAAAGCGAGGAGGAGCAGCGACGGACGGGATGGGCCTCACCCCCGTCCCCAATAAAGCAAGGGGACACCTAAGCTACGCATTAAATGCGTCTTGTCATGTAATACGAGCGATAAGCTCAGGGCACTGTACGCCTTTCCACCTCCTGTGTGCCACTGTGGCAGCCCCTTTCGACTATAAAAGGAGGCCCATGGCATACTGGAGAAGGATTCGGCTCTTTCGAACCACGCAGTGACCGCAGCTAGTTCGAGAGCTCAAGAACTCTCTGAAATACACCCACCAAAGCAGGACTAGGGTTTTACGCATCCTCGCGGCCCGAACCTGGGTAAACGATCCTTGTGCTGGCTACTAACCCTGCTCTTCTCGCAACCCCGCGCCCCGGCAACCGTAGTAGGGATTCTTGTGATCCCATAGGTGTTGTTCCACACCGACACCTACCTGTTTTGTTTGTTGCTTCTCCGAATATGTGACCCGCCATACTCTTGACGGTCAATCTTTTATTACCCTGAACTAGTCAAGGTTAAAATGGCGGATTATGTCACGAGAGAGCCGACTTACTGGATAAACCAAGGCTATTATGCCAAGCTTCTTTGAAGCAAGACTCGAGCTACAAAAGCCGGTCTTTTTATTGAGCCTAATAGGCCGACTTGAAAATATTGTGATATACATGTTTATATTGTTTATTTTTCTGTCTTCGCAGGAATTTTAATGCTCTTGATCATATTTATGCAAACAATTCCCGGGTCAGAAGACGCCCGGGGTAGCATTGATCAATATGGAGTTTATTGAGGCCATAAACCACCAAATTATTGATTCAAAGATGGTCATAACAAGGAGTCATTGGGTTATTAACCCGCCATGGATTCTAAGCAATCAAATGTTGCGACTATGAGTTGCCAGTATGGGCAATTTAAGTTGCATTACAACTCCATGCAGCTTATATGTCAAGATATCAGATGAGCAGCTCTATTCAAAGGGCGGCGCAAGGAAAGGATGAATATTAAACCCAATCAAACATCCAAAGAGGATCGGTGCGACAGTACTGGATTGAATAGTTACAAACGTTCACGAAGGCACGACAAGGCAACAAAATGTTTTTAACTAAGCATATTACAAGGATTTAATTGAGCCCAAAAGTTTTAAAGCAAGTTTTTCGGAGCTACATTACTCCTTTGAGCCAGCCTCTGTGTGCCCGGGTTGGAACCTTCCGGGTTAACACCTGGCTGCTGCCCCTTCGTGGAAGTCTTCGGGTCATCATGAGCCGGCTCTTCTTCGCTTCTTATCTGAAGATTGTCCGATGTCTAGTCGATACCAGATAAGGCTTCAAAGATTGCTTCATCGTTGATGATAGAGGAAGGGTCGATATCATAGGCAAAAATATGCTTAGGCATTTGTGGAGTTAGGTCAACAACATCAAAAGAAGGCGCCTTGATACGAGTATTCTCGCTGTCGTAAGCCGACTGGTACTTCTTCATATCCAGCTCTTGTGCAAGTTGACATGCCAATGGCTGCATTTCCTTGACGCATTTGGCAAAATCTGCTTTGCTGAATACAGACCCATCATCATTATATTCTGAGAACCCGCCGGCCATTTCTTTAGGATCCAATTCTGATTGATAAGCTTTTGCCCGTCTTAGCGAAGTTATCGCTCCTGCATGGGCGGCTGGCAGTTTCAGCTCTTCAATCTATTTGGGCGTTGTTGAGAATTGGTCTAGGACATCTTTTTATCAGTTGTGGTGGTTTCTTGCCATTAGATACAGCCACAAGAGTGTGGAGGCTTCCAGCGTATAATTTTTCCATCAAGGAATAGACGACTTTCAGCTTGGTCAACATATTTTATCCAAGATTGGAGCTCCTGGCACATGTCAGACATTCAAAGCTTGAGTCGCCAGGCGAGTTACATTCAAGTCATCACGTGGGTTATTTCAATGGAGTTTAAATTTTGCTTACCAAAAATAACTTTAGTCGTCTGAAAAATATGGCGTTTTAAGCCGGCCAACTCTTCTGTCACTGGTATCAATTGATCTTCGGCGTCTTGGGCCCGTTTTAATAAGGTGGCCTTTTCAGTTTCAAAGGCAGATCTCTCAGCATCAAAATTTTCCTTGATTTTTTCTACATCTTCTAAAGAAGATTTCAAACTTGATTCCGCCTTTGCACGTTCGGCTTATTCAGATTCCAAATTCTTCTTTAAGCTGGCTATGTTTCACTCACCCAGGCTTAAAGCTTCCTACAAAAGTAAAAAGAAGTTTGGCATTCAAAGAACCATATAAGTCTGCTACATTGGTTAAGTCGGCATTTGGGAAAGAGGTTATGGTAAATTTATTGAAGTCCCAAACACATTACAAGCAATGTCCTTGGCACTTGGGGGCTAATGTACGTCACTCTTTTCAATCTATAGTGAAGAAGACCCGGCTAATTTCATGAAGCTAAGCCAGCCCTTGGGGGCTACAGATAATTCTTCAAAGTGGTCATATTAAAAGGCCCATCTCATCTCATGGAGATAAGTCGGCCCTTGGGGGCTACATGATGTTTTCTTTACAGGAAAGTCTAAAGAACCTGCTTATCATTTGCATGATAACCTGGCCCTTGGGGCTACACTTTGGAATCTATAGATCTTTCTTCAAGTCTTAACATACTCAAAGATTTTCCTATGATCAAGACTTGGGGGATACATAAGGAGGCATAATAGGAGAAAACTGAGCATACCTCGTATTTCTTCTTCATTATATTTACTAAGTCAGCCTCCATGTCCCGGCTTGTAGTTAAGCGGCTTAAATAGCCTGCATACACCTCGATGAGTGCTTCACAATTCGGTAGTTCAAGCTTTGTTTTGCCCATTTCCAGCAAGGGGGACTCTTCTTTGGTTGAGTGCTTAGCTAGCACATTGGAGGTCTCGGGTGTTTTCTGACTCGCCCCAATAATAGAAATGTCATCATTGTTCTTATCAGGAGGAATTTCTTCAGTGGGTTTGGCAGGAGTTGAAGGAATGGGACTTGGCAGGTCAAGGTTATCCGCCGGTTTAGCATCAACATCCATGGCTTCAGCGGCTGCTGCCTCAGCTTGCGCAGGGGGGGGGGTCATCCTGACCGTCATGATGGTCTTCAGCTTCTTAGATATTGGCCTCAGGAGTCACCAATACTTGATCTGCCGACTCAGGGATCTTAGGGGTCTTTGAAGAGTCACCCATTTTCTATTTCTTGCCTTTGGCTTTGACCCTGTGATCATAGTAGAAGGGATAAAACATATGACAATAAAATTGAGCTATCAACAATTAAAGTGCAGTTACTTACCCATGGTTAATGACAAAAGTGGGTAACTATGCTGAAGATGAGCAGCCTAAAGACGGTGGTGACTCTTGGTAATTAGAGTCAGAAGGGTTAAGAGGATGTCTCATAAGGACTGCTTTGGGTAAAGAAGGAGTTGGACTGTGTGGAACCTCAGCAGGCCGCTTACGGGCAGAGGGTTCATGAGTTAACTTGGCCACCAGATCTACAGAGCCGCCACTCCGGGTTTGGCGCCTTGACTCATGTTGAGTTCTCTTTAAAATAAAGTACAGGTCTAAATGAGCATCTGGATGAGAAAATCTCACTTTCCGGACGACCGGCCTTATCTTATTTGGAGGCAAGGAGTCTGAGACGGAGGAAATAGAGATTACCTCGGCGTCATCAGCCCAGCTGGTTGCTGCCTCATCCCGGGAACAAGAGGCGTAGCTAATTCAATAAAGAGGCGGCCAAGAGAGTCAAGTTCTACCTCTGATTGATCATCAGCATTTGCTGACTCGCCCACAGCAGCGGACTCAGTTACTGTGACTGGTTTGTTCTTTTTCTGCCTTGGGTCAGTCCTGGTTTTGGCCACATCAGTTTTTCTCTTCTTGTTCCAAAAAGCAGAGTCGGGTTGTGTAATGAAGAGGGATTGTCAACTGAGACACATAATAAGTCAAAGATTTTTAAGCCAGATATAATCGAGTACTTACAGGTGGGCCCGGGTTGAGCTTGAATAATGGTAACATCCCTGTCTTGTTACAATTTTCTTGAGGCTCCCCAAGAAAACTCTTCGCACTTTTATTGACTTCATCAGTGGTAAAATTATCAGAGTTGTACCGCTGAGGGTCATTTGACTGCCTGAGTATTCATACATTAAGCCGGGCCGCCGCCTTAAGGGGAGGATTTTCCATGAGACCCAACACCGGGCTAGGTCAACTCCAGTTAACCCATTGGCTAGCAAATCCTTCACTTTTGAATAAAGTGGGAGCGCTTCAGCATGTTCATCTGGTAGAATCTTGCTTGGCAGGCCAAAATCAATGGGGAGGCGGTCAGCCCTATAACCCGGCAGAGGGTTCTCATTAGCTGGGGCAATATTTCTACAATAAAACCAAGTCTTAACCCATCCTTTAGGGTGACTCGATAGGGTAGCTGAAGGAAAACCGCATCCCTGCGTCTCTGGATTGAAATTCTACCCAATTCTTGACTCGGGCCATCTGCACATTCGGTTTGGCGGTTCATATAGAAGAATTCTTTGAAGAGAGCAGCAGTGCTCCATTTGCAGATATACTTCGCGGAAAATTTGAAAGTGGCTGATATTTGATACTGAATTTGGGCCTATATCTTGAGGATGAAGGCTGAAATAGTGCAAGACATCTCGAAAGAACTTTGACCCGGGTGATATGAAGCCTCTGAGGATATGATCAGTAAAAACTACTACTTCTCCTTCGTCGGGTCTAGGGACATTATCCCCTTGACTGACGCCAACCAATTTGCTCCTGAGTTGCCAACAGACATTGGTCTTGATAGTCTTTCAGGATGGTTTCCGTGACTAGGGAAGGCTCCCAGTTGTAGATTGTGGCTTTTGACATACTGAGCCGTCTAAGTACAATGAAAGACTGCGGAAATATAAAGGGGCGAGTTACTTAATAAATAATGACTCGTTATATGAATAAAGTAGCATAAGGGTGAGTCACTCCAAACCATGGCGAGTTATTTGAAAGAGGCAATCTTTAAAGCAATTGGCGAGTTACAGATACGTTGGTAAGCCGCCTCAGAAACAAGGGCGGGTTAGCTAAGTTTGGGATTGCTGAAATTTGGCTAAGTGTGGAGCAAACAAGTTTCAAATTGAACAGCTGTATTTATGGATCTACGGGCAGTTCAAAAAAGAAAAACAATTGCTAAACCTAATGGTGGTGACGGAAGAACTGAGGAACTACTTCTAGGTTCTAGAGGAAGCCTGGTCTATTCAGATGCAAGACTAGTGATAAAACTACTGCAGTAGCATTTCTAGGGGCATCTCAGAAGGAAAATATAAGATCTATGTAAAATATGGTGAACAAAGAACGGATGAACGCCGACGCACATCATGAACTCAAGTAACCTAATGTGGATTTGAGAAGGAAGCAAAGGGGTACCTGGCTACGGCAGTGGAAAGCGGAGAAGCACTGCAGAGCTCCGGCGAAGGCGGGGCGGCAGTGCGGTCTGGAGCAAGATGGCTGGCGATGGTCGACGAGCGCAACGGAGCTCCGGTTGCGAAGGCTTTGGTAGGAAGAAGAAGCGGAGAAGACGAGGTAAAAAGTGAAAGGAGGGGCCCTCGTGCCTATTTATAAGGGAAAGGTAACAGTAAATGGTAGGTGCAAGAATCGAGGAGGCGCGGTAATTGTGGGAACAAACAGACTCCTTGATATAAACAAAAAGATGCCTTGGTTTTTGGGATTAGTGGATTTGCACAATATTCGTTATGACATCATGAAGGTTTTCCTGAAATTGTGGAGATGACATCATCTTTTTATGTGGCGGGTTATGAAGGTTCTTTAGAACTGAGATTGCAAAGACTCAAGGAGAAGACTCGCCAGACTGAAGAATTGAAGATTGACATGAACAAGTTCAAATCAATCTGGGGCCTAATGTTGGGGATATAACCCCACGGTATAACCCGCCCTAATAGTGTCGGGTCAGATCGTTGGCGACTTATGAAGCTAGGCCTCAGATAGGACAAGACGATCCGGACACAGGACCAAGAAGGGCGACTCACAAGATGGGTCAGTTTAGGGCCCGAAGTCAGAAGGCGGCTCGGAGTTGTAAGCCATCATATGATGACTTGTCTTATAAGGCGAGGTGACTTAGGGCGTGTTTGGTTCCCTGGGTGCATCTAGCATGCATTGCATGAAGGAGCTTGGTTTGGGCTGGCCTGGATGAGCTAATGCAAAAATGAGGTGAAATGGGTGTTTGGTGTGCTGCATGATATGGGGCAGGCTCAGCTCAGATTTTGTTTGGTATGTTGCATCTGGGTTGTATGAGATGCAGCATACAACATATGTTGTTTGGTAGGCTGTATGATGTGGAATATAATTCTAGTGTGCTTGTACTTGTATGTAAAATAAACAGAAGACTATTTCAGATATATTTGCTGATGCAAGTAATAAAATAATATGTTCACAAGTATCCAAAATTTAGTCAAAATATAATCACATGTCTTCAAAATGACAGAGATGATTTTAGTAAGAGAAACAAAATTTCAGCAACATCTTGACTATTTGTATAAGGATATAAGTAGTTTATATACAGATAAGCAGTTTATGGCACAAAATAGCTAAAAACATGTACCAGGATCACAGATTGCACATAAATCAAGTATCTAGTGCAAGTACATCTTAAAAGTTCACATATATAGAGCCACAAATCCATATGGTCATATTATAGTCCAGTACATCCTAGAGTTCACATATTAGATAGCCAGAAATCCATATTGTCTATATTACAGTCCAACAAAGAAACATAACATAAGATCCATGTTACATTCCATACATCACATATATAGGGGCATGGTTTTTCTGACAAAATAGAATAAAATATGGTCAGCTTGGTGTGAATTAGCACATATTTGCTCACACTCCATCCTCGGGCGCTCCATCCTTTGGCTCTCCATCCTGGGGCACTCCATCCTTGGGCACGGACACTCCACCGTTGAACTTGGAGAGGTGGTGAATGACCCAACGAGTGCGACGAGTCTCCGACATCTGCACGAATACGTGGCTCCTAGCCCTATTGGCGTTCTCATTGAGATAATCCAAGACAATCAATAGATCATCCTCGGTAAAACCAGGGAGCTCCATGACATAATTGTAAAGTTCGGGATGGGGACAGATGGGAGACAGGGAGAGGGAGGGGAGGAGGAGGGTTCTACCTCCGCAGCGGCGAGGATGGCCGCCCGCGATGTCGACAGAGGCGACGGGGCAGAGAGATCCACCACTGTCGTAGGAGAAGGAGGGGAGCGAGGGGTGTCGGTGTCAAAACCGGCGGATCTCAGGTAGGGGGTCCCGAATTGTGCGTCTAAGGTCGATGGTAGCAGGATACGGGGGACGCGATGTTTACCCAGGTTCGTGCCCTCTCTATGGAGGTAATACCCTACTTCCTGCTTGATTGATCTTGATGAATATGAGTATTAAAAGAGTTGATCTACCACGAGATCGTAATGGCTATACCTAGAGGCCTAGCATGTATGACTTTGGTAATGAGTGTATGCTTTCCGGACTAACCCCTCCGGTTTATATAGACACCGGGAGGATCTAGGGTTTACATAGAGTCGGTTACATAAGAAGGAATCTTCATAGTCCGTCGCCAAGCTTGTCTTCCCCGCCAAGGACAGTCCAATCCGGACACGGGTATAGCCTTCGGCCTTCATGTCTTCACAGCCCATCAGTCCGGCCCATGGATAACAGGTCGGACGCCCGAGGACCCCTTAGTCCAGGACTCCCTCAGTAGCCCCTGAACCTGGCTTCAATGACGAGGAGTCCGGCGCGCAGATTGTCTTCGGCATTGCAAGGCGGGTTCCCCTTTCCGAACTCCTAGTTGACCTTTAGATGTAATGATTGTGTCCGGACTTGTATACACAACTGCAGAGGATATAATATATGAGAGTTCAATCCACCGACAACTTTTTGGTAATATGACATCACGCCTGCTCGGCCATTATTTGCGAACCGTTTTAGCGGGCCCGTCGCCCCACGTCTCAAGACATGGTTTTATTGACATGTCTTATCCAAGCGGAGATCGTGCCTCCCTTTTTTAAGGGATTCCTGTCAACCCGGACGTGGGTAACCCAACCGTCGCTTGGGTACAACTCCTTGCAAACAAGCAAGTTTTTGAGGCCTAAGAGGAGACATTTTATATTCACAGCCTTTATATAGGGGTACAGACCCGTCTGTTTCTTCCACGCTTGCTTCTTCCTCAACCCCTGCTACCCCGAGTTCCAACACCCGGGTTTCGGTCGCCACAAGCCCCAATCATGTCCGGATCCAGCCATCAAGGCTAGTGGGTAGCTTCTTCTGTCACGGAGGAAGATATTGCAAAGCTTCGGGCGGCGAGGTACCTGACCGCAGAAATCCATCATCGGCTTCCTGCCGAGGGGCAGGTTATTCCCACCCCCAGATCCGGCGAGAGGGTCGTGTTCATGTCCCACTTCCTCCACAGGTTAGGGTTTGCACTTAACCCCTTCGTCTGAGGGCTCATGTTCTATTACGGCCTAGACTTTCATGATCTGTCCCCGGACTCTATTCTTCTTATCTCGGCGTTTATCGTCACGTGCGAAGCCTTCCTCCGAACTCCTCCGCACTTCGGCTTGTGGCTTAAGACCTTCGATGTGAAGCCGCAAGTGGTAGAGGGGGAGCAGGCCGAGTGCGGTGGTGCTACAGTGAGCAAGGTGGCTAGCGCCGTTTGGCTGAAAGGATCCTTCGCCAAATCTTCCGATTTGTGGCAGCAGGGGTGGTTCTATATCACCGAGCCCCGTGGCTCCAAGTGGGCAACTGCGCCTGCATTTCGACCCAGCCCCCAATTCGGCTTGCGTCGTGGATTAATAAGGGGTTGGACTGGGGATCAATGAACGAGGTGCGGACTCTGCAAAGTCGCATCCGGAACCTCATTGAGAAGGACATCGATATAGCCAACGTCGTTCAAGTAATGCTAGTTCGTCGGACCCTGTCGTGCCAGCGACGGCCTCTCTACATGTGGGAGTTCAATCCAGAAGGGTCGCGGACTCTTCAGCACTTCTTCGGCATTACGCACGAAGGAATGTGGAGATTACTCTTCGGGAAACGAAGGCAATGGCCGGACACCACCGAAGATGTTGGCCTAGACTGTAACCATCCGGATACCCCGGTAAGTACCCGTTTGTCGAATACCTTATAATCAGATACCCAGTGGCAAGATACCGACAGTATCATCCTTTTTCAGGGCTGGATAAAGAAGGTGGAACGGATTAGGTGTCTGGCTCCCCTTCCCGAAGACTCAGCTACTCCTATGCTAATAAGGATGCTGGCCTCGGCACCATGCCAGGCGCCGGTAAGGGAGGGTAAAGAGGAGAGTGAGAAGGCCCAAGAGGACCTTGGTCCCGGAGGTGAGTCGGACACTGATTCCGGAGAAATCCACCTTTCCTCGCCTGAAGACAGAGGCGGAAAAGGATCCAGTATCCCTTCTCCTAACAGGAGGAAAAGGGCCGCGTCCGAAGATTGGGAGGGGCGGTCTTCCAAGAAGGGCAAGATGCCACCGTCGAGCGGCGTGGGTTTGGAAAGCGACGCCGTTGAACAGCTCCAACAAGGGGACAAGCTCTCGGCCAAACCGTAAGTGAATCCAGAGTACTTTGACAGCGTCCTGCTCCATTGCTGTTTACCGAAGACATACGTAACACGTCCATGCATTTTTATAGGTCGGCACAGAGTTTTTCTGGGCAATCCTCTTCTTCGGGGAGTCTCCTCCCAGAGATGATGGAGAGCGAGACGCCTCCTCGAACCTCCTCGCCCAATAAGGCAGATGACTCTGAAGTGTCATCGCGGAGGGTCCCTCTTAATCAACAAGTTACGCAGGGGACAAAAAGGCAGTGCCCGAAAGTGGGTCTCCGCCCGTCCGGGAATCCGGGGCTGATGATAACAAAGGCCCCGGACTGTCTGGCTCGCAGCCGATAGTGATTCTGGAGACGGGTGAACAGATTCCTTTAGAGGATGGTCGTGCTCCTAGAGCGGCTTCCGGAGATTCCGGACATATTGCGGGACAGGTTGCGGCAAGCATCTGTCTCGAGGGAGCAGCGTACCTTAATGGGTACAGTGATTGAGAAGATTTCATCCGCGAAGAGCGGATTAAATGAAGCCTTCATGAGCCTACTGAAGGGCTTCGAGGTTTGTGGCATAATGTTTTCAGCTATGTTTCATTTGCAAAGATGCACCTGTGTATAGGTAGTAGCCCCTGATACTCGGGTTGGCTTCTACTGGGAAGCAAACGGAGGATCAAAAAGGATCGTTTGAGGACTAACCTGATGAACTTTGAACACAGGCTGCTTCCCCCTTGGCCACTTCCCGGACTATGGAGATTGCCGAGTTGCAGCGGAAGATTGATGTGGCAGGGGATGATCTTGCTTTAATCAATATGCGTCTTGACGAGTCGCAAGGTATGTATTCGAGGCAATCCTCATACATTTTTGTGGTATAAGCATGATGCTGAGATTTAGACGCTGGAATATGCATGGCTGCAGATGGTGTTGCCGCCGTTGAAGTTCTTCGAGCGGAGCTGGCCCGGGCCAAGGAGCAGGCCCGGGGTAGCAATGCTGCTGCCGAAAAGGCATCGGCTGAATTAAAAGCCGAACAAGCTGCACGGCGCCAAGATGAGGAGAAGATATCCACGATGACGCTCGAACTGGAGAATGCTACCGGCCGCTGTGAATTTCTGGAGAAGGAGAGTAAAGCCTTAGAAGCTGATCTGGACAAGGCCTTACAAGAGGCGAGGGAAGCACGGTCGGAATCCAGAGCAGCCCGTGAGGAGGTTCGACAGGCGAGGGAGATTGCGGCTGGAAAGCCCTTTCTGCTGCAAACTAAGTTTGGTGACCCGAACTATGCCCAGCTTAACCAAGTATGGAATTCTCCGGACGAGTTCTTGGACTTGCCGAAGAGTTTTGCCGATGCGGCGCAGTATTACCAAGCGCGAGATGGATATGCAACGGAGAAGCTTTTTTTGTCGCAGTTTGGCGCATCAAAGTGCCCTCTGTTGCTCAGTGAACAGATATCCCAATGGGCCAAACTTCATAGGATATCCGGCGCTGCCATGAAGGATGTCATAATCCGGTTGTGGCCAACCGAGCCTGTTCCGACTAGCTATTTCGGTTTGGTGCAGAGGCTTGTTAATGCGGTGTCGCGTATTGATGTTGTGAAGCGGTCAACGTGCATTGAGGGTGCACGGATGGCTTTTGCCCGAGTCAAAACATTCTGGGGGAAGATGAAGGCCATCGATGTTGCGACGAAGAGTCCACCCAAAGGCAAGGACCGCCCGGAACAGGAGCATTATTTTGGAGATGTCCTAGAGCCCGCCCGCTTGATAGAGGGTCAGTGCTCGAAATACATAATGTTTGAGTGAGGTGTATGAAAATTGTAAAAGACAATTTTATAGTTAATCTATTTTTATGTTTTGCTCGAAAGCTTGAATTCCTCCTGTGCGGCCGTTTTAATATAATCTGAAAGTTTTCCAGTCATCGGCTTCAGCCCCCTCGTAGGAAGTACGGGGGTGTTTGGAAAAGCATTTAATCACTCTTTATCCAACGTCTTGGTCCATGAAGGAGGTGATAATGCGGAGAACCAGGCAATCGGACTATAAGGCATTAACACTTTCACTTAGCCATAGGAGTTTTATGGTGGGGCTACGACATAGCCCCTGGTATGTATGCGGCGTATGGTGCCTTACATATTTGATCTGAAAAAGATCCCTCGTGTGACACGGAGAATCGCTAGAGATTCCAATAAGTCGTCAAGTGGTTGACTAGCTCTCGCCGCATCATGACAGTCAGTTTTCGGCTTTCTCTACTGAGGTACTTGACCAGATGAACCGGAAGCACAATCACAGTAGTTCTCCCTTTACTACCCTAGTCGATAGAGCGGAACGTAGGGTAGCAAGCACAGGAGCCGGGAACCCAACTATTGACCCAAGACAACGATTCAGAGCTGATGCATATAAGGCTAAACTTGCGATGCCGAAGTGCACTGTAGAGCTGTTCGGGCTTTTGTTCTGGCAACTCATTTGTTCCCATACCGAGCCCCTGGCAGGTTATGCCAAGGTATATCTGTGAAACAACCATGGGAGCCGTATTCAGTGGCGAGACAACACGGATGGTTAGTTCGGATACTGTTTACTGGGAACTGGGTGATATGCCAATGATTACTTATGATATATATAAAAGCCATCCTCCTGGCTATTTGACATGCTCGGGGTCGGAGGCGGAGGAACAGGCATAGTACAGGCTCAAAAATAGAGAGTGTGGTCTACAAAAAGTTATTTTGGACCTCCTGTCGCACGTCTGCGCCGCCAGTCCTCGGTGGGGGAAATCCTTGATGGAAATAGCCCCTTAGGTGAGTGTACGGATCCGGACTCCGATAGAGCTAGTTTCAGATGTTCATCCTGTTCGTCACCTGTTTTTAAAGGATAGTGAAGGAAGAAATAAAAAGAAAATAAATTAAAAATGTTACTGGAATGCTTGCAGGGTTGTCCGTATTGTGCTTCCGCCAATGCCCATGGTATCTTGAGTGCGTAATGATGTATGTGCGGTACAAATTTTGCAGGTGTGCGGAGTGGGCGGCGGAAGCCGGGTTGCTATTTCCGCTCCGGGAGTGGTCGATCCACGGGTGAGAATTGCTTCTGACCCCCAGTATTTTGTTGATGAACGCCTCCGTCGTCCCTGTCGCCTGACGGCCTCCTCCCCTTGTGTTCGGCGTTGAGCTTGTCGGCCTGTTTAAAGACCCAGCAGTTTCTGTTGGTATGATTAGCTGGTTTATCGGGGTGGCCATGAATCTGGCAGGGTCGGTCCAATATCCTGTCTAGGTTGTATGGTTCGTCTCGATTTGCCTTGAATGGCTTCTTCCGTTGACCGGGCTTGGGGTTGCTGAATCCGGCGTTGACCGTTGTGTCGCATGATCCTTCATTATCATTGCGACTGGTGTGTTTGGATCGTCGTGGCTTGCCATTGCCATCTCGGATGTCGGAAGTGTCCGGGTCACTGGCAATGTTGCTTCTACGAGCGAGCCAGCTGTCTTCTCCCGCGCAAAAGCGGGTCATTAGAGCAGTAAGGGCTGTCATGGATTTAGGTCGTTCTTGTCCGAGGTGGCATGCTAGCCATTCGTCCTGAACGCTGTGTTTGAAGGCCGCAAGGGCTTCTGCGTCCGGACAGTCGATGATTTGGTTCTTTTTAACTAAGAACCGAGTCCAGAGCTGTTGGGTAACGTAGAAGAAATTCAAAATTTTCTACGCATCACCAAGATCAATCTATGGAGTAATCTAGCAACGAGGGGAAGGGGAGTGCATCTACATACCCTTGTAGATCGCGATGCGGAAGCGTTGCAAGAACGCGGATGAGGGAGTCGTACTCGTAGCGATTCAGATCGCGGTTGATTCCGATCTGAGCACCGAAGAACGGTGCCTCTGCGTTCAACACACGTGCAGCCCGGTGACGTCTCCCACGCCTTGATCCAGCAAGGAGAGAGGGAGAGGTTGGGGAAGACTCCATCCAGCAGCAGCACAACGGCGTGGTGGTGATGGAGGAGCGTGGCAATCCCGCAGGGCTTCGCCAAGCACCGCGGGAGAGGAGGAGGAGGGAGAGGGGTAGGGCTGTGCCGAAAGAGAGACGTTCTCATGTCTTGGGCAGCCCCAAACCTCAACTATATATAGGGGGGAGGGGGCTGCGCCCCCTCTAGGGTTTCCACCCCCAAGGGCTGGCGGCCAGCCCTAGATCCCATCTAGGGGGGCGGCCAAGGGGAGGAGAGGGGGGCGCCACTAGGGTGGGCCTTAAGGCCCATCTGGACCTAGGGTTTGCCCCCTCCCACTCTCCCATGCGCCTTGGGCCTTGCTGGGGGGCGCACCAGCCCACCTGGGTCTGGTCCCCTCCCACACTTGGCCCATGCAGCCTTTTGGGGCTCGTGGCCCCACTTGGTGGACCCCCGGGACCTTCCCGGTGGTCCCGGTACATTACCGATATCACCCGAAACTTTTCCGGTGACCAAAATAGGACTTCCCATATATAAATCTTTACCTCCGGACCATTCCGGAACTCCTCGTGACATCCAGGATCTCATCCGGGACTCCGAACAACACTCAGTAAGCACGTACATACTTTCCCTATAACCCTAGCGTCATCGAACCTTAAGTGTGTAGACCCTACGGGTTCGGGAACCATGCAGACATGACCGAGACGTTCTCCGGTCAATAACCAACATCGGGATCTGGATACCCATGTTGGCTCCCACATGTTCCACGATGATCTCATCGGATGAACCACGATGTCGGGGATTCAATCAATCCCGTATGCAATTCCCTTTGTCTATCGGTATGTTACTTGCCCGAGATTCGATCGTCGGTATCCCGATACCTTGTTCAATCTCATTACCGGCAAGTCTCTTTACTCGTTCCGTAACTCACATCATCCCGTGATCAACTCCTTGGTCACATTGTGCACATTATGATGATGTCCTACCGAGTGGGCCCAGAGATACCTCTCCGTTTACACGGAGTGACAAATCCCAGTCTCGATTCGTGCCAACCCAACAGACACTTTCGGAGATACCTGTAGTGTACCTTTATAGCCACCCAGTTACGTTGTGACGGTTGGTACACCCAAAGCATTCCTACGGTATCCGGGAGTTGCACAATCTCATGGTCTAAGAAAATGATACTTGACATTAGAAAAGCTCTGAGCAAACAAACTACACGATCTTGTGCTAGGCTTAGGATTGGGTCTCGTCCATCACATCATTCTCCTAATGATGTGATCCCGTTATCAACGACATCCAATGTCCATGGTCAGGAAACCGTAACCATCTATTGATCAACGAGCTAGTCTCCTAGAGGCTTACTAGGGACATGGTGTTGTCTATGTATCCACACAAGTATCTGAGTTTCCTATCAATACAATTCTAGCATGGATAATAAACGATTATCATGAACAAGGAAATATAATAATAACCAATTTATTATTGCCTCTAGGGCATATTTCCAACAAGAGCTTCCTGGCTGACTCTCCGGGCTGCTGGACAATGTAGCTTAGGTCATCGGCATCTGGCGGCCGGACATATGTTCCTTGGAAGTTGTTGAGGAAGGCTTCTTCCAAGTCTTCCCAGCTGCCTATGGAATTTTCAGGCAGGCTATTTAGCCAGTGCCGAGCTGGCCCTTTTAGCTTTAGTGGGAGGTATTTAATGGCGTGAAGGTCGTCTCCACGCACCATGTGGATATGTAGGAAAAAAATCTTCTATCCATACCGCGGGCCGGGATCGGTTGTTCCATCGTATGATTCAATATTGACGGGTTTGAATCCTTCGGGGAATTCATGATCCATTACTTTATCAGTGAAGCAAAGAGGGTGTGCGGCGCCTCTATGTTGGGCCACACTGCAACATAACTCCGAAGGAGCCCACTTGCGGTTTTCGGCTCGGGCGTGGCGAGGTTTGTCATGTCCGAATAGGTAGCCCCTGTCGCGTGTCGAGGCATGCCCTCGCAATCCATAGATTGATCTTGTGTGTCCTGCTCTACTATCCGAGTCCCGTCGGAGGTCGTCTGTACGGCCATGAGCTGTGTTATTCCTGCCTTTACGGCGAGGTGGGGCGGTCTGGTGTTCGGTTTGAGTTGCCTCTTTCTCTGGACAGAGTTGTCGACGATTTGTCGCATTATGTGATGATGGTATGGGCTCCAACGCCTCGACATCGAACTGAGGTAGCAATCTATACTTCGGGTAGCTCTTGGCTGGGCGACTAAGGCCGTATTCTTCGGCGGCCAGGACTTCGGTACATCTATCGTTGAGTAGGTCTTGGTCAGCTTGAAGCTGTTGCTGCTTCTTTTTCAGGCTCCTTGCGGTGGCTATTAGCATGTGCTTGAAGCGCTCCTGCTCGAGGGGTTCTTCGGGTACGATGAAGTCGTCATGGCCGAGGATTACCTCATCTTCGGAGAGCGGAAGGTAGTTGTCGTCATCCGAATTGTCGCTGGGTAGGGCCTGTTCATCGGGTCTGGCTTGCCCGTTTTCTTGTTCCTCCTGATCGGATCTTATTCCAACAGGGTCTTCATCGTTTTTGGCGTCGTCCGGAGTACTATTTTCTCTGGTGCCAGCGTTGCTGTGATGTGACTTAGAGTGGCGTTCTGGGAGCCGGTACTTAGACTGTGTCTCAGGAGGTTTATTCTCGAATGGATCTTCTTTGTCATCATCGCTAGCTTTTTTACGTGTATCAACCATGTACACGTCATACGAAGGGGTGGCCGTCCCACGTCCCGTGAATGGCGGGTCTTGGCCTTGCTCCTTGTCGGCATCGTCATTTATACCGTCGATGTCTTTGGAGCCATAATCAAGCATGTCGGTTGAGTCCTCGACAGTGGCTACGAAGTGGGTGGTGGGTGGGAAGCGAAGTTCTCCATTGTTAGCTTCTAGCTCGAGCCGGACATAGTTCGGCTGTGAGTCCTCAGCCAAGGACAGACTTTTTAATGAACTTAGAACCTCGCCTAAGGGCGAGTATTGGAAGATATCTGCAGCGCCAAACTCGAAGATCGATAACCGATCCAGCTCTGCGCCTGCGGACGTGCGTAGTTCGGAACTTATAGCTGGAAGCAAGTCCGAAATTCCGTTGGCGCAAACATTGCATGGTGCTAGGTCCGTGTGCGGCTCTGACGCCGCGGATTCTGTGGTTTCGGATGGTGCAATCTGCTCTGGGTCTAAGGCCGTAGCAGTTATAGGAACCATCTCCTGCATATGGTCCGATGACAGATTTAAGTCATGTCCATTGGAGCGAGGGGGAGCGATCGCCGCGGTATCGAACCCGTTGAAGATCAAGTCTCCACGGATATCCGCGCCATAGTTCAAGCTTCCAAATCTGACCTGGTGGCCAGGGGCGTAGCTATCAACCTGCTCCAGATGGCCAAGCGAGTTGGCCCGCAGTACGAAGCCGCCGAATACGAAGATCTGTCCCGGGAGGAAGGTTTCCCCTTGGACAGCGTCACTATTGATGATTGAAGGAGCCATCAAACCTTTCGTCGACGGCACAGTGGAACTCTCAATGAAAGCACCAATGTCGGTGTCAAAACCGGCGGATCTCGGGTAGGGGGTCCCGATCTGTGTGTCTAAGGTCGATGGTAGCAGGAGATGGGGGACATGATGTTTACCCAGGTTCGGGCCCTCTCTATGGAGGTAATACCCTACTTCCTGCTTGATTGATCTTGATGAATATAAGTATTACAAGAGTTGATCTACCACGAGATCGTAATGGCTAAACCCTAGAGGCCTAGCATGTATGACTATGGTAATGAGTGTATGCTTTCCGGACTAACCCCTCCGGTTTATATAGACACCGGGAGGATCTAGGGTTTACATAGAGTCGGTTACATAAGAAGGAATCTTCATAGTCGGTCGCCAAGCTTGCCTTCCACGCCAAGGAGAGTCCAATCCGGACACGGGTATAGTCTTCGGCCTTCATGTCTTCACAGCCCATCAGTCCGGCCCATGGATACCAGGCCGGACGCCCGAGGACCCTTAGTCCAGGACTCCCTCAAGGGGAGCGGCGCGAGTGAGTCGGGTCTGAGCTGCGAGGAGAGAAACCCTATATTACTCACGTGGGTGCAGGCACGCGTGCAACGGCGGGTGCTAGCTCGCAGAAATGCCCGAAACCTGCGTTTCGAGCGAGCCTCACTGGGGGGCTCTTTTTGCATGCGCTGGGCCTAGCCCAATTAGACGTGCAGGCTACCAAACATAGAGAATAATGCACGGTGCGGGGTGCGAGCCAGGTGCGAAGCAACGAACCAAACACGCCCTTAGAGTAGGGCTCGGTCACAGATCGTAACCCGACCCGGACTCTTGTAAACCGGCGGCCTCGACCTGTATATAAAGGTGAGTCCCCGGCATAGTACAGGACAAGTTACGATCAATCGAGAGCTAGGTTAAGCGAATCCGCTCCCTTGTAATCGATACTCAAGCAATAAGCAACAAGAGCAGGAGTAGGCTTTTACCTCCACCGTGAGGGGCCGAACCTGGGTAAACTTGTGTCTCTCGTCCCGCTCAAACCCAACAAGCTAATCACCGTCGCGACGGCCTCACATCTAAGTCCTTTCACTAGGACATCTGTCGTGACAAAACCACGACAGTTTAACGTTAGCATTCAATTATCTCCTTTTGCTAAATTCGTTTACCGTCTTTACCATTAACTATTAACTGAATTTTTCTTAATTATTGCATTGTGTATCCCATGCAACGTAAGGGTCGACTTCAACAATTTAATTGATGGCACTTTCCACTTTAAGTATGATAAAGGGCACACATTCGAAATTGATGTTCGTAAACAAAAGGATAAAACCATCATAGCTTTTCGATGGATGAAAGAAGTACATTTCAAAAATAAGCTCATCGGGGGAGAGTACATAGGCTTTTACTTGAATGGAGCGGTCAATAGGTGAAGGACTAAGTATTTCTCAACCAAGATTATGAACTTGACGAAGATGATGGGGATGACTAGGATGATGAGGATAGCCAGGATGATGATGATAGCTAGGATGATGAGGATGAGCAAGATGATGAGGGTAGCAGACATGATTACGATGATGATTCACACAATTTTGCAATTTTCTCTCAAAGAATCAAGGAGCTTACTAATGATGAGACCATCAATCTCATCGCGATCCTATCATCAAGTGTGCACTACTTAGGGTCATTTGTGCACCGTTTAACTAAGACCAACATCGTCAAACACACCATGGTATGTTTTGTATTCTTTCCTCTCCTTTTGTTCATAACACTATATGGCCAGATGTCTAACATTACGTGCTCTATTTGCTTTTAATTATGGGGATATTAGGAATTACCTATGAAGATGATTTTCGGCCAGAACATCCCACCGTTGGCAGAGCTAGAATACTCCTTGGAGCAGTAGGGTCTGTCACCACCATTCAGTACAAGACAGAAATAGACGACCACATATCGTTCTATGTGGTCGACTGGCGGGAATTCCTGAAGTGAAAGAGGCGACCAAGGGTTGACACACTAGTGGTAATCATGATAGGGAACAACAACAACCACAACTTGCAGATGGTGGTTGTCGTTAACCTAATTTAGAAATAAGGTCCAAGTCAGGAATATGTAATTCGATGAAAGTTAGTTAAGATGGATGTGGTACATTGATGTTTTTTTGTTAAGTGAAACAATTTTGAAGTGTTAATGAGTTTCTCCTTTGTTAAGAATTATTTAACTATGTCGACTATGTCAATTTACCCTCGTGAAGTAATGTGTATAAATGCTATCGTGGCAACAAATATGATTTGCCTAGACAACTATATCGGTGGTAGGCTCTAGTTTGTACTCGCCACTAGAGACCTAGTTACCAATGGTGGGCACATGCGCACCGTCGATGCCAAGTTAGTAGTGGCGGGAGGTCAGTGGCGGGGGCCCCTAAGAGCCTCACACGCCACTGCTGGGATTTTGGTGCCCACCACTGGTAGGCATTCCTGCAATAGTGGGACAGCTGATTTGATGCAGGACACACGCCCGTCAAGACATAATTTGGACACATCCGCCACTTCAAGACATTGCAAGCACATCCTGATGCTAACTTCTAGAGCACCAACAAATATTGTGATGATCCCGTTCACAAATATTTTATTGTAAGAATAATTCCTCATACCCATGCCTATTTCCATTCATAAGTGTTCAACTGTGCAACTTGAATTGATCCGGTCCAAAAACTGGAATCTAATTCTCTTGCAAAGCTTGTCGGATACCCTTGTCTTAAAGGTACATTTCCTCTTGTGGGTTTGATAATTGAGGGTCACCTCTGGGGAAAAAGGCGACAACCCTTTCTGCTCCATTGTTACTTTTCTTATGACTTGAGCACTCATTATCATATTGCTTTGCATGATCATAGATAGCTGACATGGTATTTTGTGGCGTCACCATTCATCATTATAATACATGTTATGCTAGATCATTGCACATCCTGGTACACTTGCAGAGGCATTCATTTTCAGTCATCATGTTGTTCATGTTTTTTAGTTGTAAGTAAAATAAAAGTGTGACGATCATCATTATTAGAGTGTGGCCCTACCTGTGAGTTATGAAATGGAGGAGACTTACGAGTCCTCGAAAAAAGAGGGGATGAGGTCCATGAGGACATTTTAAAAAATGAAAAAAGAGAAAAAAAGAAAAAAAGAAAAAAAAAAGAAAAAGGAAAAAAAGAGAAAAGGAGAGAGGAGACACACTAGTATCCTTTTCCACAATTGTGCGTCAAAGTAGCACCATGTATTTCATATAGAGAGTCTCCATGATTTTCACTTTCATATACTAGTGGGATTTTTCATTGTAGAACTTGACTTGCATATTCCAATGACGAGCTTCCTCAAATGTTCGAGGTCTTCATGAGTAAGTAAGTTGGATGAACACCCACTTAGTTTCATATATAGAGAGAGATTTCATACACTTATAGTTCTAGTGCATCCATTGCATGACAATCCCTACCCCTCTCATCAACATCGATTGTAAGGCATCTCCATTTCCTAACGATCTAGCCTCATTGATGTGGGACTTTTCTATACCTTTTAATCTTCTCCTACAAACCCCAATCATCATTCTCTTTGCCATCCTAAGTGCTAAAGACCTTTGTTCACGCTAAAGTATTGCGTGAAAGTTTGAAAAGTTGAAGCAAGAAAAAGTATGATTTAATTGCTTGGTTTGGCACCGGGGGTGTTCTTAATTTGATATCTCTATGCAGGGAAGACCGAGCATGCCATGCTTATCGTGATTAAGTGTGTAGGGATCACTCTCTTTAACATCATTATTTTGAAAGGTAATAAATTGTTTACTTGCATGTTTATGTATTATTGTCTTAATGTCAAATGATAGATTATTGCCTAGAATCATTCGTATCCAATATTCATATCCAAGTTAAATCGTTTGATCAAGAACATGTTGGGTAGCATTCAACATCAACAATTATTTTTGTTATCATTTACCTACTCGAGGACGAGTAGGAATTAAGCTCGGGATGTTGATATGTCTCCAATGTATTTAGAATTTTTGATTGCTTCATGCTATTATATTATCACTTTTATGCTTTATATGCCATTTTAATTATTTTCATGGACTAACCTATTAATTTAGTGCCTAGTGCCAGTTTTTGTTTTTTGCATGTTTTTGGTTTTGCAGAAAAACATACCTACCGAAGTACAAACACGATGAAACTTTATGGTGATTTTTGCTGGAACATAAGGACCCTAGAAGCTTCGGAGAGATACCAGAAGACACTTGAGGGGGCCACAAGCCCTGGTGGCGTGCCTAGGGGGGTAGGCGCGTCGGCTGAGCTTGTGGGCCCCTCTAATGCTCCATTTGCCCTAGTATTTGTCCTATAAATTCCCTAATATTCCAAAACCATCGGAGCGAGACCTGAAACAATTATCCCTCCCCCGCAAGCCTCTGTTCCGTTGCGATCCCATCTGGAGCCCTTTACCTATCCTCTACGAGAGGGGGAAACCATTGGGGAGGCCACCTTCATCAACCTTGCTACCTCCATGATGATGTGTGAGTAGTTCCTACAGGACATACGGGTCCATAGCAGTAGCTAGATCTCTCTCTCTATCTATCTATCTACCTATATCTCTCTCTCTCTTGTGCTGTGTTCGTTGGGATCCATTGAATTGTGGGTTTATGATTAGATTATTCATTGATCTATTTTTAGTTCTTGAGCCTTCATTGTTGTGTAATTTTATAGCTTTGTGTTTCTCTCCGACCAATCGGTCTACTTTGGCCATGTTTGATTGATTTATGTTCAGTGGCAGAGGTGCTTTGTAGTAGGTTCAATCTTGCGGTGATCCTGTCCAGTGATAGTAAGGACAAGGGAACATATATGTATTGTTGCTACTAAGGATAAAACGACATGGTGTGGTCATATTGATTGATCTTATTTTGTCTATATGATGTCAACTTGCTTAATGTGTTACTCTATTTGTATGAACTTAATACATGAGATACATGCTGGATAGCAGTCTTGGGGTGGAGTAATAGTAGTAGATGCCAATAAGTTTTTTTTCGGGGGGGGGCGTCAGTAAGTTTAACCATCTACTTGTCACAAATGTAATGCCTATTATGCCTTGGATGATCTTCATAACTATGCGCAATTTTGTCAATTTCCCAATAGTAATTTGTTTACCCTTTGCTATTCTGCTTTCGAGAGAGATGCCTCTAGTGAACCTATGGCCCCTGGGGTCCATTTTCCATATATTTACAGGTTCCTACAATTGCTATCAATTTGCTATTATTATTATAGTTACTATTAGCATTTGCTATCTTTACTAATATTTGCTTTAATCTTGTGGCTAGCAAGAACAAGGGGAGTGACAACCCCCTTGCCTTTGTTGGGTGTAAGCATTTATTTTGTTTGTGTGCTGGTGCTGCTAACATTGTGCATGTGTTGCCTCCTACTAGTTAGATAAACCTTGGTTCTTAACCAAGGGAAATACTTTCTGCTGATGTGCTACATCGCCCTTCCTCTTCGGGGAAATCCAACAGCTTCTACTGGAGTAGCAGAAGTTTTCTGGCGCTGTTGCCGGGGAAGCTTCATCTTATAAATCAGGCACCTACACACAAACCTTTTATCTTTTGCTTGTTTTATTTTCTTGCCTAGTTATGCTCTCTTTATCCTGGACACACTAAAAGCAAAAAATAAATATATGAAACCATTTAAATTCCTTACTGCTAAAGCTTTCTACTTGGATCATCTTTGATCCGTTTGTGCTCGTGCTAAAAACCAACTACTTAGTTGACGGGAAATCATTAGAAGAGCTTGCTTATTTTGTGTGCCATCATTTTTCTCAAAAAGGGAAACACCCACTGGTATCGTAAGGTGCTATACAAACGGTTTTTAACCCCTTTCCGTGACGGCATTTGGAACCGTCGCCAAGTGAGTGTGGGCGATATGGGGGTCCTTCCCACACGACCCAGAAACCGTCAGGGATGGGCGAGCGGCTACTGACGTTCGCCATAGAATAAACATATGAGAAGCCGCCCTTCCGCACGTTACATCTCGACATTACGTTTCTGATCAGAGAGACATCTCAAACAATTACGCCGCTATAGTCCTGTGAAAAAGGTGGACATCAACATTTAATCTACCGATATGTTTGTGATAGGTACGTTACCGCACATGGTTCAAGAATGTAATATGTGTGCGGTGCCTCTTCTAATGCCAATGTGTCCATTTTCATAACTATGCGCGATTGGTATTCCTATCACACACGCACACTGGTTTGAAACGTTTGTCGTATTACCATGAATCGCACATGCATATGAGACAAAACCGTGTGTGCGTCCGTCGGGCATCGCAAATGTTTCACGTCAAAGAACCGTCTGTTCTCTTTTTTTCATCGCACATGCTGTTTTCTTTCTAACCGTGTGCACATTATTTTATTCGCTCCTCTATATTTTTATTTTTCCCTGTAATTTATTATTCGAATTGGAAATTTTGAAATATGAAACGTGCAATTCAAATTCTTAGCACAATGGTTCAACAACGAATCCATAAATAAAATTGTCAGTATAATATGTTCAGTAATTACAGGATTAGACAACAACTAACTATGATGAACCACAATATTTAGAGGCGGTAAAGGTGAAGAGACAAGTGTAAATAATTCTGACTACCGATGGTGTTGAAGAAGCGGAATGCCCATAATGTGCCTTCCTACATGCCATAGGCACGAACAACTTTTGTCCAACCCCTTGTGACGATCGCCCGCCCATCCTTCACCGCCTTCAGGAAGACTTCTAGAGCATTATCATGGTAGCATGAATTATATACTTTAACCTTAGTTGCCTCCACTCCGGTCATGTAGTTTGCAAGGTAATCATCAGTAAATAGCTTCGGAAACCACTGAAAAGGGAAAAATATCACATACTGAGGTCTAATAGAGTAACTTGTTGTGGGCAGGGGGAAAAGGAAAC
Source organism: Aegilops tauschii subsp. strangulata (assembly GCF_002575655.3). NCBI lineage: Eukaryota > Viridiplantae > Streptophyta > Magnoliopsida > Poales > Poaceae > Aegilops > Aegilops tauschii. Next base: position 246,226,542 of record NC_053039.3, read on the forward strand.
ACATTACTTACCATCCTAAAGTTCACTGTTGTCTTGGACAAAGTGTAAATAAAGAGCTTAGTTCCCATCACTCGTTTCTTTCGCCTAACAATCTTTCTTAGTTTCCTCACTTGACGCTTGTTCATGAATATCTCATTGCCCCATACGCAAAAGGGATCGAAGTGTGGATCAGTACCGCTCATATATGTACCTGCAAGCAACCAGTAAATGTTAGAAGCTAAACTGAGATTGCACAAATGATGTAAAATACAACTACCTACGTTCCTAAGTACAAGTATTTTTAGAGATTTCAATATGAACTACATACGGATGTATATAGAATTATAGATATAGTTTTGATTAGAATCTAGATTCACTCATTTTGCTCCTTATGTAGTCTATATTGGAATCTCTAAAAATACTTATATTTAGGAATAGATGGTGTATAAGACATGGGATGCAGCTAACCTCGACGGCAAACAACAACATCGCCCATTGTAGCCCTGTGTAAGTACATGGAAAGCCAATGTTAACTACAACAGGCTTAACATCCACCAAAAATAGCAAATGGTAATAAAACGACAACATCCGTAGTGATATCTTCATTGCGAAAGAGTAGCACGGTAGCAAAGGGACAGATAAAAAAATGGATACAACTATTAATTGCAACAGGCTTAACAACATCCTAAGTCATGTTTTGTAAGTTTGTAGCCATTGAAATACAATTGTATAAAAATGGATACAACTGTTAATTGCAACAGGCTTAATAGCCATTGAAACCAGTACTAACAAAAATGCAATTGGCAGAGTTAAACATCACAAGGCAGGTGCTGCCAGAGCAGAGAATGACCCAATTGTCTATAAAAAGGTAGGGAAAATAGCTAAAATGCGTTAGGCATGTTTACTACAACATGCTTAATACATCGACCGTACAAAACATAGTCATTAATTGCAACTGGTATTGGTAAGATTGAACTGGCGAGTTCATACTTGGTAAGTCCTGAGAGGTATGTAGTTGCTGGGGCACTTCATCTTGGCCAGAGCCCCCCCCCCCCCAAAGTCAGTGGCGGAGGAGGCGAGCTCTTCCTCCGGGTCGAAGCGTGAATCAGTGCCGCCGACATGTGTACCTACAAGAAGCAAGTAAATGTTAGAAGCCAAACTGCAATTACACAAATGATGTAAAATATTGTAAGACATGGGAAGCAGCTAACCTCGACGGCAAACAACAGCATCACCCGTTATGGCCATGCGTAAGTACATGGAAAGGCATGTTAAGTACAACAGGGTTAGCATCCACCAAAAATAGCAAATGGGTAGCATCTCTAGTATATCTTCATTGCGGAGAGTAGCATGGTAGCAAAGGGACAGATTAAAAAATGGATACAACTGTTAATTGCAACAGGCTTAACAGCATACTAAGTCATGTTTTGTAAGTTTGTAGCCATTGAAATATAACTGTTTAAAAATGGATTCAACTATTAATTGCAAGAGGCTTAATAGCCATTGAAACCGGTACTGATAAAAATGCAATTGGCAGAGTTAAACATACCAAGGCAGGTGCTGCCAGAACAGAGAATGGCCCAGTTGTCTATAAAAAGGTAGGGAAAGTAGCTAAAACATGTTAGGCATGTTTACTACAACATGCTTAATGCATCGACCGTACAAAACATAGCCATTAATTGCAACTGGTATTGGTAAGATTGAACTAGTGAGTACATACTTGGTAAGTCCTGAGAGGTAGTTGCTGGGTCACTTCATCTTGGCCAGAGCCCGCCCAAAGTCAGCGGTGGCGGAGGCGAGATGTTCCTCCGGGTCGAAGCGTGGATCAATGCCACTGACATGTGTATCTACAGGCAACCAGTAAATGGTAGAAGTGAAACTCCAATTGCACAAATAATGTGAAATACTGTAAGACATGAGATGCAGCTAACCTCGACGGCAAACAACGTCATCGGCCGTTATGACCCTACGTAAGTACATGGACAGGCATGTTAAGTACAACAGGGTTAGCATCCACCAAAAATAGCAAATGGGCAGCATCTCTAGTGATATCCTGAGTCATGTATCGTAAGTTTGTTGCTGGTATTGGTGAAATTGAGCTGAACAATTAATACTTTAACATCACACAGTGTGCAGTACTGAAATAAACAAGGCACGAACATGCTTAATATATCAACCGTACAAAACATAGCCATTGCAAGTGGTATTGGTCAGATTTAGCTGGTCAAATCATACCTGTTAAGTCTTGGGGGGTAGTCATTGGGGCACTTCATCTGGGCCAGAGCCTGCACCATGTCAGCGGCAGCGGAGGCGAGGTGTTCCTCCGGGTCAAAATGCACAACGGCCATTGCGCCATGGACCGCCATCAGCTCCTCGACCTCCACATGATATGTGGTTAGGCTTGCACGACGATGCTCTGGAGGTAGGGGCGGTGTGGATTTGGAGGCATGAGGATGTTTCACAGGCGCCATTTAAGCAATCAGGCCAGGGCCGTGATAGAGATCGGTGGGTTACCTGACCGGATCCGAGCATAACGTAGATGTGGTTGAAGCTGTGGTTGCGGTGGCGGGGTTTGAGCTGCCGGTAGGGGGAGGCGGGGGGAGATACTAAAGAAATTTGATGGGTGGGGATGTGGTTGGAGGAATAAATTCTGAAATCGCGCGCCTAATGAAAATTTCGCTGCGAAACTTGAAACTTGGGCGGAGGAAACACACAACGCAGACGAAGCACGTAAAATACTCATGTGCGAGAAAATAGAAATTGGCAGATCCCGTCTCCAAAAAATGTACACGTGTAGTTGATTTTTTCGGTCAATGGTATGCCTGGTTTATTAGGAAACATTGCACGGGTAACTGACTTACGGATCATTAACGCAAAAAAACGCACACGGGTACGCCATAGAAACCATGTGTTTTGTGATCTTTTAATGATTCTTATATCTATCAGCATCTCCAAGCGCACCAAAATTCAAAAATCTCTTTCATTGTATCAGGATTATTCAATGTACATGAACGGGGCAACATGACACCCGATGAGCAATCATCGGTTTATGAAATGCAATCAAGTGTCAACCTGCCTAGCTCACGTAGCCAGATTTGATCCTATGCAACAAGGGAGAAGCTTGCTGCCATCCGCCGTCACGGCAATTTAAGCCGGTGTGCAGCCAACTCGCGCGGCGAGGTGGGACTAAAAACTAGCTGAGGCCAGCTCTAGTCTCCTCCGGTGGCTGCATGCAGACGTTTCGGTAGTATTTGGGGCCGGGGTGCGGCTACAAAACTTTAGTGAACACATGCTAATCAATGCTCAAAGCCCTCAAAGGATGTTCTTACCGACATTGTATGTTAATACTACAAACTTAAAGTACTATGATACGTCTCCGTCGTATCTATAATTTTTTATTGTTCGTGCCAATATTCTACAACTTTTACATACTTTTGGCAACTTCTTATACTATTTTTGGGACTAACATATTGGTCCAGTGCCTAGTGTCAGTTCCTGTTTGTTGCATGTTTTTTTGTTTCACAGAAAATCCATATCAAACGGAGTCCAAACGGGATAAAAACTTACGGAGATTTTTTTTGGAATATATGTGAATTTTGGGAAGTGGAATCAACGCGAGACGATGCCCGAGGGGCCCACGAGGGTGAGGGGCGCGCCTTGGGCCCTTGTGGCCACTCCGTAAGGTGGTTGGTGCCCTTCTTTCACTGCAAGAAAGCCAATATCCGGACAAAAATCATGTCAAAATTTCAGCCCAATCGGAGTTATGGATCTCTTGGAATTTAAGAAACGGTGAAAGGGCAGAATCAGGGAGGGCAGAAACAGAAGGAAACAGAGAGAGAGATCCAATCTCGGAGGGGCTCTCGCCCCTCCGCCGCTATGGAGGCCATGGACCAGAGGGGAAACCCTTCTCCCATCTAGGGGGAAGGTCAAGGAAGAAGAAGAAGAAGAAGAAGAAGAAGAAGAAGGGGGGCTCTCTCCCCCTCTCTCCCGGTGGCGCTGAAACGCCGCCGGGGCCATCATCGCGACAACGATCTATACCAACAACTTCACCGCCATCATCACCAACTCTCCCCCCTCTATGCAGCAGCGTAACCCCTCTTTTACCCGCTGTAATCTCTACTTAAACATGGTGCTCAACGCTATATATTATTTCCCAATGATGTATGGCTATCCTATGATGTTTGAGTAGATCCTTTTTGTCCTATGGGTTAAGTGATGATCGTGATTGGTTTGAGTTGCATGTTTTATTATTGGTTGTGCCCTATGGTGCTCTCCGTGTCGCGCAAGTGTGAGGTATCCCCGCTGTAGGGTTTGCAATGTTCATGATTTGCTCATGGTGGGTGGCGTGAGTGACAGAAGCACAGACCCGAGTAAGTAGGTTGCTTGCGTATGGGAGTAAAGAGGACTTGATGCCTTATAATGCTATGGTTGGGTTTTACCTTAATGATCTTTAGTAGTTGCGGATGCTTGCTAGAGTTCCAATCATAAGTGCATATGATCCAAGAAGAGAAAGTATGTTAGCTTATGCCTTTCCCTCAAATAAAATTGCAATAATGATTACCGGTCTAGTTATCGATTGTCTAGGGACAAATAACTTTCTTGTGACTAAAAGAACTCTACTAAAACTAAATTAGTTGTGTCTTTATCTAAACAGCCCCTTGTTTTTGTTTACGTGCTCTTTATTATCTTGCACCTAGCCTACAACACCTACAAAGTACTTATAGTTTCATACTTGTTCTAGGTAAAGCAAACATTAAGCGTGCGTAGAGTTGTATCGGTGGTCGATAGAACTTGAGGGAATATTTGTTCTACCTTTAGCTCCTCGTTGGGTTCGACACTCTTACTTATCGAAAGAGGCTACAATTGATCCCCTATACTTGTGGGTTATCAAGATCTTTTTCTAGCGCCATTGCCGGGGAGAGATAGCGTGGGGTGAATATTCTCGTGTGTGCTTGTTTGCTTTATCACTAAGTGGATTTTATTTGCTGTTCTAAGTTGTTCTCTATCTTTAGTTATGGATATGGAACACGAAATACCAAAAAAAAAGGTTTACTTGCTACTCATGGAGATGGGGAACCTCCTAAAACCCTCGATGATCATTATGTGAAAGATATTATGCACTACTTTAATAATCCTGAGAAAACCCCATTCAATTATATAATGGAAGACATGTTGGATCAACGTGAATACTCTAGGGATTATCGCTTGACTCAAAAAGGGAAACTATTATGGGATCAAATTTATATGTTGCATTGGCATGCTAGGCAACTATGCTTGAGATATGATTATACTTGTTGCTCTAGGATGAAGGCTCCACACCTTCCCTTTTCATGCAAATTTAATGATAATGAAACCTTAGCTTCTTATGCTAATGGTATATATGATTACTATGATGTGGAACGAATAGAAGACTTTGTTGCTTTTAAGGGTGCTTGTGAAATTGAATCTTTCTTTAAAGAGTTTGAAGATTTTGATGATTCAGTTTATAGACCTAAAAATTTAGCTATCCTTAAATATTTCTATGAGAATTATAAATACAATTATGATATTGATTAATTTATTGATAAAGTCTCCGCTGTCCGAGAAGAGACTAATATTTTGCAGGAGTCTATGGAAGAAGAAATTGATGAAATTGTGAGCTCATTGGATGAAAAAGATGATGAGGAGAGCGAAGAACAAAAGGAGGAAGATCGGATTAGCTACCCGTGCCCACCTTCTAATGAGAGTAACTCTCCAATTCATACATTATTTAATGTCCCTTCATTCCTACCGAAGGATGAATGCCATGATAATTGCTATGATCTCGTTGATACGTTTGAAATATCCCTTTTTGATGAACTTGATGCTTACTATTCTTGTGGCCAAGATGCCAATATGAATTATGCTTATGGAGATGAACTTGCTATTTTTCCTTATGTTAAACATGAAATTGTTGCTATTGCACCCACACATGATAGTCCTATTATCTTTTTGAATTATCCAAACTACACTATATCGGAGAAGTGTGCACTTATTAAGGATTATATTGATGGGTGGCCTTTTACCGTTGCACATGATAATTTTGATGAATATAGTATGCATGTGCTTTCTTCTCCTACTTGCAATTATTATGAGAGAGGAACTACATCTCCGCCTCTCTATGTTTCCAACACGATAAAATTGCAAGAAACTTCTTATGCTATGCATTGGCCTTTACTTGATGTGCATGAATTGTTGTTGTATGACATGCTGATGCATAGGAAGAGAGTTAGACTTCGTCATTGCTTGATATATGTTGCTTTGTGCTCACTACTAAATGCCAAATCATTGCTAATTCAAATTGGCTTTGATATACCTTGGGATCCGGGTGGATTCATTACTTGAGCACCTTATGCCTAGCTTAATGGATTTAAAGAAAGCGCTGCCAGGGATACAACCCGGAAGTTTTAGAGAGTCATTTATTTCTGTTGAGTGCTTTTATAGAGTTTTAAAAAAATAAAGAGGGGAACCCAAAACTTTTCAAAAAGGAAAGTGAAAGTGAGAGAGACCAGCATTGTTGAAGTGAGGGAGCTCCTTGAACTTTGTTCATGCTCACGAAAACTTTGTGAATCTTAATTACAGGAACATTTCAACAAAATTAACTATCCCCTTGTAAAATTCCATTGTATTATAAAAATAATGTGCCAAGATTTGCCTTTAGGATGTTTACATTGCTTGTTGGTTTGTGCAGTGCAAAATAGAAACTTTGGCTGTAGTGCGCGATTTTACATTTTTTACTGGAACGTCAAACGGTTCTGAAACTTTTTGCACTGTCTTTCTATACAAATTGCTTATTTTTCCTAATTGTATCAGAATTTTTTGGAGTACCATAGGTATGGTTAATGTTCAGATTACTACAGACTGTCATGTTTAAGACAGATTCTGTTTTTGATGCATTGTTTGCTTGTTTTGACGAAACTATCAATTTCTATCAGTGGATTAAGCCATGGAAAAGTTATATTACAGTATCTACAATGCAAAAACAAAATATGAATTGGTTTGCAACAGTACTTAGAGTAGTGATTTGCTTTATTATACTAACGGATCTTACCGAACTTTCTGTTGATTTTTGTGTGGATGAAGTGATCAAGGATCGAGGAGGTCTCGATATGAGGAGAAGGAGGAGAGGCAAGAGCTCAAGCTTGGGGATGCCCAAGGCACCCCAAGTAAATATTCAAGGAGACTCAAGCGTCTAAGCTTGGGGATGCCCCGGAAGGCATCCCATCTTTCTTCAACAAGTATCGGTATGTTTTCGATTTCGTTTCGTTCATGTGATATGTGCAAATCTTGGAGCGTCTTTTGCATTTAGTTTTCACTTTTATTTGATGCACCATGCTGGTATGAGATAGTCCTTCGTTGATTTATAGAATGCTCTTTGCACTTCACTTATATCTTTTGAGTATGGCTTTATAGAATGCTTCATGTGCTTCACTTATATCTTTTGAAGTTTAGATTGCCTGTTTCCCTACACATAGAAAACCGCCATTTATAGAATGCTCTTTTGCTTCACTTATATTTGTCAGAGCGTGGGCATATCTTTTGTAGAAAGAATTAAACTCTCTTGCTTCACTTATATCTATTTAGAGAGTTGACAGGAATTGGTCATTCACATGGTTAGTCATAAAATCCTACATAAAACTTGTAGATCACTGAATATGATATGTTTGATTCCTTGCAATAGTTTTACGATATAAAGATGGTGATATTAGAGTCATGCTAGTGGGTAATTGCGGATTGTAGAAATACTTGTGTTGAAGTTTGTGATTCCCGTAGCATGCACGTATGGTGAACCGTTATGTAACGAAGTCGGAGCATGATTTATTTATTGATTGTCTTCCTTATGAGTGGCGGTCTGGGACGAGCGATGGTCTTTTCCTACCAATCTATCCCCCTAGGAGCATGCGCGTAGTACTTTGTTTCGATAGCTAATAGACTTTTGCAATAAGTATGCGAGTTCTTTATGACTAATGTTGAGTCCATGGATTATACGCACTCTCACCCTTCCATCATTGCTAGCCTCTTCGGTACCGTGCATTGCCCTTTCTCGCCTCGAGAGTTGGTGCAAACTTCGCTGGTGCATCCAAACCCCGTGATACGATACGCTCTATCACACATAAGCCTCCTTATATCTTCCTCAAAACAGCCACCATACCTACCTATTATGGCATTTCCATAGCCATTCCGAGATATATTGCCATGCAACTTCCATCATCTTCATATACATGACTTGAGCATTTATTGTCATGTTGCTTTGCATGATCGTAAGATAGCTAGCATGATGTTTTCATGGCTTATCCTTTTTTGATTTCATTGCTATGCTAGATCATTGCACATCCCGGTACACCACCGGAGGCATTCATATAAAGTCATATCTTTGTTCTAGTATCGAGTTGTAATATTGAGTTGTAAGTAAATAAAAAGTGTGTTGATCATTATTAGAACATTGTCCCATGTGAGGTTATCAAAATAAAAGCGGCCAAAGAAGCCTCCCAAAAAAGAGAGAGAGAGGCCAAAGAAGCCTACAAAAAAAGAAAAAAAAAAGAGAAAACAATAAAGAAGGAGAGAAAGGAGAGAAGGGACAATGTTACTATCCTTTTACCACACTTGTGCTTCAGAGTAGCACCATGTTCTTCATATAAAGAGTCTCTTGCGTTATCACTTTCATATACTAGTGGGAATTTTCATTATAGAACTTGACTTGTATATTCCAACGATGGGCTTCCTCAAATGCCCTACGTCTTCATGAGCAAGCAAGTTGGATGCACACCCACTTAGTTTTCAGTTTGAGCTTTCATACACTTATAGCTCTTAGTGCATTCGTTGCATGGCAATCCCTACTCCTCGCATTGACATCAATTGATGGGCATCTCCATAGCCCGTTGATTAGTCGCGTCGATGTGAAACTTTCTTCCTTTTGTCTTCTCCACTCAACCTCCATGGCTCCACCATCATATTCTATTCCTCCTATAGTGTTATATCCATGGCTCACACTCATGTATTGCGTGAAAGTTGAAAAGGTTTGAGAACATTAAAAGTACGAAACAACTGCTTGGCTTGTCATCAGGGTTGTGCATGATTTGAATATTTTGTGTGGTGAAGATGGAGCATAGCCAGACTATATGATTTTGTAGGGATAACTCTCTTTAGCCATGTTATTTTGAAAAGACATGATTGCTTTATTAGTATGCTTGAAGTATTATTATTATTTATGTCAAATGATAGACTATTGCTTTGAATCACTCGTGTCTTAATATTCATGCCATGATTAGATTGCATGATCAAGATTATGCTAGGTAGCATTCCACATCAAAAATTATCTTTTTTATCACTTACCTACTCAAGGACAAGCAGGAATTAAGCTTGGGGATGTTGATACGTCTCCGTCGTATCTATAATTTTTGATTGTTCCATGCCAATATTCTACAACTTTTACATACTTTTGGCAACTTTTTATACTATTTTTGGGACTAACAAATTGATCCAGTGCCCAGTGCCAGTTCCTATTTGTTGCATGTTTTTTTGTTTCACAGAAAATCCATATCAAATGGAGTCCAAACGGGATAAAAACTTACGGAGATACTTTCTGGAATATATGTGAATTTTGGGAAGTGGAATCAACGCGAGACGATGCCCGAGGGGCCACGAGGGTGAGGGCGCGCCCCAGGGGGTAGGGCGCGCCCTGGGCCCTCTTGGCCACTCCGTAAGGCGGTTGGTGCCCTTCTTTCGCCGCAAGAAAGCCAATATCCGGATAAAAATCGTATCAAAATTTGAGCCCAATCGGAGTTACGAATCTCCGGGAATTTAAGAAACGGTGAAAGGGCGGAATCAGGGAGGGCAGGAACAGAAGGACACAGAGAGAGAGATCCAATTTTGGAGGGGCTCTCGCCCCTCCGCCGCCATGGAGGCACTACAAAAAAATACACTTCCGTGATGATACGTGTTTGTCACAGTAGGTCGCGTTTTCTGTCATGCATGTACATCCATGACAAATTTATGACAGAATCAAGATAGTCATACTTGTGCTGTCGTAGAAGTGTTCCATGACATTGCCAAAATTATCATCACGGAAGTGTCCACTTCCATGACGATAAATCGCGCGTCACGGAAATGCTTTCGTCAAGGGTGACCGACACGTGGCATCCACCGTAACGGAACGCCGTTAAGCTATCGGGTCGGGTTTTGGATCCGATAACCCGTTAACAGCCCCGACCAATGGGGATTTTCCACGTGTAAAATCATCATTGGCTGGAGGAAACACGTGTCGGCTCACCGTTGGGACAGATGTCATCCGCTCATTGGACCGAAGGCGCCTATGATACGGCAACACGTGGCACGGCCCAACAGAGGCCCATTCCTGTGAAAAGGTCGGCCCGTTTGACTTGGTCAAAAGGTGGCGGGCCGCCCACGGAAAGCCTATTAACGGCATGTTCGCATATAGCCCATTTACAGCCCGCTAACCCAGGGCCCGTTACGCCCTATCCGAATTAGGACCAGTAGCGTCATCTGGGCCGTCCAATATGATTCAGCCCGTTTTAACTTCCGGCCCATGTGTGGCCCATGACTTCTTTCCGCCCATATGAGGACCTTTGTAACTCTTGGCCCATTAATGGCCCGTGGTGAAACTGGCCCGTAATGAACAGTGTATCACTTTATACCCATTAACGGCCCATTATTCCATTGGGCCGTTTCCAGCCCAAGTTATCTTTCAGCCTTCTCAGGGCCCATTGATTCTTGGGCTCATTTGCAGCATTTGGTTACATACGGCCCGTTACTGTCATTTTCTGCTTGTGGGCCAAATTCAGCCCGTCGTTACAGTCGGCCCGTTTGCGGACCGTTAATACGTTGGGCCGTTTTCATGTAAAAAAACCCGTTGGGCTGTTTTCATAGAGTTATCAAATACGGCCTACTAACGGCCCGTTATGGTCCACGAATAGTCTGGCCCATGATTGGTGAAATGATGATACGCCCCGTAGAAGGCCCATGGATCCTACGGCCCGTATGAGGCCCATGGATAGTACGGCCCGTAGAAGGCCCATGGATCGTACGGCCCGTAGAAGGCCCATGGACCCTATGGCCCGTAGAAGGCCCATGGACCCTAAGGCCCGTATAGAAGGCCGATGGATCCTACGACCGGACGAAGGCCCATGGATCATACGGCCTGCAGGAGGCCCATGGTTACAACAGTCCGTGTGTTGCCATGATTATTTTGGCCTAGTTACCAAAAATAGGCTATTGTGGCCACTAGAAAAAAACAGAAAAAGAACTGCAGTGACTACAAGCAAACAACTAAACAAGACAATAAGGAAATAAATAAGCAAGCAATTAACGCTAGCCTATTACCGCTATTACACATATTACATCCACTGGGCATAAAAGTTCGCCACCAGTGCAAATATAGGGAACAAAGTAGCACATTACATACACTGGCCATCAAAATTGGCCACCAGTGCAAATAAACGCGGCAGCGAACCAAGAGCATAACTGAAACAACTTCAGAAGAGCTCAAGAAACGTTATCCTGGGTATCCACCATGCTGGCAATAAGCTTAGCAAGCTGATTAGCTTTGTCCTGTTTGGCGCTAAAATCCTCCAACGCTTGCTGTTGCACTAGAAAGTATGCATCTGAATGCTCCAGGGACTTCCGCGGTCCTTCCACTTCTTGTCGCAGCACAGCTGATTGATGTCTTTCAGCTTGTAGTTGAGACTCAAGAAACCGAACTGATTTAGACAGTGAGTTTGAATAGCTTGTGCAAGCGGTAGTGGCCAGTAACTCGAACACTAAACCAAGACAGGACTTTGGGGTTGTCTCGCTGTCTTCAAGATAGTCTTCCTTAGCTGTTTTATCAGCTTTGTTGGAGACCAACAAGGATGTGTCACTATCCTGAACCTTATCTGCATTACTTCCTTTACCATTGCTTAATAAGGCACTCTTCCCCAATATTCTGTCAGCATTCTAAAAGAAGAAACAAGCAGACACATAACAAGTTTAGCATGTACTAGTATATGAAACTCATTTCGGTGAACCAGTTCATTAGTAAGGTGGACAGGATTAAACTACCAAGTCTTCTATTGCCAAGTACTAGTACATAATAAAAGCATCAAACAAACATATATCTATGTCCTATGGTCACTGCATTGTCTTGCCAAATCAAAATAGAGACACGGTTCAAATCATATCAGTTCAAGACAAAGCAGCAGTGAAAGAATACAAAGCGTGGGAAACTACACGGCACAACAAGATTTCAGATGGGTACCATGGGTCTACATGTACAACAACACTATTGGCTCTGTTGTGATGCTAGTAATGTGCATGATATGAAAGTAAACTATGTACACAATTGAAATTGAAATCAACAGAGCTATTGATAAGAGCAAACCTGTTAAAGAAACATGCGTGAACATACCTGTTGTGCCATTGGAGTTTCGATTGGATCCTTCAATTTAAAAATAAGTTTGTATGAGTAAATACAGTGATACAAGAGCAAAGCAATCATAGTTAAAAAAGGCGCGCCTAAGCGAGCGCTTAAGCGCGCCTAGGCTCTAGGCGTTGGCAAAACGCATTGCGCATAACTACGCATAATCTGTGCATAACTGCGCATAAGCATGCGCTTTGGTCAGTAAAGCGCAAGGCGGTGGCAAAACGCACAATTAACGCCTAGCGCTTTTTTGAACTATGATAGCAATGGAATCTTAAATTAGAATAGTTGTTCTTCAGGTTTAGGCACTTGTTCTACATGAACAGAGTACAGTAAGACGCAAGAATATAATACTTAAAAATAGAAAATGAGCTCATAGACCTTACCACATTCTTGGTTCGGGACCAGTACAGAACAAGGCGTTCCCAGTCATCGTCCAGTAAATGTGTCTCAGGAGAACGTAAGGGAATTTGATGAGTTTCTTTGCCGGTGAAGTACGTTTTCTTCAGGTAATTCCGATACTGCCACCAAGCATTCTTGAAGATAGCAGAGGTATTAGCACAGGTTACCTCATCCTGAGTTTCCAAATCGGTCCTTCTCTAGAGAGAAAAATGGGAAAATTTGCTGTATTATAACCATCATGGAGGTAGGATGTATGTGACGAAGCAAAGTAATTGCCATGAATAACATTACTTACACATAACTCCTGGACAAACACCTGCAACTGGCATTTTCCTTCATCTTCAGTATAATATTTCCAAGATGGGAAGATACGCACATACGATTTAACAACATCAAATGCGATAGATGCTAAACTACGACTAGCTGGTTGTGCTTCCTCCACAGGAATAGGCGTACTAACTGGTGGAGTTGGGGTTCGCCGTGATAGTACTGGCCCTTTGGGCACTGGAGCTGCCTTACTAACTGCTCTTGTTTGGGAGCTCTGTGGTGGAGATGGTGTTGTGTCAACAGGAACTGGGTTACTATCGGCTGGGGTTGCGGTTAGATTGGGTGAAGCTGGTTCTCTGTCCATTGCAGTAGGGGTACAATCTGCGAGAGTTTGGGTTATGTGTGGTAGGGCTGGTTCTTGTGCATGTACAACCGGGGTGCTATCTCCACCAAGAGGTAGCACTGTTTTATTTGAAGACCGTGTTTTTAGTCCGCTAGATACTGGCATCACCCGCTCCAATTCAAATGGCTGATAAACAGGAAACATAGTTGAATGTACAGACATTGTATGAGAGACAGATGCAATAGATAGTGTGGAAAAAAGAGGGCATGAAATAGTTGACATGTATATTGTCTAACTAAAACGGATAGCATGACATAATTTCAAATATATGATGTCTATCTAAAATGGATAGCATAGCATAACATAATTCAAAGATATGATGAATAACTAAACAGGATCGCATGACATAATTCACCTACATGTTATCTAAGTAATCAGGATCGCATCATTTAATTCACATATGTGATTTATATGCTAAACAGAGGGCATTCGATATGATGTCTGAACTAAGAACATGGTGTTGAATATTGTGTATATGATGTCTAAACTATGCAATGCAAGACACCGTATGCATGATATGAGCAGTATAAGCGTGCCAAGTTAGAGCATACACCTCAGTGGGGGAATAGGACTGGTCATCTGTCTCTGAATCCATCTCTGAGGAGCTATCGGGACCCAACAAGAGATCTGCTTCGACAGGTAGCACTGTCTGCTCTGAAGGCCTTGTTTTCACTCCAGATTTTTCCATCTCCCACCCAAATGGCTGATTCACAGGAAGAGTAGTTTAATGTACAAACATTGTCGACAAATGGAAATGTAATGAAGAAAAGGATGGGCAAGATATCATTCAAATATATGATGCCTGGTTAAACAGGATGGCATTGCACATTTCACATATATTATGGCTGGCTAAAAGACATGAGACTGCATAATTCCCATATATGATATAGAAACTAAACAGGTGGCATTACAGAACATGTCTAAACTAAGCAGATGACATATATGGTGTCAAAAGTAGGCACTGCAAGGTAACATATGCATGATATGACTAACATCATCATGCCAAGGTAGAGCAAACACCTTGGGGGTAAATAGGAGTGGTCAGCGGCGTCTGAATCCGCCTCAGAACAGATATCTTCCTCTGGATTACAATCTGGAGAGGGGTGGGGAGGGTTTGCCATTGAACCCACCATGGAGCGATGTCTGCATGACATTGTATTGCCGCGCAAAACTCTTCTCTTTTTCTCTACATGTTCAGCATGACTGTGTACAATATCTGACATGCATACGAAAAAAATATGGTGAGATTATGTAAGGAGAGCATGCAGAAATTTAGAGTGATGGTAACAACCAGTGGATCGACGTTTTTCCGTTGAACCAAAATAACCCTAATGGATCGATGTGAATGTATAGTAATAAGTGATGCAACAAGTGTACAACCTCTTTGCCGTAGCCGTGTCGACCTCAGCATCATTGGGTTGGTCACTGAAGCAGTTGAGGCAGAGGTGGCTGTCGGAGGTGTGGAGGAAGATCTGAGGAATCTGTAGACGGCGTCCAGGGCACTACTCTGTTGTGATGGATCGTTCTGTCGTTGGAGTAGCTCCGGTGAGCCGTAAGACGTCAAGGCTGAAGCAGCACAAGACAAACATCGTCAATCTCAAGTGGGATTCTAATAGCATCTCCAATAGATGATGTAAAATGGATGTAAAATTAACATCACCAAAAACCACCTGACTACAACAGATGAGGTAAAAACTGTTGACTCTGAACTTAACTGTCGAAACTGAAATTTACTGTGGAATCTGAATGCTACTGTCGAAACTGAACGCAATGGTAGCAGAGAGGCACTTGACATGTAGTTTAGGGAGGGCCTGCAATTCATCTTCAACCTGCACCCCCCTGAGCCGCCAGCCACCATCGACCGAACCGCCGGCCCCAGCACCGCCTCGCCGCCCCGAAACAACTCGCCACCGCCGCCCCGGCCAGCCCTCTAGGCCCCCCGCCCCCCACCCTGAACCCTAAGATAGATAGTGGGGTACCTCTCCGGCGAGCCCCCGTCCCCGCTGCGGGTGGTTCTTCCTTAACTCCGGCGAGCCCCCCAACCCCTGAAAATCGACTGACCCAAAAGTCGATTCAGTCGACTGAAGTCTGGCTTAATCGGAGCAGAGCAGCAGCATGAGTGAGGGGGAGAGCAGCAGCAGCAGCTGGGCGAGCGAGCGATCAAGCGAGAGCCGGAGCAGCAGCAGCAGCGCGAGCGAGCGAGCGAGAGCCGGAGCATCAGCAGCAGATCCGGCTGGTATGGACGCCGCCACCGAAGGGGCCTCGCACTGGGGGAGAGCCGCCGTGGAGATGTCGCCCGCGGCGCCGGCTTCAAGGTATCCGCTCCATGGGGGTGCGGGATGGAGCACCGTCGGCGCCGGGAGGTCGAGTTAAGGAGAAGATGCGATGAGTGTACAACCTCTTTGGTGGCGCCGAGTAGGCCTCGGCTTCATCCGAGGAGCCGGCGAGGATGCTGCGGTTCCGGTGGAGCAGGTTAAGGCGATGCTGTGGGGATGGAGCAGCCGCGATAGACGAGGCAATCGTCAGAGCAGCTCCTTGGAGGTGGAGGACGGGGCGGCTGAACCGGCGGGACGGCGAGATGGACGACGGATCCTCATTCAGGGAGGTGGACGAGGGACGTCGAGCTGTTGCGGTGGACGACGTCGTCGGGAAGAGGCTCCGGCTGGGCAGCGGTGACGTGGCGGACGGAGGAGGGTGGGGTTTCGCGGCTGGAGCGGAGAGGTTATGGCGGCCTGGGATTTCGAATGGTGAAAAGGGGGCGATGGGAGGGGGTGAAGCATGACTTAGGGACGCGCTTGTCCAAAATGTAGGGTGTGTTACAAAAGTACCCCCCACCGATTTGAACTAGCGGCCCTTTTGGCTCAAGGTTAGAAGGGGGATTTCGCGTGTCGGGATTTGGCAGCTGGAGGGAGTTTTCGCGCGCGTTGTAATTTCGGGATAGCAAGGCGCGGGTTGTGAAGGCGCCAGTTTTGGGAGCACGATATCTGAATTTTCGGGATATAACAAGACGCGGGTTGAATTTTAGGGACAAGCCTAACATGTAGTAATATTGTACTTGTACGTACCAAATCAATTCGCACTTCCCTCAACCAAAAAGAAAACAAAAAAATAAAACTATTCACACCACACAAAGAGAGAGTCTTGCCTCGTTTTACTATACAAATGCTATTCAAAGCTACTCCCTCCTTCCATCTATATTGGGCATAATGTGTTTTTCGGTGCTAACTTTGACCAAATATTAGAGCAATGATATATGACATGCAACTTACACAAAGCACACCGTTAAATTCGTCTGTGAAAGGTTATTTCAATGATATAATTTTCACATTGTGCATGTCATGTACTATTAATCTTGTCAATAGTCAAAGGCGGTCTTAAAAATCTCATTACGCCCTATATAGATGGAAGGAGGGAGTATGAATCCATGTTATGTCCGATTAATTTTTTTCGCTTGCTGTATAATGCATGTAACCTACTCATACCAACATTTTAGTGCATTCCAAATGTCTATACTACCGCTGCAATTCGAACTAAATTTGAATTTGTTTCTCTATTTCAATAAGAATCTACAATCATGATTGTTGCCAACTTCAACCATCATAGTTTCCTTGCTATCCGCCAGATATAAATCGAACGGCCTATAATGCAGGATGGCAGGCACACCATCATCAACAACTCCGTTTTTTTATAAGAGTAGAGATAAAATATATTAAATGTAGTATAATATGTTCATAACCACACCATGTGTATCACCGTTATATATATTCACACATGCGTCGGTTTGAAACACTATGATAAATTCTTCAAATATCCGAATTCACTTTTTATAATGAAGTATATATGATCTCTATTCGTCTTTTACACCCACACAACCCTCTTATCTTTGTAGCTAGCGCTAACTTTCTCTTGCATGCACACGCCCGCATCCCTCTCACCCTCCCTCAGCATTCTCTAGCTCCATTGCGCAAATTCGTCTTTTCACTTTAGGTCGTTCACCCACGGTGTGTGTAGGCCCCCCAGCTCCTTCTTTACGGCACACATCGATCGATATGCCTCTCTAGCCAGGTGTGCCTAGCACAAACACAAGCTTCCCCTCTTCTCTTGTCACCGTCTATGCCTCACTCCCACCACTCTTTTCATCATTCTCGTACTCGCACACTCCTCCCCCTCGATATAGTATGCCTCTCGTACCACCTCCTACATGCATCCCTCTCTCTCTATCCTTCTCCTCGTGCCTCATTTGCTTCTAACACACACATGCATGTATACCGATCAATCTCCCAACATATACCTAGATCGACTTTAACTACCCCCCCCATCGATCGACGTACCTCACAAATTATGTCCCTCCTTTCTCTAACAAAGGGCGATTGATCTTCCTATGTAGTTATGTCTACTTACCACAGCCACATCGTCCCCCCTCATCATTCGTGCATGCCTCCTGACCCGTCTCTCACACGCACGTGCACACACAACAAGCAGCCATCTCCTCTCTTATTGATATTGCGGGTGTGCCCTCCGTTTGTCTAGCAAGCCTATCCCACCATTTGTTAGAAGCAACTCCACTACCACCCCCTCCAACACTCTAGCTCTGTCTCTCTCCCAACCTTATTCCTCTCCTGCACATATGCATGGATGTCGATCGATCTCCCTTAATACATGAGGCAGATCGATCTCCTTAATACATGAGGTAGGCCTCTCTCCTCCTCCACACATATACCAGCCATTGTACCTCTATAGTTAATTGGGCCTCCCTCTTCCCCCACCACACACCGATAGTCGAGCGTTGCAGGTAGGTATCCATGCCACAGAGACAAACTGCACATGTCCCATCTCACGTTCCAGTAGGCCAGCCACTCTATATCTTTGACGTGGGCACACACAAATTCGATGGCACTCTTTGTCGATCGCGCGCGCACACACACACACACATCATCCCTCTCTTCGATTCTATGGACACCTCAAGCCGATGATACCTCCACTCTCTTCTCGTGGATCGCCCCCTCTATATATATGTTATATCCAGGACTCTATTTCACACACATTGCATATGTTACATTTTTTGATTGACCCCCCCCCCCCAAAAAAACTCTCAAGAACCCACACACTATATCTCTCTAGGTTTGTATCTCTCTCACACAACCCCACGTAGGTGGTGTACGTATACAAGAAGAGAATAGGTGCACCGTGCACGTACTCACGCTTCGTGCCCAGCCACACCCGCGCGGGTACACGGTGGAGCTCATTTCTTTACGAAATGGCAGCCCACGTGCTAATTTGAACGCCTGTAGCGGTTGTTTACCTAGGGAGGTCGTGTACCACGCGTGCACGAAACGAAGTTCGACTTGACGCGTTGCCGCGTTATTTTTGAATAAAGTTATAGCGCTCAATGGCACGTACACAGAATACAAAATGATTTTTATGGAGAAAAAGGTAGTCCGCTCACTATATACAATGGAGCCTGCCTGCCTCGTTTGTCACTCTTCAGAGTATCTCACACAAGGCTGTGGTGGCCTCTCTCTCTCACCGTTGGTCACTGATCCGGCCGCATCCCGTCCGTCGGGCGAAAGGGAGTGCGGTGGCCTCTCTCTCTCACACCGTTGGTCACTGATCCGGCCGCATCCCGTCCGCCGGGGGAAAGGGAGGAAGTGCATCGTTTCTCCGTTTGACGGCGCTGAGGCAGCACGTCCCGATCTGCGGTACACGCCGTTCTCTTTGACCAAGCTCCGGCGTGGCAGGGCCTACGCCACCTGCTCGCAGATTCCGCCCGCCGCCGCTCACCTAGTTACATCCCGACGACCTCCAGGTATCCCCTCCGGCCTTGCTCCACTGCCCGTCTTCCCACGTCGCTGCATGTGGATCTTCCATAGTTCTTTGCCCAAAACGTAGCTCGACCGGCGTACTTTCCATATTGCATTCTCGTCCTCACACCGTTTTAGACAAACACAACCGTGTTGTTATCTTCCCTTAGGACAAGGAATATGCTTCTTTTTTGTCGTCGCATGTGTCATCAACTGTTATTGGCTAGTAATTGTTTCCTTTCTACTCGTTGTATTGCGACCTTTTGGTGAACTGCACAAATCACTTTTTTCTTAAGAGTGTTTTGTGCAGTTGTACTAAAATGTCACACGGGCAACGTCTCTACATTTCAGTGCGACTGCACAAAGGGAGATTGATTTTGCTCTATCCTCCTCACCCAAATCCGAGCCTAATCTTCTCCAACTAGTTAGTCTTAAGAGAGACTACAAAGGTGACCGGCTTCTATTTGTGTGTTTATTGTTTCATCAGCAGTCCTCTATTATCGTAATCACACTTAAATATCTTTGGAACAGGGACACTCAGCTCTATTTTAGTGGAACTGCACAAAATGATCGGAATGTTGCATGCTCCAGACAGCTACTTTTTTTCCCAACATGCCTTGTTGATTTAGACAGAGCTGGGGGGACGTTGCTGCCAATGAAAGCATGGATCAATTTTAATTTAACACCTTCTCACAACCTGTCTTCAGTTGTGATATAATTATTAGCTCTGATCTGCTAATAATTGACATGCATTAGCAAGGAAGTTAGTTTTTTATTGTTTCCAAAAGAGCATCGATGGCAAGACACGCGAAACAAAAGCTGAAAGCTCACACCATTGTACAATTTCATGTCGCTGGAAAATTATTTGTATAGTACATCAATTATGTAAACAAATGATGGAAGCTTGATAGCATTGCCAGAAGCCTCTTCATCATCCGGGTCCATGTCCCATGCACAAAATTATACTCATTCGTTCCTAAATATTTGTCTTTTTACAAATTTCAAACGGGCATATTTTAGAGTGTATATTCACTCATTTTTCTTCATATGTGTACTCCCTCCGTTCCTAAATATTCTATTTGTCTTTCTAGAGATTTCAACAAGTGACTACATACGGAGCAAAATGAGTGAATCTACACTCTAAAATATGTCTATATACATCCGTATGTGCCAGTCCATTTGAAATCTCTAAAAAGACAAATATTTGAGTAGTCACTCGTTGAAATAACTAGAAAGACAAATACTCCGGAGTATATTTAAGAACCGAGGGGGTAGTGCACAACCGCATGGGAGACTCAGCCCAGTCGTTGCGCCGCATTAATAGTGAGTAATGAGCACTCAAATCATAAGCCCCACCTTTCCCACTGTAAGTTGCTCTGAAGAAGCAACCATCAATACGCTCTTCTTTGAATCCGCTCATACTACTCCATCCGTCACTGTTTATACAGCACGCTTCAGAAAAAAAAATCTGTGGGACCAAGGCGACTAGCGATCGGCCTGAAAATTAGCATTGGTAGTTATAGCACGACGTCTATTACTAGAGGGAATAATGCGTACACACATGCATGCAGTGCTTCCACCCCGGGTACACACATGCATGCACTTACTCCACTTCGTAGTAGTACAGTACATGGAGAGAAAATTGTGGACTTGATTGCGGTTACCACGCCCTAATTAATT
The DNA here is from genome assembly GCF_002575655.3 of Aegilops tauschii subsp. strangulata. NCBI lineage: Eukaryota > Viridiplantae > Streptophyta > Magnoliopsida > Poales > Poaceae > Aegilops > Aegilops tauschii. The sequence goes on from NC_053039.3 coordinate 246,247,507, forward strand.
GAGCATTAAACCAAACGCGTCTAAAGTCTCTTTGGTGGTGGAAATGCATTGAGAGAAATGCATCATAATGAAGCGCGCCCTGTAAACTGTGACGGAGGGAGGAGTAGTATGAAGGTGCAAAACCAAGTACGTGTATGGCCAGTCGGTCAATGCACCTCCTCTTGGCATATCACTGACATGTGGGACAGGAGTGTGAGCAAACCGATCTCAATTGACGGCAAAGAGCCAACCCGCCGTTCCTTGAGAGAGACGAGGAGCGATAACACACAGACGGGCTCGCACGGAGGCCAAGATATATTCGAGCATGGTTGGTTGATCGATATCATTCATTACATGTTGGGCTGCCGTTTTCCGCCCTTCTCCGGAATAAACGTGTACTTTATCAGAGATAAAAAAATAAGAGTACAGACGCTCCACCATGCGGTTCTAGTAGTAGTACTACTCGTACTACTGCGCTTGACTCTTCGCCTCTTCGTGAAGTCGAACAATGATGGTACTCTGCATGTTGGGTACTATAGTGTATGCCTCTGACAATCTGACACCGAATGGACTGATGCATGTCCACCGAGGGTAGGTTGCATTAGTCAAAAGGCGTAAGCGAGCTTCACCTTGTCCTGCAAGCTTCTCCTCATTCTGCGAGTTGACGGGACACACCAAAAAGTAGTGCTAGTCCATACTCCCTCCTTTCCGGTTAATATGGCTTAATCTTTTTTGCGGGTAAATGAGAGAGCTTTATTCATATATAAGCATTCTTAGGACGATCAGCCAAGACACTGGTCACTAGGAAGCGAGGTACCCCGCAAAAAAAGAAGTAGGAAGCGAGGTGTTTCATCAAGCCAGCTCTCGGCCACATTCAAAGTGCAGCAAGCACGGTTCGCACGAAGATGCGCCGCAAGGTTTGCTGACCTGTTTACATGCTGAATAACAAAAAAAGAGGAAATATTACCGAGCGCTACTATTTGTAACAGGATATGAGCCAGAATTAAGCGAGAATTGTGGCGAGTGTTCCATGCAATCAACTTCCATTATCACATGCGAGAACCCTCGAAGAAAACCAAATGTGTTGAAGATTGCTTTATCACATTTTAAAATTATAATAAGAGTGCAGACGCTCCTCCATCCGGTTCCTAGTACTAGTATAGTACGTACCTTTATAGACTATAGTAGTAGTACTAGTAAACTTTGCGCTTGGTAGTTCGCCTATTCGGGAAGTCGAACAATAATAGCACTAGTAGTATAGTGTATGCTTCTGGCAATCTGACACCGAATTAACTATTGCACGTCCACCGCCTGAGCGAGGGAGAGCTTGCATTAGTCAAAAGTTTCTCCTTGTCCTGCGAGCCACCGCGCTCAAGCTTCTCCTGTCCTGCAACCTTCTCCTTGTTCGGCAAGTTGATGGGACACAGCAAAGTAATGCTAGTCCATACTGCCTCCTCTCCGGTTAATATGGCTTAATTTGAAACGAGATAAATACACTGTCTGTCAGTGTATATTTGTAAAAATACGGTCAGTGGACTTCATAATACGCTCATTGCGCTCAATATATATATATTCCGGTGTTTATACGGTGACTAGCTCACCCTGACTGAGTATGTGTGTGCATGCACGTGTAGGTTAAGCACTTGAGCGTGACCGTGTGTGTTCCGTCGTGTGCTCGGACATGCATGCATTAGGGCGTCGCGCGCGTTTTTGCGTCCATGTGTACGTGTGACTGTTGCATACACGTAGGGGGAGTACGTGTAGGGGCCACTAAGGAGCAGTCAAATCACACAGTAAGTTAGTCGGAAGAAGCAACCATCATTTCACTCCTGAATGACACGTACGGAATATAAAATGGTTGATATGGAGAGAAAAATAAAACCACTATATATACACTAGCAGGAGCCTAAGCTACAAGCCTACTTGCTTAGGTTGCTCTCTTCACAAGCATAGAGCGACGGGCCTGATCCCGCAGCTGGGGGAAGGGAACAATGTTCTGCGTAGACGCGGTCGACATCGGCGAGGGAGAAAACCCACAGTCGGTGCGTCCCAATTGGGGGTCACCGCGGTATGGGCCGATGCCGCGTCCCAACCGCCCTTCTAGCTACAGCCTAGCGACCAGACCTCAAATGGCCTGTGCTGCTGTGCACCAGTGTCATCCCTGGATCAGTAATGCTGACACGCACAGTACAAATGGAGGATTTATACCAGAGTAGCAATCACACACTTATTACATCGAATAACTCCGAAGAGTTTGAGTATGATAAACATGGCTTAAGGCCATCTAACACGATAACAGCGGAAGACTTGGAAGATAAGTGAGTCCATCACTCCAGCGGCATCACTGAGTATAAGACCACGACCTAAGGCACCTTACTCGTCGTCTGTAAAGTCTGCAACATGAAACGTTGCAGCCCGAAAACGGGTCAGCACATAGAATATGCTGGCAAAGTAACACATAGAGAGCAATGAACAATAGTAATGCTATACTATATGCATATATGGCTGGTGGAAAGCTCTATGGTTACAGTTTTTGCGAAAAGCCAATTTTATCCTACTTCAAAAGGAATAAATTTTATTTAACTATCATGGTGGCTGAAACATTGAGAAGGTACCTCCAACTCAATCCCAATTAAGTATCATCATTAACCCAACAAAATTAATTATAAGTATCACGGTGATGAGATTCAAATGATAATCCAAGTACTAGATACTCAAGTTGTCCATAACCGGGGACACGGCTAACCATGATTAGTTTGTACACTCTGCAGAGGTTTGCGCACTTTTCCCCACAAGACTCGATCGCCTCCGCTTGATTCTCGCACTGCATGATGTTTGAGAAACGGATGACCAAGACACAGTCTTTCAAGAACAATCACTCTTTACTCCGGGTGGACCGGTACACCTACTTTCCCCTACATCTGCTAGCCCACCTCTTCAAGAGATCATGTAACCTACTCAACTATGCTAGAGCCCATAATAGCTTGTGGCTGCACACGGAAGTTTCTAGCATGAATAATCTTATGATCCCTTTGAGCCTGGGTGGCGGACCTTATACATACAGGCAACACTGGGTTCTCCAGGTGCCTCAATCCACCCAGATGTGAGTTTTAGTTGCCACCTTAAGTTGAACCATTAATAAACATCTCACATCTGTCATGAATATCACTCAAACCCAAATCCACGTCTACGAGCATAGCATGGCAATAATAAAAGCAACGTAGAAGTAACTCCCAAGGGTTTGATATATGAAACAGGTAATAGGTACTACCTCAACTAATTCCCAATACCCACAGTTTAATTAGATCCTAATCATGCAAGTGTTTGTGGAAATAGATCTAATGCAAGGAAAACTGGGTATGAACGGGGTATGATCAAAGTGTTACTTGCCTTGCTGATGATCCGCAAAACCTAGCGAGTCGAAGTAACAAGCGGCACACTCCGGGTACTCTATCGCAAACAAACAAGCATACAATCAGTACTCATCTAATGCATAGGTAAAACTCGAATGAAAGATCCAACCAGAAAGTTCAACTTAAGAACTCCGGTTTGCAAAAAGAATCAACTCGAAAGAAGCAACGAAAGTCAAACGGCGAAAGAAAGAAACTTCGTTTGCTAATCTGGATCTAGGTCAAATTTTACTGTAGCAAAAACTTGTTTGAGTAGGTTAAACGGAAAGAGAATTTCGAGACGAAACTCTAGGCGCTTGAATCGCCTGATTCCGATAAACGAGCAGAAGTTAAACAGAATCGAAGATTCGATCAGAAATCGAATCTGAGAAAATAACGAGAAAAGCCGACGAAAAGAAAAACGGTCGAACGGTTAAGTAACGGACGTTCGTTAACAGAGAAAACTGACGAACGCGTTCGTTAAAACGAACGGTTCGGTGAACGCTCGCAAAATAATAAAACCAAAAAAAAAACGATCTAGGTTTTTTTTTTAAACGAAGGGTTTTTTTTAAAACGAAAACCGGCAAAGGTCAACGGGCATCGGGCAGTACCTCGTCGGGCTACTCCGGCGAGGGCTCCGGCGGGACTCCGGGCTCGGCGCGGGGCTCGGGGCTCGGGGGAGTGCGGCGAGGCGAGGGGCGGCGGCTCCGGCGGCGGCGGCGGTGAGATGCGGGCGGCGGCGGGCTCGGCGGTGAGGGCGGCGGCGGCGGCTTGTGGGTTGAGGGAGAGAGAGAGGGGGGGCTATTTAAGGAGGGGGGTCCGAAGCTTGGGGAAGGGGGCGGCCGGGGCGGCGTGGCCGGGGCAGACTCCGGCGGCGGCTCGGCGTCGTGCGGGAAGAGGAGAGGCGCGAGGCGGGCCGGCGCTCGGCTGGGCTTCAGCCCGGCCGGGCGTCGCGCTTTTTTTTTATATAATAAGTTCCGCGGAAAATAATACGTAGAAAAATAAATAAAAATCGGAAAAATATGAAATAAATTTTCCCCGTCTAGTTAGAAAATCTAGAATAGGGTGAACATTGTTTTTAAATCAAAATAAATATTTTGAAAACATGCAATATTTTTAATGCAATAAAAATTGCAAATAACATCCAAATAAATTCCAAATAATGATTTTAACATTTTTCCTCCAGTATTTCAATTGTTTTGGAGAAGTCATGTTTTCTCCTCTCGTTTTATTTTAAAGTGAAATATTTTTCCGGAGAGAAAAATAATTAAAACCAAAATCCTCGTCTTATTATTTGATGAAAATCAAATATGAAAATTCGAGAAAATTCCCAACTCTCTCCGAGGGTCCTTGAGTTGCTTAGGATTTATCGAGGATTTGTCAAAATGCAATAAAACATGATATGCAATGATGATCTATGTATAACGTACCAAATTAAAAATTTGGGATGTTACAAACCTACCCCCCTTAAGATGAATCTCGCCCTCGAGATTCGGGTTGGCTAGAAAACAGGTGGGAGTGGTCTTTCCGTAGATCTTCCTCTCGCTCCCAGGTGGCTTGATCCTCCGTGTGGTGACTCCACTGAACTTTGCAAAACTTGATAACCTTGCTGCGGGTAACTCGGCTGGCATACTCAAGAATCTTAACTGGTTTCTCCTCATAAGTCAAATCACTTTCCAACTGAATCGCTTCCAGTGGCACAGTATCTCTCAGTGGTATCTCAGCCATCTCTGCGTGGCACTTCTTCAACTGCGAAACGTGAAATACATCATGTACTCCAGACAATCCTTCGGGCAATTCCAACTTGTAAGCAACTTCTCCCATACGTTCCAACACTCTGTATGGTCCGATAAAATGGGGCGCTAACTTTCCTTTAACTCCAAAAGCGCTTCACCCCACGAAGTGGTGATACTCGAAGATACACTCTGTCTCCGATTTCGTGAACTGTCTCCTTTCGTTTAGAATCGGCATAGCTCTTCTGTCTGGACTAGGCTACCTTGAGCCTATCGCGAATCATCCTCACTTTCTGTTCAGACTCCTTAATCAAATCTGGTCCAAACAATTGACGGTCTCCAACTTCGTCCCATAACAACGGTGTTCTACACCTCCTTCCGTACAAGGCTTCGAAAGGGGCCATCTTCAAACTGGTTTGATAACTGTTGTTATATGAACACTCCGCATATGGCAAATTGTCGTCCCAACTAGATCCATAATCTAGTGCACATGCTCTCAACATGTCCTCCAAAATCTGGTTGACTCTCTCGGTCTGTCCATCTGTCTGTGGGTGAAAAGCTGTACTGAATTCCAGCCTGGTTCCCAATGTTTCATGTAACTGCTTCCAAAATTTCGAGGTAAATTGGGTTCCTCTGTCTGATACAATGGTCCTTGGAACTCCATGCAAACATACGATCCTGGTCATGTATATCTTTGCCAACTTAGCACTGGTGTAAGTGGTCTTCACTAGAATGAAATGAGCCACTTTCGTCAATCGATCAACTACAACCCATACCGAGTCATAGCCTGAACGAGTCCTGGGTAATCCTGTGATAAAATCCATGCCTATTTTATCCCACTTCCATTCGGGTATTGGCAATGGTTGTAGCAATCCTGCTGGCTTCTGATGCTCTGCCTTCACTCTCTGACATACATCACAAACTGCTACATACTCTGCAATATCCTTCTTTATTCCGGTCCACCAGAAAGTATTCTTCAAATCCAAATACATCTTGGTATTCCCTGGGTGAATCGAGTACGGTGAATCATGGGCTTCTTGCAAAATCAACTTCCTGATCTCCGGATCATTTGGCACATATACGCGGTCCTCGAACCATAAGGTATCGTGCTCATCCTCACGAAATCCCTTGGCTTTTCCTTTGCTCATCTTCTCCTTTATCTCTTCAATCTCCTTGTCTGTCTTCTAAGCTTCTCTGATTCTTTCCATCAAGGTAGACTGAATCTCCAATGTCGCTAAATAGCCTCTTGGGACTATCTCCAAACATAACTCGCGAAGGTCCTCGGCTATCTCCTGAGGTAATTCTCCTGTCATGAGGGTGTTGACATGACTCTTGCGGCTCAACGCGTCTGCTACTACGTTAGCCTTTCCAGGGTGATAATGCAATCTCATATCATAATCTTTAATGAGCTCCAACCATCTTCTCTGTCTGAGATTTAACTCCTTCTGCGTGAAAATATACTTCAAACTCTTGTGATCCGTGTACACTTCACAATGGTTTCCGATGAGAAAATGTCTCCATGTTTTCAATGCATGCACCACGGCTGCTAATTCCAAATCATGCGTAGCATAATTCTTCTCATGGGGTTTAAGTTGTCGTGAAGCATATGACACAACTCTTCCTTCCTGCATAAGCACTGCTCCAAGTCCTCGACGAGAAGCGTCGCAATAAACTTCATAGTCCTTGCGTTGATCGGGCAGAATCAACACTGGTGATGTAACCAATCGTTTCTTCAACTCCTGGAAACTATCTTCACATTCCTCAGTCCAATTGAATTTGGTGTCCTTCTTCAATAGCTCAGTCATGGGCTTAGCAATCTTCGAGAAATTCTCGATGAATCTCCGGTAGTATCCTGCAAGTCCAAGAAAACTCCGGATTTCTCCAACTGTCGTGGGTGATTCCCAACTTGTCACTGTGTCAACCTTGGCAGGGTCTACTGCTATTCCTTCTCCAGAAATAACATGTCCAAGGAATCCAACTTCCTTCAGCCAAAACTCACATTTGCTGAACTTGGCATATAACTGATGTTCTCTGAGCTTCTCAAGTACCAATCGTAAATGCTCCTCATGCTCTTCTTCATCCTTTGAAAAGATTAAAATATCATCAATGAACACCACGACGAAATTATCCAAAAACTCCATAAACACTTTGTTCATCAGGTTCATGAAATAGGCAGGTGCGTTAGTCAGTCCAAATGACATAACGGTATACTCATACAATCCATATCTGGTGGTAAATGTCGTCTTGGGTATATCCTGCTCTCGAATCTTTAACTGATGGTATCCTGATCGTAGATCGATCTTGGAAAATACTTTAGCTCCTTGTAAGCGGTCAAACAAATCATTGATCATCGGCAGTGGGTACTTGTTTTTGATGGTCACTTCATTCAATCCTCGGTAATCAACAACCATCCTCAGCGATCCATCTTTCTTCTCCACTAGAAGTACTGGTGATCCCCAAGGTGACGAACTTGGGCGAATATATCCTTTATCCAGTAACTCCTTGATCTGCTTCTTAATTTCCTCCAAATCCTTTGCGGGCATCCTGTACGGTCTCTTAGATATTGGCCCTGTGCCTGGCAAAAGTTCAATCAAAAACTCAATGTCTCTATCTGGTGGCATGCCTGGCAACTCTTCTGGAAATACATCCGGATAATCCTTCACCACTGGTACTTCCTCCTGTACAACTCCTGACAAAGAATTCACTTGAGTCCTCTTCGGCATATGTCGAGATACATACTTGATCCTTTTTCCTTCCGGGGTGGTAAGCAAAATCGTCTTGCTGGCACAATCGATGTTTCCTCCATACAACGATAGCCAGTCCATTCCCAAAATCACATCCAAACCTTGTGATTCCAAAACAATGAGGTCTGAGAGGAAAACATGCCTACCAATGGCCAACGGTATCTGAAAACATCCTTGGGTGGCCATATACTCTGCTCCCGGCGAGGTTACTAACATAGGGCTTTTGAGAACTTGGGTGGACATCTTAAACTTGTTTACGAATCCCCTTGATATGTATGAATGTGATGCACCAGTATCGAAAAGAACAGTTGCAGTAAATGACTTAACCAAAAACTTACCTATTACTGCATCAGGCTGAGCTTCAACCTCCTCCACGCTCACGTGGTTCACATGTCCTTTGTTGAACGGGTTCGGCTTCTTCCCAGAGCTTCCATTGCCATTTCCATTTTGGGCTTCGGGACAATCAGTAGCATAATGTCCCGTCTTCTGGCACTTGAAACAAGTAATGTGACTTAGATCTCTCTTGGTTGGGGTAGATGGGTTGGTACGGTTCTGTCCGTTTCCTCCTCCATTCCCATTACCATTCTTGGAGCCATTATGGTGGTGCGAACTACCTCCTCCATGGGTATGCTGAAACTGTCCTCCCGGCTTCGGGGTAAATCGTGGCTTCTGCTGGGCTCCAGAATTGTACTTCCCTTGTCCATACTTCCTCTTACGATTTTCAATCTGCTGTTGCTTCCCTTCAATCATGAGAGCTCTATCTACCAGCTCCTGGTAGTTGTTGAAGGTTGCTACCATCAACTGCATACTCAGTTCATCATTCAGTCCTTCCAAGAATTTCTCCTGCTTGGCAGCATCTGTAGCAACATCATCTGGTGCATAACGTGCTAACTTACTGAATTCCTCCACATACTGGCCTACGGTGCGTCCTCCTTGGCGTAGGTTACGAAACTCACGCTTCTTCATAGCCATAGCTCCTGCTAAAACATGAGCTGTACGGAAAGCTTGCTGAAACTGGTCCCATGTGACAGTGTCAATAGGGTGTGTGGCTGTATAATTCTCCCACCATGATGCTGCGGGTCCATCAAGCTGATGTGCGGCAAAACGCACTCTTTCCGCATCTGTGCATCCTGCAGTGGTCAACTCCCTTCCAACTTTGCGGAGCCAATCATCTGCAACAATCGGCTCGGTGCTACTGGAAAACACCGGCGGGTTTAGCCTTAAGAAGCGGGCTAAGTGATCAATAGGTGGTGGTGGCGGTGGGTTGTTGTTGTTGTTGCCTTGGTTCTGCACTAACACTTGCATCAGGGCATTCTGTTGCTGAATCAACTGGGTGATCTCTGGCGGGAAAACAAATCCGGTGTCGCGTCTCGGAGGCATCTGATAGGTTTAGAAAAGATGAGAGTTAAGAATAGAATGAGGTCTAGAGAGAAAACACTACCCATATGCTCATGAGACAAATTCAATCAATATCACTCAATCAATCCAAACAAGGCAAAACAATCGATCTAACTAGCGTTACAAAGTGCTTGAACTATACTATTAAATGGGGGAAAACTACTACTGATATGGTGGTCTACTAGAAATTCTGATCCGTTGAAGACTCCATGATGTCTGCTCCAGCTTCATCAATCCAGTCGTCTTCACTTGGTTCCGAGTCGGTGTCGTCGATGATGATGTAGTTATCCGGACAAGTGCATTCATCGACTTCTGCCTTTGGCACTGGATTTCCAACGAATGCTCCAATCTTATTCTCCAGGTCGTCAATCTTCCCTACTAGTGCGTTGATTTCCTCCAAGTAATCTTCGCGTGTAGCCTTGAGTTCTTCTTGGAGTTCCTTGATCTTCGTTAATGCCTTCTTCAGTTCTTCCTTGTCCGTGCACATCTGGTTCTCCTGGCGTCGAATATGTTGGTTCTGCTCCTGGATGAAAGCTGCAATTGATCCATCCTTCTTGGTCTTGATCATCTCCCATTGCGCGTCTCGACGTCCACAAATCTGATAAATTGTATCCTTAAGCTCCTGGTGGTAGACTTCTCCAATGCGTCCCATGGCGATGTGTGCGGCCATGCTCTTCCCTAAACTCCAAGTTGGTGCTTCGAAAACCAATCTCATGGGTTCCGTAATTGGCATAAACGTCCTTCCTGGAATGATAACTTGAATCTTCCAGCTCTCCTCTTCAGGTAAAGTGGCGTTGTAGGTTCCGGTGATGCTTGGTATTCCTATGTTCAAGTACTTGGTGACTTCCTTCAAGTGTCGACCAAACAGCGTGTCTTCATCTGGTTGCATGAACTTGCACCTTGCATTCGCCATTCCTAAAAGAGTACAAAGTGGAGAGGGGTCAGAAATGAGGAGAGAGAAGCTTTCTAGGGCTTAAGCTTAGTGGTCGTGTCCTATAGTCAGCGTGTGCTCTGATACCAACTTTGAAGCGACCAGACCTCAAATGGCATGTGCTGCTGTGCACCAGTGTCATCCCTGGATCAGTAATGCTGACACGCACAATACAAATGGAGGATTTATACCAGAGTAGCAATCACACACTTATTACATCGAATAACTCCGAAGAGTTTGAGTATGATAAACATGGCTTAAGGCCATCTAACACGATAACAGCGGAAGACTTGGAAGATAAGTGAGTCCATCACTCCAGCGGCATCACTGAGTATAAGACCACGACCTAAGGCACCTTACTCGTCGTCTGTAAAGTCTGCAACATGAAACGTTGCAGCCCGAAAACGGGTCAACACATAGAATATGCTGGCAAAGTAACACATAGAGAGCAATGAACAATAGTAATGCTATACTATATGCATATATGGCTGGTGGAAAGCTCTATGGTTACAGTTTTTGCGAAAAGCCAATTTTATCCTACTTCAAAAGGAATAAATTTTATTTAACTATCATGGTGGCTGAAACATTGAGAAGGTACCTCCAACTCAATCCCAATTAAGTATCATCATTAACCCAACAAAATTAATTATAAGTATCACGGTGATGAGATTCAAATGATAATCCAAGTACTAGATACTCAAGTTGTCCATAACCGGGGACACGGCTAACCATGATTAGTTTGTACACTCTGCAGAGGTTTGCGCACTTTTCCCCACAAGACTCGATCGCCTCCGCTTGATTCTCGCACTGCATGATGTTTGAGAAAAGGATGACCAAGACACAGTCTTTCAGGAACAATCACTCTTTACTCCGGGTGGACCCGTACACCTACTTTCCCCTACATCTGCTAGCCCACCTCTTCAAGAGATCATGTAACCTACTCAACTATGCTAGAGCCCATAATAGCTTGTGGCTGCACACGGAAGTTTCTAGCATGAATAATCTTATGATCCCTTTGAGCCTGGGTGGCGGACCTTATACATACAGGCAACACTGGGTTCTCCAGGTGCCTCAATCCACCCAGATGTGAGTTTTAGTTGCCACCTTAAGTTGAACCATTAATAAACATCTCACATCTGTCATGAATATCACTCAAACCCAAATCCACGTCTACGAGCATAGCATGGCAATAATAAAAGCAACGTAGAAGTAACTCCCAAGGGTTTGATATATGAAACAGGTAATAGGTACTACCTCAACTAATTCCCAATACCCATAGTTTAATTAGATCCTAATCATGCAAGTGTTTGTGGAAATAGATCTAATGCAAGGAAAACTGGGTATGAACGGGGTATGATCAAAGTGTTACTTGCCTTGCTGATGATCCGCAAAACCTAGCGAGTCGAAGTAACAAGCGGCACACTCCGGGTACTCTATCACAAACAAACAAGCATACAATCAGTACTCATCTAATGCACAGGTAAAACTCGAATGAAAGAACCAACCAGAAAGTTCAACTTAAGAACTCCGGTTTGCAAAAAGAATCAACTCAAAAGAAGCAACGAAAGTCAAACGGCGAAAGAAAGAAACTTTGTTTGCTAATCTGGATCTACGTCAAATTTTACTGTAGCAAAAACTTGTTTGAGTAGGTTAAACGGAAAGAGAATTTCGAGACGAAACTCTAGGCGCTTGAATCACCTGATTCCGATAAACGAGCAGAAGTTAAACAGAATCGAAGATTCGATCAGAAATCGAATCTGAGAAAATAACGAGAAAATCCGACGAAAAGAAAAACGGTCGAACGGTTAAATAACGGACGTTCGTTAACAGAGAAAACCGACGAACGCGTTCGTTAAAACGAATGGTTCGGTGAACGCTCGCAAAATAATAAAACCAAAAAAAAAACCCGATCTAGGGTTTTTTTTAAACGAAGGTTTTTTTTAAAACGAAAACCGGCAAAGGTCAACGGGCATCGGGCAGTACCTTGTCGGGCTACTCCGGCGAGGGCTCCGGCGGGACTCCGGGCTCGGCGCGGGGCTCGGGGCTCGGGGGGGTGCGGCGAGGCGAGGGGCGGCGGCTCCGGCGGCGGCGGCGGTGAGATGCGGGCGGCGGCGGGCTCGGCGGTGAGGGCGGCGGCGGCGGCTTGCGGGTTGAGGGAGAGAGAGAGGGGGGCTATTTATGGAGGGGGTCCGAAGCTTGGGGAAGGGGGCGGCCGGGGCGGCGTGGCCGGGGCGGACTCCGGCGGCGGCTCGGCGTCGTGCGGGAAGAGGAGAGGCGCGAGGCGGGCCGGCGCTCGGCTGGGCTTCGGCCCGGTCGGGCGTCGCGCTTTTTTTTTTATAATAAGTTCCGCGGAAAATAATACGTAGAAAAATAAATAAAAATCGGAAAAATATGAAATAAATTTTCCCCTTCTTGTTAGAAAAGCTAGAATAGGGTGAACATTTTTTTAAAATCAAAATAAATATTTTGAAAACATGCAATATTTTTAATGCAATAAAAATTGCAAATAACATCCAAATAATGATTTTAAAATTTTTCCTCCAGTATTTCAATTGTTTTGGAGAATTCATGTTTTCTCCTCTCGTTTTATTTTAAAGTGAAATATTTTTCCGGAGAGAAAAATAATTAAAACCAAAATCCTCGTCTTATTATTTGATGAAAATCAAATATGAAAATTCGAGAAAATCCCTAACTCTCTCCGAGGGTCCTTGAGTTGCTTAGGATTTATCGAGGATTTGTCAAAATGCAATAAAACATGATCTGCAATGATGATCTATGTATAACATACCAAATTGAAAATTTGGGATGTTACACTACAGCCCGACGTCCCAGGTAGTCCATCTTCCTTTTGTAGCCGGCTTGCTCCACTGCCGTAGCTCCATCTCCATGTCGATCTTTCTCTACTTCTACCGGCTTCTACTTGTGATGAGTTTATGTCTCATGAACTAGTGCCAGTACTATTATTCTAATCACACTTCTTCAATATCTTTGCCATCAGGGATGCTCAGGTCGATTTTAATGGAACTGCACAAAAGCATCGTACGATCCGAGGGTGCCAGCCGTCTTTCCTTCGACAGGTTCTACCTGGCCAGGAAATTAAATCATGTTTAGGGTTTAGGGTTTAAGTCGTAGTGACCCCATCAGTAGTTTTTCTTTCGTACACGCTCTCACAACTTTTTTCTTTAGTTGTGAAGTAAATATTGGCTATGATCTGTGAATCATTGAGATGCATCAGCATGCGTGTTAGTTTTCCTTTGTATTTGATGGAATGTTGTAACGGGGCAACCTTGGAATAGGAATGAAAATGGAGTGCAAAGTTTCCGTTTTTCCGGAGAAAAAATGGAAACGGAGAGAAACCAACGTTTCGTTTCGTTGGATCGCGCCATCGAGCAAAACCAACGTTTAAATCACGTCTGTCGTGTTCGTGTCTCACCCTCCTCCATGGCTCGACCCCACACGGTCGCTCGGCATGCCACTCACCGCAAATCGAGTATACGATAACTTTCCCGCCTGCTTGTCGATGGATCGCGCCATGGAGTACTAGCACTACTGGAAGAGATTGACGAGTTGGGGGAGGACAGCTAGCTGTAGCACGGACTCCCAAGAACTTTTTACATGCATGTTGTAGCCGGCTATTGCGACCTTTGAACGCGGAGCAGCCGCGTGCACCCGGAAGCGGCGCGGGCGACGCTCTCTCGACCAGCAATATTTCCACCCCTTCGCTCCCCCGTAATTTACTCCAACAAATATGCCCACGTAGCTGTTACTTAACTGCAGGTGCATTGGGTCACTGACATATGGGCCCAACAGGGTTCTGGCCCACATGTCAGTGACGCAACTGGACCTGCAGTTAAGTCAGTGCAGCTCAGTCCATATCTTACGTAGGTGTGCCATTGCTCGCTATAAATACTGCGCCTCCCACGACATCGCTATCTCCTCCCCCTCACGTTCACGTTCATCGCTATCTCCTCCCCCTCCCTCTCACGTCGACCACCATGGCATCGCCCCTCCCAAGCCCTAGGAGCCCCTCGCTGCACCGCGCGGACGGTCACGCATCGCCGTTCCGTTCCTCGCCGCCACTAGTCGAGGAGGATGCGTCGGTGTTCCGCTCCTCGCCGCTACACGACGCGTCGCCGTTCCGTTCCTCGCCGCCACTAGTCGAGGAGGACGCGTCGGCGTTCCGCTCCTCACCGCGACGCGTCGTGGTGGACGCGTCGGCGTTCCCAATCTCGCCAGCACGCGCGCCGGAGGACGCGTCGGCTCCCCGCTATGAGGAGAACGCCGCGCTGCCCGCCGAGCCCCCCATCCTTGAGGAGCTTTGGAAAGAAATGGATGTTGCCTTGTGGGAGGCTTTGCCTCCAGCAGAGTGCGCCAAAATAGAGGCGGAGAAGAAGGCCGAGGAAGAGAAGCGCACTGCGGAACAAGCTGCCTGGGAGGCCTATGTCGCGTCCAAGAGAGTCAGGCAATTGGCTCTTTGGCAGAAGGCTCGTGCGAGGGCCGTGAGGGTGGCGGAGGATACCCGTGCCGACGCCCTGAGTGCAGTCGGGCCCAAGCGCCTCATCTACGCTTGGCGGTACGTGGACCGGGTGCACGCTTCCAGCGAGGAGGAGTACCTATTGGCGCCGGATCACCACACCGGTGAGATCGCGCTCGCCCGCCGGCAAGCCGCCAATCAGCACCTCGCGAGTTGCGAGGCTGAGGAAGAGGCGTTGTGTCGGCGCGCTGGGAAACGGCCGCGCACCAGGGCACTCGTGGCGTGCCGCAAGAGCTCCTGCGAGCGCCGTGGCTTTTAGGAGGAGTATAATTTTTGTTTCGTAAGGCGATCTCATTAGTTTTGGGACACAAATGATAAATCCCGAACATTCAGGAATTTTTAGCGTCCTTAATTAAGTATGTAAAAGGGAAAGTTTGGAAACCTTGTGTATTCGTACGCATTTTGCAAGTACGTGCATATAGCACAAACTTTACTATATACTATCGCACTACATGTCTCTCTCGATATATGCTTGCAGACTGCTACTCCCTCCGTCCAGGTCAATAAGTCATCTTTGGTTGTGCACCGTGACCAAGAAGGAGGGAAGACTTATACACCTAGACGGAGGGAGTACTACTATTACTTATGTACGTGCAAATGCACGTTTTAACATTACGATGCGGTTTTTGTAAAAATAGAAAAACAACACTAGTCAAGCTTGTGAAACGATTCAATGCAAAACAAATGCAAAAATGCTTGTTTGATTGTTTACTTTTAGCTTCCTTCTCTGTGGTTATTTCTCTGTCGTACTTTGTACGGAGTATCTCACTGGTTGGAAAGGCATGCAAATTCCCAAACCGCTTCCTACACCTTGTATCGAATTTTTTGCCTAACAAGTTGTGCCGTGCAATTGGAATTCCAACTTGAGTACTACTACTAGTAGGAGTACCAGGGGCCAGTTCTTTTAGGCTTCTAGATTAGTAATCCCATAACTACTACCTCCGTCCTGGATTATTGATCCCCATTGTAATCTGTGTCAAATTTTGATCATAAATTTAACTAATGAAATGTTAGTGCATGTCACATGCACTAATATTTTATCAGTTAAATCTTTGGTCCAAATTTAGCACAAATTACAATGGTGAGGAATAAACCAGGACGGAGGTACTACTAGTAGTAGTTTAGAAGCCCAAATAAATGAGTGAGGCGCCTTAATGTTACTCTCCACTGTGACTAGTCTTATGGGAAAAGCTGGGGAAGCCGCCAAAAGAACTGGCCCTAGGAGTAGTAGCTAGGGATACTAGGAGTAGTAGCTAGGGATCGAGTGTGCGAGATGAACCGGAGAAAGTAAATGCAGAGAGATGAAATGCAAAAAAGACGGAGGGATGTGATGGTTGCTTGTCCGTTTATTTTACCAGGCCACTTATTACTGGGAGTGGTTGGGTTTTGTGATATGACGGCTTTACTGCCGCGCCACGAGCGGGGCGAGACTCCCGTGCAGTGCCGCCCTCTACACTAGTACTACATCGGTCGTGGTTTATCCCCCATTGAATTTGACTGAAGATTTAACTGACAAAATGTTAGTGCATGTCAACAAAAACAATATCGTTGGATTCGTATTTGAACATAGTTTTCAATGATATAATTTTAGGTGACATGCATCATCATTTATCGTACTATATATAATGTTAGTTCAATTTTTGGTCGTACTAATCTATAGTAAGGTGCCTGTGCGTTGCACGAAAGAGTGAAATGCATTGATCGGGGAGTTGTTTATTTTGACAAAGGATGTGGGGGTCATCTCATGTGTAACGGGTATCGATAGGTTTGTTCGGATATTATTTCATCTCTAGAGCTCACAAACATCCGGGTGAAATAGATAAAAAAGTATCTTTTGCAAACAAAAGCGTTCAACTGTTCAACCTGCATCCAAAACTTGTGAAGAAATAACTCTTATTGTGCTTTGCAAGAAATGATCTTCAAGAATTAGTTTTTGAGTATCCATTGTTATACATGTTGGCTACAGATGACATGGCACTTTCTTATAGTCAATAGTTGGCAATACTATTTAAGTATTAACCGCGGTCTCGCCTATCTGACAGGTCACTGCGGTAAGTGGATAAATCTGCACGTCCATCGCAGGATCATACATCCTCCATGGTTCTCTGATGCCATTGAACACAAGGGCTTCATTTACGCTGTCGACTCCTTCTATGGCTGGACGTATTGCTGGCCTACTCCAGTCATCGCTACAAACGGCTGTTACAGCAGTATGTTACTTTCCTATGATATCATGATGGCTTGCTTATATTACTGTCAACATTTGTTGGAAAAATATTCATGCTCATAACATGCTGTTCTTTAGATTGACTAAATCAAGAGCCCTTTTTTATTTGACTCCAACTTGATATGATGTTGTAGGACGCCTGGTGTCCCTACCCTTCCTAATCCCAGAACCTTTCAAAGAAAAGCGGCATGGCAGTTCCAGGTGGTTCCTGGCTCGATTAGACGACGGCAAAAGATTGATGATCATTTGCACGTACCGGACGTGTTGTTTCGCGAAATACAATCACAGTCACTGCAAGGTCTTTGAGCAGGATCCCAGCTTCTCTGGGCCTTCAGGAATTTTTGACTGGAGGCTGGTAAGTAGCCTTGGTACACGCTCCCTTTTTTATTTGACTCCAACTTGATATGATGTTGTAGGCCGCCTGGTGTCCCTACCCTTCCTAATCCCAGAACCTTTCAAAGAAAAGCGGCATGGCAGTTGCAGGTGGTTCCTGGCTCGATCAGACGACGGCAAAAGATTGATGATCATTCGCACGTACCGGACGTGTTGTTTCGCGGAATACAATCATGGTCACTGCAAGGTCTTTGAGCAGGATCCCAGCTTCTCTAGGCCTTCAGGAATTTTTGACTGGAGGCTGGTAAGTAGCCTTGGTACACGCTCTCTGTTTGTCGGACTGAATTATCCGATTAACCAGGAGATAACTGACGGCAAGGATCATGATGGCAGCGCGGTTTCGTTCATCAGGCAAAAATGTGTGTACACAGCGTACCATGCGTCTCTGCATGCACCATACCCTGATATGTGCCGCCACGCTCTGCAGCCCAAAGTAGGAGAGAGGGTCGCAAGTATCAGACTTCGACCTGCTGGCTGGAGTTTCCCCCGTCAGGCACCCATCTGGTTCAAGCCGTCAACCAATCTCCACAGCTTAATAAATAGTAACGTCTAACTAAGCCAGTTAGTTAGATGCGTACACTTGGTGTAGTAGGATCTTTATTTAGTTTGATGCATACACTTGTTCTTTTTTAGTAGCCCTTTTGTAATGATGGCTGATGTTTGGTTTGGAAGAGAGAGCTGCGTCTTCACTCTTCTGGCCTGCTTACTGCTTCTGTTGCACCCCCAGCCCTGGTTGCTGCTACTGCTGTTTTCAATGTACAATCAGTAGTATATTTCATCTGTTGGTTGAATAAATGTGTTGTTAGAACGACAAACACAATGTTTTGGAAGTCGTTGCACGGTTCGATCCTTTAGTGCCCCGTACCGTACGTAGCGCATACTATTTTTCGTACGGAACACATTTTCCACTTGTTGATAACATGCAGCCCACTGATGAAGGCCCATTATAGAAGCCCATAATTAACTGGAAGGGAGGCTCTCACATGAATCCGGCCCAGGTACATGCTCATGGTCCCCTAAACATAAATAAATAAATAAATAAAGCTAAATGCTCATGCACCAGTTCTTTGGGAAAATAGGTAGCCCAGTATTTCTTTTTCAAGAATACCCAAGCTAGGCCTATTTGTTTTCTCCGAATTACTGGGCTGCAAATCTTTCAAGACGAGGAGGGATGCATTCCGGCCTGGCTTAAGAGTATGGTCAATGTCTGTTAAAAATAATAACAAAAGGGGTTGAAAATTCCAAAAAATTTATAGCAAATGGGATATAATTAAGTTTCTTTTTTTGTTTTTGTTCTTCACTGATATCTTATACGTATTTCATTGGATTTAACATGACATAGTACTAATTTATTTTTAAATTTGTTTTAGTATGGCTATTAATTTTTGGATTAAGAATATTTCGTTCCCCAGCAAAAATTTGCGAATTTTCAAAATTTCCCACATATTTAGTTAATTTTTTGACCCTGGTACTGACCAGAAAATGGCCAGCAATTCTAAAAATGGAAAACGGGCTGCAACAAATTCCATATGAATTAGAAAATGAGTAAACATTATAAAAATAATAGCAAATGGGTTGTACACGCCACAGATTTCGAGGCTGACTTTTTTACGCAAGGCTTTGTCAGTGAACACACGATTCTAGCAGCAGTGACTGTTGGATGTCCATCCAACGGCCGACGTGCTTCTTCAATCTCTGATCTTCCTGCTCCAGCCGCCTAAACTAGCACCGGCGGGACTGCCTGCTCCCTCCTCTTGTGGCCCGGTGTGATGCCGCGCAGGCTTCCCTGGCCCACCCTACTCCCTTCGCTGGCCTGGCCGCATGCAATCAACTGCCTCCTTATTACGCAAAAAAATGATTTCTCCCACTGACATCTGGGGCGCACTGGTTGGGAGGCTGACCTTTGGGCCTACTAAGTTGACGCGTACGCAGGGCTTGTCAACCTAGTCAACAAACGATTCTAGCAGCAGTAACCGTTAGATTTGAATCGAACGGTCCTGCTGCTTCTTCAATCGCTACTCTTCTTGCACCAGCCGCCCAAACCAGCGCCGGGGAGACCGCCTGCTCCTGCCTCCAGTGGCCGGCTGTGCTGCCGTTGAGGCCTCATCGCCCCCTACTACTCCCACCGCTAGCCAGTTCCTGCGGCGACGGCAGCCTCACACCGCAGCCGAACCAGTGAACCCTCGTACTCCTCTCCGCATGGGCATCCACTGCCGCGTCTTCCCCGGCTCCGCGTCGTCCCCTTCCTAGGCCTCGCCGTCGTCCACCGCCTTGGTGCTCTCGGCGCGGCGTGGTCAACGTGGTCAACGACATTCCATCGGAAGAGTACTGTACGTGGAGAGGCTGACAGCTGGGTCCACGACCACAGCCCAGTTTTTTTGTGATTTGCCAAGTAAGTCGCTTTGTCAGGCCTGTTGGGCTGCAAATCTTTCAAGACGAGGAGAGCTTTCATTCGGCTGGACGAGAAAATGGCCCATCGGTAATGAGAAATGGGCTGTAGATTTTTAAAACACATCAAACCGGCAATTAGTTTCAAATATCTTTTTTTTCATTTCAAGATTTTAAATTACATTATTTTTATGCGTGGAGAATTTGTTGGATTTTATATTTATATACATTTATTTTTAAAATTAGTTTGAATGTGAGTCAAAATTTCGGGATTAAAAACAGTTCGGACCGCACCGAAATATGCAAAATTTCGTATAATTTTTTAACCGTGGCCACAATATGGGCTGTAATGCTAACAAAAAGAATATGGGCTCCAGAAAAAACCTTAACAATTAGCAAATGGGCTGTAAATTATTAGAAATAATGGCAGATGGGTTGTATGCTATTTTCCACAGATTTGAGGCTTTCCTAAAAAAAGGGTGTCGCACAAGCACTGACTGTTGGATGTCCATCCAACGGCCGTCGTGCTTCTTCAATCTCTGCTCTTCCTGCTCCAGCCGCTCAAACAAGCGCCGGCGGGACTGCCTGCTCCCTCCTCCCTGCGTCCGGCTCTGCTGCCGCGCAGGCCTCACCGCCCCACCGTACTCCCATCGCTGGCCTAGCCATCCCTCTACTCACCCACACCTGTTGTTATTCTCCGCCGACGGCAGACGAACCAGTAAACCATCGTACAGTCGTACTCCCCTCCGCGTGGGAAACAACTGCCGAGTCTTCCCTGCATCCCTGTCGTTCCCTTCCTAGGCCTCGCCGTCGTCCACCGCCCTGGTGCTCTCGGCGCGGCCTGGTCAACGTGGTCAACGACCGACATGCATCTGAAGTGGACTGTACGTGGAGAGGCCGACAGCTGGGTCCACGACCGCACGCAAGGAAATGCCTCCTTATTACGAGCAAAATAATGATTCCTCCACCTGACATCAGGGACCCACCGAAAGGGCCTCTATATTTCACGAAAAAAATGTTACCGCCACTGACAGCTTGGACCCACCAGCTATATCTTCGCACGCAAGGAAGTGCCTCCTTATTACGCACATAAAAAATGAATACTCCCCCTATTAGCTGGGACCCAGTATAGTGGCAGGCTGACTTATGGGCCTACTAAGTTGACGGGGACGGAGGGCTTTGTCAACTTAGTCAATATGCACAATTCTAGCTCCAGTGACCGTACGATGTCCATCCAACGGCCGTAGTGCTTCTTCAACCTCTGGTCTTCTTGCTCCAGCCGCCCAAACCAGCGTCGATCGTGCCTCGTGCTCCTGCCTCCCGTGGCCGGCTGTGATGCGGCGGAGGCCTCACCGCCCCCTACTACTCCCTCCGCTGGCCAGGCCATCCCTCTACTCACCCACACCCCCTGTTATTCTGCGGCGACGGCAGCCTCACACCGCAGCGAACCAGTGAACCCTCGTACTCCTCTACGCGTGGGCATCCACTGCCGCGTCTTCCCCGGCTCCGCGTCGTCCCCTTCCTAGGCCTCGCCGTCGTCCACTTCCCTGGTGCTCTCGGCGCGGCGTAGTCAACGTGGTCAAGGAACGGCTTCCATCGGACGTGGACTGTACGTGGAGAGGCTGACAGCTGGGTCCACGGCCACAGCAAGGAAGTGCCTCATTACGTGCAAAATAATTATTCCTCCACCTGACAGCGGGGACCCACCGGACGGGCCACCGTATTTCATGAAAAAACGTTTGCCCCTGACTGCTCGGACCCACCAGCTACATCTTCGCACGCAAGGAAGTGCGTCCGGGCAAAAAAAATGATGCGCCCCCCTGACAGCTGGACCCACCAGCTACATCTTCGCAGGCAAGGAAGTGCCTGACGGTCGGGACCCACCTGGTCGAAGCATACGTAGCGTTGTCATTCTGGTCGCGAACGTGTACGTACATATATACTGGTGGATGTAGAGGCGCGCACGTGTCGTAGTAGAGGCGCGTACGTGTCATAGTAGAGGCGCGCACGTAGCATGTACACGTACGTACAGCGGCCAGGGTGCAAGAAAGAAAATACGGCCACGTATGTGTACATACGGGCGGGGTCTCGAACGCCTACTCGCGCATACGTACGGCCAGGGCTCGTGTACATGGCTGGGTCGGAACGGAGAAACAGCGTCGTCGTCGTGTTCATGGGGAGGCAACGGAATGCGCCGTGTTCATCGGGAGGCAACGGAAGGCGTGGGAGCCAACCGCCTGGGTCGGAACGGAATGCGTGGTCGTGTTCATCGGGAGGGCTTGGACGGAACAGGCGATGGAAACGAGGCCTGGCGTACCGCACAACGGAGGAAACGGACCTCCTACGTTCGGAACGGGGTCCTGTTGATCGGGAGGGGTGTGGCGTACCGCAAAACGGAGGAAACGGACCTCCTACGGTCGAAACGGGGGTCCTGTTGATCGAGAGGGGTGTGGCGTACCGCAAAACGAACGAAACGGACCTCCTACGGTCGAAACGGGGGTCCTGTTCATCGGGAGGGGTGTGGCGTACCGCAAAACGGGACTCCACGGGATACTGTTCATCTCCACCGTCGACCTCCTCCAGCCTCCACGGGCTCCTGTTCATCCAGCCTCCACCGCGCGCTACTCCACCGGCTACTGTTCAACCACCCCTCCACGGGCACCCCTCCACCGTCTACTGTTCATCCAGCCCTCCACACCACGGGGGCCTGTTCAACCACCCCTCCACGGGCACCCCTCCACCGTCTACTATTCATCCAGCCCTCCACACCACGGGGTCCTGTTCATCCAGAGGCAACGCCACCGCTCACTGTTCATCCAACCCCCCCCTCCCGCCGCAACGCTCACTGTTCATCCAATCGATCGGCTTCAGTTAGCAGCAGTAGTGAAGGAATCGCTCGATCGAGTTCAGTTAACAGCCATCGATCGATCGCTCGGGTTCAGTAACGCGTAGCCTGCAGTGCAATCGCTCGGGTTCAGTTAGAGCCCAACTCCTCGCTCGGGTTCAGTTAGAGCCAACGCCTCGCACACACGTGCGTACGTGTACGAGAGAAACGCGCATCGCTCGGCCCCCGACCTCCCACCGTAACCGGGAACTCCCCGAAATTTTCCTCGCCCTCGCTTCTACCACGGTTTTTTCCGTCATGGACGGCCCAAAGAATGTCATGCAGCTGCGTCTCCGGCCCGCCCAGGACGAAAAGCCCATTTTCTGTCATGATTTTTTGTCATAGAAGTAGGAGCCCACCACATCTATGATGATACCGGGTTTTGTCACAATTATCGTCATAGAAGTGTCATATGTATGACAGAAAAAAAGTCGTTCGGCCAAAAATGTCACGGATGTGTCTTTTTTTTGTAGTGAGGCCATGGACCAGAGGGGAAACCCTTCTCCCATCTAGGGGAAGGTCAAGGAAGAAGAAGAAGAAGAAGGGGGCTCTCTCCCCCTCTCTCCCGGTGGCGCCGGAACGCCGCCGGGGCCATCATCGCGACAACGATCTACACCAACAACTTCACCGCCGTCATCACCAACTCTTCCCCCCTCTATGCAGCGGCGTAACCCCTCTTTTACCCGCTGTAATCTCTACTTAAACATGGTGCTCAACGCTATATATTATTTCCCAATGATGTATGGCTATCCTATGATGTTTGAGTAGATCCGTTTTGTCCTATGGGTTAATTGATGATCATGATTGGTTTGAGTTGCATGTTTTATTATTGGTGTTGTCCTATAGTGCTCTCCGTGTCGCGCAAGCGTGAGGGATCCCCGTTGTAGGGTTTGCAATATGTTTATGATTTGCTTATGGTGGGTGGCGTGAGTGACAGAAGCACAGACCCGAGTAAGTAGGTTGTTTGCGTATGGGAGTAAAGAGGACTTGATGCCTTATAATGCTATGGTTGGGTTTTACCTTAATGATCTTTAGTAGTTGCGGATGCTTGCTAGAGTTCCAATCATAAGTGCATATGATCCAAGAATAGAAAGTATGTTAGCTTATGCCTCTCCCTCAAATAAAATTGCAATAATGATTACCGGTCTAGTTATCGATTGTCTAGGGACAAATAACTTTCTTGTGACAAAAAGCTCTCTACGAAAACTAACGTAGTTGTGTATTTATCTAAACAGCCCCTAGTTTTTATTTGCGTGCTCTTTATTATCTTGCACCTAGCCTACAACACCTACAAAGTACTTCTAGTTTCATACTTGTTCTAGGTAAAGCAAACGTTAAGCGTGCGTAGAGTTGTATCGGTGGTCGATAGAACTTGAGGGAATATTCGTTCTACCTTTATCTCCTCGTTGGGTTCGACACTCTTACTTATCGAAAGAGGCTACAATTGATCCTCTATACTTGTGGGTTATCATACTACTGGTAATTTTCTCTAAGACTACGGGCGACACACGCACTGACTACTTCTCACATGCTGCCATCGGGGCATGCTGGCTAGACGCCGGCGTTCTCCTTCCCGGCCTTGTAGGCGGCAACCCACCATGCTTCCATCTCCGCCAAGCTCTCCTCACCATGGTGTGCGGCCTCTTCTTTCTTGCGGCAGCGGGACTCTCTTTTCTTGACTGCTTTTTGCCTTTACCGCTCCTTATGTGCGGCTTTGGCCGCCTCTAGATCTACCGGTCATTCGGCCATGGCAGCCTCAAAGTCCGCCCACGTAACTGTGTGGCCGCCGGCGGCGATGAACTCGGCATGGCGAGATGCCATCGCTTCCTTACCATGTGTGCGGTCGCGGGCGGCGAGGAACGCGGCGCAGCGGGATGCCATCGCTTCCTTACTAGTTACTGTGCGTCGCGGTGCCTTGAACTACGCTTGGAGAGAGCTCTGGGACGAAGGGGCCGGGCAGCCGTACAGTGCGGTGATTTTTAAGAGCTCAACAACAAACAACAAAGGAAATTTGGCTTTCCTTACAATTTTGCTCGTTCATTATCGCACGCGGTTCATCTCGGTCGCTTCCGGAAACAGTGTGCGCTGAGCCTATTGTGTGTTGCATTATGATTGGCCAAAACCCCAGCCACGCGAATCGCACGTGTGCACCGTAGGATGCGCCATGATCGAACGACAATCCGCGTCCCTCACATCACACCCGTGCAGTTGTAGCTGGATTGGATTTATATGCGCTAAATGCCTAGAAAAAGCACATAATCCCCTAAATATGGTAAATGAGCCCGGAAAAATGCCAAATTTGAACATGATGATTTCCAGGGTGTATGTTCGTCGTAGAAAAAAACTCTAGGGCAAAGGACGAATAAAATTTGGATTCCCCTTCAATCTTGGTGATTTCCCTCTCGAAAGTATGGAACTTCCTCGGTGATGGTTCGATTTATGAAAGGCGTGCATGACGACATAATCCAAACCTTCTCAAATTTTTACTAGGGCATGGTGAGGCCATACCATGGCACCATGCCAGGCGTCATGTTTTTCAAGCATTTATTTTATTTTTCTATAGTTGAAAACCCAATAAACAAACATTTATGGTTGACTATTGGCACACATTTCATCAAAATATTTGCCCATTCCTTGTAAAAGGCATGAGAATTTACTAAATGGCACGAGCATGGTTTTCGAGGCGTTCTTGTGCACCCATTCATGCATCAATTGTTTGAACTTGAATTATGTGCATTAATGCCTAGAAAATGCACATAATCCCCTAAATATGGTAAATGAACTCGGAAAAGTGCCAAATTTGAACACGGTGACTTGCAGGGTGTATGTTCATCGTAGAAAAAAACTCATGGACGAAGGACAAAGGAAATTTGGATCCCCCTTCAATCTTGGTGATTTCCCCTCGAAACCATGAAACTTTCTCGGTGATGGTTCGATTTATGAAAGGCGTGCATGATGACATAAGGAAAACATTCTCAAATTTTTACCAGGGCATGGTGAGGCCATACCATGGCACCACGCTAGGCGTCATGTTTTCCAAGCATGTATTTCATTTTTGTATAGTTATTAACCCAGTAAATGACGCATTTATGGTTGACTATTGCCACACATTTCCTTGAAATATCTGCCCATTCCTTGTAAAAGGCATGAGAATGTACTAAATAGCACGAGCATGGTTTTCCAGACCGTTCTTGTGCACCTTTTCATGCACCAATTGTTCGAATTTAAATTATGTGCATTAATGCTTAGAAAATGCAAATAATCCCCTAAATATGGTAAATGAGCCCGGAAAAATGTCAAATTTGAACACATTGCATTTGAGTCGGTATGTTGATCGTTGGAAAAAAATGAATGACAAACTAGGACGTAAATTTGGATCCCCCTTCAATCTTGGTGATTTCCCTCTTGAAAGCATGGAACTTCCTCGGTGATGGTTCGATTTATGAAGGGCGTGCATGACGACATAATTCAAACCTTCTCAGCTTTTAACAAGGGCACGATGAGGCCATACCATGACACCATGCCAAGTATCATGTTTTTCAAGAACATATTTCATTTTTCTATAGTTGATAACCCAGTAAATGACGCGTTTGTGGTTGACTATTGCCACACATTCCCTTGAAATCTCTGCCAATTCCTTGTAAAAGGCTTGAGAATTTACTAAATACCACGATTATGGTTTTTCCAGACCATTCTTGTGCACCTTTTCATGCATCAATTTTTCGAATATGAATTATGTGGATTAATGCCTAGAAAATGCACATAATCCCCTAATATGGTAAATGAGCCCGAAAGAATGCCAAAATTTGAACACGTTGCATTCAAGGGGGTATGTTGATTGTAGAAAAAACTGAATGACAAGCTAGGAAGGAAATTTGGATTCCCGGCCCCTTCAATCTTGCTGATTTCCCCCTCGAAACCATGAAATTTCCTCGGATGATGGTTTGATTCATGAATGACGTGCATGACGACATAAGACAAACATTCTCAAATTTTTACCACGGCATGATGAGGCCATACCCGCACCACGCCAGGCGTCATGTTTTCCAAGCATGTATTTCATTTTTGTATAGTACCCAGTAAACATGTTTCGTTGAAATATCTGCCCATTCCTTGTAAAAGGCATGAAAATTTACTAAATAGCACGATGATGGTTTTCCAGACCGTTTTCATGCACCTTTTCATGCACCGATTATTTGAATTTGAATTATGTGCATTAATGCCTAGAAAATGCACATAATCCCCTAAATATTGTAAATGAACCCGGAAAAGTGCCAAATTTGAACACGATGATTTGCAGGGTTTATGTTCATCATAGAAAAAACTCAAGGACAAAGGACAAAGAAAATTTGGATTCCCATTCAATCTTGGTGATTTACTATCGCACATGACTCATCTCCGTCGCCTCTGCGAACCGTGTGTGTTCACCCACATATGCAAAAGGAAATAGAAAACCCTCACCCACTTCGTCCCCACCCACTCGCCGCGGACTCCCCCGCAACTCTGCACCTCATAAACTTCTATCGCGGCGGCCACCCTAAGCTCGACGGCTGTTGTCGGCGGGTGGAGGTCGCGCTCCAAACGACACGGGATTTCACCCCTACTGCTTCCCGCCGCCTATCTGCACCGACATTCTAGACTCTGGTCGATTGGGGTTTTCTGTGGCATTGGGCCGGGGATTTTTCTCATGGAGAAGGTAATCAACTTAGCGAAATATTCACTCATCTCTTATCGTAGTCCTTCCGTTGCTGTTAATCAACTGGCGGAAATCCTTGTGGATTCATTTTTGTTCTAGCTCATTCGTGGGTGTTCATTCATGTGCCCACAGTGCGAGCACAAATCGGACAAGTGTGGTCGCGGCCAGTCGGAAATGAAGTTCTATCTCACCATTCTGGTTGACTTCAGGGAGCGCTTGGTATGTTCAATCTCAACCTACCACGGTCGGCATGGCCTAAATTTATGAACATATACTGTCCATTGCTACATTTGGATAAAAGGTACGGTGCCACGTGCAACCTAGATGTCGAAGCCGACCCCCCCCCCCCCATATTAGGAAAATATATGATGTATTCTTCATTCAGTTACTCTCATATTTGCATCAAATCTTTGTTACATTATCTATTTTTAATTATATATTTTTGTACTTTGCTTTCATCTATATATTGATTTGTTTTATCAGTTACTCCCATATTTGCATCTTGCTCTGTTATTTCAATATATCTAATTTACGATCTTAATTTTCATTTCAAGCAGTACATCACTTGCTTTGCAAGAACAGGAGTAGAAGGAAATCTTGGGCTTTACTTTGTTGATGACTCCATGGATGTCATATTGACAACGCAACATGGATTTACAATGACGGTTAGCGTAAAACTTGATAAAGATGGTCACTCCTATTTTGATGCGGACCTTTGCAGAAAAATGTCTAAGTGTTATGAACTGAAAGCTGTCAATAAAATTCTAGTGCGTGCACCACAGCCTGGTCTAATTAGCATGGATGTTTACTTCCCCAACGTCATCAGTCGATCAAAGTCTGATCAAGATTAGTGTACTTTCAACTTTCTCCATGCTGGCATATTACTTAGCAAAAATGGGCTATTTGTTCTGACTAATTGATCACTATTTAAGCAACCAATTGTGATTTCATTTTCTGACTCTGTTTATAGGCAGTAATAAATTCTATTTACCAATTTATGCACACTATATATTTTTCTGCCATGTTCTGAATAAATAATACCTTTCCACCTTTTAAACATGATATGTTGGATGCATAGTGAAGTATTTGTATGTTACTAAGCGTACCAAATTTCACTGGAAGGACTTGAAGCATGTCATAAACTTTGTTGATAATCTGACAAAGATAGCACAACGTATGAACGCTGGATTTTGGATGAGATTAATTATACCTATGGTGCACACATTGAACAAGACCAATTGTGTGCACAAAACGCTGGTAAAAAGTCTTATTTTAATGTTGATGCTCATAAACTATATATATCTTCAACGGTATGTTACAATTGGTTTTTATTCTACATTTCAACAGAAATTGCCCGCTGTAGCAGTTCCTGGATCGATTTCCCGGCGTGTCGAATTACACTCGTGCCTGCTAATACGCCAAAGTGATTGCAAGGTACTACATTTCCTGCAGAAATGGAACTATTCAAATTAACAAGTTCTCGCTTGCCGTGGCAATGCATCTATATTGGAAAATTGGAGACACTGTTCTACTCATACTCTACCAAGGCACAGGAGGGCTCTTCCTTTTCATTGGCGAGATGTCGAGTCGCCGTGATCAAGCTGCTTCCAGCGGATAGTTGTGGTTGTTGGCCCTCAACCTATTAAAATGTGCTAGTTGTTACTATGTTAAGTATATAGATATGGACCATATGGTTGTTGGCCCTCAGCCTCTTAAAATGTGATAGTTGTTACTATGTTAAGTATGTAGATATGGACCATATGGTTGTCAAAACCGTGTTACAAAGATCCTCCTATTGTCAAATAGTGTAACCACTATATATATGTTACTCAAATGCTGTTAGCCAAGTTCTTAAATTTTCATGGAAAGTATTAGTATCCTACACAGTTCATTGAGTTTAAGCGTGTGCCCAGTGTCCAGAAGGCATTTGCATATTAACTGTCCATATTGCAAATTCACACACGTGTTAACATAAGGAAACGTATGTGTAACTTACTAATCATTGCATTTGAGTACCCGCAGACGCATCGTGTGCGATACTCCTAGCCACCGCAAGCAACTAGTTTGCATTTTTCAAAGTTTTTTGTACACACAGAATCGCATACGAACTAACTGTATTAACCGTCTGTGTTGTAATTTCTCATCACAAACAGTTCATCCGAGTCGGCTGTTTGCCGCGTATCACACACATCTTGGTTACACGACTCATTTGTGTTCTTTTGGCTCATCGCAAACAGTTCATCCATGTGAACTGTATGCCGCATATCGCACACATCTTGTTAAGTTGAACCATTTCTGTTGTGTTGCCTAATCAAAAACAGTTTGTCCAAGTGAACCGTGTGCCGTATATCACACACACCTTGATCTGGCTAACCGTTTATGTTGTACTCCCTAATAGCAAATAGTTCATCGGAGCGAACTGTATGCCGTATATCGCACACATATTGATATGGCTGCCCGTTTATGTTGTTTTGTCTCATCGCAAACAATTCGTATGGATCTACCGTGTGCCCTGCATCGCACACGTAACTAAAATCGGAACCGTGTTTGATGGCTCCGCCATCTCAAACGTTTTGCATCTTTTTGATGTTTTTTTACATCCTCGTTTGCGATTAATGCATCGCGCATAGTTTCGTCGAAGGGTCTCTGATCGTAGTATCGCGTTAGCAGCATCCTGCAGTAGTGACTTGCAGGATTAAATAAATACGTTATATTGCTATGCTTGGAATTTGTGCTCTGTATATGATT
This sequence comes from Aegilops tauschii subsp. strangulata, assembly GCF_002575655.3. Lineage (NCBI taxonomy): Eukaryota > Viridiplantae > Streptophyta > Magnoliopsida > Poales > Poaceae > Aegilops > Aegilops tauschii. Next base: position 246,277,551 of record NC_053039.3, read on the forward strand.
TTACTTGTTGTTCCAGAAAAGACAAAAAGCACCTTCCCTTTCCCTTTCAATGTGAGTCTAATGATAATATGATCCTAGCATCTTATGCTAATGATGTTTATGGTTACTATGATATTGAGCAAACTGAAGAATTTGTTGCTTTTAAGGATACTTATGAAGTTGCTTCTTTGCTTGAAAACGCATGATAATGCTCCTTACAAATATGAAAATTTTGCCATACTTAAATATTGCTATAAAAATTATGGTTCCACCGACTGACATGCACTTGATGCATAAGGTGGCTAGCGGGTGTCTGTCTCTCCCACTTTAGTTGGATCGGATTCAATGAAAATGGTCCTTATGAAGGGTAAATAGCAATTGGCATATCACCGTTGTGGCTTTTGCGTAGGTAAGAAACGTTCTTGCTAGAAACCCATAGCAGCCATGTAAAACATGCAACAACAATTAGAGGACGTCTAACTTGTTTTTGCAGGGTATGCTATGTGATGTGATATGGCCAAAAGGATGTGATGAATTATATATATGTGATGTATGAGATTGATCATGTTCTTGTAATAGGAATCACGACTTGCATGTCGATGAGTATGACAACCGGCAGGAGCCATAGGAGTTGTCTTAATTTATTGAATGACATGCGAGTCAATGTAAACGCCATGTAATTACTTTACTTTATTGCTAACCATTAGCCATCATAGTAGAAGTAATAGTTGGCGAGACAACTTCATGAAGACACGATGATGGAGATCATGATGATGGAGATCATGGTGTCATGCCGGTGACGAAGGTGATCATGCCGCGCCTCGTAGATGGAGATCAAAGGCGCAAGATGATATTGGCCATATCATGTCACTTTATGATTTGCATGTGATGTTTGTCATGTTTGCATCGTATTTGCTTAGAACGACGGTAGCATAAATAAGATGATCCCTCACAAAATTTCAAGGAAGTGTTCCCCCTAACTGTGCATTGTTGCGAAGGATCGTTGTTTCGAAGCACCACATGATGATCGGGTGTGATAGATTCTAATCGCATACAATGGGTGTAAGCCAGATTTACACATGCGAAACACTTAGGTTGACTTGACGAGCCTAGCATGTACAGACATGGCCTCGGAACACAAGAGACCGAAAGGTCGAACATGAGTCATATAGTAGATGCGATCAACATGGAGATGTTCACCGTTGATGACTAGTCCGTCTCACGTGATGATCGGACACGGCCTAGTCGATTCGGATCATGTATCACTTAGATGACTAGAGGGATGTCTATCTGAGTGGGAGTTCATTAAATAATTTGATTAGATGAACTTAATTATTATGAACCTAGTCTAAATTGTTTTTGCAAATTATGTTGTCTATTAATAGCTCGCGCTTTAGCTCCTTGTTTTAATACGTTCCTAGAGAAAGACTAAGCTGAAAGATATTGTAAGCAATTGTGCGGACTAGGGCCGTAGTCTGAGGATTGTCCTCACTGCTACACAAAAGGCTTTTGTCCTTGATGCACCGCTCGGTGTGCCAACCCCTTTGGCGTCGTCCGTGGATGTTGTGAACATCTGGCAGACACGTTTTGATGACTACTTGATAGTTTAGTGCTCCATGATTTACGGCTCGGGGATCCAAAAGCGTTTTGAACGCCATGGAACATATGAGATGTTCCAAGAGCTGAAATTGGTATTTCAGGCTCATGCCCGTGTTGAGAGGTTTGAGACCTCTGACAAGATCTTTGCCTACAAGATGGAGGAGAATAGCTCAGCCAGTGAGCATGTGCTCAGAATGTCTGGGTACTTCAATCACTTGAATCAAGTGGGAGTTAATCGTCCAGATAAGAGAGTGATTGAAAAAAGTTCTCCAGTCACTATCACCAAGCTGCTAGAGTTTCGTGATGAACTATAACATGCAAGGGAAGATGATCTCGGAGCTGTTCGTCGTGCTTAAGGCCGTAAAGGTAGAAATCAAGAAGGAGCATCAAGTGTTGATGGTTAACAAGACCACTGGTTTCAAAGAAGGGCAAGGGCAAGAAGGGAAACTTCATGAATTGCAAGCCAGTTGCCGCTCCGGTGAAGAAACCCAAGAATCCAAACCCGAGACGAAGTGCTTCTATTAAGGGAACGGTCACTAGTAGCGGAACTGCCTCAAATACTTGGTAGATAAGAAGGCTGGCAACTTCAACAAAAGTATATTTGATATATGTGTTATTGATGTGTACCTTACTAGTACTCCTAGTAGCACATGGGTATTAGATACCGGTTCAGTTGCTAATATTGGTAACTCGAAACAAAAGCTACGGAATAAACGGAGACTATCTAAGGGCGAGGTGACGATGTGTGTTGGAAGTGTTTCCAAGGATGATATGATCACCATCGCACGCTCCCTCTACCTTCGGGATTAGTATTGAACCCAGATAAATGTTGTTTGCACTAGTGTCTACGTTGAGCATGAACATGATTAGATCATGTTTATTGCAATACGGTTATTCATTTAAGTCAGAGAATAATGGTTATTCTTTTTACATGAATAATACCTTCTATGGTCATGCACCCAATGTGAATGGTTTATTGAATCTCGGTCGTAGTGATACACATGTTCATAACATTGATGCCAAAAGATGTAGAGTTGATAATGATAGTACCACTTTCTTGGGGCACTCCCGCTTGGGTCATATTGGTGTAAAACGCATGAAGAACCTCCATGCTAATGGACTTTTGGAGTCACTTGATTTTGAATCACTTGACACATGCGAACCATGCCTCATAGGCAAGATGACTAAAACCCCGTTTTCTGGAACAATGGAACGGGCAAGTGACTTGTTGGAAATCACACATGCTAATGTGTGCGGTCCGATGAGTGCTGACGCACGCGGCGGATATTGTTATTTTCTCACCTTCACCAATGAATTGAGTAGATATGGGTATATTTACTTAATTAAGCATACGTCTGAAATGTTTGAAAAAATCAAGCAATTTCAGAGTGAAGTTGAGAATCATCATAACAAGAAGATCAAGTTCCTATGATCTGATCAAGGGGAGAGTATCTAAGTTATGAGTTTGGCAATCACTAAAGACAAGGTGGAATCGTTTCACAGTTGACGCCACCTGGAACACCATAGCGTAATGGTGTGTTCAAACGTCGTAATCGCACCCTATTGGATATGGTGCGATCTATGATGTCTCTTACTGATCTATCGCTATCATTTTGGGGTTATGCATTAGAGACAATTACATTCACTTTAAATAGGGCACCATCTAAGTCCGTGGAGACGACATCGTATGAACTATGGTTTGGCAAGAAACCTGAGTTGTTGTTTCTTAAGGTTTGGGGCTACGATGCTTATGTCGATAGGCTTCGGCCAGAAAAGCTCGAACCCAAAGCGAAAAATTGTGTCTTCATAGAATACCCAAACAAGACGATTAGGTATACCTTCTATCTTAGATCTGAGGGCAAAATGTTTGTCGCTAGGAACAGGTCCTTTCTCGAGAAAGGGTTTCTCTCGAAAGAATTGAGTGGGAGAGATAGAACTTGATGAGGTTGTTGAACCTTCACTTCAACCAGAGAGTAGCGCAGCACAGAAAGATGTTTTCTGTGGCGCCTACCCTAGTTGAAGAGAAAGCTAATGATGATGATCATGGAGCTTCAGATCAAGTTACTATCAAACCTCGTAGGTCGACAAGGGTGTGTACAACTTCTGAGTGGTAACCCTGTCTTAAAGGTCATCATGTTGTTGGACAACGATGAACCTATGAGCTATGGAGAAGCAATGGTGGGCCCAAATTCCAACAAATGGCTATGAGCCATGAAATCCGAGATAGGATCCATGTATGAGAACAAAGTATGGACTTTGGTGGACTTGCCCGATGATCGGCAAGCCATTGAGAATAAATGGATCTTTAAGAAGAAGACAGACGCTGATGGTAATATCACCATCTGTGAAGCTCGACTTGTCTCAAAGAAGTCTCCGACAAGTTCAAGGGGTTGACTATGATGAGACTCTATCAATCATAGCGATGCTAAAGTCTGTTAGAATTATGTTAGCAGTTGCTGCAATTTCATTTATGAAATCAGGCAGATGGATGTCAAAACTAAGTTTCCTTGACGGTTTCCGTGAGGAAAGGATGTATGTGATACAACCAGAAGGTTTTGTCAATCCTAAGGATGCTAAAAGGTATGCAAACTCCAGCAGTCCTTCTATGGAATGGAGCAAGCATCTCGGAGTTGGATCATACGCTTTGATGAGGTGATCAATGCTTTTGGTTTATACAAAGTTTGCAAGAAACTTGTATTTACAAGAAAGTGAGTGGGAGCACTACAACATTTCTGATAGGTATATGTGGATGACATATTGTTGATCGGAAATGATGTAGAATTTATGGAAAGCATAAAGGGTTGTTTGAATGGAGTTTTTCAAAGGAAGACGTGTGTAAAACTGCTTACATGTTGGGTATTAAGATCTATAGAGATAGATCAAGACGCCTGATAAGACTTTCACAAAGCACATACCTTGACATGATCTTGAAGGAGTTCAAGATGGATCAGTCAAAGAAGGAGTTCTTGCCTGAGTTGTAAGGTGTGAAGTTAAGACTTGAAGCTCGACCCCGGCAGAAGAAAGAGAAAGGACGAAAGTCGTCCCCTATGCCTTAGCCATAGGCTCTATACGATATGCCATGCTGTGTACCGCGATGTGCCTTGCCACGTGTCTGGCAAGGGGGTACAAGAGTGATCCAGGAGTGGATCATTGGGCAGCGGTCAAAATTTTCCTTAGGAATAAGGAAATGTTTCTCAGTTATGGAGGTGATAAAGAGTTCGGCGTAAAGGGTTACGTCGATGCAAGCTTTAACACCTATTCGGATGACTATGAGTAGCAAACCGGATACGTATAGTGGAGCAACCATTTGAAATAGCTCCAAGTGGAGCATGGTAGCAACATCTACAATATGACATGGAGATTTGCGAAGTACACACGGATCTGAATGTTGCAGACCCGTTGACTAAAACCTCTCTCACAAGCATAACACGATCAAACCCTAGAACTCATTGAGTGTTAATCACATGGCGATGTGAACTAGATTATTGACTCTAGTAAACTCTTTGGGTGTTAGTCACATGGCGATGTGAACTATGAGTGTTAATCACATAACGATGTGAACTAGATTATTGACTCTAGTGCAAGTGGGAGACTATTGGAAATATGGCCTAGAGGCAATAATAAAATGGTTATTATTATATTTCATTGTTCATGATAATTGTCTATTGTTCATGCTATAATTGTATTAATCGGAAACCGTAATACATGTGTGAATACATAGACCATAATATGTCCCTAGTAAGCCTCTAGTTGACTAGCTCGTTGATCAATAGATGGTTGTGGTTTCCTGACCATGGACATTGGATGTCGTTGATAACAGGATCACATCATTAGGAGAATGATGTGATGGACAAGACCCAATCCTAAGCATAGCACAAGATCGCGTAGTTCGTTTGCTAGAGCTTTTTTAATGTCAAGTATCGTTTCCTTAGACCATGAGATTGTGCAACTCCCGGATACGTAGGAATGCTTTGGGTGTATCAAACATCACAGCGTAACTGGGTGACTATAAAGGTGCACTACAGGTATCTCCAAAAGTGTCTGTTGGGTTGGCACGAATCGAGACTGGGATTTGTCAATCCGTGTGACGGAGAGGTATCTCTGGGCCCACTCGGTAATGCATCATCATAATGAGCTCAATGTGACTAATGAGTTAGCCACGGGATCATGCATTACGGAACGAGTAAAGAGACTTGCCGGTAATGAGAATGAACAAGGTATAGGGATACAGACGATCGAATCTCGGGCAAGTAACATACCGATGGACAAAGGGAATTGTATACATGATTGATTGAATCCCCGACATCGTGGTTCATCCGATGAGATCATCGTGGAACATGTGGGAGCCAACATGGGTATCCAGATCCCGATGTTGGTTATTGGACGGTGAGAGGTCTCGGTCATGTCTGCATGGTTCCCGAACCCGTAGGGTCCACACACTTAAGATTCGGTGACGCTAGAGTTGTTATGGGAAATAGTATGTGGTTACCGAAGGTAGTTCGGAGTCCCGGATGAGATCCCGGACGTCACGAGGAGTTCCGGAGGTGAAGATCGGTATATTGAACGAAGGGTATTGGAGTCCGGAAGTGTTCCGGGGGTACCAGGCTATGGACAGCATGACCGAAAGGTGTTTCGGGGGCCCCGGCAAGTGTTGCAGGGCCTCATGGGCCAAGGGGAGGGGGGCAAACCAGCCCACTAAGGGGCTGTGCACCCCCACACCCTTTCCCACGTTACTTGGGGAGGTGGGGCGCCTCCACCTGGCTTGGATTGGTGGGCAAGTCTCCCTAGGGTTTTCCTAGGGAGATCCAATCTGCCCTGGCCGCCGCCCCCTAGGGGAAACCCTAGGGTGCCTCCCCCTCTCCCCTTCCCCCTATATATAGTGAGGGGGTGGGAGGGCAGTCGTGACCCTTCCCCTAGCGCAGCCCTCCCCCTCTCCAACTCCTCCTCCTCTTCCGTAGTGCTTGGCGAAGCCCTGCCGGAGAACCACGAGCTCCTCCACCACCACGCCGTCGTGCTGCTGGAGTTCTCCCTCAACTTCTCCTCCCCCCTTGCTGGATCAAGAAGGAGGAGACGTCCCCGGGCTGTACGTGTGTTGAACGCGGAGGCGCCGTCCGTTCGGCGCTTGGATCGGATCTTCAGCGATTTGAATCGCAACGAGTATGACTCCATCAACCGCGTTATTGTAACGCTTCCGCTTAGCGATCTTCAAGGGTATGAAGATGCACTCCCTCTCTCTCGTTGCTAGCATCTTCTAGATTGATCTTGGTGACACGTAGGATTTTTTTTGAATTATTACTACGTTCCCCAACAATGCCCCTATGATTGATGTTTATGGAAATGAACTTGCTATAATTCCTTATGTCAAGAATGAAATTGTTGCTATTGCACCCACACTTGATAGTCCTATGACCTTTTTGAATTCTAGCAACCATACTATTTCAGAGAAGTTTGCACTTATTGAGGATTACATTGATGGGTTGCATTTTACCATGGCACATGATGATTCTAATAGATATAATATGCATGTGCTTGCTGCTCCTACTTGCAACTACCACGGGAGAGGAACCTCGTCTCCACTTCTCTATGTTTCTAATATAATAAAATTGCAAGAAACTATCTACACTATGCCTTTATGCACTTTTGATGATGATTTTGTTATGCCTACTACTACTTATCATGAACATGAGTGGGGAGATAATTATAATGCTTCTTGTGATCCTGAATTTTTTTTCGAGCTTCATGACAAATCTATTATTGATAATGACATTTGCTATCCTATTCAAAGTGGGTTTGGAAGAGTGTCAACTTGAGATAAAAATAATCCCACTACTTTGGAGAATATTCGGTCTTATGATTTTTTTTGACAAAAGTGGGTTTGGAGAGATCATGACTTTAGTTGATGTTAATCCCACTAGCTTAGAAGATTATCAGGCTTTGTGCTCTCCACAATCTTCATCACCCGATCAACACCGCTCTGGAGGTCGTTGCCAGTTTGCAATGCCAATTCTCTATACCTAAGGGAGTCATTCCCACTAACGTATTTGTCTCAACATGCAAGCAGACCACCTCACCGTACAATTAGGAGGGCCAGTTCTTTTGGGCAATTCTCCCAGAATTGACCCCCTCCCCAGCTTCTCCCAGAATTGCCACTTGATTTTTTTTTACAATTCCCAGCTAATTAGACCTTAACTAGCTAGGAATTGTAAAAAAAGATGAAGTGGCAATTTTGGGAGAAGCTAGGGAGGAGGTCAATTCTAGGAGAATTGCCCAAAAGAACTGGCCCTGAATGGGATAAGGTCCACCGCAACATGCAATCATGCATAGAAAAACCCCACTACAATGTTCAATGATGCATGAGAAAATATTTTCCATTTAATTATTCTACTTATATTCAATAAATATTTTACAATTATACATAATTAAATATAATAAGTCATGCGTGTTGTAAATTTACGTTCATATGTTATCAACCCAAATATTCATCACCCAGTTAAAGCAGCAACACACAAAGTATTTTCTAGTAATAGTAACTAAGAACAATAAAATAAACAGGCGTGTTAAGGTTTTACATGCTTAATCATCTTTACCGGGTGTGTTACCTTTAAAATGATCAAAACCAAACTGACTCATTTTTTCCACTCGGATCATACGAATCTTGGTTAAGAATAAAATCATGGACAACTTGAATCTTTAAGATTATCCTATGATTGTCAAAATCACACATTTAAGGTTTTTCATATTTGAAATTATCGATAACTCAAACCTATAGAGATTAGATTATAACATTGTTTTATCGCTCCTCAGTTTAGTGTATATTGTGTGTGTCTATATATATATATATATATATATATATATATATATATATATCATTTTTTGCCAGGCGTTGTATATATCATTGTGTTACTAATATTATATCTTCAAAGTAGTAATTTTCAACGGCCACAAGCAGTGCGGTCACACATGAGTGTTCCTATACTTATCTCTATTATTCACGAATTCTATCTTATCACATGCTTTACACCTCACAAACACGCATAGACATGTTTAAGAGTAGAACCAGTAACTTGTATCCGACGCGTTTCCATTTATTGTTCATGAGTTCTATCTTATCATCCGCTTTACAGCTCACAAACACGCATAGACGATTCTAAGAGTAGAAATGGTAACATGTCTCGGACGCGTTTCTGTTTATTGTTCACGGGTTCTATCTTATCACCCGCTTTACAACTCACAGACAGACGTATACGGCTTTTATAGTAGAAATGGTAACTTATCCCGGACGCGTTTCCGTGGTTCACGTGGTCTTCCGTTTCTTCGATATATTATTATATTATAATCGTTTGTATTTTAGCTTTCTATTTGATTTCTTTTACAATTATTATTTGTATTTCAACTTAATAAAACCCTAATCTTGAATTCTTATTAGGCAGCAAAACTAGCCCGAAGAGGGAACACAGACCAGAGAGAAACCACCCCAAAACCAGAACAAACCCTCCCTCCCTCGCCTTCCCAGGCCCCCTTCCCCTCCCCCTCCGCCCTCTCCTCTTCGGCGGCAAATTCAAGCTCGGGAGCTCGCAACCGTGGTCAGCACCTCTCTGCCCATATTCTCTGATAAGCTCCAGCCTTTAACCGGAACTCTCCGGGATTCCTGATATCTTCTTCTCGCGATTTTTCTACGCCAAGATTGATTCGATCTTGCCCGCGCAGGGAGTGCATATTTCTCTAGGGTTTTAGCGGGTCCGCGAAGGAGCGGACTTAGGCGGAGCCTTCCTGATGGCGGCCGCGAAGGCAGATGCAAAGGCGGAACCAACTGGCGGCGGCGGCGGCGGCGGCTCGTTCACCGAGGAGAGGCTCTCCGAGAAGCTCAATAAGCTCAGCAGCTCAGCGGCGAGCATCCAGAGTATCCTTTTTATTTATTCAGACGTCCTTATCGCACGCTCGCAAATTCAGCAGCATAGCTTGTGGTTTCTCCTTGTTGTAGTCTTGCTTGTTTTAGTATTATGGTGAATAGAACCCTAAACTGCAAGGTGGAAGAGGACAAAAAACTGCCCTACAAGATCCCGTGGTGTTCCATGCCTGCGCCATTTGATTGGTTAATTTGAACGGTCTTCTTTTCTCCATAAATGCTTAGTATTGTTTATTGGTGCGCACGAGTACAACTTTTTTTTTGACGGAAAGCACGAGTACAACTCATAAGAATGCATATGGGTGTAGTTGTAAACTGACTAATATCTCTGTAGCTCCTGGATTATTATTTTGATCTCCCAGGCTTCTTATATGAGAAACTTAGTTTTATCTGTCGTATTTGAAATGTATATAAATGAGCCTGAGTACATGTTTCGGATATCCAATCAGTATCGTGGCGTATCAAGTTCGTTTCGTAATTTTTTGTCTGAAAGAAAATTTGTGCGGTAATTTTGGTCTGTTGAGTACTTGTGTTTGTGCTGTCAATGCTTGCTTTCCTTCTATTTTAAATCCTGGGATAAAATGTTTAGCACTGTTGACTTTGAATGATGGTCTCTACAAGAAATGACATGTGATGGCAGGAACAGTTAGGAGTCTAAATTGCAGTGCAGTAGCCCTCTCTAGGTTGCCTGGAGTTCTCGTTGCCTAGCTAGCAAATTAGTCTGCACAACTTTTAACGTCGCCGCTTCCTCTAACATGGGATTAGAGTTAGAATGTGGTTTGCAAAATCAAACTATTCCTTCTGGTTGCCAGTTGACCTACCCCACTCCACTTGGTTAGTTGCTTGAACAATCTTTATGGCATAATTATTTTGATGGTATGTATCTATTATGTCTCCAGGATTGCAGTAACATTTTTCTGCACTGATCCACTGAGGTTGCATTGACAAAATATCTCAACTGTTTTAATGTTGTCGATCATATGCCCTTGACTTTGAGCCAATTAATCAGTTGGCTGAACTGTATCTTACACCATCATTGGTTACACAATCACAATAGACAATTTATTGGAAAGGGTATATTTGGAGTTTGAGGAAGAAGAGAGCATTCATCATGCAAATGCTTTTCCATGGACAAAAATGTGGATCATATGATTGTTTGCATATCTTTGTGCTTGTGTCTTCTGTAAATAAGTCTAAGGCACGTCATGCTATACATGCTATATGCTAATGTTATATCATTTAAAAAACTTAAAAGTTACTCTTTGTTTATCATTTCAAACATTTAATCAAGTCTTGTGAAGCTACAAAATACAAACTTTGGTGTGTTTCTTTGCAAACGACTCGAGTTTTTAAGCATAGTACTCCCTCCTTTTGTGGTCTCCAACCCTTCTAATTCTGCCAGTAGGTATTTAATATGCGAAAACGTTAATTATCAAAGTCAAACGGGATGACTGAGATTGCGATATTGACATGTGGTTGGCCAGGTTACAGATATGGCAAAGAATTCTGTTAACATGTGGAAGTATGAGTATGTGTCTCACTTTCTTATATGATGGTATACTCAACTTTGATTTACTTACATTCTGTGCTCTGATTATATTTTCGTATGACATGGATAAATTCCAGTTTTCTGGAGTATCGAATGTCAGCTTTAGTTAGTTGCTTTTCTTTATCCTATGCTATGCAATATATACTGCCGCAGCTTGTCTATTGTATTCCTTTATTCGTAAGCAGCACTTTCGAATTGGTGCATATTTCATCGAAAGAGAGCCAGAAGGGTTGTTGATACATGGCAGAGGCAGTTTAATAATGCAACAACCGATAAGAAAGTATCATTCCTGTATCTGTCAAATGACATCCTGCAAAACAGCAAACGCAAGGGAGGAGAATTTGTGAATGAGTTCTGGAGGGTTCTTCCTGGGTTACTGAAAGATTTCTACGAAAATGGGGGACAAGATGGAAAGAAAGTAGTGGCAAGATTAGTAAGTTGCTTCTATTTCATAGTTATAAGAAAGTCCATTTGTTCTCTAGACTTTTCCAGGAATTCTGAGGGGGTGAAAATGTGGCGGTGCCATCATAATGCTACAGTTACCATCAACTTAGTTGTTCAGTGAACTATTAGGATGCATATCATGCTGTTGTATTTTATTTTGACTATTCATCTATTATCCTGATATTCACGCACTACAAGAGTGAAATTACCTTTTGTGGTGAATTTAAGAAATAAATTCATTATTGTGATTGCAAGGCCAAGATCCAAAAGAATAACTTCTCAATTTTGTTGGGCTGTATCTGCAGATAGGGATTTGGGACGAGCGGAAGGTTTTTGGAACACGGAGTGAAAGTCTGAAGGACATTCTTGGTGACAATCCTCCTGCATTAAATAACAACAGCACTACTTCAAATCCTACCTCCAAGCCCTCTTCAGTTTCGAAATCTTCTCAGAGGGATTCCAGTCCAATAATAAAAGTAAAGTGTCAATTCTTTTCCACTGACATCATTTTTGTTCCTCTTGTACTTATTATTGATTCAGTATATTGGGATGAATTTGGGAGTGATAGCTCTTGTTGTTGTTTGTCTTTCACTGTAGAAACTGACTGTTAGCGGGATGCCTGAAAAGATTATAACCGCATACCAATCTGTACTTGATCAATATTTTGACGAAGACACAGCTTTAAACAAATGTAAGATTACAGTGGGTGTTTTGGAGAAGATGAATAAAGATGTAGATGAGGCTTGTACTAATGGTAAGGATTTTGCTTGCTTCACTAAGTACAAATGTTAGGGACAACTGCCTGCCATCGTGTAATGTTTAACTCGCTTTTTTTTCTTGCGTTTGTTATCTTGATGTGTCTTGTGTCATGATTGTTACAGTACTATTTTACATCCAGTTCCATCACTATTTATAAAGCTACTACATGCTACCCCGCACTGCTGCGGGAATTGAATATATTTCGATGAGATTGGAACATGAATATTTGGATTAATAATATGAGAACTAAAACTGAACATATATATGTTTTGTTGTATTTGAGTCTTTTGACTATCTATTTGACCCTTCCCCGGACCCCTGCGCAAGCGGGAGCTGTGTGCACCAGGCTGCGCTTTTTTATATTTGATTATTGTATAGCGTAAAATATTTATTGAATATATGTAGCATAATAGTTTTCCCATGCATGGTTGCATGTTGAGGTGCGTCTTTTGCTATGAATGGCTGCGTATTGAGGTTGGTCTTTTCCCATGCATGGTTGCATGTTGAGGTGCGTCTTTTGCCATGAATGGCTGCGTGTTGAGGTTGGTCTTTTCCCATGCATGGTTGCATGCTGAGGTGGGTCTTTTGCCATGAATGGGTGCGTGTTGAGGTGGGTCTTTTCCATGCATGATTGCATGTTGAGGTGGATGTTTTTTGCATGTTGAGTGAAATAGGTTAGTGGGGAACACATACTTACGATTTGGTGGGTGTTCTTGATAAAAATAATGGAAATGGAGAGGATTTGTATGTTGATGAATCGTTCATAATGCCGTGATCACGTGGGCACGTTAAATGAAAGAAATGATGATGGTTAATGTATTTGTATTCCTTTAATACACAACATTCACGTTATTTTCATGTTATGCATCGAAATAGTGGCTCTTTGATGTCCATTTTGTCATAATTGTAGTTTGCATGCTAATATCAAAACCATATACTCCATCCGTTCCTAAATATAAGTCTTTTTAGAGATTTCAATACGAACTACATACGGATGTATATAGACATATTTTACAATGTAGACATTTTGCTCTGTATGTAGTCACATTGGAATATCTAAAAAGACCTATATTTGGGAACGGAGGGAGTATATATATTTTGCATGGTTTATAGAGTACAAGAATAGGCTCCTATTAGTAGTTCCCCTAGCCATGTTCTTGAGCTATTCACCTCTGATAATCTGGAACCTGAAATTACACTAGAATTCTGGGTCTCCAGAGTAAGAAAAAACCGGACTCGAAAAAATTCTGATGCTTTGACAGTACTCCCTCTGTAAAGAAATATATGAGCGTTTATAGATCACTCTTTAGTGATCTATAAACGCTCATATATTTCTTTACAGAGGGAGTATAATACAATGCGACATCATAATTTGTTTTCACTTCATCACTTGAGTATAAGTATCCAATAGGTAGTGCTAATCTTTAGTGATCTAAACTCTCTTATATTTCTTTACGGAGGGAGTATAATACAATGCGACATCATAATTTGTTTTCACTTCATCACTCGAGTATAAGTATCCAATAGGTAGTGCTAATGCTCGAGTAATTTTTTCCGTAGATATCCAGCAAGCGTTGTCGCTGATATCCAACCTTCAAGAACAGGAAGCAATCCTGAAGCAGTGCATTGAGCAACTTGAAAGTGTTGATGCGGCAAGGATAACCCTGATCAGTAACCTAAAAGAAGCCCTTAGTGAAGAGGTCCTTAGAACCTTTCTTATCATCTTTGAAATGTTCTATCCTGATTGTTTATGCATACCATCTAGCTTGCAAACGAAGCTTTATATTCTTTCTTTTTTGTATGTAATAGGAAAAAAAGTCGGAGCTTCTTCGCCATCAGTTGCAAGTAAGTAATATTCTCATACCCACTACATGGTATCATCCTTTTTCATCTGTCATGAACTCTTGATCTGGCCTGGGAGATCACATCCGCGGTCATTATTTTTTTCTGATGCCTTCTGCTCTTATTGCTCAACTAGAAGTGAAAGTTCACTAGGGAAATACATGATTGTGTTGTGCATTTTATTGGATTCATCAGCGTCCTCATTATGGTTCCTGTTTGCCTTGTGCCAGCCATATTTGTCCATCTTGCGATGATTTGGGCACCATTATAGAAACTTGATGCTTGTTAAGAGCTCCATGATATGCAGGCATAGCTAGAATTTTGCTGTGTCATTGACATTCTGTTGAAGTTTGCAGATTTTTGGATAAGTATTGAGTAGTGTAATAATTGTTAAGGAAAGAAAACAATATAAGAAGCACGTGTATATGCAAAGAGAATCCTCTGGCATAGTTGTGTATGCAAGGAGAATCCTCTCTAAGAGCATCTCTAGCAGATCCCCTATCCTAAAAGTTCAAAACGCATCCCATTTCCTTATAATTTTTAGGGGATTAAAGTTTGATTCATCTAGCAGATCCCCTAAAACTCAATCCCCCATATTTATATTTGGCTCACACAATTCATCAAACACCTACACTACATACGCACACACAGCTCTAGTATACCCTCGGATGCCTATTTTTCTTGACAGAATCTGGTATACCCTGATTGACAATCGAACTCTCCTGCAAATACTTCACATGCTCTGAAATACTTAGAGCCCGTTCGGATCTTCTCCAGCTTCACGGAATAGCTAGCTTCCCGAGAAGCCAGCCGCCACCAGCTTCCGAAGGGAGAAAGACGCGTTCGGCAGCACCGAGCAGCTTTTCTCGGTCAGAATGGGCTGACAGCCCAGAAAGCGAGCCCAAGGCCCAGTTCGGTGGCTCATCACGAGAGGAAAACTGTACGAAGAGAAGAAAAAGTTTCGCGGATGCCACTTCGGAACGGCATTCCAACGTAATTTAAAGCAACTTCCCCTTCTCGTTTACGCGAAGCTGCGCTTCGGCTGCTCCAGAAATTTACACTGCGGGTCCCTCGTTCTCCAGAAGCGGGATTCTCGGAGCTGGCCCGTTCGGGTGGCTTCTCGCTGGCTGGATCGTGGAGGAGATCCGAACAGGGCCTTAGTACCATTGAACTGCACATTATGAACAAAATTCTCATTTGAGAAGTCACCTGCAACGCTTGCTTCTCAAATGTATGAACAGCAGCCACGATGTATTCAGTATCCAACTGCAACCCATTTGTCGCTTCAGCAACTTGCAGCTCATGCTGCTTGTGTGACAATGGCGCCACAATCCGGTTTGTCAGCTCTTGAGACGCATTGCAATGGCGCCGCAATCCGGAGCATCCCGAATCTACACTGCAGGCTCCTTCTCAGCAGGCTCATCCGTCATACACGAGGAGTCTGCCGACCAGGCCTCAACGCCGCCGTACGTAGCCTCCCCTTCAACATCACGCCCCTCGTCGTCCTCGACATCCTCATCAACATCCGCGCTCTTCCGCTTCCTGGCATAGTGCTCCTCAAAGAAGGCCTTCCGTGCGATGGATCCGGGGCGTGACTGCCCCGCTGCCTCCTAGAGGTACCGGTTGTGTTCGAACGCTGACCGTCGGCCCCACACGAGCGGCTTGGACAGGGACTGGGTCGTCGAGGAGCGCCTCGTAGGAGCCGTGCAGGCGTGCGTCTGCGGGGAGGCTGTTGTCGGCGACGAAGAGGCGTGCATTGGCCTCAGAGCGGTGGCCACGGCGCAGGCTGGTGCAGCGAGCAGCATGACTTGTGCGAGCTTGCGCGTGATGAAGCCCATGATGGCGAAGCACACCAGACGCGGCGGCTCCTCCGGCTGTTCAATAAGTGCGGCGGCGCCGGAGCCAAATTCTCCGCCGTCGGCGGGACTCTGGCGTCAGCGAGGGTGGCTGGAGGGGGAGGGGTCCCATTTTCTCGGTCATCGGGGTGGCGGACAGCCGGCGGTGCGGGTTCCGGTGGTGGCGGTGTGGTCGGACGGGAGCCGAGTGTATCCCCTGTTTATCCTGAGAGTTGCCCTCGTTGGACTAAACATAGTCCAGAGGGTGTCCTTTTCAAGGGATGTTTCCTTATAATTATATAAGGAGTTATACGTTTAGGGGATCTGCTAGCTAGGGGTAAATTCCATAAACGAAAATTCACCCCCTCAAATATACTCCCTCCGTCCGGAAATACTTGTCGAAGGAATGGATGTATCTAGATGTATTTTAGTTCTAGATACATCCATTTTTATGCATTTTTGCGACAAGTATTTCCGGACGGAGGGAGTAGCTTTTAAGGGATCTGGTAGAGACCCTCTAATAGGGTAGGTAACAACTACTGAATCTGCTGTACGGTTCTGCTTTGCAATGGAAGCTACTAGTAAGCTAGCCATGGTCTGATTGGGAAGTGGGTAAATGTTGACTTGCATGTTTTAACTTCCCACTTCAAGCACAAATCTGCCACTTATGGCTTGCAAGCTCCCATTGCCGGGAGGCTTTTTCATTACAGCAAGCCACCTCCCGCTTAGACTGCTTCGGGTTACATGTTCTTATGAGTTGTGAAGCTAACCAGCTTTGCATTAGACAGTTTGGGGGCTCTTTTGGGAGGGATATGTTTACATGTTCAGAACCCAAACAGGCTTTTTCAATACAGCAAGTCACCTCCCGCTTAGACTGCTCCAGGTTACATGTTCTTATGAGTTGTGAAGCTAACCAGCTTGCATTAGACAGTTCGGGGGTTCTCTTGGGAGGGATATGTTTACATGTTCAGAACCCAAACATGTAGGTTCTCTGCATATCTAGTATCCATTTCTGGTCACTTGTTACTGTAGCCTGGGCACTGAGTTGGATTTCCGGTTACAATTAACTTTCTTTAACATTGCTATCTACCATCTCAGTTTGCACTATTTTTGTCTGTCTCTGTAGTGTCCGTTTTAGGAGTTATTTAAGAAATTACTGAAGTGATTTGCAGCTAATTAGAGTTATTTGACACAGGTTGCTCGAGCAGAGGCTGAACATGCCGTGCAACTAAGACAACGATTTGGTGGTGCCCATGCCATTAATGTGGCATGGTCTAGTTCTAGTACGCTCATGACCACTATCCCGTCAGAGCAGACTGCTGCGATGATGCAGAATGCAGCAATAAGCCCAATAAGTCCCCAGTTTCAACCACCACATCCAGCAATCCCGCTTTCCGCCACAGCCAGTGCTGCAGATGATGAGCCCAAGAAAACGGCAGCAGCTATGGCAGATAAACTTGCATCTTTGGCATCTCCGGAGCAGGTGCTCTCCTCCATTTTGGCCTCCCTTGCTGCAGAACAAGCTGCTTCCATGAATGGCGGCTCGCCTTCCGTAGAGCTCTCGGAAGGGCCTCCAGGCTTCCAGATACCAAAGAGGCCTAGAATCGAGAATCCTACGCAGACCGGTGATATGGGTGCTCCCCCTTTCTTTGGGCAATTGCTGCAGGCACAGCAGAATGGAGCAGCGCCTACTTCTCTTGGAGGCATGCAGTCATCGATGCAGGCAAATCAAGCACCGGGCGCATTTGCACCACCTCCCCCTCCACTGCCACCTATGCTGCCGCCACTTCTGCAGCAATTCAGTCAAAATGGTGGAGGAATGTTCGGAATGGGACCTTTTGGGATGCTGGCCAGCTCTATGCCACCTCCACTGCCGAACATGCTACCTCCAGGTTTTCCAAGACCAAGTGGGCCGCCACCTCCACCTCCTCTTTCACCAGCCCAGAATCAGAGCCAGACCCAGCAGCAGCAGCAGCAGCAGCAGTCTCCGCAGGCACCGCAGCAATCTCCAACATCAACTGGTTTCTTTCCAACACCAGGCATTGGGTTCTTCCCTCCGGTTCAGATGCAGCAATCACCGTCGGTCCAGCGGCAATGATTACATAGCAACTGTCAGGCTAAAAAGGTGTCAGTTTCGGCCTAATTTTGTATATTAAGCAATAATTCCAGAGTGTTAGTTGGCAGGTCTGCAGGCAAGCAGGATCATCAATGCTTATGAGTCCGAAAGGTTTGTAGAATAGGTCGGTGGTTTGTGTGATGTATAACTGGTAACTTTTCCGTTTTGGTATGAGGAGGTTCATCATATGAAGTGGTTAAGACTCTTCTTCGTTGATCTGTGGCTCCTTAATTAGTCCTGAGGCAAACAAATGTTGCTGCTTGAAGAGCTGTGAACATTGGGCTCCTCAACTTGAGAACTTACCAGTGGCTTTGGAACACATGTTATAGACTTATAGTCTCATAGATCATGTTGTTTGTTTAATTTAAATCATTTAGACTAACATTTGTTTACATTTATTTATTGATTCAAATATAGTGTTTTGTTTATTACGTCGTTTCTTGTGCAAGTTTGCTGTTTCTCCTTGGGTTGGTTCTTTCTGAGTGACGGTTTGGATGTGCTGTCAATTCAGACTAACGAGTGATTATCCAAGACCAAGAGGGTTGAAATTAGCAGAAGTGGAGCTGATTTAGAATAAGAGAGGTTAAATCAACAAAATTGGAGGCAAGGAAATCCATCAAAACAGTTTCATTTAACAGCAGAACTCATATCTAGTTAGTATCTATACACAAAATAGTCTCCAACTACTACTCCTGTCCTGAGTGCTAGGTAATTAAGAGAAGGAACCAAGAGGTTGCTAGCGTGCTAGCTGATGATGAACCAACTAATTATTCCGGGGATTTGCATTTGATCTCCCCACAGGCGGCAGCGGCTTCACGCCGGCGTTGAACTCCACGCTCGGCTTCGCGTTAGCCGCCGCGGCCGCGTGACGGGCGCCATTGACGTCGAAGGAGTTGGTGGCCGTGGCGCTGCTTGGCTGCTGCTGCAGCAGCAGCCTCCTAGCGGCCGTGGGACGACCACGGCGACTCTGCAAGGACGGTTGTCGTTGTGCCGCGTCGTCGTCGAGAGGCGAGGTGGTCGTCGGCGCTGCTGCGGCTTTAGTCCCCGGGAGGAGGAGCTGGAGGACGAAGATGGTGGAGAGGAGGAGGAGGAGCGCGCTGCGCTGAGCCATCATGACCTAGGAGGTGGAGTCTGGAGAGATCGGAGTGGCGTGCCTCTTTATGCGTTGGCACTCACACTCTCGCTAGCTACTTGGCGGGAAGGAACATGCAGAGAACATGCACGCGCTTCTACCCTCTTCCTTTCTTTTCTTGGCCGTGGAGGATGGAATGGAGGAGTCATCAGGCATAGTAGCATGTCGGAACGTGTCGCCACGAGATCTGAATCCCGTTTCTCGAATAAAATCTCGTGGAAACTAGCTACTGTAGGTAGCTTCGGATGGGTTTGGGGACGATCCACATGTAAGTTGACCCGTGACCTAGGTCGGGTCAGGCCTGCGCGGGATAAAAATGAGTTGTTTGGATGCGTGTGTTTACTGTTTGGCCCGCATCGCACGAATCTCAAAGCACCCTCAGCCAGGCTCACTAGGAACGGTCGATTCGGCTGTTTCCAGCGAGCCAGGCTCGAGCGATGCAGGGGAGGGAAACGTCGCGCCGTGTAGGGAAGAGAGATGGCGGGAGCGATGGCGCATCTCTGAAAAAGCGGCGGGACGAATTCGAGTCACCGCCAGCCGATTCGGTTGCCCTATATATCGAGGGTGACCGTCGCGGCAAAACTCCCGCCACCATTTCCTCCCTCTCGAGCTTTCCCCCCGGCACAGATCCACTTTGACGACGAGGTAAGCGGCGCAACTACTCCGGCGGGTTATCTCCTCCTCCTCTCCGACGTGCCAGGCACCTCCTCTGTGCCCGTTCCGATGGCGTTTGTAATTCAATCACCACCTCCTCTCTACTAGTTCTAGCTAGATCTGTTCATGTGATAGGGTTAGATCGTCCGATCTGTTTGACCGTGATGTTGTAGTAGCTAGTTGTAATGGATTTGGAGCATGCTAGGGGTTGTTTCCATGTGAGCAAGTGTTGGTAGCTAGTGGTCATGAATGGATTGGTGGTATGCTAGTGTGCAAGTGTTGAACAAGATCATCCATGTGTTCATAATTAGTGCTCTGTTATGCTGTGTTGAGCTGTAGTATTGATGTAGGGTGGATACCCTAAGGCCGATCTTTCATGAAATGGAGGGGATCCTACGAAGAACACGAAGAACACGAGGGGAAACACGAGGGAAATCACGAGAGGAAACACTCAAATCAACAAGAACGATCACACATGTGCTAGATCCATGAACACAAAGAGATACATGATCCAAATCCAACAAAGGGGGATACAAGAGGTAACTAGTTCATTTCCGTGAGGAGGCCTTGAATCCGTGAGGGATCTTCCCGTTAGGGGTCTTGAATCCAAGCGTGGATCTTCTCCGTAGAGGCCGCGGTCTCTCGATCGAGAAGAACCACAAGGATGAGCAAAGCTCTATCTCTAAAATGAGCTAAACCTATGCTAACCCTAGAATGGAGGAGGGGGATGAGTATATATAGTAGTAGCCACAAAGGGGTAAGTGAGGGGAGAAAGGGTACATGGGCTTCGGCCCGAGTGTCTGCGTGCAGGTAGGGCCGAAAGTTTCGGGAACGGCCGAAAGGTTCGGGCGCCGGAGGTTCCGGGCGAAGGTCTGGGCGGGGTCCGGGATATCTAGAGATTTGGCACGCTCTTGGACAGCTTCGGTGCAGCAGGGCCGGAAGTTCCAGGATGGCCGGATGTTCCGGGCGTCGGAAGTTCCGGACAGGAGGCCGTAAGTTCCGGACTTTCCAGAAGCTTGTCCATGCTTCTTCTTCCTTCTCTTCCACGCTTCCCTCGCGGATGGTGTAGTTGTTCCTTGGCGCTTGCACTCCTCCTCGACATTCGTGAAACTCCGACAGTACCTATGCATGCACGATGGAGGGTCAAGTAGTATACCATCCTCGAAGGGGTCAAGTGAGCACGTGTAAAGGAGAGGATTCACCTTCATGTATGTGAAGTAGATATCACACGTGTCACTTGCCGAATGAACTCTTGACATGGTGATGTCCGTAGGATGCTCCGCATCATCCCCTCCCCCTTGGGAAAGATCCGACCTTGGATCGAAAACCAAATCACCATGGGAAAGAGATGGTGTCGCCGTGTTGTAGAGGACGTTCACCAAGTACTCATCATCTTGAAGCTTGAAATGGGCACCCTCCAATGTCGCACTGTCGTGTGGTTCCTTCAAAAGGATCAAGGACAACAAACACTTGGAAAAACAAATGTGGTTAGCGTTAGTGCAAAACCAATCATTCAAGAGGTGATTCACCCAACAAGCGCCATCATCAAGCATAGCATATGGTGTGACAAAGGATTGTGACATGTCACAAAAGCATATGAATTGAGCACAATCAAGGACATCACGGAAACAAGCATGCAAATGGGAGGTAGAGATGCTAATATGTTTGACAAGAGGACAAGCATCTACCTCAAGATCATAAGAAGCATGCATAAAGTGCTCAACAAATGGTCTATGGTATGCATATGAATCATTCACAACACCAAATAAAATGAAGTGTCTAAACACGTGGGTCAAGTGCAAGACAATCCAAGCATAACGTGCATAGGGTGTAGTGAAAATCGTGTGGCACTCAACACAATAGAAAGATAAATTGTTCATCATGTGTGAGGCAATCAATTCAATCATGTGACAAGCAATGGGACATGTCATATGTGAAGAAATGACATTGGTGCAACCAACCATATGATAGGAGCAAGTAATCCAAGAATTGGATGCAACACGCAAGGCATATACATCATGAGGCATGGAAATGTGTAAATGGCAAGTTGAAGCAAGATCTCTAACATGTGCGCAATCAAGTAGTCCAAGATGACCGATAAGTCTCATGGTGCAAGCAACACAAGTAGTGTGATCCATAATATCCATGCTCAAGAAAGATGTCACCTTGAAGGCATGTCCTTGTGCATTCTTCACAATGACGAAGCACAAGCAAATGCGGTGTAGAAGCGAGTCGTGGTAGAATGTATGAGGCTCGCTCTCAAGAGCTCGAATGGTCAACTCACGTGAAGTGGAAGTCGACACGAAGTCCAAGTATCCTACACATGCACACAATAAAACAAAGAACATATGCGCGTGGTAGATAAACACATCATCCATCATGATGGTTCTCTTCTCTTGCACATAACCATTAGATGTACAAGTGCATGAATAATATGATGCAACAATGGCAATATTCATGGCACTAGGTATATGGTGCAAAGAAGTAAGACAAGCATGCTTCACAAGGAATATGTCAAAATCTCCAAATATATGTGAGAATGTCATGGGGGCAAACTCATTATCCAGACTAAAGACATTATTGCACTTAATACATGTCAAATCATCTAGTGTGAGAGAGGAAACATATGGATATATATGACAATTAGCAATATGAATCATGTGCAAAGCATGGCAATGGTTATCATCAACCGCATGAATAGAGCAAGTATGAATCATGGGTGATGCAACATAAGCAAGCACATCAATCATATCGTGCAAACTAGTGGAGCGAAGATGCAACACACTAGAGGAAATCATGACAATCATGTCATGTGAGCAAATAGTAGGCATAGACAATGCACATGCCATATCGCAAGTACGGACACAAAGCAAGATCATAGTATCATCATAGGAATGGGTCATAAGTTGAACATGGCAATAACAAGCAATATCTCCACCAAGCTTACAAATACACATACAAGTACAAGAATCAATCATCATGTGTAATGCAAAGCATGGGTCACAAATGCATGTCAAAGGCATAGGAATGAGCATATCATGTAAAGTGAACATGGCAATATGGGCAAATGATACATAATGGACGATAAGCCATAACCATGCGAGGGCCATCTAGAAGAAATGCGCGAAGTCTTTGCGCGATGGGAATGGTGGTAAGGACAATCCACGGGATCCCAAGTCATCGTTGCTCTCTAGAGCTCGTTTCGTCAACTCATGGGATTGTGAGGTTGACAAGTAAGCATGGGTACCTACACAACAAATACACAAACAAAATAAATTGTGTGTGTGTGGTAAATGTACACATCATCCATCATGATGTGTATTTGTATGTGAGAGTTAGCACAAGATAAGCATCGCTCAAAGAAATTAGAAGCATGGTATAGGAACATGTCATCCATCATGAAAGAATAGTTGTTATGTATGACACGATGGGGACACAAATTGAGCAATGGCACATCAATAACATTTTTATTCATGGGGAGCATATTGTGCACATAATTATGAGAATCATGCAATGGATGGGATTGATCAAAATCTCCCAACATGTATGAGGAAACTACGGGGGTCTCCTCATGAGCAATATCGGAAACATCATATGGAGAAAATGGACAACATCCAAAACAATGCATATCCGAAGCTAGGTGGTCATGGCATGGCATATGAGATAAATGATGCAAAGGGAGCATATCAATATCATCACAAGAGAAACAAATGCCAATAACCATGGGCTTGTCATCTATGCCATAAGTGCAAATTGGGTTTATTTTAATGGCATATGCATAGTCACTACGAAGAGATTGCAAATATGACATATTGTTGATCTCATGCATAGCATATGACAAGTCAAGAGGATTGTCAAACATGATGTGACCTAAAGAATTGTCACAAGAAATCCTATGTAACATGGCATCACAACTAATAGACTCCACATGGCAATCATCAAACTCATCATAAATGGGTAAATCATCGCATGGGGAAGTCACACTAGCATGAAGCATGTTAATAGGTTGATCAACATCATGCAAGCAATCAATGTCAAGAATGTCTGATGCGGCTTGAAGCTACGTCGGTATTTCCCCAAAGAGGAAGGGATGATGCAGCACAACGGCGGTAAGTATTTCTCTCAGATGTGAAACCAAGGTTATCGGACCAGTAGGAGAACCAAGCAACACAACGTAAACAACACCTGCACACAAATAGCAACTTCTCGCAACCCACGTGTAAAAGGGGTTGTCAATCCCTTTCGGGTAGCGGCGCCCCAAGATGGGCAAATGGACGTGAATAAAATTGTAGTAGATTGATAGATCGAACGCCAAATAAAATAAATAAGAATAAAACGCAGCAAGGTATTTTTGTATTTTTGGTTTAATAGATCTGAAAATAAAAGCAAAGGAAAATAGATCGCAAAGGCAAATAATATGAGAAAGCGACCCGGGGGCCGTAGGTTTCACTAGTGGCTTCTCTCGAGAAAAATAGCAAACGGTGGGTGAACAAATTACTGTTGGGCAATTGATAGAACTTCAAATAATCATGACGATATCCAGGGAATGATCATTACATAGGCATCACGTCCAAGATTAGTAGACCGACTCCTGCTTGCATCTATTACTATTACTCCACACATCGACCGCTATCCAGCATGCATCTAGTGTATTAAGTTCATGGAGAAACGGAGCAATGCAATAAGAACGATGACATGATGTAGAAAAGATCTATCTATGTAGAGATAGACCCCATTGTTTTATCCTTAGTAGTGACGATACATACGTGTCGGTTCCCCTTCTGTCACTGGGATCAAGCACCGTAAGATCGAACCCGCTACAAAGCACCTCTTCCCATTGCAAGATAAATAGATCAAGTTGGCCAAACAAAACCCAAATATTGGAGAAGAAATACGAGTCTATAAGCAATCATGCATAAAAGAGATCAAAGAAACTCAAATACTTTCATGCATATAAAAAGATAGATCTGATCATAAACTCAAAGTTCACCGATCCCAACAAACACACGGCAAAAAGAGTTACATCATATGGATCTCCAAGAGACCATTGTATTGAGAATTCAGCGAGAGAGAGGAAGCCATCTAGCTATTAACTACGGACCAGAAGGTCTACAAAGAACTACTCACGCATCATCGGAGAGGCACCAATGGAGGTGGTGAACCCTATCCGAGATGGTGTCTAGATTGGATCTGGTGGTTCTGGACTCTGCGGCGGCTGGAATTGATTTTCGTCGACTCCCCTAGGGTTTCTGGAATATTGGGGTATTTATAGAGCAAAGAGGCGGTCCGGGGGCACCCGAGGTGGGCACAACCCACCAGGGCGCGCCCAGGCGCGCCCTGATGGGTTATGCTCTCCTCGAAGCACCCCTTAGGCGCAACCTTGGCCCATTAGGTGTCTCCTGGTCCAAAAAAATCTCCGTAAAGTTTCGTTGCATTTGGACTCCGTTTGGTATTGATTTCTTGCAATGTAAAAAAACATGCAGAAAACAGCAACTGGCACTTGGCACTATGTCAATAGGTTAGTACCAAAAATGATATAAAATGACTATAAAATGATTATAAAACATCCAAGATTGATAATATAACAGCATGGAACAATCAAAAATTATAGATACATTCGAGACGTATCAGCATCCCCAAGCTTAACTCCTACTCGTCCCCGAGTAGGTAAGTGATAAACACAGAATTTTTGATATGGAATGCTGCCTATCATGTCATATCATATTTCTTTTCTTTATAGCATGGACATTTGGAATTTTATATTGTTCAAAGCAATAGTCTAGTTTTGACATGATAACTTAAATACTCAAGCATATCAACAAGCACCCATGTCTTCCAAAATATCAACGCTAATATAAGTTATCCCTAGCCCATCATGCTCAATCATTGATCCATTCATGAAATACACTCGCATATTAGCTACACCCAATACTCAAGTACGATCATATTGCCTCCTAGTTGGCGCTTTTATAAGAGAAGATGGAGACTCAAATTCAATTTTTTTTGCATAAAGTAAAAGAAAGGCCCTTCGTGGAGGGAACTAGGGATTTATAGAGGTGCCAGAGCTCAAAGCGAAAAACTTAGAGATAAAAACATTTTGGGAGGTGTATCCTTCCCACCAACGAAAATGACTTAGAGTTCCCAACACTTTCCATGCTAGATATATCATAAGCGGTTCCCAAACAGAAAATAAAATTTATTCCTTTTTCAACCATACTTTCACTTTCCATGGCTAGCCATATCCACAGTTGCCTTCCATACCAACATTTTCCAAGGAATTTATTATTTGACAACATAAAGTAAATACATTTTTCATTTCGGGACTGGGCGTCCCTAATAACTTTGCCTTACTCTCGTGCAATGACAAGTGAATAAACACTCATAGTGAGAATAACACATCTAGCATGGAAAATATTAGCCGCCCCTCACCGCTCCGTGAGCGAAACGAACACACAAAAGAGAAGTTTATTTTGAAAATTAGAGATGGTGATACGTCTCCAATGTATCTAATTTTTCTCATGCTTTTCCTCTTGTTTTGGACTCTAATTTGCATGATTTGAATGAAACTAACCCCGGACTGACGCTGTTTTCAGCAGAACTACCATGGTGTTGTTTTTGTGCAGAAATAAAAGTTCTCGGAATGGAACGAAACTTTGCGAGGATTTTTTATATCAATAATAAGAATTTCTGGAGCCAAGACCCACTAGAGAGGGGCCCCTGGTTGGGCACAACCCACCAGGGCGCGCTCCCCTCTCCTGGCGTGCCCAGGTGGGTTGTACCCACCTGGTGGCCCCGCTGATGACCCCCTGATACTATAAAATCACATTATTCCAGAAAAAAATCAGGGAGAAAGAATTATCGCGATCTACGAGACGGAACCGCCGCCAAGCCCTATTCTTCCTCGGGAGGGCAGATCTGGAGTCCGTTTGGGGCTCCGGAGAGGGGGATCTTCGTTCTTCGTCATCACCAACCCTTCTCCATCGCCAATTCCATGATGCTCCCCACCGGGAGTGAGTAATTCCTCCGTAGGCTCGCTGGTCGGTGAGGAGTTGGATGAGATTCATCATGTAATCGAGTTAGTTTTGTTAGGGCGTGATCCCTAGTATCCACTATGTTCTTAGATTGATGTTGCTATGACTTTGCCATGCTTAATGCGTGTCACTTTGGGCCCGGGTGCCATGAACTCAGATCTGAACCGTTTATGAATTCATCATTATATCCATGTTTTAGATCCGATCTTGCAAGTTATAGTCACCTATTATGGTTATGATCCGACAACCCCGGAGTGACAACAACGGGCCCACTCTCGGTGATGACCGTAGTTTGAGGAGTTCATGTATTCACTATGTGTTAATGCTTTGTTCCGGTTCTCTATTAAAAGGAGGCCTTAATATCCCTTAGTTTCCAATATGGACCCCGCTGCCACGGGAGGGTAGGACAAAAGATGTCATGCAAGTTCTTTTAATAAAGCACGTATGACTATTTAAGGAATACATGCCTACATTATATCGATGAACTGGAGCTAGTGCCATCTCGCCCTAGGTTATAACTGTCACATGATGAATATCTTCCAACAAGTCACCGATCCAATGCCTACGAATTTATCTTATATTGTTTCCGCTGCGTTACTATGATACGTCTCCAACGTATCTATAATTTTTGATTGTTCCATGCTATTATATTATCTGTTTTGGATGTTTAATGGGCTTCAATATATCTTTTTATATTATTTTTGGGACTAACCTATTAACCGAAGGCCCAGTGCAAATTGCTGTTTTTTTTGCCTATTTTAGTGTTTCGCAGAAAAGGAATATCAAATGGAATCCAAACGGAACGAAACCTTCGCGAGGATCTTTTTTGGAACAAATGCAATCCAGGAGACTTGGAGTGGAAGTCAAGGAAGAAACGAGGTGGCCACGAGGCAGGAGGGCACGCCCAGGGGGGTAGGCGCGCCCCCACCCTCGTGGGCCCCTCATAGCTCCACTGACCTACTTCTTTCGCCTATGTATACTCTTATACCCTGAAAACATCCAGGGGAGCCACGAAACCACTTTTCCACCGCCGCAACCTTCTATACCCGTGAGATCCCATCTTGGGGCCTTTTTCGACGATCTGCCGGAGGGGGATTCGATCACGGAGGGCTTCTACATCAACACCATAGCCTTTCCGATGATGTGTGAGTAGTTTACCACAGACCTTCGGGTCCATAGTTATTAGCTAGATGGCTTCTTCTCTCTCTTTGGATCTCAATACAAAGTTCTCCTCGATGTTCTTGGATATT
The DNA here is from genome assembly GCF_002575655.3 of Aegilops tauschii subsp. strangulata. NCBI lineage: Eukaryota > Viridiplantae > Streptophyta > Magnoliopsida > Poales > Poaceae > Aegilops > Aegilops tauschii. The sequence continues at coordinate 246,305,647 of NC_053039.3, forward strand.
TATTCGATGTAATTATTTTTGCGGTGTGTTTGTCGAGATCCAATGAATTGTGGGTTTATGATCAAGATTATCTATGAACAATATTTGGTTCTTCTCTGAATTCTTATATGCATGATTTAATATCTTTGCAAGTCTCTTCGAATTATCGGTTTAGTTTGGCCTACTAGATTGATCTTTCTTGCAATGGGAGAAGTGCTTAGCTTTGGGTTCAATCTTGGGGTGCTCGATCCCAGTGACAGAAAGGGAACCGACACGTATTGTATTGTTGCCATCGTGGATAAAAAGATGGGGTTTATATCACATTGCTTGAGTTTATCCCTCTTCATCATGTCATCTTGCCTAATGCGTTACTCCGTTCTTATGAACTTAATACTATAGATGCATGTTGGATAGCGGTCGATGTGTGGAGTAATAGTAGTAGATGCAGAATCGTTTCGATCTAATTGTCACGGACGTGATGCCTATGTTCATGATCATGCCTAGATATTCTCATAACTATGCACTTTTCTATCAATTGCTCGGCAGTAATTTGTTCACCCACCGTAATATATGCTATCATGAGAGAAGCCACTAGTGAAACCTATGGCCCCCGGGTCTACTTTACATCATATAAGTTTCCAATCTACAATTCTAGTTTACTATTTATTTTGCAATCTTTACTTTTCCAATCTATACAACAAAAATACCAAAAATATTTATCTTATTATTTTTATCAGATCTCACTTTTGCAAGTGGCCGTGAAGGGATTGACAACCCCTTTATCGCGTTGGTTGCAAGGTTCTTGATTGTTTGTGCAGGTACTAGGCGATTTGCGTGTAGTCTCCTACTGGATTGATACCTTGGTTCTCAAAAACTGAGGGAAATACTTATGCTACTTTGCTGCATCACCCTTTCCTCTTCAAGGGAAACCAACGCATGCTTAAGAGGTAGCAAGAAGGATTTCTGGCGCCGTTGCCGGGGAGGTTTACGCCAAGTCAAGTCAAGATTTGATCTCCCGTCAACTTGCCAATTTCTGGCGCCGTTGCCGGGGAGATCTGCGCCAAGTCAAGACATACCAAGTACCCATCACAAACTCTTATCCCTCGCATTATATTATTTGCCATTTGCCTCTCGTTTTCCTCTCCCCCACTTCACCTTTGCCGTTTTATTCGCCCTTTTTCCATCTGTCTCTTTTCGCTTGCCTCTTGTGTTCTTGGGTGTTAGTGTGCCCGTTTTGCTTTGATGGCTGTACCAAAAAGCGTTGATCCTCACCTTAGAAGGTTGGAAGAAATTGAAAGCAATCTTAGAAGCTTTATGTCGTTGCAATTTGGGCATAATAATTTCTTCAGAAACGAGCTTAAAGAACAGAAAAGCTTTATGGAGTACATGAATAAAGAGCTCGATGATATGTCTAAGGAATTTTATGGTTTGAAATTTCAGTTTGCTCATCTTGAAAACTTAATAGCCCAAATTTCGGATAAGCAAGCCACCTTAGTTAATAAGATGGCCACTAAACCGGAAGATCTAGGTAATAACAACGATGAAGATCTAAAAGTGATTGATGTGTCTCCTATTAAATCTTTGGTTTCCAATATTAATCTTGATAAAGATGGGACTGGAGGAGTCAACTTTAGTTAAAAGGCGTCCCAATGATTCGGAGTTTTTAGACCTTGATGCAAAAATTGGTAAAAGTGGGATTGAAGAGGTCAAAACTTTACATAGCAATGAACCCACTATTTTGGATTTCAAGGAATTTAATTATGATAATTGTTCTTTGATAGATTGTATTTCCTTGTTGCAATCCGTGTTAAATTCTCCTCATGCTTATGCTCAAAATAAAGCTTTTACCAAACACATCGTTGACGCTTTAATGCAATCTTATGAAGAAAAGCTTGAATTAGAAGTTTCTATCCCTAGAAAACTTTGTGATGAGTGGGAACCTACTATTAAAATTAAAATTAAAAATCATGAATGCTATGATTTATGTGATTTGGGTGCTAGTGTTTCCACGAGTCCAAAAACTTTGTGTGATGTGTTAGGTTTCCGTGAATTTGATGATTGTTCTTTAAATTTGCACCTTGCGGATTCCACCATTAAGAAACATATGGGAAGGATTAATGATGTTCTTATTGTTGCAAATAGGAATTGTGTGCCCGTAGATTTCATTGTTCTTGATATAGATTGGAATCCTACATGTCCTATTATTCTTGGTAGACCTTTCCTTAGAATGATTGGTGCAATTATTGATATGAAAGAAGGAAACATTAGATTCCAATTTCCATTAAGGAAAGGCATGGAACACTTTCCTAGGAAGAAAATTAAATTGCCTTATGAATCTATTATGAGAGCCACTTATGGATTGCATACCAAGGATGACAATACCTAGATCTATTCTTGTTTTTATGCCTAGCTAGGGGCGTTAAACGATAGCGCTTGTTGGGAGGCAACCCAATTTTATTTTTGTTTCTTGTTTTTTGTTTCTGATTAGTAATAAATAATTAATCTAGCTTCTGTTTAGATGTGGTTTTATGTTTTAAATTAGTGTTTGTGCCAAGTAGAACCTTTGGGAAGACTTGGGTGAAGTCTTTATGATCTTGCTGTAAAAAACAGAAACTTTAGCGCTCACGAGATTAGCTGCCATTTTTTACTGGAGAGTGCTTTTAGGTTGATTATTTTTGAAGATGATTAATAGACAAATTCCTCACGTCCAACAATTTATTTCAGAATTTTTGGAGTTACAAAAGTATACGTTTGATACAGATTACTACAGACTGTTCTGTTTTTTACAGATTCTGTTTTTCGTGTGTTGTTTGCTTATTTTGATGAATCTATGGCTAGTATCGGGGGGTATGAACCATAGAGAAGTTGGAATACAGTAGGTTTAACACCAATATAAATAAATAATGAGTTCATTACAGTACCTTAAAGTGGTGATTTGTTTTCTTACACTAACGGAGCTCATGAGATTTTCTGTCTAAGTTTTGTGTTGTGAAGTTTTCAAGTTTTTGGGTAAAGATTTGATGGATTTTGGAACAAGGAGTGGCAAGAGCCTAAGCTTGGGGATGCCCAAGGCACCACAAGGTAAAATTAAAGGACAACCAAAAGCCTAAGCTTGGGGATGCCTCGGAAGGCATCCCCTCTTTCGTCTTCGTCCATCGGTAACTTTACTTGAGGCTATATTTTTATTCACCACATGATATGTGTTTTGCTTGGAGCGTCTTGTATGATTTGAGTTTTTGCTTTTATTTTACCACAATCATCCTTGCTGTACACACCTTTTGGAGAGACACTGTAACATCCCAAATTTTCAATTTGGAATGTTATACATAGAGCATCATTTGCATATCATGTTTTGTTGCATTTTGACAAATCCTCGATAAATCCTAAGCAACTCAAGGACCCTCGGAGAGAGTTGGGGATTTTCTCGAATTTTCTTATTTGATTTTTCAAACGAGGATTTTGGTTTTAATTATTTTTCTCCCCGAAAAAATATTTCATTTTAAATAAACGAGAGGAGAAAATATGACTTCTCCAAAATATTGAAATACTGGAGGAAAAATGTTAAAATCATTATTTGAAATTTATTTGGATTTTATTTGCAATTTTTATTGCATTTTAAAAATATGCATGTTTTCAAAATATTTATTTTTGATTTTAAAAATGTTCACCCTATTCTAGATTTTTTAACTAGACAGGGAAAATTTATTTCATATTTTTCTGATTTTTATTTATTTTTCTACGCAATATTTTCCGCGGAACTTATTTAAAAAAAAAAATTGCGCCCGCGCCGACTGGGCCGAGCCCAGCCGACGGCCCGCCCGCGGGTTCTCCTCTTCCCGCACGGAGCTCGCCGCCGCCATGACCGACTCCGGCCGCCGCACGCCTCCCCTCGCCCGACCCCTTCCCCAAGCCGCCCTAGCCCCCCTCCTTATATACCCCCCCCTCTCCGTTTCTCTCACCACCGCCGCCGGAGGAGCACGCCACCGCCGCCGCATCTAGCCCGCCGCCGCCGCCGCTTTTTGCCTCGCCGCCGCTACCGGGAGTCGCCGGAGCCCCGCCCCCTCGCCGCCGGAGCCGCCGCCCCCGAGCCCCGCACCCCCGCCCCGAGCCCCGCCACCGGAACCCCTCGCCGGAGCGAGCCCCGTCGAGGTACTGCCGCCGGCCGTCTTCAACGTTGACCGGTTTTCTGAAAAAAAAACCTTTTGTTTAAAAAAAACCCTAGATCGTTTTTTTTTCGGTTTTCTTATTTCACGAGCGTTCGCCGAACCGTTCGTTTTAACGAACGCGTTCGTCGGTTTTTTCTCTGTTAAAGAACGTCCGTTATTTAACTGTTCATCCATTTTTCTTTTTCGTCGAATTTTCTCGTTATTTTCTCAGATTCGATTTCTGATCGAATTTTCGAATCTGTTTAACTTTTCGCTCGTTTATCGGAATCAGGCGATTCAAGCGCCTAGAGTGTCGTCTCGAAATTCTCTTTCCGTTTAACCTACTCAAACAAGTTTTTGCTACAGTAAAATTTGACCTAGATCCAGATTAGCAAACGAAGTTTCTTTCTTTCGCCGTTTGACTTTCGTTGCTTCTTTCGAGTTGATTCTTTTTGCAAACCGGAGTTCTTAAGTTGAACTTTCTGGTTGGATCTTTCATTCGAGTTTTACCTGTGCATTAGATGAGTACTGATTGTATGCTTGTTTGTTTGCGATAGAGTACCCGGAGTGTGCCGCTTGTTACTTCGACTCGCTAGGTTTTGCGGATCATCAGCAAGGCAAGTAACACTTTGATCATACCCCGTTCATACCCAGTTTTATTGCATTAGATCTATTTCCCTCAAACATTGCATGATTAGGATCTAATTAAACTATGGGTATTGGGAAGTAGTTGAGGTAGTACCTATTACCTGTTTTCTATCAAACCCTTGGGAGTTACTTCTACGTTGCTATTCTTATTGCCATGCTATGCTTGTAGACGTGGATTGGGTTTGAGTGATATCCATGACAGATGTGAGATGTTAATTAATGGTTCAACTTAAGGTGGCAACTAAAACTCACATCTGGGTGGATTGAGGCACCTGGAGAACCCAGTGTTGTCTGTATGTATAAGGTCCGCCACCCAGGCTCAAAGGGATCATAAGATTATTCATGCTAGAAACTTCCGTGTGCAGCCGCAAGCTATTATGGGCTCTAGCATAGCTGAGTAGGTTACAGGATCTCTTGAAGAGGTGGACTAGCAGATGTAGGGGAAAGTAGGTGTACCGGTCCATCCAGAGTAGAGAGTGACTGTTTCTGAAAGACTGTGTCTCGGTCATCCTTTTCTCAAACATCATGCAGTGCGAGAATCAAGCGGAGGCGATCGAGTCTTGTGGGGAAAAGTGCACAAACCTCTGCAGAGTGTACAAACTGATCATGATTAGCCGTGTCCCCGGTTATGGACAACTTGAGTATCTAGTACTTGGATTATCATTTGAATCTCATCACCGTGATACTCATAATTAATTTGTTGGGTTAATGATGACACTTAAATGGGATTGAGTTGGAGGTACCTTCTCAATGTTTCAACCACCATGATAGTTAAATAAAATTTATTCCTTTGCAGTAGGATAAAATTGGCTTTTCGCAAAAACTGTAACCATAGAGCCTTTCCACCAGCCATATATGCATATAGTATAGCCTTATCATTGTTCATTGCTCTCTATGTGTTACTTTGCCAGCATATTCTATGTGCTGACCCGTTTCGGGCTGCAACGTTTCATGTTGCAGACTTTTCAGACGACGAGTAAGCTGCCTTAGGTCGTGGTCTTATACTCAGTGATGCCGCTGGAGTTGATGGACTCACTTATCTTCCAAGTCTTCCGCTGTTATCGTTATTAGATGGCCTTAAGCCATGTTTTTACTTAATCTCTTTGGAGGTATCCGATGTAATAAGTGTGTGATTGCTACTCTATTATAAATCCTCCATTTGTACTGTGCGTGTCAGCATTACTGATCCAGGGATGACACTGGTGCACAGCAGCACAGGCCATTTGAGGTCTGGTCGCTACAGACACACATGTATTGGAATTTATTAGAATACTCTATGTGCTTCACTTATATCTTTTGAGCTAGATAATTTTGCTCTAGTGCTTCACTTATATCGTTTTAGAGCACGGTGGTGGTTTTATTTTATAGAAATAATTGATCTCTCATGCTTCACTTATATTATTTTGAGACTCTTTTAGAACAGCATGGTAATTTGCTTTGGTTATAAAATTAGTCCTAATATGATAGGCATCCAAGATGGGTATAACAAAAACTTCCATATAGAGTGCATTGAATACTATGAGAAGTTTGATACTTGATGATTGTTTTGAGATATGAAGATGGTAATATTAGAGTCGTGCTAGTTGAGTAATTGTGGAATTGAGAAATACTTATGTTGAGGTTTGCAAGTCCCGTAGCATGCACGTATGGTAAACGTTGCGTGACAAATTTGAAGCATGAGGTGTTCTTTGATTGCTTTCCTTATGAGTGGCGGTCGGGGATGAGCGATGGTCTTTTCCTACCAATCTATCCCCCTAGGAGCATGCGTGTAGTGCTTGGTTTCGATGACTTGTAGATTTTTGCAATAAGTATGTGAGTTCATTATGAGTAATGTTGAGTCCATGGATTATACGCACTCTCACCCTTCCATCATTGCTAGCCTCTTCGGTACCGTGCATTGCCCTTTCTCACCTCGAGAGTTGGTGCAAACTTCACCGGTGCATCCAAACCCCGTGATACGATACGCTCTATCACACATAAGCCTCCTTATATCTTCCTCAAAACAGCCACCATACCTACCTATTATGGCATTTCCATAGCCATTCCGAGATATATTTCCATGCAACTTTCCACCGTTTCGTTTATTATGACACGCTTCATCATTGTCATATTGCCTTGCATGATCATGTAGTTGACATCGTATTTGTGGCAAGGCCACCATGCATAATTTTTCATACATGTCACTCTTGATTCATTGCCCATCCCGGTACACCGCCGGAGGCAGTCATATAGAGTTATATCTTGTTCTAGTATCGAGTTGTAATCTTTGAGTTGTAAATAAATAGAAGTGTGATGATTATCATTATTAGAGCATTGTCCCATCTGAAAAAAAGAGAAAGGCCAAATAAAAAAAGGAAGGCCCAAAAAAAGAGATAGAAGGGACAATGCTACTATCCTTTTTCCACACTTGTGCTTCAAAGTAGCACCATGATCTTCATGATAGAGAGTCTCTTATTTTGTCACTTTCATATACTAGTAGGAATTTTTCATTATAGAACTTGGCTTGTATATTCCAACAATGGGCTTCCTCAAATGCCCTAGGTCTTCGTGAGCAAGCAAGTTGGATGCACACCCACTTAGTTTATTTTGTTGAGCTTTCATACATTTATAGCTCTAGTGCATCTGTTGCATGGCAATCCGTACTCCTCGCATTGACATCAATTGATGGGCATCTCCATAGCCCGTTGATTAGCCGCGTCAATGTGAGACTTTCTCTTTTTTTTCTGTCTTCTCCACACAACCCCCATCATCATATTCTATTCCACCCATAGTGCTATGTCCATGGCTCACGCTCATGTATTGTGTGAAAGTTGAAAAAGTTTGAGAATACTAAAGTATAAAACAATTGCTTGGCTTGTCATCGGGGTTGTGCATGATGAGAGCATTTTTGTGTGACAAAAATGAAGCATGGCCAAACTATATGATTTTGTAGGGATGAGCTTTCTTTGGCTATGTTATTTTGATAAGACATAATTGCTTGGTTTGTATGCTTCAAGTATTATTATTTTTATGTCAATATTAAACTTTTGTCTTGAATCTTTCGGATCTGAACATTCATGCCAAAATAAATAAAATTACATTAAAATTATGCTAGGTAGCATTCCACATCAATTTTTTTGTTTTTTATCATTTACCTACTCGAGGACGAGCATGAATTAAGCTTGGGGATGCTTGATACGTCTCCAACGTATCTATAATTTTTGATTGTTCCATGCTATTATATTATCTGTTTTGGATGTTTAATATACCTTTTTATATTATTTTTGGGACTAACCTATTAACCGAAGACCCAGTGCAAATTGCTATTTTTTTTGCCTATTTCAGTGTTTCGCAGAAAAGGAATATCAAACGGAACGAAACCTTCGCGAGTATCTTTTTTGCAACAAATGCAATCCAGGAGACTTGGAGTGGAAGTCAAGGAAGCAACAAGGTGGCCACGAGGCAGGAGGGCGCGCCCCCACCCTCGTGGGCCCCTCTAGCTCCACCGACCTACTTCTTTCGCCTATATATACTCTTATACCCTGAAAACATCCACGCGAGCCACGAAACCACTTTTCCACCGCCGCAACCTTCTGTACCCGTGAGATCCCATCTTGGGGCCTTTTCTGGCGATCTGCCGGAGGGGGATTCGATCACGGAGGGCTTCTACATCAACACCATAGCCTCTCCGATGATGTGTGAGTAGTTTACCACAGACCTTCGGGTCCATAGTTATTAGCTAGATGGCTTCTTCTCTCTCTCTTTGGATCTCAATACAAAGGTCTCCTCGATGTTCTTGGAGATCTATTCGATGTAATTCTTTTTGCGGTGTGTTTGTTGAGATCCGATGAATTGTGGGTTTATGATCAAGATTATCTATGAACAATATTTGGTTCTTCTCTGAATTCTTATATGCATGATTTAATATCTTTGCAAGTCTCTTTGAATTATCGGTTTAGTTTGGCCTACTAGATTGATCTTTCTTGCAATGGGAGAAGTGCTTAGCTTTGTGTTCAATCTTGCGGTGCTCGATCCCAGTGACAGAAAGGGAACCGACATGTATTGTAGTGTTGCCATCGAGGATAAAAAGATGGGGTTTATATCATATTGCTTGAGTTTATCCCTCTACATCATGTCATCTTGCCTAATGCGTTACTCCGTTCTTATGAACTTAATACTCTAGATGCATGCTGGATAGCGGTCGATGTGTGGAGTAATAGTAGTAGATGCAGAATCGTTTCGATCTACTTGTCAAGGACGTGATGCCTATGTTCATGATCATGCCTAGATATTCTCATAAATATGCACTTTTCTATCAATTGCTCGGTGGTAATTTGTTCACCCACCGTAATATATGCTATCATGAGAGAAGCCACTAGTGAAACCAAGGGCCCCCGGGTCTTCTTTACATCATATAAGTTTCCAATCTACAATTCTAGTTTACTATTTATTTTGCAATCTTTACTTTTCCAATCTATACAACAAAAATACCAAAAATATTTATCTTATTATCTTTATCAGATCTCACTTTTAGAAGTGGCCGTGAAGGGATTGACAACCCCTTTATCATGTTGGTTGCAAGGTTCTTGATTGTTTGTGCAGGTACTAGGCGATTTGTGTGTAGTCTCCTACTGGATTGATACCTTGGTTCTCAAAAACTGAGGGAAATACTTATGCTACTTTGCTGCATCACCCTTTCCTCTTCAAGGGAAACCAACGCATGCTTAAGAGACTTCATTGCTAGGAAGCACGGTATAGAAAGAGAACCATCGATTCAGAAACCCATGCCTTTTCCTCCTAAACCATCCAAGAAAAAGGATGATGAGGATTTTGAGTGCTTTGCTGAAATGATTAGACCTATCTTTTTGCGTATGCGTTTGACTGATATGCTTAAAATGAATCCTTATGCTAAGTATATGAAAGAAATTGTTACAAATAAAAGAAAGATACCGAAAGCTTAAATTTCCACCATGCTTGCTAATTATACTTTTAATGGTGGAATACCAAAGAAACTTGGAGATCCAGGATTACCAACTATACCTTGCTCCATTAAAAGAAACTATGTTAAAACTGCTTTATGTGATCTTGGAGCCGGTGTTAGTGTTATGCCTCTCTCTTTATATGGTAGACTAGATTTGAATAAGTTGACACCTACTGAAATATCTTTGCAAATGGATGATAAATCAACCGCTATACCTGTCGGTATTTGTGAGGATGTGCCTGTTGTGGTTGCAAACGTTACTATCTTAACGGACTTTGTTATTCTTGATATTCCCGAGGACGATAGTATGTCGATTATCCTTGGTAGACCCTTTTTGAATACTGCAGGGGCTGTTATTGATTGCAACAAAGGCAATGTCACTTTTCATGTTAATGGTAATGAACATACGGTACACTTTTCGAGGAAACAACCTCAAGTCCATAGTATCAATTCTATTGGAAAAATTCCAACGATTACTATTGGAGGTTTTGAATTTCCTCTTCCTACCGTCAAAAAGAAATATGATACTCTTATTGTTGGGTACGTGCATATCCTCGTTGAGGTAACCTAGTGCTATTCCAAAATTCTCCGGTTTCATGCGATTCGGAATAAGTTTGTTAACAAGACTTGATCAACCTTGTTAATGGATTCTTTTTGATGAACATGAGATGGATGAAGTTAGAAAGCACAACTCTCTGTACCCTCCTTTTACTTTCTATTATTTAGATTAAATAAAGCAAAAATAGTATTTCCTGTCTGTTTTCTGAATTATCCTTGCAATAAAAAATACCCCGAAAATAAAAGTTCTCCAAATGCCCTGAAATTGAAATATGATTTTTTCTAGAATATTTAAGAATATCTGGCACTAAGAACACACCAGGGGACCCACCATTTGGCCACGAGGGTCCAGGGCGCGCCCACCCCTGGGCGCGCCCCCTGCCTCATGGGCCTCACGTGGCCCCCCTCCACTTATTCCAGCACCCACACACTTTGTCTTCCTCCAGAAAAAATCACCCACTAGCTCAAGCATGAGTTCTAGCTCATCTTGCTGCCATTTTCGATCTCCTTGCTCAAAGCTCCACTCACAAAACTGCTTTGGGGGATTGTTCTTCGGTATGTGACTCCTCCAATGGTTCAATTAGTTTTTGTTCTAGTGCTTTATTTATTGCAAATTTTTGCTGCTTAGGTGACCCTGTTCTTGAGCTTGCATGTAAAATTTATTTGGTCCCAAGTAGTTCTAATGCATGATATAGTCTCTAGGCACTAGTGGGAGTAGTTGCTATCAATTTTGTTGAGTTTGGTTCACTTTTATTTTGAGTTACTAAAAATTTCAGAAATTTTTTAGAGGAAGAAATATGTTTAGGAAAATGTACCAAGGTGGTTCTTCAAGGAAGCAAGGACCCAGGCCCGCAATACGTGAGCCGGACTATGAACTACCAAGAGAAGCTCAAGTGCGGCCTTGTGAATGGCCATCAGAAAATCTCATGGTCCAAGCAGGAATTAAGGAGGAATTTGAAGCATATGTGCGTAACGCTGAACTTGAGGGCTTCGTGTCAAATAAGTGCCCTCAATACCACTACCTAATTGATTCCTTTGTGAGAAGGTTTAAATTTACATCTTCACGCAATTCTCACACTGTCCTATTTGATCTCTATGATAAATCTTATACCATGGACTTAGAAGATTTTAATACTACTTGTAAACTCCCGCAATGGGGTAGTGCTAGTGAACCTCGCAAATCTGAGTTTAAAGATTTTCTTGCTAGTATCACTGTGGGGGAATCTATAGAAATAACACAAGCTACCATAGGGAGCATTCATTTTCCTGCTATACATTATTTTGCTCTCTTTATAGGTAGATGCATAAACGGTAAGGATGAGGCATGTCACATGTGTGTTCCAGATCTTAGTGTTCTCAAGAGTGCTGTGTTAGGAGATAAACAATATAACTTGGGGGGCCATTGTTGCACGTAGGTTGCATAATAACAGTATTAGTGGAGATTTGTTCGATGGAATTTACGCAACCCATTTAGCTAATTTTCTTGAGGTACCCATACATGGAAATGATATGGAGTTGCCTCCTGCTTATCTAGATTATGATGCTATGGTTCGCCATCAGTTTATTGACAGGAATGAACAGTTCCTCCAATACCGACTAATCTTTGACAGACGTCGCACTGTCCATGTTGCTCTCCCTGCTCCTGGTTTCTTTGACTTTCAGGCAAAAGGGAGATATACTATAACCAGGGAGGAGGCGAACAAGCACGAGAGGAGGACGGAGGCAGCTTGCCTCCAAGCTGCAGCTCATGAGGCAATAGCTACTGCATCTCAGTACGACCCCAGCTACAACTTTGATCCATGGGCATAGACCAACTTAGGCCAAAAGCCTAAGCTTGGGGGAGTACGTATCTCTCACCGACATTATATTCATGTTCACACACTCATGCCAGTTGTCGGTGCTCATACTTTTTCATTGTACTATCCATGCTAGTTTATTTTTTGTTTTAAGCCTTCTTCTTGTGTGTTTGAAAAACCTTAAGAAAAACAAAAAAAATTAGTTGTAGCTTTTAGCTAGTTTACTTTCCATGCTTGTAGTAGTAATAATCAAAAGAAAACCCAAAAAGATTTCTCGTTCTTCTTTTGCTTGTTGGGAGCTTTCCCATGTAAACCTTTCTTTTCTTTGGTGGTCGAGAGGAGAAGACCATAATTAAAATGTTGAAGTGGCTCTTATTTGCATTATTGTTGATTTAACAAAGAGCCCATATTACCTTGTCTTCTCCTGTGTATTAAAATGCATGCAGATTCCAGCTTAGTCCAATTGCACGTGCACTATTATTATTATCCACACCGTTCGATCGTGCAAGTGAAAGGCAATAATGACGATATATGATGGACTGATTGAGATGAGAAAAGCTGGTATGAACTCGACCTCTCTTGTTTTGGTAAATATGATTAGTTCATCGTTCCTGATTTAGCCTATTATGAATGAAACATGTTTGCAATGACAATTAGAGATTATAGTTGCTCATGCCATGCTTAATTACCTAGGAGTTTATAATGGTTTACCTTGCATGCCAACATGCTATTAAAATGGTTGTGATGTGGCATGATAGGGTGGTACCCTCCTTTGAATGATTCAAGTGGCTTGACTTGGCACATGTTCACGCATGCAGTGGAAACAAAATCAACACAACCTCCACGATATTTATGTTCATGGTGGATTATATCCTACTCATGATTGCACTCAATGTTTATTAATTTTAATGCATGTTCATGACTGTTGTCGCTCTCTAGTTGGTCGCTTCCCAGTCTCTTTCTAGCCTTCACTTGTACTAAACGGGAATACTGCTTGTGCATCCACTTCCATAAACCCCAAAGTTATTCCATATGAGTCCACCATACCTTCCTATATGCGGTATCTACCTGCCGTTCCAAGTAAATTTGTATGTGCCAAACTCTAAACCTTCAAATGAAATTCTATTTTGTATGCTCGAATAGCTCATGTATCAACTAGGGCTGTCTGTATCTCCCATGCTAGGCGGGTTATTCTCAAGAGGAGTGGACTCCGCTCCTCACTCACGAGAAAATGGCTGGTCACCGGGATGCCCAGTCCCATGCTCAAACCAAATCAAAATAATTGCAAACAAAACTCCCCCAGGACTGTTGTTAGTTGGAGGCACCCGTTGTTTCGGGCAAGCCATGGATTGATGCTTGTTGGTGGTGGGGGAGTACAAACTTTACCATTCTGTTTGGGAACCACCTATAATGTGTGTAGCATGGAAGATATCGAGATCTCTCGGTTGTTATGTTGACAATGAAAGTATGCCGCTCAAAATATTATTTATCTCTATTTCAAAATCGAGCTCTGGCACCTCTACAAATCCCTGCTTCCCTCTACGAAGGGCCTATCTATTTACTTTTATGTTGAGTCATCATCCTCTTATTAAAAAGCACCAGTTGGAGAGCACAGCTGTCATTTGCACCCATTACTATTAATTTATATTGAGTATGACTATGACTGGATCTCTTTTACCATGAATTACAATGTTTAGTCAGTCCTTGATCTTCAGGGGTGCTCTGCATTTATGTTTTACGGTCTCAGAAAGGGCTAGCGAGATACCATCTTGTTATATCATATTATGATTGTTTTGAGAAAGTGTTGTCATCCGAGATTTATTATTATTGCTCGCTAGTTGATTATGCCATTGATATGAGTAAATATGAGATCCAAGTGTTATTGTGAATGTGGTTAGTTCATAATCATTGCTGAAAACTTGAATGCTGGCTTTACATATTTACAACAACAAGAGCAAACAGAGTTTGTAAAAGTTTTTCTTTATCACTTTCAGTTTATCAACTGAATTGCTTGAGGACAAGCAAAGGTTTAAGCTTGTGGGAGTTGATACGTCTCCATCGTATCTACTTTTCCAAACACTTTTGCCCTTGTTTTGGACTCTAACTTGCATGATTTGAATGGAACTAACCCGGACTGACGTTGTTTTCAGCAGAATTGCCATGGTGTTATTTTTGTGCAGAAATAGAAGTTCTCGGAATGACCTGAAACTTCACGGAGAATATTTTTGGAATATATAAAAAATACTGGCAAAAGAATCAAGACCAGGGGGCCCACACCCTGTCCACGAGGGTGGGGGCGCGCCCCCTGCCTCGTGGGCCCCCTGGAGCTCCACCGACCTCAACTCCAACTCTATATATTCATGTTCCGGGAGAAAAAAAAATTAGAGAGAAGGATTCATCGCGTTTTACGATACGGAGCCGCCGCCAAGCCCTAATCTCTCTCGGGAGGGCTGATCTGGAGTCCGTTTGGGGCTCCGGAGAGGGGTATCCGTTGCCGTCGTCATCATCAACCTTCCTCCATCACCAATTTCATGATGCTCACCGCCGTGCGTGAGTAATTCCATCGTAGGCTTGCTGGACGGTGATGGGTTGGATGAGATTTACCATGTAATCGAGTTAGTTTTGTTAGGGTTTGATCCCTAGTATCCATTATGTTCTGAGATTGATGTTGCTATGACTTTGCTATGCTTAATGCTTGTCACTAGGGCCCGAGTGCCATGATTTCAGATCTGAACCTATTATGTTTTCATGAATATATGTGAGTTCTTGATCCTATCTTGCAAGTCTATAGTCACCTATTATGTGTTATGATCCGTTAACCCCGAAGTGACAATAATCGAGATACTTACCGGTGATGACCGTAGTTTGAGGAGTTCATGTATTCACTAAGTGTTAATGCTTTGGTCCGGTACTCTATTAAAAGGAGGCCTTAATATCCCTTAGTTTCCAATAGGACCCTGCTGCCACGGGAGGGTAGGACAAAAGATGTCATGCAAGTTCTTTTCCATAAGCACGTATGACTATATTCGGAATACATGCCTACATTACATTGATGAACTGGAGCTAGTTTTGTGTCACCCTATGTTATAACTGTTGCATGAGCAATCGCATCCGGCATAATTCTCCATCACCGATCCAATGCCTACGAGCTTTTCACATATTGATCTTTGCTTAGTTACTTTACCATTGCCACTGTTTCAATTACTACAAAACTGCTATGTTACTTTTGCCACTGTTACCGTTACTTCCATACTACTTTGCTGCAGATATTAAGTTATCCAGGTGTGGTTGAATTGACAACTCAACTGCTAATACTTGAGAATATTCTTTGGCTCCCCTTGTGTCGAATCAATAAATTTGGGTTGAATACTCTACCCTCGAAAATTGTTGCGATCCCCTATACTTGTGGGTGATCATCACTACTATCAAAACTATCAAACTACTTTGCTAATGATCACTTTGCTGCAGATAATTAATCTCCAAGTGTGGTTGAATTGACAACTCAGCTGCTAATACCTTCAAATATTCTTTGGCTCCCCTTGTGTCAAATATATAAATTTGGATTAAATACTTTACCCTCGAAAACTGTTGCGATCCGCTATACTTGTGGGTTATCAAGACCATTTTCAGACGCTGTTGCCGGGAGCATAGCTATATTTGTTGAGTCACTTGGGATTATTATCATATTATCAATATGAAGAATCTGAAGGATCCAAAGACTAAGATTTATCCCTCAAAGACGAGGGGAGCACTACAAAAAAAAGACACATCCGTGACATTTTGGGCCGAACGAATTTTTTTTCTATCATACTTATGACACTTCTATGGCAATAATTATGACAAAACACAATATCATCATAGATGTGGTGGGGTCCTACTTCTATGACAAAAAATCATGACAGAAAATGGGCTTTTCGTCCTGGGCGGGCCGGAGACGCAGCTGCATGACATTCTTTGGGCCGTCCATGACGGAAAAAACCGTGGTAGAAGCGAGGGCGCGGAAAATATCGGGGAGTCCCCGGTTACGGTGGGTGGTCGGGGCCGAGCGATGCGTGTTTCTCTCGTACGTACGCGCGTGTGTGCGAGGCGTTGGGCTCTAACTGAACCCGAGCGATTGCACTGCAGGCTACGCGTTACTGAACCCGAGCGATCGATCGATGGCTGTTAACTGAACCCGATCGAGCGATTCCTTCACTACTGCTGCTAACTGAAGCCGATCGATGCTGCCTCTAGATGAACAGTGAGTGTTGCGGGGGAGGGGGGGGGTTGGATGAACATTTCCCGGTGGGGGTGGATGAACAGGACCCCGTGGTGTTGCCTCTGGATGAACATACCCCGATCGATCGAGCCGGTTGGGGCTGGATGAACAGGACCCCGTGGAGGGTAGAATGAACAGGACCATCCCGTGGAGGGCAGGATGAACAGTAGACGGTGGAGGGCTGGATGAACAGTAGCCCGTGGAGGGGTGGTTGAACAGGAGCCCGTGGAGAGGGCTGGTTGAACAGTAGCCGGTGGAGTAGCGCGCGGTGGAGGCTGGATGAACAGGAGCCCGTGGATGAACAGTCGCAGGTGGAGGCTGGAGGAGGTCGACGGTGGATGAACAATAGCCCGTGGAGGCTAGAGGGGGTCGACGGTGGAGATGAACAGTATCCCGTGGAGTCCCGTTTTGCGGTACGCCACACCCCTCCCGATGAACAGGACCCCCGTTTCGACCGTAGCGCTCCAACACAAGTCCGTTTCCTCCGTTTTGCGGTACGCCACACCCCTCCCGATCAACAGGACCCCCGTTTCGACCGTAGGAGGTCCGTTTCCTCCGTTTTGCGGTACGCCAGACCCCTCCCGATGAACAGGATCCCGTGTCAATCGTGGCCGGTCGAACACAAGGCCGTTTCCTCCGTTCTGCGGTACGCCAGGCCTCGTTTCCATCGGCTGTTCCATCCAAGCCGGTTGGCTCCCACGCGTTCCGTTGCCTCCCGATGAACACGACGCATTCTGTTGCCTCCCCATGAACACGATGACGACGCTGTTTCTCCGTTCCAACCCAGCCATGTACACGAGCCCTGGCCGTACGTACGCGCGAGTAGGCGTTCGAGACCCCGCCCGTATGTACGTACGTGGCCGTATTTACTTTCTTGCACCCTGGCCGCTGTACGTACGTGTACATGCTACGTGCGCGCCTCTACTACGACACGTGCGCGCCTCTACATCGACCAGTATGTACGTACACGTTCGCGACCAGAATGACAACGCTACGTATGCTTCGACCAGGTGGGTCCCGACTATCAGGCACTTCCTTGCCTGCGAAGATGTAGCTGGTGGGTCCCAGCAGTCAGGGGGGCGAATTGTTTTTTTTGCCCGGACACACTTCCTTGCGTGCGAAGATGTAGCTGGTGGGTCCCAGCAGTCAGGGGGGAACATTTTTTTCATGAAATACGGTGGCCCGTCCAGTGGGTCCCCGCTGTCAGGTGGAGGAATAATTATTTTGCACGTAATAAGGAGGCACTTCCTTGCTGCGGCCGTGAACCCAGCTGTCAGCCTCTCCACGTACAGTCCACGTCCGATGGAATCCGTTCCTTGACCACGTTGACCACGCCGCGCCGAGAGCACCAGGGCGGTGGAC
The DNA here is from genome assembly GCF_002575655.3 of Aegilops tauschii subsp. strangulata. NCBI lineage: Eukaryota > Viridiplantae > Streptophyta > Magnoliopsida > Poales > Poaceae > Aegilops > Aegilops tauschii. The sequence goes on from NC_053039.3 coordinate 246,323,353, forward strand.
GACGGCGAGGCCTAGGAAGGGGACGACGCGGAGCCGGGGAAGACGCGGCAGTGGATGCCCACGCGTAGAGGAGTATGAGGGTTCACTGGTTCGCTGCGGTGTGAGGCTGCCGTCACCGCAGAATAACAGGGGGTGTGGGTGAGTAGAGGGATGGCCTGGTCAGCGGTGGGAGTAGTAGGGGGCGGTGAGGCCTCCACCGCATCGCAGCCCGCCACGGGAGGCAGGAGCACGAGGCACGACCGGCGCTGGTTTGGGCGGCTGGAGGAAGAAGACCAGAGGTTGAAGAAGCACTACGGTCGTTGGATGGACATCGTAAAGTCACTGGAGCTAGAATCGTGCATATTGACTAAGTTGACAAAGCCCTCCGTCCCCGTCAACTTAGTAGGCCCACAAGTCAGCCTGCCACTATACTGGGTCCCAGCTAGCAGGGGGAGTATTCATTTTTTTGTGCGTAATAAGGAGGCACTTCCTTGCGTGCGAAGATATAGCTGGTGGGTCCAAGCTGTCAGCAGCGGTAACATTTTTTTCGTGAAATACAGAGGCCCTTTCGGTGGGTCCCAGATGTCAGGTGGAGGAATCATTATTTTGCGTGTAATAAGGAGGCATTTCCTTGCGTGCGGCCGTGGACCCAGCTATCAACCTCTCCACGTACAGTCCACTTCAGATCCATGTCGGTCGTTGACCACATTGACCAGGCCGCGCCGAGAGCACCAGGGCGGTGGACGACGGCGAGGCCTAGGAAGGGAACGACATGGAGGCAGGGAAGACTCGGCAGTTGTTTCCCACGCGGAGGGGGGTACGACTGTACGAGGGTTTACTGGTTCGTCTGCCGTCGCCGGAGAATAACAACAGGTGTGGGTGAGTAGAGGGATGGCTAGGCCAGCGATGGGAGTACGGTGGGGCGGTGAGGCCTGTGCGGCAGCACAGCGGGCCGCGGGGAGGAGAGAGCAGGCAGTCCCGCCGGCGCTTGTTTGAGCGGCTAGAGCAGGAAGAGCAAAGATTGAAGAAGCATGACGGCCGTTGGATGGACATCCAACAGTCACTGCTTGTGCGTCAACCTTTTTTTAGGAAAGCCTCAAATCTGCGGAAAACATCATACAACCCATCTACCATTATTTCTAATAATTTACAGCCCATTTGCTAATTCTTAAGGTTTTTATTGGAGCCCATATTCTTTTTGTTAGCATTACAGCCCATATTGTGGCCACGGTTAAAAAATTATACGAAATTTTGCATATTTCGGTGCGGTCCGAACTGTTTTTAATCCCGAAATTTCGAGTCACATTCAAACTGATTTTAAAAATAAATATATATCAATATAAAATCCAACAAATTGTCCACGCATAAAAATAAATGCAATTTAAAATCTCGAAATGAAAAAAAGAAATTTGAAACTAATTGACGGTTTGATGTGTTTTAAAAATGTACAGCCCATTTCTCATTACTGATAGGCCATTTTCTCGGCCAGCCGAATGAAGCTCTTCTCGTCTTGAAAGATTTGCAGCCCAACAGGCCTGACAAAGCAACTTACTTGGCAAATCACAAAAAAACTGGGCTGTGGCCGTGAACCCAGCTGTCAGCCTCTCCACGTATAGTACTCTTCCGATGGAAGTCGGTCGTTGACCACATTGACCACGCCGTGCCGAGAGCACCAAGGCGGTGGACGACGACGAGGCCTAGGAAGGGGACGACGCGGAGCCGGGGAAGACGTGGCAGTGGATGCCCATGCGGAGAGGAGTACGAGGGTTCACTGGTTCGGCTGTGGTGTGAGGCTGCCGTCGCCGCAGAATAACAGGGGGTGTGGGTGAGTGGAGGGATGGCCTGGCCAGCGGTGGGAGTAGTATGGGGGCGGTGAGGCCTCCGCGGCAGCACAGCCGGCCACGGGAGGCAGGAGCAGGCGGCACGACCGGCGCTGCTTTGGGCGGCTGGAGCAAGAAGACCAGAGGTTGAAGAAGCACTAAGGCCATTGGATGGACATCGTACGGTCACTGGAGCTAGAATCGTTCATATTGACTAAGTTGACAAAGCCCTCCATCCCCGTCAACTTAGTAGGCCCACAAGTCAGCCTCCCACTGTGGTGGGTCCCAGCTGGCAGGGGGTATTCATTTTTTGTGCGCAATAAGGAGGCACTTCCTTGCGTGCGAAGCTATAGTTGGTGGGTCCGACCTGTCAGCGGAGGGAATTTTTTTCGCGAAATACAAAGGCCCTTTCGGCGGGTCCCAGATGTCAGGTGGAGGAATCATTATTTTGCACGTAATAAGGAGGCATTTCCTTGTGTGCGGCCGTGGACCTAACTGTCAGCCTCTCCACGTACAGTCCACTTCCAATGGATGTCGTTCGTTGACCACGTTGACCACGCTGCGCCGAGAGCACCAGGGCGGTGAACGATGGCGAGGCCTACGAAGGGAACAACACGGAGCCGGGGAAGACACGACAGTGGCTGCCAACGCGGTGGAGAGTATGAGGGTTGACTGGTTCGACTGCCATTACCGGAAAATAACATGAGGTGTGGGTGAGTAGAGGGATAGACAGGCCAGGGATGCGAGTATATGATGGGGCCGTGAGGCCTGCCCGGCAGCACAGCCGGCTACGGGAGGCGGGAGCAGGCGGTTCCAACGGCACTAGTTTGGGCGGCTGGGGCAGGAAGATCAGAGTCTGAAGAAGCACGGCCGTTAGATTGACATCTAACGGTCTGACGCTGGTAGAGTCGATTTTCTTTTTTGATAAACCTTGTGTACGCATGAACTTAGTAGGCCCACAAGTCAGCCTCCAAATCTGTGGCAGACAACATAGAGCCCATTTGCTATTTTTTAATAATTTGCAGCCCATTTGCTAATTCTTAAGTAATTTATTACAGCCCATGTTCTGCCCAGGACCACGGTCAAAAAGTTCAACCTTATTTTGCATATTTCGGTGGAGTCCGAACTTTTGTAATCCCGAAATGATAAACATTTTTTAAGAACTTATTGATTTGCCAAAAAAATCATTTTGTTTTTGTAAGCAAATAAGACGTGGGACAATTGAGTTGGTTTAAGGGAAAACCAGTGGTAAAAAAAAGCAGCGCTGGGAGGGAAAACAACAACAAAAATAAGGATGTAAATATGAAAAGTGAATTTTATGTATTTTCAATATAATGATACGTGTATATGAACTAGTAAAACTATAGGTAGAGATTAGAAAACGGATGTAGGACATGCGTATCAAGAGGAAAATAGAACTGGGCTGTGTGTTTGATTCAGTAAAAAAAGTGCCCGCGGATGTTGTAAGACAAAATATAACTAACGCTAGCGGGCCAGAGGCCATTAGATACCTGCTGGATCTTTGTGCCCCGTTGTCGTCATGGGCTAGGCCTGTTAAAAACAAAACCAAGCCTGGGCAGTCTACAGCCCAGTTGAAACTTGCTCGACCTGAAAAAACAATATACGTGCTCAATAAACGAGAGAATTCTGCAAGTACAGACTGATAACTGGGATGCAGCAGGGATATTGTTTTTTCATCGTGATAATAAGAGCATGCACTTGTTTTAAATTTTTTGGAGAACTGGGAATTCGAACGGCAGGTGCTGATGCTACCCATCAAATAAAAATCAGGTGCCTGAAAATTCATTTCGAAACAAATGATTCAGCTTTATATCCACGTCGACCCTCGGCATGATGGTTGGAAGCAAATGCCAAGTTCATAACAAAAGATCATTAACAACAATACCAACTTGCGGACGACAAGGTAGTACAAGTACCAATACCAAACTAACTTATAATCTTTTTACTCCTGGCCCTAGTGTTCGTCTGGTAGAAAATCTTGCAGAGGACCAGCTCCCGCTCCTTCTCTTGCTCCAGATCCCCGAGGTGGTACTGGTGCATCACCCAATTGGTCCTCTGCTGGTCGAAGTTCTTGTTGGTGTGCAGCACCAGAACCTTTTTGCTGCCCGTTTGCCGGCCGTTGACCATCACCGGCAAGGTATTGCCGGTGTTGTGCCACATCGGGTGCATACCGCACTCCGACTGTATCTTGCGACGCGTCCACGTGCCCCTTTTGAACGCCCTGGAATTGCGCTGGAAGAAATGCTTGCTTAGGCCACTCAGTGTGATACCTGCAGTATTGTCGAATACAAGTTTTAGTGTACGTAGTTGGCATTTTCATAACATCTATCGCATGTTGCAGTCACTTGTTTCACTTTTTATTAACTGTCAAATTGTAATTGCTTTACCAGGTCTGCGTCTAAAAAGAAAAATAGAGCTATAAACAAAGGAATATGTTTGTGCAAGTAGAAGACCGATCGGTGTCTTACCTGGAAGTTTCTCAGGATGGGTGTAGCATATGCCGTGCTCGCTGTCGATGGTTGGTATGAACAAATCGATGAGAGGGTGAGATCTCGCGCTGTCAGCACTCACTTTGGCCTCAAGGTGCTCGATCAGCTCCTGATCCGTGGGATCGAACTTGATGCCAGCCGGCAGCACCGGCCAATCCTTCTTCGACTTGCATGGGTTAATTCCAGTTATATGGTACTCAATGTATGATCAATCGACTGTTTTAAGTGAATGATGAAAGATTTCGACAGATAAGTGGTACTCCAAATCTGAAGTCCAGAATACCCGAACACGCCGCCGGGATTCTTGTCTCACCTCACGCGCAGCGTGTTGTCACGTCAATTCAATGTGTGGACATGGTGAATAATTTGACCGACGTATACTAGTACTGCTACTGTACTACTTACTAGTCGTATTTAGTGTCACATTTTAACCATAGGTTTAACTAACAAGTATATATATATATACTGCACAGCATCTCCATCATCATTATCAATACATCATGCGCAGGTGAGTTAGGATGCACTTGATCCCAGAAAGGTATCTATCCTTCAAACCAGAGGAGTGCTTCAAACTAACAACAGTACATAATATCCAACAAAAGAGGGTCATGCTACAACAGCAGAATACATGGCTCAGTCTACATATCAGTACGAATCAAGTTGTGCATATTTGATGTTGGCATGAACCACATCGCCGCATGTCGGGTTTGCAAAAGCCATCCATCGCATGAAAGCTTGATGCCTTTCACACACTGAAGATTATCTCGCAACAAGCTGTGTCGACGAATCTCTGGATATGGTGATTCATGAAACCCATGGTATGATGTGTAAACACAGTCCCCCCTGGCGAATGGAAGTTGCATAGCACGGTAATCATCGCCGGAGATATGATCGATGATTGGTTGGATGCTCGGATAATTGAGCCCGAGGAACATGGAGTGGTTGCCGAGGCTGTAAACCCGCCTCCAGTTGAATACGCCTGGCCCAACGGAGCTGGGATCTTTCTCGAACACGAAGCAACCATAGCCATCAATTTCACGAACGCCCCAGGCATTGTACTGCATGTGGTTTGATGAAATGGCTTGGTCAATTTGGTATGTGCAAATGAGCATCAAATGACCACCGTCAACTGAACGAGCGATAAACCACCACCCATCGGCTGGTATGATTCCAGGTCCTGGAATCATGAAGGCCAGCGCATTTGCGTCTGCTGCAACAATTCAAATTGGAGACCAAAAGGACAAAAATAAACAATCATGTTCACAGTATGTGTGGAATTAAGATTATTATAACAGTGACACATATCATAGACAGAGAATTGCAATGCCGTGGTCATAATCATACCCCAAGTTAAAAAAAATAAGCCAATGGCTTTCATATTCTAGCAATATATCATGGTTCAAACATCATGTAACAATGAGAGGAAAACAAATATGATAGGGCCTACTCATATTCTACCATATCACTTACTACAGTTAACATGCGTTGCTATAAAAATCCCGGAAATGAGAGTAACATATAGCAATCATGAGGTTATACTCATAATATCTATTCTAACAATCATTAGGTACCAATTGTTCTCATATCAACTCTAACAATAACATGTGTGGTCATAAAAATCTAGGAAATGAGAGGAACATATAGCAATGATGTGGTTATAGACATACTATATATTCTAAATTTGTAACAATGAACAGGCAGTCGTATTCTTAAGGTAAAGATGAGATGAGATAGAACAATTACACGACGATAGATTCCACGAGTATAGGCAGCCAATCTGTGCGTCGACCGCATAAACGATGCCATCGTGCACTATAGCATCAGACAGAAGTGTTGGGTGAAGAGGATCAACGATGAGCCATAACCATGTATGGCGACCAGATTCCAGATAGACTAATCCCATGTTGAACACATCAATGAGCTTGTAATCCATGTAGTCTTCTGATGGTGTGGGCACTTCGCGGATTACAACCTTCAGCAAACAGAGGTCAAGCCAAAAGCTCGATGTGTCTCATGCGTAGTAGGCAGGAGTGTCTGGCGGGCCACGAGGCTCGATGGCGGCGGTATCCAAAGATGGAAGGGTGATCTCTCGCTGGGTGTAGATATCCACGAGACGTCACGGACTACCGGATTGGTGGATGAGGACGATCCAGTTGGCCTTCATGCCCGCCCAGTAGTGGCCGCGCATGAAGGGCAGGTGGACGGGTAGTGGTAGCATGTCGAGGGGCACCACGACAACCTCCGTAGGATCGTCAAGTCGGTGTCTGGGCCACCTGCGAGGATCGGGCATCAGCAAGTAGGGTGTCTTGAAAAGAGCCGGCTGGTTGCAGACGAGTAGACGGTACAAAGACACCGAGCATGCGGCCAGATGGATGGTGCTGAGTAGGTCCATACGATTACAGATCTTCTCCAAGAGAACATCGGGGAGGGAATTCCAATCGCGGCTCTGCGTGTTAGTCAGTTCTGCCATTGGGGTTTTTGGTGCCTGCGAGCCAGCGGGGAAGTGGATTCGGGCTGGCGAGTGAAGAAGCTTCTCCTCGTGTGGCCGAGCAGTGAGCGGGGGGATATGGTACGCGCGAGCTACCAAGGAAGATAGCGCGGGCGGGCGAGCAGTGAGCGGGGGGAAATGGTGTGCGGCCGACGACGGGGAAGAGAGGAGGAAGAAGAAGAGAGGAGGAAGAAGAAGACAAGAGGAAGAAGAGTGGAAGACGGGGAAGAAAGTGCATTAAATCTCAATTCTACTACTACTACCAGGATATACCGTCCTTCGGAGTGTAAATAGTTACACCGATGACATGTGGTTCTACCACAAGAGGGCCCATATGTCAGTTAATGGAGGACAGAAGCATGCTCTACTGGCAAACATGATGGCAGTACTGGGTAAGGCTGATTTAGTAACACCAACATGCTGGTTCAACTTATTAATTAAGTGTCCCATCTGCTGCAGCGTGTATTGTCACTTCATTGCGAAGACTAGTTGAATAGTTCTCTTTGGCCGAGATGGGGTATAATGGATCGCGAAGACTTCCTTTCTACATTATCCCTATGCCTCTACGCTCACTTCACTCATTTTGCTCCGTACGTAGTCACTTGTTGAAATCTCTAGAAAGACAAATACTCCATATTTGGGAACAGAGGGAGGATTTTACTCCGTATTTGGGAACAGAGGGAGTATCACCATATGGAGGGAACAGAGGAAGCTTGAAATATGAACATGTCAATGGGAGGGAGTAAGCCCCATGCATGCATGCATGCAACATGCAACGCTCACACGCACACATGGACGCACGCAACACTCACGCACCCATGCGGCACACAGCACACGACGCAACACATACGCTCACGCTCAAGTGCTCAACCTACTCCCTACATCTGTGAAAGACTGTACATTTAGATATTTACACATTGACCAGGGCATAATTAACGCCCAAAAGTAGCAGACTTACGTGTGCATGCGACCATTGAGAGAAGAAGATTAAATGAAGGTCGTTGCATGCTGTAATTAAGGATAGACATGTAGCCTATACCTAGAGCACAAGTTGGTGCATTAGTCAATCAATATCGATTTAGATTAAAGGCTAAATGCATTGGAAGTGTAGATGTACTACACTCTTTGTTTTTAGCTGATTTCTTTGCTCTGCCAACTGACAGGTGGGACCCAGAAACCAGGTGACAATTTAACCAGTCAACAAAGTGCCATGTCGACTATGTGGCCGGTCAGTAGGGTGCATACGGTGCTCTACGATGAGCTAGTGATCGTATAATCACCGCAAAACTATATATAGTGACCGTAAAGAGCGTATTGTTACATACGTTGACTGCCAGTGTATTTTTCTCTTTTCAAATTAAGCCATATTAACCGGAAAGGACGCAGTATGGACTAGTACTAGTACTGCTTTGATGTGTCCCGTCAACTCGCCGAACGAGGAGAAGCTTGCTTACTACGCCTCTCCCTCGCCCACGCGCGCGGTGGTTCGCAGGACGAGGAGAGGGTTTTGACTACAGCGCGCCCTCTCCCTCTCCCTCGCCCTCGCCCTCGCGGTGGACGTGCAGCAGTTCAATCGGTGTCAGATTGCCAGAAGCATAATGTGTACTGTAGTATCATCATTGTTGGACCTTCCGAAGAGGCGAAGAGCCAAGTGCAAGGTTCACACGAGTACGAACTGTTGAACCTCCCGAAGAGGCAAAGAGCCAAGCGCAAGGTTTTATAGGAGTTTTCGTCATGACTATAGCGAACGATGCTACTGTATGATGCCGCCACGTCACGTATATCCAAAGCTGTGCCACCTTTTTTTCTCAAAGAGCGTGTTGGAGCCCGTGCAACAACCACACAAGTTGCATGTACACATAACACATTTACTAGTAATAAATTCTAAAGGAAAAATGCCAGTATGCCACACAAGTTCATCTCCAATTCATGTGATAAATTTGTGCACGACTAGTCTACATATATTCACAGCGCTACCGTTCACAATTTACCGTACTCCACTTACACGTTATAGATGGGCTACATGTCCTCCTCCAGGTTCCAGTCCCAGGTGTTCTTCATGGATGGCACGATCCATAGCGGTGGGCAACGGGAATCACTGTCGCAGCTTTCTAGTCCGGTTCCACACGATGGAGACTCATCCAAGCTGAAGCGGCATAAATCTGGGATAGCGTGTCCCAGCATGTCGTTCATCCGGCGGTGCGCATGGAAGACACAACCATGCTTCATGAACGGCAGGCCTTCCGTGTCGTGCACGGAAGGTGCCATCCACTTCACAATGGGTTAGCTGTCACCAATGAAAAGCGAGTACTCTCCAAGAGTGTTCCTCGGCACCCACGTAGCATCACGGGGGTCGAACTCGGCGCCGTTCATCTAGTACACGCGGGATCTCAGATCTGGACACATGGTGACATACATAGTCAAGGTCCATGCATAATAATGTTGTGCTCAAATATGGCATTCAGTAATACTGTGCAACAAATAGTACTACTCCGGTATAGAGGAAGTAAAATAACCGGCTTATTATATATAGCCACTGTTGGCTACATGGATGAGATAGTAAGACATGGAAAAACAAAAATGGTGGCAGCTAGTGGGTTCAAGTTTTCAAGGGCCTAGCTAGCTATACGCGTCCTCCAAGGTAAAAAGTACTCCTACTAGTATGTAAGTAGAGTACTAGTACAACAATAAAAGAGAAGGCGAGAGGGTTAAAAAATGGAATACCTGGGTAGATGGTGACGGTCCGATCGTGGTAGATTGTGTGACCATGTTGCACATCAGTGGTACCATGGGTAATGACTGCTAAGATAGTTGATCCCAATATGCCAAAGTCAGCTACAAGGTTCCAGGTTAGACCGAATCGCGGATGCAAATGCACATCCAGGATCGGCGATCTTATTTTGATCGCGGGATGACTGGTCCCTGCAAAATAATGGAGTACTGTTAGGGACGCAAATGATGGTTTGTGCATTCCGTTTGTAATCTCCCGTACCGTAGGATGGAAACCAGATGAAACAAGTCCCCTGGCTTGTCACCGCGAAGATGCGGCCTAGATGGCGCACGGCGTCTTCGAACGTGTAGGGGTACAAATCTGCCGCCGCCAACATGCGCCAGCCTCTGCCGTTACTGCCTCTTGCATTGATGGCAATCCTTATGTCAAACACCGCGATGAGATAGTAATCGTCGTAGCCGCGTCACTTTGTCGGTGGGTCCGCAATTGCTATCTTATTCAATCTCATGTAGGCATCATCATACATTCAAGCCCAGCCAGTCCGGAAGGCCAATCCCAATGGTGGAGAAGGGGTCTACCGGAACGGCCGCACTGCTGTGGATGTTGTGCAAAATGATGGTGGTATTCGGCCGGAGGTATGCAAGCCAATCTTCGTTGGCACCGACCCAGACCTATATATAAGACGGTGGACAGCGGAGAAATTACGGGATGGAAATGGAATAACTAAGTACTACGTGATCAAACTCCATTACTGACCTGCTCATCGGACAAAATCCGACTACCTCTCAACGTCGGCAACTCTAGCGGAGTCAACGTGCAACCATGGCCAGGGAGCGGTGGACTGTTCGAAGGATTGTCCCATAGAAGAACCTTCTCCTCGAGGACGCATGGAAGACCAACAAGCATGGCCTTTTCCCAAGCCATTTTAAGCACCGTCTTGAAATAGTTGGTGCAGGAAGCACCGAGTCTTGCGGCGGTGAGGACGTCGGAGCGGCGTGCGATTTCTCCCAGAGGATCGTCGTCCAAGGTCTCCCAGCCTCGGCGAGGAGGAGAACCGCCTGGCGAATCCATGGGAGCAGCGACGAACTGCCTTCTCTTCGGGGGGAGGGGAACTGGTGAGGAGGAGATAAGAGCATAGTAACCGCAGGGCCTCGTCCCTTCCAACTGTAGATCGTTCCTTCCAACTGTAGCGAAGGGGTGAGGCTATTATTTACTACTAGTACTAGCATTATGGGACGCTATGGGATTGCATTATACTGTAAATAATAGCACTAGTAAGAAATTTTTGGCACTAGCTAGTAGTTTTTGGCGTGGACTAAGAAATTTTGGGTATGTTTTTGCTATTTTTTGTACACGCCAACTAGTGTCAAAAAATGTCTTACATTATGTGACGGAGGAGTACGTACTCGTACTGTAGCAGTACTAGTACTACTTTCTCAACTAGTAGTGCTAGGGTACTACTAGTGCTATGTACTATACTTCTAGTATAGTGCACCAGTTTTGAACTCTTGAATCTCAGGGCCAAGGAGCTACAGTTGGAAGTGGCGGGTACTACTGTTCTCTAGAACCATCGCTGTACTATTAATGCAGGGAAAGTACACCTGCGTAGTGGCCTAGTGGGTACTCTCGGTGCTCTATTCAGCCGCTCCTCTCACGTAGCTGGCCTACTCAGCCGCTCCTCTCACGCACACACTAGCAACCTGTTTATCAGCGACGGTTACTGCGGGGGCAGAACATTTGAGTTATTTGATACAGCGAGACTAGGCTTTTCGCTTCCATTTGTGGAGGTGTAATGGATCTCGTCGAACTTTGTTAGTAGTTCCTTGTTTATGAATGAGATGAAGCAAAGCTTTTGCCTCCGTTTAAAAAAAACACGTCAAGAGGAATTTCTTTTATAGTAGAGGCGATAATGGAGTGAAGTCCATGCGTGCAACGCCACAAGCTACAGCGTAGTAGTAGAGCACTTTACGTACAGAGCCATAGTGCACAGTTCCCAATGCCCCGCCAGGCTTTTCCGGCTCCTCGGGCTTAATTGGGAGGCGCTAGTTTAAACATGCTACTAGCTGATGAGGAAGCTGCAAGCGAGGTGCGGCTAGCGCGAGCACGCGAGCCACGAGATGCTGGGAAGGAAAACCCGTTCACGTGGCTAGGCTATCCAGTGCACCTAGATTGTGGTGCCGCATGTCCGTTTGACTTCAAAACTCAAACTACCCGTGTAAAATATTGGCTCGCAGCGAAGCTACTATTTAAAAAAAGGCCGCCGTGCGTTCGGCCGGGATCGAACCCACAAAATGAGGTATACACTCCCGCGACCACTAGTAGTACTCGTTGGAGTACAACACAACCTAGAATCGCTTTTTGTCGCTAGTAGTACATTGTTCCTTACAAGAAACCCCTAATAATGCAAGAAACCACTAATAATGCCAAGAAACTACTACCACTTGCATACGTGGCAGACTTAAGATAAGACTACCTTATCAACCATTGTACATGCTCTTACCAACCAGCCCTACCAAGAAATGACTACTCTACAAAGTGCCGTTATAGGCACGTTTCAACCCATGGCCCTGTTTGGATACATTTGTTGTCAATCTAACCCTGCCATCCAAACACCACTTTGGTTAGAGTTAGTTCAGGTTTAGAATCTAACCTCTAACTTAGAGTATCCAAACAGGGCCCGTGTCGCCCATTAAGTCAACGCCTTCTATTCGACCGAGCGTTATGACTTGTGGGACCTACATGTCAGTCTGCACAAAAATCCCCGAGTGACCTCCTACCTCCGGCCCGTCCACCTAGTCATCCTCGGCTATGGGACGCAGCTACCGCCGCCGGCAGAAGGCGAGGTCAAAACCGCCGGCGGTGCGGAGCCCATCTTGCGGCAGCCCGGATGCCAGCTCCGTCCAGCGCTCGCGGCCACTAGCTAGCCAAGATAGCTCTGTCCAGCTGCTTGTCTGCAAGGTTTGCTAGCTAGATTGGCACGGCGGCGCGGCGGCTTGCTTGCGCGCGCCGCGCTAAGGCCAGCGCGGCGGCTTGCTCGCTCGTGAGTCACGCTCGGGCCAGCCTGCCAACCCGTGCGGAGGCCAGCGCGGCGTCCGGCCCGTCCGGCGGAGCGGCGGCCAACTCGCTCATCACCGGCGCCACCGACGAACACGCATCAGCACTGTTTGAAGTAATGTTCAGGAAAAATAATGATTTGAGGGGGAATAACAAGATAGAAGGTCAGATGTGGGTCCCTCGTGTCAACGGTCAAACAAAATGTGTTGGTTTAAGCTGCCTCGTCAGCACGGGCGTGTGGGCCTACCCTGTCATAAATGGGTTTAAACTAACCTAATCGGTAGGTAGTAGTTTTTGGCGTGGATTAAGAAATTTTGGGTATGTTTTTGCTATTTTTTATACAATAGATTCTTCCTAGGGCTGGTTGAAAGTGGTAGTTTTTGTTAAATACTCTACATATTGTAAGTAGGAGTGAAAGTTAAGCTTTGGAACCCAATAAGCAAGGCTAGTTACATAGTGCATATGTGTACATGATTGAAAGTAAATATCAACCATGAGTGACTAATATCTTGATGGAAAACTCGAAACTATGGAATACTAGGGAAAAAAATTGCATGGTTGGAAATACTAGCAATGTTCATGTGCGTTACAACGAATCATAATTAGAATAATACTTATTCACAAACTTGATACAAAACACTCTAATTTTGATATACATATACCACTAGAGATATATTATGTTTCAATTAGAATATATTCCTTGGGCTATTTTGGTGAGGTCCGGGAGGGATGTGGTTGGTTTTAAGATACTAATTATGGGTTTTTCTGCAAATTGGTAGACAAGTGGGATGTTTGTGAGAAAAGGCAACAACTTACCTCACAGTCGTTAGATGTAGATCTAATGGTCACAAACGACGGATGGCAGACACACCATCATCACCAACTTAGTCTTCTGTAGGAGTACTAGCAAGATCCGTGCATTGCACGGAACATCAGGATGCATTTTTTATAAAAACACTCATTGTGATTGACCCATGCGGGAGTAATCCCATGTGTAAAAACTAATGATATCTCGAGAAATAGGAGATAAGGTGAAGAGGAGTGGGGCATGGTGGTGATTGGTGGTCGGACTGAGCGGAGGCATGGGGATTGATGACGCCCGCAGCGGCCACCAGGCCAGTTTGTTCCAGAGGCTTCCTTTCTTAATTGCTCAACAATGATGTTGTTGGAGATAAGGATGAACAAGGGAAGGCCTTGTCTGCAAATGTGGAGAGGGGTGCGGGTATCTTTTAGTTTAATTTCCACCAGTCAGATATAGATCGGACGGTCTATATTGCAAGATGGCACGCGTACCATCATCACCAACTCGGTTTTTTATAAGAGAAGAAATATAAGTATGGAGATACAAACGTATTATCGATACTTGTTTCCGTAAACTAGCATCTACATTCTATTCAACGCCTCAGCATGTGAGGCCTTAGCACAATGACTTCTCGACTATGTAAAACAAAGGTTTTCCCGTCGCCGATAAGGAGGGGGTGACGGCGGCGCGCTTTTTGGCTTGCTCTAGTCCTAGTAGTCATACTAGGTGGTCTAAGCACGTGTAGATTTATTCTTTTTCATGTCTCGTGTTCGCCGTACTGCCACGACTGTTGATGAATAGACGGTAAGTTATTCACGGGGAAACCCTTGTTGAGCGTGTTTGCGAGAGAGAGAGACAGTGTGCGTGTGTGATATGTCTAGAGACTGAGGCAATGATAACAGATTCTTTGTGTCTATGTGTGTAGAGGATAGAGAGAGACATGTACATAGGGCTTTGTGTTGTGTAACGTGGAGACTCATATACATAATTAGAGAGTGAGTGTGCGAGATACACATGCAGACATGGGGAGAGATGAGGATCCAGATTAATGGGTGTTTGTGCGTGTCTGTGTGTGTTTGTGCGCGTGTTTGTGTGTGAGAGGGAGTGTGTGTATGTGGAGTAGAGAGACCACTAATGATGTAAACCTAGTATAAGGGAAGGGGGAATGGTGTGACATGTGTAGTAGCGGGATAGCATGGGTGCGGGCGGGGGGAGCAGACTATTTGGAAGAGACATCGATTGTGTGTGGGAGAGGGGTGTGAGAGCGAGAGAGAGAGAGAGCTAGCGACGGAGAGAGAGAGAGAGAGAGAGAGAGAGGAAGAGAGGGGGTGAGAGAGGGGGCGTTTGTGTCCATAAATGGTGTATAGATAGGGAGACAATGTTGATGTTGTTTGAAATTGTCCTATGTACGGAGACGCAAGGGAAGCAAGTCATCGTGTGTGTGATAGGGACTTCATGAGAGATCTAGAATAGATGGTGTAGAGAACAATGTGCGAGATCGAGAACGATGATACATTAGGGAGCTATGGAAAGAGTCACGACATATATGTATACAGGGAGGAGCTGGGGCGGGTCCGCATGTGGGAGAGATAGAAAGAGGAGAGTGGTGCACAAGAAGACAAAGTGTGCTTGTTTTGCAGTGGGGGTGGTGTGTGAGGTGAGTGTGTGAGAACCACATAACTAGGGAGATAGACGTTGGGGGTGACGTTTTGTGTGTATGGGAAAGATACACTCTACATAGTGCGTGTGCTTGGGAAAGATAGATGCCGGGAGACCTAGCTAGAGAGTGGGGGAAGATATGTGTGCATGCCCAAGAGATAAAGTGATAGAGACCTATATTAGGGTCCGTACTTTAGAAGAGAGAGGGGTGTTAATGTGCTCGTGTGTTGGTGTTTGGGGGAGAGAACGACTTCTCTGTGTGTGTGGGGGGCGACGAGGGGGGGGGGCGTTTGCTTCAGATAAAGAGTGAGGTGTCTATATTTGAGGGACTTTAGCGTAACTGAGATATACATGGTCAATAGTGTGTGCACTCAAGGTTGATCAATTTGTTTCACAGTTTGGACTATGAGATAACGATACTTTTGAACATGCATGATATACTTTGATGTACCAGAATTACAAACCTAAGATTGGAATTTTGGAATTCGACTCCATCATTAGCTTTTGTAATTCATTTAAACGGAGGTACATTTTTAAGCCGGGATTTCGTGATTTCAAATTCATATATCAAACCTAGAGATATACACATACGGGCATGTTCAAACTTTATAATCATCCACTTTATTCATACACATACACATTTTTGCTTTTGTCATCATATTTAGGATAAACACATTTGGAATTTCATTTGAATTGGACCATATGATGGTATTTGCTTGTAGTAGCTCAATGATCCATATTTGAATTGAATGGACAATCTAAGTTTCGAGTTGGAGACACTGATTTTCAAAACTTGCACTTTTTTTTGCGTGCAAAACAAACAAATTCTCGGCCATGATATCATAGTCGGTCGTACAAGAGCAGAATACAATTTCAGGCGCCAAAAGCTTTCAAACTTCCCGCTCACATCGAAATATCTCGTGCCCGAAAGTTTAGCCCTGCAATATTCCTGTTTTACCCCTGCCACATGAACGGAAAATGGCTGCTTTGGTAACTCCATTGTTTTCCCCTCTTTGCCCCCAACATTCTTCCCCAGAGCCCCTCCCCTTCCCCTCCCCGACCCCCCCCCCAACCACGGCAAGCCGCCGAATCTAGTCCTCCACCACAGCGGTGGACCTCACACCCCGACGGATCTACCTTCCGCACCTTGGAACCCCCAACTGCCAACTCACCACTTCACCGGAGCCGCTTCAGCGACTGGGTTGTACACCGCTCCAGATCTCCTTGACCGCCATCATGGTCCACCGCACCAGATCTGCTTAACCGGCGCCTTCGTCCACCACAGTGTAGGACCTTCACTGACTCCCTCGTCCGTCCCTTCGCTGGCCCTTCATACAAGCCCTCGTCCGCCGCAACAGATCCGCCTCACCGAAAGCACTGTACAACGCGCCCGCCGAAGCCTTCGTCCACGGCACCGGACCCGCTCCACGGACGCCATATTCAACCCCACCGGCCCTGATTTACCGACGCCGCAACCTCATCAGGTTATTTCGATCTGTACTCCTTCGGTTTTTCTCTTTATCGTGCAACTGTTCACTTACCACAGATGAGCTTTCTTGTATGTCGATAGGCACCGTAACCGTAGCACCGGAGCCGCTTCAGCGACGGCGACAGCCGGCCCAAACTCAACCGCAACACGAGCACCATCGACGATCCTTAGCTATCAAGTATGCCAACGATACCCATACGCCGCCGAGAATCAGGTACTATTATCCAACGGCCGGCGCCTACGTTCACTTTCTTAGCATAAGCACCGCACCTTTGAATTTCTTCAGGGCATCATTCAGTTTTTCATGAGACGCGTTATTCTGCTTGCACCTGTAGGGCCATACTTCTGGCAGTGAACATGTTACATGTGCTAAATTACATACCAGTGCACATATAGTTAATATGCTTTAGTTTTGTCCTAAGTATTACTGTACTTCCTAGATATCACTGCCTACTATTTTACTTCTTGCATGCTATATTTATGATCATGGTGTTGTTCTGATGCGACCTGTTGGTTCCATCAGACTGCTTCATGTTCTCTATGCTTAATACACATCAACAAACTAGCATGTGGTTCCGCTGGTTTTTGTTCGTTTTACCCTACATTTTCTGATGCTAGCTATTACATCACTGCTACGAGCCTCTGTTCATTACTTTTTTGTGTGTTCTTGATCTTCCCAAGTTGCATGACTAATTTGATGCTTCTATTAATTATGGAGCTGCCAACCCCATCAAGCAAAATATTTGTTCTTTTGGGGCTGGCACCTCGAACAAGCATAAAAATAGAGGGAAGCAGATATATTGTCGTGTATGCACACACCCTTCTTTCATTAGTTTAGATGAACCATTGATGATCAATTCGAACCAATGCATGCGATTAAAATTAATTTTACCTAAATAGAGGGTGCAGAATAAACTACAACAAGTAGATTTGCAACCACGGGATGCTGACGATATCTTCAAAGAACATTGCAACAGCAGCGAGGCTTCACAGCAACATATGGTAAGCCAGTGTGTTTTAGTACATGTGAAATGTAATGCGTGTGAGCTGCTTTCTTGGCTTGTGCCCTCAACCTGTAATCCTACAGAATAACAAATAGTTCAGTTGTCTGCTTTGTTGTATTGCTTGATTCGAATGCTTGTTTGTTACTTGTTACGCTATACCTGAGTTGGCCAATATGTCAGCAGTGCCTGCTGTACTATCATAAAGAAATGCATGCCTAGTTCATTTGAGTCCTTAACTTTTCCTCTGAACTTCATCACAAGACTGTCTTCGTAGTTTATATGAGGCCACACTGTTACGTGCTTTCTCAGATTATTTCAACTGCTTAGATGCCTTGGCAACTTAAATATAGCGGTGGTACATTCCCTTTCAACTAGGGGTGTCAACTGGGTCCCGTTTAATCCCGATTAAAGTCCATTAGTGGTATGATAGTTCAAAAGAGTTTTTGTTTTTTGAGGAAAATGAACCAGGGAGCTAGAAAAAACTAACTAGATGGGACTGGCGGATGTCGTTTATTTGCCACTTACATCCCTAGTTTCATCTTACCATTTTAATTTCTTTTCGGCCGATGCTGCTTCGAACCATTTAAATATAGCCTGCCATGCTCGTCAATAATTCGTATGTCGTTTACCATGTAAGCTTACTGTCTGGATCATGCGATAACTATCTCTTACTTATGTCCAGCGGAAACCTTTCAGGATGCCGTTACAACTAGGACACAATGTATAACCCCAGAATCTATTTGTGGAAGCAGTGCGCCATCCATGTTACCAGATGGTAGTAGTTCAGAGGCAACACCGCCGGTGAGCAGTCTGAGCACAGATATTATAGTTCTTGAGGCTCTACTAGAGGCAGAAAGAGATGGTGTGGCAGCCATGAATGAGGTAATCTCGACTTGAAGCTGGAAATTATGCAATTAGCTGCACGCATTATGCAAGCAACCCAAGAATTGGTGGAAGTAAGAATGTTGCATTTGAAGACGGAGGAGGTCCTGCTGCTTCTGCTATCTGAAGCCCAGGGTAATCCCAGTTCTTCTTTAGATAGCAGTTGAAATTTTCATTAGATTATTGTACTTGCATGTTGTGTCATGTCTCTGAATGGATTATGTTGTAAGACCCCCTATGTTGTCCATGTGTTGTAATGATCCAAATTTTTTAGGCGAGGTAATCCTCAGTACTTGTATGATTGACATAAGGTGAACTGTTTTTCGTGTGAGCATATTGTATTGGATGAAATAACTGTTTGACTCAAAGTGTATCCAACCTACTGAATTCGAAGATCACGGCATTTCTAAATCATAATCATATATAAAGGTGGAATAAATCTTTGTTGTGGTTTTGAAGAAATAAATAACAAAACATAGAATTATCTGTGGATATTCGTAATCGAATAAAAATTGGATTTGTATTTAGTTGCCAGGGCCCAGGGCAAACGTGAATGCTAATTCTCCCAAGTTTTGAACGAAGCGGCTAAACACCTACTATCATTTGTGGGCTGCCCGAAGCAAGTGTTTGCGAGATGGAAATTACTGTCTACCCCTGACACTTAACATGCTTATCGACCGGATTTACACTGCTGTCGATAGGGGTAGACTAGTAACTTCAATCAGACATGACACGACGACCACTGAGCCCATTCAGACACGGTGGGCGCCAAACATGGGCGGAAAAACACATTTGATTCAAGCTCGTCCGAAAGACATGTGTTTCTCCCTCCATTTCCCCATTCATCCACGGTGGGCGGCAAAACAAACTCTCCTCGTCCGAAATCGATGTAGGCTAATATTTTAAATAGGGGCAGTTGTGTAACTTACCTCAGACGTGACACAACCGCCCTACCTGTCAGCCCCGTTCATACACCGTGGGCGCCAACCGTGGGCGGCAAAACACCCTCTCCTCGCCCGAAATCATTACCGATAAATATTTGGGAGATGCGAGATTACCGTCCTATCCCCAACCGACGTGATGTCCGAAATTTTAAACGGGGGATAAGTTCGTAACTTTCCCACATTTCAGACAAGCGCGTCCCAAAGTTTGAGATCCCCCCTCCCCCTCCATTTCCCCATTCATACACCGTCGGCGCCACGACAACCTCCCCACTGCGGCCAGCCTCCTTCGTCCACCACCCCATCCTCCACCTTGCCGGAGCCGCTACCCTACCCCGTCGTCCACTGCAAGAGATGGACGTCTCTCATCCACGGCGCCGGACCAGGATCCTTTCATCACGTCGTCTCGCTTCATCGGCGCCGTCATCCACTTTGTCGTTGCCGCTCCTACGACCGCCTCGTCCACGGCAACAGGATTTATCCCCCAACCCGGCCGTCTGCCATCTAAAGTCTTCTTCCCCGCCGCCGACTGCCATCGCACCCATAGCACCCTCAACGTATCAGTAGGGGCCTATACGGCGTCGCAAGAGAGGTGGTACTCTTCCATATGTGCTTAAGTTATTGATCTCACCCGGAAAATAGATCTTAAATTGTTTACTGTACTTTTCTTGTCCGCACCAAATCGTATTGGCTAGTTGAATGCAAACATTGGTTGCGAAGTAGCTTTGTCCGGTTTGCACCTTCAGATCCGCCATGTCACGGTCACTATACTCGTAAAGCTTGTGGTTTCCCCCCTTTATATTCACTACCATCATCGTACGTGCTTCATTGCTTCGTGTCATGCTAGCACTGCTCCTCAAGACCTCAACCCATCAAGCGAAACAACATGCCACTCATAATTCCAAAGCTTACGTGTTGAAATACAAATCTGATATGATGCTCATATTACTAAAACAGAGAATGTTTAATTGGTCACCTAATGTTCCTATATTCGTTTCGAAAAGCATGTGCGCCACCCACTGGTCCAACTAGTTCCACTTTCCTGATTTTACCCTTGATGCTTAGGGTTTTCCCCTTTTATCTACTCTACAATGATCTGCGTAGGTGCTTTCTGTCATACTAGCATTACTCCACCCTTCAAGCTAAACAACACAACACTCAAAATTCCAAAGCTTAGTTGTTCAAATATGATTGTGATATGATACTAATATTAGTTAACAGACACATTTAATTGGTTAGCTAAAGGTCCCACTTGAGTTTCCAAATGCATGTCGCGACATATAGAGAGACATCAGAATTGCATTTCTTTGTCACTTGTTGACTGTACTTTCTTGTTCATACCAAATCTTAGTTGTTATTTCAAAGCAAATATCGGTTGCTAACTACCCTTTACCCGGTTTGCAGCTTCAGATCTGCCATCCCACTGCCACGGTCAACACTATACTCATCATGCTTACGGTTTCCCCATTTTATGATGACCACGATCAGCCTACGTGGTTCGTGTCGTAATAGCACTGCTCCACCCATCGAGCTAAACAAGCTTAGTTGTACAAATTCAAATATGATATTATGCTGATATTAGTAAAACCGAGAGATGTTTAATTGGTCAGCTAAATGTTCCTACTTTAGTTTCGAAATGCATGTGAGCCACATATGGAGAGACCGGAAGGAATAGTATTTATCTGTGCGCTCTGGTTCATCATGGGTGGCCAACCGACATTGTATAGAAAGACTTGTAATATCTTCAATCTGCTTGCTCTTCTGCTCTTCTTTAAGATGATCCTCTTCTCTTGCGGTTGACTGGTCAGGTCGAGTTATTCTCCCTTGGTATATTTTGAATCTGTCAGGTCAGGTCGATTTGTTCTTCTTTACTATATGTTGAAGCTGTCATCTGCGAAGTATCATCACTTCTGGAGCTCTCATATTTTGAGTAGTAGGCCACATTATATTAATGCACACACCAAATTACAACATGCATGACACCTCTTAGAAGAATTGCAGAGATAGCACAAAGGGGTTTACAGGGAGGAAGTATTGGCTTAGAATCACTTCTGCATTACAAAGATAATCTCACTTGTTTTTATGTTTTCATGCATGTCAGGTATTGAACATTATCAAAATGAATATGAGAATGGGCGCACGAGAGGAATATTGCGGAACGATCCACTGGCTAACAAACTTGGCATGGTGGAGGATGGCCTATATTATTCACCCATCAAGGTGCATGCTCTAACTTGGCAAGGTTGTATTGGTCGCACATATTTTGCATCTGACCTCTTGCATTACTTCTACTTTGTTACACCATCTGCTTAGTTTAAGCATCATATATGAGTATATGCCATACCTATCCATTTTCTGTACCTATTCCATGTATCGTCATACTATGTTTTTCTAGTCAAATGTTGTTCTTTCGTAATAGATGTCCAAAAGGAAGAGGGTGATTGCAGATCCTCAAGGAGTACAAACTAGGTATTTGGAAAAGGTAGTGATACTTGTTAAATCAGATAGATCAGCAGCCACAGAAAACACAGGCCCAACTGTAACAGACTTTACCCCTACTCCAGTGGCCAAACCCCTATTAGAACTGCTGACAGCCCAGCGTCAGGTACTGTCTATGATATCAAATCAAAATTTGAACTCCTAAATTTCTGCATGTGCCTTACCTTCTCTCTTGTATGAAAACTAATTTCAGATGAATCTACTTGCTCAAAGGATCATAGGATCTCACGACAATACTGGGCTCTGCATTGCTCTTGTCAGTACCTCTTGCCCTTTGTCAGCATACTTACACTCATTGCTGTTTGATTATGTAGCATCATTGTAAATGTTCGCTTCTTTATCCTTCCTTTGCTTGAAATTATAAGATCTATATTTACTCTTAGATAAATGTAGAATTAACACAATGGTTATGAAGTTTTGGATTGCTCATGTAAGTACCTATTGTCATGTACTCCCTCTATATCGAATTAATTGTTGATCAATTGGATGTATTTAGAAGTTAATAGTGCTAGATACATCCATTTGAGCGACAACTAATAACGGACGGTGGTGGTATTACTGTACATGCATCGCGAGATAGTTGATTGTCTAGCATTACTCTGCATCTTATCTGCCCTGCCCTCCACTTTCTCCAAATTATCATATCTACATTTACTCTTACCAAAATGTTGAATAAAGCCAATGCCACTGCACACGTTGATGTCTGCATTCCTCTTGTCAGTACCTTTTGACTTGTAACGATGTACTTAATTAATTGCTATTTGATTATGTATCATCAGTCTGCACCTGAGCTTCATTATCCTCTATGTCTTCCAATATTATTTGATCTATATTTACTCTTTGCAAAATGTAGAATAATGGCAACGCTTATAAAGAATTTTCTTTGGGGAATTTATTGAATTATCTTTCCATCAACATGGAGAAGGGCTTTGTCCAGCCCGTGTTAACATGTAATGTAAGTTCATCCTTCTCAAGCCTTCAAACTTTGTTCTAGTATAGATTTGGATAGGCATCATTTCCTCCACTGCTGTTTACATCTGATTGGATGTTTGCAACAACTACCAGTTTTAAATTCTAGTTGTAAAAACATGTTCCTTATGCAGAACAGATCCATTTATTTGCTTATATAATTGTGAAACCTGTTACGTGTCTCCTTGTTTCTCTTTTAGAGCCGTATCTCTTATGCCAGGCAGAACTTTAGGAAAGATAGTGAGCCAAACCATATTGAGGACAGAGAGATGACCCCAAGGTCCTGTCTTGATGAAGACAGTGAGTTGAAGCCACTCACCAGTAGGTGTGACACAACCTCTGTGCAGTCGCTGCCTCAATCAGTTCGACTTCTTCAGTCTCAACTTAAAGCGGAAAGGCTTGCTTCAGCTCAGCTTCGACTTGAAGTCAAAGATGTAATGAAGATGTCAGGGGACTGCCTTGCGCACTATGGTGCCATACAGCTAGGGATGAAGCATCTATCGTTGACACAACTGAGGTCTCATCTGCTTGTTCGGCTGCTTGCGGGGGCTTGAGCTTGCCAGGTCTAGTGCCTTCTGAAGTGCTCTCAGTTTTGTATATTCTTTTGTCGGCGCGTTTATATGCACTGGTAGCGACCTTTGATGCCCAGTGTATGTAATCCGCGATCATGTTGCGCTTTATTATCACCGGGTAGCGAACTTTGATTCCTAATATGTCGTAATTTCTTTGTTGTATAGTCTAGGTTTATTCTTTGGTCGGTATGCTGTAATTTAGGCTGGAAGGTTTAGTGGATCTCAGTGTTGTCGGTCTTCAGGCCGGCTCGTTACTCATATGGGCCAAAACGTGGGCCTATAATCATCTTGGGCCATTAGCAGGTCTAAACCTATAGTAGTTTCCCGCCTTTAACAGGCCATGGGCTACATATTTACTGTAGTGACACTGGGCTTCCTACGGGCCGTAGAAACAATGGGCCTTCTACGGGCCGTAGAAACAATGGGCCTTCTATGGGCCGTATCATCAATGGGCCTTAGACGAGCCGTATGATCGATTGGCTAAACATGGGCCAAAAACAAACCGCATTATGTCCATAAATGGGCTAGAGTTGGAGTCGTCCGTTCATGGGCCGACCATAACGGGCCGTCGTTAATAGGCCGTATTTGATGACGCTATGTAAACGGGCCAACGTATTAACGGGCCACAAACGGGCCGACTGTAACCATGGGCTGAATTTGGCCCACAAGCAGAAAATGGCAGTAACGGGCCATAAGTAACCGAATGCTGGAAATGAGCCCAAGAATAAATGGGCCATGAGAAGGCCTAAAGATAACATGGGCTGCAAACGGCCCAATGGATTAATGGGTCGTTAATGGGCATACAGTGATACACTGTTCATTACGGGCCAGTTTCACCACGGGCCGTTAATGGGCCAAGAGTTACAAAGGGCCTCATCTAGGCTGAAAGACGTCATGGGCCATACATGGGCCGGAACTTAAAATGGGCTGGAATCATATTGGACGGCCCAGATGACGCTACTGGGCCTAATTCGGATACGTCGTAACGGGCCCTGGGTTAGCGGGCTGTAAATAGGCTATATGTGAACAGGCCGTTAACAGGCTTTCCGTGGGCCGGCCCGCCACCTTTTGACCAAGTCAAACGGGCCGGACTTTTCATAGGAATGGGCCTCTGTTGGGCCATGCCATGTGTCGACGTATCATAGGCGCCTTCTGTCCAATGAGTGGATGACATCTGTCCCAACGGTGAGCCGACACGTGTTTCCTCCAACCAATGATGATTTTACACGTGGAAAATCCCCATTGGTCGGGGCTGTTAGCGGGTTATCGGATCCAAAACCGGACCCGATAGCTTAACGACGTTCCGTTACGGTGGATGCCACGTGTCGGTCACCCTTGACGAAAGCATTTCTGTGACGCACGATTTATCATCATGGAAGTGGACACTTCCGTGATGATAATTTTGGTAATGTCATGGAACACTTCTACGATAGCACAGGTATGACTATCTTGATTCTGTCATAAAATTGTCATGGATGTACATGCATGAAAAAAAAGCGACCTACTGTGACAAACACGTATCATCACGGAAGTGTATTTTTTTGTAGTGGAGGTCAGGAACTGCCATCCAGTTCTGCTTTAGATTCACCTTTTGTTATGAGTAAACTTGCAACACCACCACATGTTATTAATTCTGATATGTCGCAAGTTATTGATGATGCTACATCTACTATGAATGATGCTTATGATGATGCTAGTACCTTTCTTGCTAATGATGATGTGCCACTTGGTGATTTTCTTGATAAACAAATTGCTAGAGTAATAAAACATGATGTTGTTGAATCTGATGATGAGCTTGAATCTGAAACTCCTGAAACACCTGCTAGAACTAGCCTTCCTAGATATGAATTGCCTAAGGTACCGGAAGGTTATGTTATGAGTGAAGAAACTGTCGGCGTTCTCGGAATGGGGGTCCCCAGACTTGCCTGCCTGCGGCCCACAGTGTGGCTCCACTAGCGGCTCTGTACGGCCCATCTTCACCAGCAAACGCTCAAGACCCTCGTGAGGGGCCGAGCCTCGCGAGGCGGACGACACAAGACCTCCATAGGGGCGGCCTCACCAGGCTGGCTCGCGAGGAGCAGAGAGATCAAGGCGAGGGGCACCTCGTGAGGTTCCCGTGACGTGAGCCATGACGACCAAGGCCAGGCGGGCGCAAGGTGGGCGCCAGCGGGCGCAGAGTACTGGTTTCCTCTTTGGTGCTAAAGGAGTAGGCGCAGGCGAGGTGTCCTGAGGCATCAGGCAAAGGTTTCTATATCGGTGCAACGAGACCAGGACCGGCGGGACGGCAGGATGGAGGTCATCGTGGAGCCCACGACGGCGTCACCACCAGAGCCTTTGGCAGGCGAAGACCACCTTTTGTCAGGATAGCTTGTACTAGCTGTCCCCCTTCAAATTGGCCGTTGTGGGATCCCTTCCCGCCTAACATTTGGGAAGAGGACCCGGGCCTCTATAAATAGGACTAGCCACCACCATAGGAGGCATCTCATCTTGGATTGGATCCATTCCACCACGGCCTCATCACCAGCTCAACGAGCTCAAGAACACCTCTCCTCAGGAGGCTATTCATCCCTTGTACTTCTTCATCCAAGCCTAATGGGAAATCCACCACACCACACTGGAGTAGGGTATTACACCACATCGGTCGCCCGAACCAGTATAAACTCTTGTGTCCCTTGTTCTTCGGGTTCGGCGAGCTGAGCTTTGAGATCGCGGTGAGAGCGTGAGCTAGGGGGAGAGAGATCTTCGTGCGCACCCCAGAGTTCGAACCTCAAGGGTTTTTCCAGAACCCGCAATCCGACATTTGGCGCCCCAGGTAGGGGTGCGCTGAAGCTTTCCTTCCGTCGATCCACGCTCCATCGCTCCACCGCATCCATGGCAAACGTGCGTCAAGCCCGCGCCGCCCTCGCCGCCCATGTCGCTCAGACAGCCCCTGTCAGCGGGCCTCCCCGTCATTCTCCGTCACCCACCGCCAACGCCGCCACTGGCCCGGCGGGAAACGAGCAGCAAGCGTCCTTGCTGCACCCCCTCTATGCGGCGGGACGGTCGCACCGCCACCCCGTCGCTAACTTCGGCCGGCTCATCGTCCCACGCTCGTCACGCGCCCACGGACGCGCAGGCCGCGCTGCTCATGGCACGCGAGCTTCTGCGCTACCGCCTGGTCAACGACCTTTACAAGGACTAGTTGGATCGCATCGCCGAGCTCGTCAGCGCCGCTGGGGGCTCTCCCGCACCGTCCCTCTCGCTGCCTCACCCTCCGCCAGCTGCGGGCGATGTAGCTCACGGAGCGCCTCCACCACCTCCACACCAAGACGGCGCCCTGGCACCAAGACGCGCAACCCCTCGGTGTGACCCGCCGCGTCGGGCGCCCGCGCGTGAAGAAGGAAGTTGCCAAGAAGTTCCCCAACCGCGAGAAGACGCTCCCGCACTCCCGGTGCCACCACGTCAAGACCGCATGCCGCCTACGGCAGCGGTACACGGGCACCAAGGCCAAGCTCCTCCCCCCGCGGCGGGCCCCGGTGGCCACAGCAGGCGGCCGCGCCTTCACTCCGGAGCTGCGCAACGTCGTTTGGCCAGGAAAGTTCAAGCCAGACCTGCCTCCGCGCTACGACAGCACCCCAACCCTGCGGAGTTCTTGCAGCTCTACGAGCTGAGCATCGAGGCGGCCAACGGCGACGAGAAAGTCATGGCGAATTGGTTTCCCATGTCTCTCAAAGATGGTGCTCGCTCCTGGCTCCTGAACCTGCCCCCAGGTTCGATCTCCTCCTGGGGTGAGATGCGCGACCGCTTCGTCGCCAACTTCCAGTGCACCCGTGACCGCCCTCCGGCCACGGGTGACCTACACTGCATCAAGCAGCAGCCAGAGGAGACCCTGCAGAAGTACATCCAGCGCTTCAACAACGTTCGCCTCAAGATCCCCAAGGTGACAGACGAGGCCATCATTTCAGTGTTCTCTGATGGTATCCATGACGTCAAGATGAAGGAGGAGCTCTCCATCCACGAGGAGCTATGCACAGCTCTGGAGATGTTCAACATGGCGACCAAGTGTGCAAGAGCTGAGGAGGGGTGCCTTTCCCTCCTCGAGCTCCCTGCTGCCGACCTAGAAGAGAAGAAAGCCAAGGCCAAGGACGTGAAGCACAAGGGGGTAGCCGTGCTCGCGGCGGAGCCAGATACGAAGCACGGCCGGGACCACCCCGAGTCGTCCAAGAGCAGCCGTCCGTTCTGCGCCTTCCACAATGTACACAGCCACAACACCAATGACTGCCAAGAGCTCAGGGCCATTCGAGATGGACGCTTCGGCCGACGCCCCGAGCGCAACGACCAGGGCTACGACCGAGGAGGAGGACGAGGTGGAGGATGCTGGGATGACTGCGGGCCTCGTCAGGAGTGGCACGACCAGCCTCGCGAGGGCGCCTGGAGGGACCAGCCTCGTGAGGACCGCCCCCAGGGCAATCCTGGCCTTCCTCCGCTGCCGCCACCAAGAAGGAACGACGACCACCATCAGGACGAGGGGGCTGGGGGCTTTCAGGAGCCGCGTGCTATCGCTTGCATCTTGGGCGGTGCTCAGGCCCCAGCTTCCCAGCGCGTCTTCAAGCAGTTTGCTCGCGAGGTGAACGCGGCTCTTCCCAAGCTCGAGGCCACGTGCCTGCTCAGGTGGTCCAAGTGCGCCATCACCTTCAGATCGTCGGACCAGCTCAAGTGCGCGGCCACTGCTGGCGTCCTCCCGATGCTTTGCTCACCCGTCATCAGCAACATCCAAGTCACCAAGACCCTCATCGACGGCGGCACGGGGCTCAATGTCTTGCCCGTCGAGACATTCGATAGTCTCCAAGTGCCATACGATCAGCTACAGCCTACCAAGCCTTTCTCAGGAGTGACCGACGGCTCCACCACCCCGATAGGGCAGGTCCGCCTCCCTGTCACCTTCGGCCAGCGCGACAACTACCACACCGAGCTCATTGACTTCGACGTCGCCCACATCCGTCTGTCGTACAATGCCATCCTTGGGTATCCAGTGTTGGCCAAGTTCATGGCGGTGACCCACCACGGCTGCAATGTCCTCAAGATGCCAGGGAGTGGCGGCATCATCACGGTTCCGTGTGAAGAAAGAGATGCGGTGTGCTCCCTTGAGCGCGCCTTCCAAGCTGCAGCAATCGAAGACCCCGACAACCGAGGCACCTTGTACCCTCCTGAGGCCATCCCCAAGAAGAAGAAGCAGCTACTCCACCCAGCGCCTCAGGGAAGCGGTGTATCCAGTGGTACCACTTCAAGATCCACGCCCGTGGCCGGGGCGCCTCCCTCCCTCGCATAGGAAGGCGCGCCTGGTGCCCTCCTCAGGCTGGGCTCGGGGGCTCTCTTCCGGAGGGCCTCAGACTTAGCCATCGTCACGAGGGAGGCGCTCGGGCATCACATGGAGGCGTGCTTCGCTGCACGTTTCCCTCAAGAGGGCACCGGGCGAGGAGCGCCAGGTGCTCAGGAGTTCATCACCCAGGCAATCTAGGAGCTTCAGGAAGCAAGGACTGTACGCGGCGACCGCCGCCTACCACTGGGCGCAGCCCCCCATCCCGGCAAGGACGGCGGGCTGCGCGTCTGCATCGACATTCCTGGGCTCAATAGAGCCGCATCTCAGGAGCGCTTCTGGCCTTCGCGCGCTGGCCGATGCGAGGGTCCACCTCACAGCTATGTTCGCATGCCGTTTGGCCTGCCGAACGCGGCTGTCACCTACCAGCGTCATCTAGGGAGCATCCTGGTGACTCAGGAGGCCAGGCATCACGCAGTCCTGGCAGGAATGGCGACGACCCTCATGGAACCACCTGAGCCCCCAGAGCCTCCTGAGGCTCAGGGCCCTGGTGGCTCATGAGGAGCGGCTTCTCCAGCGCGCACCTTCAGCTACCTCAACACCCCTTCGACGACGGAACCAGGCGACATTTTCCGGTTTACCCAGCTGGGAGCGCCCCTTGGGCTGCATCATTCCCAGGTCGCACGGGCCTGCCCCCGCGACATGTATCTTTTTGCATCTTTAGCTTACTCTGTTGGGGGTGCCCCTCGGGCTGCATCATCCTCAGGCCGCTCGGGTCTGTCCCAGTGGCATGTATCGTTCTTGCATCTATCCTAAGCTAGCTTGTCTCATCGCATAAGTTATCTATGGCTACCACCTGCTTATCTGGTACAACGATACCCCACCCGCGATCACCCTCATTACCACGGGAGCCGCGCGCCGGTTGTTTTCCCTTAGGATTACTCGCATGAGTAGGCTCGGCACGGCGTCTATGCTCGGGTCCGTCCCTGCAGCGTCGATAAACCCAACGACTGAGCTCTATCTGGCGGGCCAGCCCCGTTCACGTCACCTCCTGGGGTTGTTGGTGTCTGGCCTTCTCATGGGATCACCTCAGGAAATTCGTCCGGCGCAGGTTACCTAACCATCTCGCAGG
This sequence comes from Aegilops tauschii subsp. strangulata, assembly GCF_002575655.3. Taxonomy (NCBI): domain Eukaryota; kingdom Viridiplantae; phylum Streptophyta; class Magnoliopsida; order Poales; family Poaceae; genus Aegilops; species Aegilops tauschii. Next base: position 246,353,180 of record NC_053039.3, read on the forward strand.
ATCAACGAAGCTATCAAGAACCAAGACCTGGCGCAACCCGCCTTGAGGTAGGGCCTCGTGAGCCCCGCGCTGGCTCATGAGTGCCCAGACACACCTCGTCTAGCCCTGCTATGCAAGCCACGTGTCAGGGCGGGGCTGTACACGCCCCGGGGGCTCCATTCAGAGGGAGCCCTCATCGACGCACCAGTGGAAGCACCATGCTCCGTGCTGGTAGTCGACACGGTCGAGGAGCGGCTATGCCCATGCAAGTGCGGAAGCCCTACGCTCCGCACTGGTGATAAACAACTGAGGGCGGCCCCACGGCCGTATCAACCTCAGGGAGCCACCCGGCTCATTGTCCATCCTCACCGCAACACTCTCCCCTCGGGAGAGTCACGCGAGGGGGCTGGGCACGGGGGCTACGTACGCTTAGGCCCTACCTAATGTACGCCGCCCTGCCAGGTCCCTCGGACCTGGTCGTCGCGCGCCACTCCCGAGCGGGACCGCAGTGAGGACAGGTATGAAGGTCTGTTTGAGCGTCAAGGGGGACTCCTGAGCATCGTGACTCAGGAGCCTAACTAGCCACGTAGCCCCTCACCCCTTGGACCGTCCTGGTGATCCGGATGGCCCAACGGCGGCTGAGGTATGCACTGGGTTGGGCCCTGCCAACGTAGAACCCTAAGACCTACTTCAGTGGTTTCTTCCCACAGGCCGTTTGCGCGTCAAGGGGGACTCCAGAGCATCACGACTCAGGAGCCTAACTGGCCACGTAGCCCCTCACCCCTTGGACCGTCCTGGTGATCCAGACGGCCCAACGGCGGCAGAGGTATGCGCGGGGTCGGGCCCTGCCGACGTAGAACACCAAGCAAACGGGAAGGAAATCGCGAAATTTCAAACAAATATTACAAAACATACTGTTCTTCAAATACCAAACACAAGTTTAAACGCCTCCACGAGGCATGGTGCATGTTGCAGAGGCAAAGCAAGAAAAGGAGCCGCCAGCAAGCCATCTCTTCATCCTTGGACACCGCCGTCACCTGCAAGGGGTGCCCCTTCGACGGTGATGTTGCCCTCACCCGTGCCACTCGCCGGAGTTGCAGGTTCGGCAGGACCACTGGGCGAGGGCGCAGGGTCGAAGGCGCAGAACTTCTTCAGCAAAGCCTCCACCCGGCTCTTCACGACTTCGGCAGCGGCTGCGCAGTGCGCATCATCCACGGGCTCGAGCAACTCTTCAAGGTTAGGGCAAGGTACTCACTGGTCCATGGCGGTGTAGTCCCGGCGCCTCTTCAGAAGTGCGGAGCTTAGGGGCCTCGCGGCCTGGGGCGCGGGCGCGCGGGCCCCAGGAGTCTGCGAGGCCGCGGTGGCTCCGGGCGGCGGTGAGGCAGGGGCGTCACCCCGAGAGATCAGTGACGATCTGCTCTTCGTCGGGACACCGGGCGGCGGCTCCCCCGAGGGGGACACCCTGGACCTCGTGGTAACCCCAACAGTGGGAAGGACTTCCCTCACGGTGTGGTCTCCGGCAGCGTCGTCGTCAGGCAAGGCGCGGAGGAAGTCAGCCTTGCGCGGAGGGGAGGTCTCCCTAGACCCCTCCGGAGTGGCCGCCGAGTACTGCTCCTCCTCCTCGCCGGAATCGTTGGAGGACACCACCACCGGAACCGTCACCACCGGGGGCTCAGAGGGCGCCAGTGGCACGAGGCTACGCCTGTCGAAGACAGGTATGGCAGCGACGATCTTCGCCCCATCCGGGCAGCGGTACAAGGGAACGAAGCTGTCCGGCGGGTACCCTTGGTCGTCCCCGACCAGGGAGCGGAGGGCCGCGCCCAGCTCCTCGTCAGACAGGGCCTCCGAACGCAGGCGGGGGTCATCCCCTTCACCCCCGAGCTTCCACAAGGGGCGCGCGCGTGCCTGGAGGGGAGCCACGCGCTGCGCCATGAACTCCTTGACGATCATGGCCCCCGTTAGCTTCGCCGCCCTTAGGTCATCAGGCTTCAGGTCTGCGGTCATCCTCTCTAGCACCAACTCCGCCGAGGGTCGGTGAGCTTCGCGCGGAACCACCCGTCGTGAGACACGGGCATCTCCGTCGGAATCACCAACCGAGGGTGGGAGCACTTGGCATCCATCAGGACCCACTTGCCCCTGAATCCACCAGCCTTCTTCTCGGCCTTCGAGATTGCATTGGTCTTGTTGGCCGCGACGAAGTTGACGCACCCCGAGCAGGGGCCGTCCTTGACCCGGAGATAGAAGAAGTGGCGCAGCAGCGCCACGGACGGCATCACCCCAATGTACGCCTCGCAATAGAAGGCGAAGATCGACAGAAGAAGGACGGAGTTGGGATGAAGATGGAGGGCGTGAAGCTTGTAATGGCTAAGAACAGAATAGAAGAAGTCGGAGAAGGGAGGAACCAACCCCGCCACGATGCTGCTCATGAAGAAGGGATAGAAGGTGCTGCCCGAGGCCTCTGGCTCGGCGGAGCCGGTCCGGAGTACAGTCTTCCTCTTCTCATCGCCCTCCGCCGTCATCAGGAGCGTGGAGGCGAGGTTCTTCTCCGAGACGCTTAGTGCATTTAGCGTAGGCTCGTACCAGGATACGGAGGGGCGGCCCGAGCTTTGTTGGGCGCCATTAGGCGGCAGGCTCAGAGGAGGATTTGGGTGGATCTGGAGTCTTTAGGAACGAAGAGCAAGAAAGGGGATCTGGAGCAAGACGAAGGGAAGCAATGAAGGCAGCGCGGTCCGCGCCAGCCTTTTGTCAGTTGGGCAGTTGCCGTGGCAGCGTGGGGAAGCGGAGACGCCCACATCCCGTCAGTCGCTACGCATCAATCAAGGCCGCGGGCGGTTGGGGACCGCGGCGCTCCGTACTTGCCCCATAGCTTCGCCGCGAAGCCAAGTCCGAGCACGCCTTGGGCCCGGGGGCTACTGTCGGCGTTGTGGGAACGGGGGTCCCCAAACTTGCCTACCTGCGGCCCACCGCGTGGCTCCACTAGCGGCTCTGTACGACCCATCTTCACCAGCAAACGCTCAAGACCCTCGCGAGGGGCCGAGCCTCGCGAGGCGGACGACACAAGACCTCCACAGGGGCGGCCTCACCAGGCTGGCTCGCGAGTAGCGGAGAGATCAAGGCGAGGGGCACCTCGTGAGGTTCCCGTGACGTGAGCCATGACGACCAAGGCCAGGCGGGCGCCAGCGGGCACAGAGTACTGGTTTCCTCTTTGGTGCTAAAGGAGCAGGCGCAGGCGAGGAGTCCCGAGGCATCAGGCAAAGGTGTCCATATCGGTGCAACGAGACCAGGACCGGCGGGATGGCAGGATGGAGGTCATCACGGAGCCCAGGACGACGTCACCACAGGGCCTTTGGCAGGCGAAGACAACCTTTTGTCAGGATAGCTTGTACTAGCTGCCCCCCTTCAAATTGGCCGTTGTGGGGTCCCTTCCCGCCTAACATTTGGGAAGAGGACCCGGGCCTCTATAAATATGACTAGCCACCATCGTAGGAGGCATCTCATCTTGGATTGGACCCATTCCACCAAGGCCTCATCACCAGCTCAACGAGCTCAAGAACACCTCTCCTCAGGAGGCTGTTCATCCCTTGTACTTGTTAATCCAAGCCTACTGGGCAATCCACCACACCACACTGGAGTAGGGTATTACACCACATCGGTGGCCTGAACCAGTATAAACTCTTGTGTCCCTTTTTCTTCGGGTTTGGCGAGCTGAGCTTTGAGATCGCGGTGAGAGCGTGAGCTAGGGGGGGAGAGATCTTCGTGCGCACCCCAGAGTTCGAACCTCAAGGGTTTTGCCGGAACCCGTAATCCGACAAAAACAACTAGAGATATTCTTGCTTGCAATGATAGAGATGACCTAGAGAAATTATTACGCAAGTATAAAGAAAAATCTCTGAATGCTAGAATGAAATGTGATCCTAAGTTTGCTACTTCACCTATCTTTATTGATGATAAGGATTATGAATTCTCGGTCGAACCAGAGTTAATTACTTTGGTTGAATCTGATCCTTTCCATGGTTATGAAACTGAAACTGTTGTGGCACATCTTACTAAGTTGAATGATATAGCCACATTTTTTACTCATGATGAGAAAACTCGCTATTACTTTATTCTCAAATTATTTCCTTTCTCATTAAAGGGTGATGCTAAATCTTGGTATAATACTCTTCTCCTGGTTGTGTGCGTAGTCCCCAGGATATGGTTTATTACTTCTTTGCAAAATATTTTCCTGCTCATAAGAAACAAGCTGCCTTACAGGAAATATTTAACTTTGTGCAAACTAAAGAGGAGAGTCTCCCACAAGCTTGGGGGAGGCTTTGCAAATTACTTAATGCTTTGCCTGATCATCCTCTTAAGAAAAATGAAATAATTGATATCTTCTATAATGGACTAACCGATGCTTCTAGGGACTTCCTACATAGTTGTGTGATACGTCTCCAACGTATCTATAATTTTTGATTGTTCCATGCTATTATATTATCCTTCTAGGATGTTTTATATGCTATTTTATATGATTTTTGGGACTAACCTATTAACCTAGAGCCCAGTGCCAGTTTCTGTTTTTTCCTTGTTTTTGAGTATCCCAAAAAAGGAAAACCAAACGGAGTCCAATTGACCTGCAATTTGACGGAGATTATTTTTGGACTGGAAGAAGCCCACGGAGCATCGGAGATGGATCAGAAGAGTCCCGGGCTGCCCACGAGGGTGGGGGGCGCGCCCACCCCCCTGGGCGCCCCCCTGCCTCGTGGACAGCCCGGAGACCCCCCTGACTTGTTCTCGACGCCAAAACCTCTTATATATACAGAAACCCCCAGAACATAACCTAGATCGGGAGTTCCGCCGCCGCAAGCCTCTGTAGCTACCGAAAACCAATCTAGATCCGTTCCGGCACCCTGCCGGAGGGGGGAACCCTCACCGGTGGCCATCTTCATCATCCCGTCGCTGTCCATGACGAGGAGGGAGTAGTTCACCCTCGGGGCTGAGGGTATGTACCGGTAGCTATGTGTTTGATCTCTCTCTCTCTCTCTCTCTCGTGTTCTTGATTTGGCACGATCTTGATGTATCGCGAGCTTTGCTATTATAGTTGGATCTTATGATGTTTCTTCCCCTCTACTCTCTTGTAATGGATTGAGTTTTCCCTTTGAAGTTATCCTATCGGATTGAGTCTTTAAGGATTTGAGAACACTTGATGTATGTCTTGCATGTACTTATCTGTGGTGACAATGGGATATTCACATGATCTACTTGATGTATGTTTTGGTGATCAACTTGCGGGTTCCGTAACATTGTGAACTTATGCATAGGGGTTGGCACACGTTTTCGTCTTGACTCTCCGGTAGAAACTTTGGGGTACTCTTTAAAGTTCTTTATGTTGGTTGAATAGATGAATCGGAGATTGTGTGATGCATATCGTATAATCATACCCACGGATACTTGAGGTGACATTGGATTATCTAGGTGACATTAGGGTTTTGGTTGATATCTGTCTCAAGGTGTTATTCTAGTACGAACTCTTGAATAGATCGACCCGAAAGAATAACTTTGAGGTGGTTTCGTACCCTACAATAATCTCTTCGTTTGTTCTCTGCTATTAGTGACTTTGGAGTGACTCTTTGTTGCATGTTGAGGGATAGTTATATGTTCCAATTATGTTATTATTGTTGAGAGAACTTGCACTAGTGAAAGTATGAACCCTAGGCCTTGTTTCCTAGCATTGCAATACCGTTTACGCTCACTTTTATCGCTTGCTACCTTGCTGTTTTTATATTTTCAGATTACAAAAACCTATATCTACCATCCATATTGCACTTGTATCACCATCTCTTCGCCGAACTAGTGCACCTATACAATTTACCATTGTATTGGGTGTGTTGGGGACACAAGAGACTCTTTGTTATTTGGTTGCAGGGTTGTTTGAGAGAGACCATCTTCAACCTACGCCTCCCACGGATTGATAAACCTTAGGTCATCCACTTGAGGGAAATTTGCTACTGTCCTACAAACCTCTGCACTTGGAGGCCCAACAACGTCTACAAGAAGAAGGTTGCGTAGTAGACATCATTGTGCTGGTTGTGTTTTCAGGGAAAGAACTGTTGGACAAGCTGAAGAATTATTGAATAACATATTGAAAAATTATGATGATTGGACTATTCTTGAACCACCGCCTAAACCCACTCCGAAGAAGAGGGGTATATTATATCTCAGTCTTGAAGATATGCAAGAGGCAAAGAAATCATGAAAGAAAAAGGTACTAAAGTTGAGGATGTTAAAAATTTACCTCCTATTGAATAAATACATGGGCTTAATACACCACCAATGCCTAAGGTGGTAGAGGTAAATTATCTTATGAAGTTCAATGAAAATGATAATCCTCACAATATGCATCCTAGTCAATGCCTTTATGAGTTTGAAAACTACGTTAGGAAACAAGATCACTTCAATGCAAATGTTATGAAATGATTGAAATACAATTCTGACATGATTGCTCACTTGAGTGACTTATTATTTAGAATCTGAAATGATGTTAGAGGTGTTGGAAAACATGTTTCTATGGTTCAAACTCAGTTAGAACAAGTTGCTAAATCTCAAAGAGAATTACTTCATGAAATGAATCATAATATGCATGACTTTGCTGTTCGAGTTGCAACTAGAGGAGGTAAAATGACTCAGGAACCACTTTATCCTGAGGGACACCCAAAAAGAATTGAACAAGATTCACAAATAAATAACACTAGTGCACCTAGTCTTTCTAAAAAGAAAAAGAAAAGGAAAAATGATAGGACTTTGCATACTTCTAGTGAACCTGAAATAGAAAAACCTCCTGATAATGATAATGAAACTTCTATATTTGATGCTGAAACTCAATCTACTAATGAACACTCACCTAGTGATAATGATGAGGTTCATGAAGACTCTCAACCAACCAATGATAAAGAACCAGATAATGATGTTGAGATAGAACCACCTGTTGGTCTTGATAACCCACAAACTAAAAATAAAAGATATGACAAAAGAGACTTTGTTGCTAGACAACACGGTAAAGAAAGAGAACCGTGGGTTCAAAAACCTATGCCTTTTCCACCCAAGTCAACTAAAAAGAAAGATGATGAAGAATTTGAACGATTTGCTAAAATGCTGAGGCCAGTCTTTTTGCGTACTTGCTTGACTGATATCTTGAAAATGCCTCCTTATGCAAAGTATATGAAAGACATCATCACAAATAAGAGAAAAGTACCGGAAGCTGAAATCTCCACTATGCTTGCTAATTACACTTTTAAAGATGGGCTACCTAAAAAACTCGGAGATCCGGGAATACCAACTATACCTTGCTCTATCAAAAAGAATTATGTGAAAACTGCTTTGTGTGATTTAGGAGTTGGTGTTAGTGTTATGCCTTTCTCTTTATATAAAAGACTTGACTTGAATAAACTCACACCTATTGAAATATCTTTGCAATGGCTGACAAATCAACTGCCATACCTATCGGTATTTGTGAGGATGTGCCTGTTGTTGCTGCTAATGTTACTATTTTGACTGACTTTGTTATACTTGAGATGCCCGAGGACGACAACATGTCGATTATCCTTGGTAGACCCTTCTTGAATACTGCAGGGGCTGTTATTGATTGCAATGAAAGCAAGGTCACTTTTGATATCAATGGTAATGAGCATACGGTGCACTTTCCGAAGAAACAATTCCAAGTGAATGGTATTAATGTTATTGAAAAATCTCCGACAATCATTATTGGAAGTTTTCAAATACCTCTACCTACCGTCAAAAAGAAATATGAAATGCTTATTGTTGGGGAAATGCATATTCCCATTGAGGTAACTTAGTGATTTACGAAAGTTCTTTGGTTTGATGCTAATCGAAGGTGGTTGTTAATAAGACCTGATCAAGCTTATTAATGAATCATTTTTTAACGGTATGAAGTTGATGAATTTAGTAAGCACTACTTTCTGTCCCTACTTTTTATTTTTTATTTTTATTAGTTAAATAAAATAAAATGCCATGTTTTGTCTGTTTTCTGAATTTCCTGTGCAATAAAAAAATGACCCAAAAATAAAAGTTCTGAGAATGCCCTGAAAATTTTATATGATTTTTTCCTGATTATTTAAGAATTTTTGGTGCAAATAATACCAGAGGGAGGTGCACCAGGTGGGCACAACCCACCTGGGCGCGCCAGGACCACCAGGCGCGCCCTGGTGGGTTGTGGTCCCCACGTGGCCCCCTCACTTATCTCTTTAGCCCACATAATCAATCACCTTCAGAAAAAATCCCCATTGCTCTCTCTCCCGTGTTCTTGAGCTCAAACCCTCGGATTTCGATCTCTTTGCTCGAAGCTCCGTTTCCGAAACTGTTTTGGGGGATTGTTGCTTGGTATGTGACTCCATCATTTGTCCAATTAGTTTTTGTTTTAGTGGTTTATACTTTGAATAAATAGCTACTCTTGGTGCTGCTGTAGATGTGCTTGCATGTTCAATTCTTAGTGTTCTAAGTAGTTTGAATGCTTGCTATGGCCTCTATGTATCCATATGAGTAGTTGCTATCAATTTTGTGAAGTTTTGTTGGAAAAAAATTGTGAACTAAAAATTCAGATTTTTGTTCATAGGAAAAATTGTACGCGGACATGATGAACCTATTTGGAAGGAGTTCTTCAAGGAGACAATCCTTGGGGGAATCTTCTAGTGACAGTCATGCTCGTCGGTCCTATGTTGAACCAAATGAAAGTTCCACAACATGTTTATGGCCTAGCGATGAATATATGGTGCGTGTGGGCATCAAGGAGGAATTTGAGCAATATGTTCACAATGCCGGTCTCGGGCCTACCTCTCAGAATCATTTATCAAAGGATTTAAATATTTTCCACATGAGTCTAGGGTGTCGTTTATGCTTTATGATGAACCATTTACTATTCCACTAGAGAATTTTGCTCACCATTGCAAACTTCCATTTTGGGGTTCGCTTGATGAGCCAGCAAAAGCTGAGTATGAGACCTTCTTGACTAGCCTTTGTTACGGTGAAAATAGAGGAGTGAGACAAGGAAGAATAAAAAGTGTTCAGTTTCCCGCAATCCAGTATTTTGCATTATTTAACGGGAAATGCATAGTAGGCAAGCAAGACTACAGCATACTTTGTTCGCCAGACTTGAGCCTCATTCACACCGCTCTCACTGGTTAAAGGAATTATAACCTTGGAGCGATTGTTGCATGTAGACTTCAGTATAACACCAAAAGTGGCTGGTTCTATGGTGGAATTTATGCCACACGTTTAGCACTAGGACTGGGTATTTCACCTTTGCCCTTTGACCCTATCCTACCACTCGATATTTAGATTTTGATGTCTTTTTTTGACTGTACACAGTAGGGCAAAACCCCACTGCAATTTTTTGTTTATATTAATCTAAAAAAAAGGTAAAGTCCCAGAAAGGAACCAGAATACAAAAGGCTTGAGATAAGCCAAGAAGGAAAAAACAAAAGACATAGGAAAGAAGAAAAAAACAACTAAACAACTAAAAAAACAAGGATTACAGCACAAGATTATCCAGCCAAAAACAGTATGCTCCAGCATAGCTCTTTTTAATTCTGAATCTGAGAAGAGAGAGCTCCTCCCTGAAGATGGCTTTCCACCTTTGAATGCTGGGTTGAATTGCTTGGAAAATCATGTTGTTCCTGGAGATCCAAATAGCCCAAGAGGCAAGGATGACTATCTCCATGAAGAAAGGAACATGAAGTTTCTGCTTGAGATCAAGAAAAGCTTCCATGATTGAAACATTTGCCTGTCTTGAAGGGCAGATCAGATCCCAACACTGTGCAGCAAAAGGGCAAGTCCAGAAAAGGTGATGGAGAGTCTCTTCCTGTGGGCAATTGTTGACAGCACAGTTATAATTGCCCAGCTGAAATGATTTCCTTCTCAGAAGATTTCTAGTATTGAGCCTGTCATGAAGTAGTCTCCAAAAGAACACCTTATGTTTTGGCTGACAAGAACTGCTCCAGATCCAATTGAACTGCTGTGGCACAACTTTGACTCCCATCAGCACTTTGTATGCCTTAGCCACAGAGAATTGCTCAGTTCCCCAGATGTAGCTCCATGTATCTATGCAATCCAAAGTATCAGAGGCCCTTAAAGTAATGCAGATGTCCTCTAGCCTCAAATTCCCGGAAAGCTTGCACAGTCAGAGGCAGATGAAATAGGTCCTCTAAGTATTCAGTTTGGAGAAAGGTATGAACAGTAGCATCCTTGTTTTTCACAAATGAAAATAGGTGGGGGAACATGTCTTGCAAGCAGTGTGAGTGCCAAAGATCAGTCCAAAAATAAGCACTCTTTCCATCACCTATGTTGCATCTGGCCAAGGATTTATAGTTATCAAGCAGCTTAAGGTTTGCCTTCCACCAAAAAGATCCCAGCCAGCTATTACTAGGTAGAGAATCATTGCTGTAATAAGATTCCCAAATCAGATTGACCCAGGGAATATTGTGTCTGTTGTAGAACTTATGCAGGTTCTTGAGAAGCAATGCTTTATTCTGGACAAAAATATCAATCACTCCTAACCCACCTTGAATTTTAGGTCTACACACAGTACTCCATGCCACCATGGCAGGTCTATGGTCCTCCAAATCAGGGCCTCTCCAAAGACAATGTCTCAAGTACTTTATGGCTTGGGTTTTGATGGTAACAGGCACATCAAGGCATCCCATGAGATATATCAATAAAGAGTTGAGGACAGATTTCACAAGCAATAATCTCCCAGCCAAAGTCATAAAGGTGGACAAACCCACAATCTTCTTCTGTAGTCTTGTGACAAGGGGAAAACATTGTTCAACAGTAGGCTTATGGAGGCCTAGGGGTACTCCCAAATACTTGATTGGAAAAGATTCCTTCTTGCAATGAAAAGTATTTATTAAAATCTCCATCTTCTCTTCTGGCACATTTATTGGAACCATACTTGATTTATTGTAGTTCACTTTCAGGCCTGTGGCATCAGCAAAAGTATTGAGAAGGGCTTTGAGGCAATGTAATTGCTTTGCATCTGCTTGCAGAATAACCAAGGTGTCATCAGCATACTGGACAATTGGAAAATCAGGGCATGACTCTACTTGCAAGGGAGAAGTTACCAAACCCAGGTGCATTGCCTTATTGAGAATTGTCTAAAGTAGATCAGCAGCCAGCACAAAGAGAAGAGGGGACAGAGGATCCCCCTGCCTTACACCTCTAAGGCAATAGAATTTTTTTCCAGGAACACCATTTAGTAGGATAGCAGAAGATGCAGAAGTAAACAATAATTTGATCCAAGTAAGCCATCTGTCCCCAAAGCCCTTTGCTTTTAAAATATCCAGCATAGCCTGATGTTGAATGGTGTCAAAAGCCTTTTCAAAATCCAATTTCAGAACAATGATTTCCTCTTTTGACTTATGACATTGGTGCAAATACTCATAAGCCCACCCCAAACAGTCATGAATAGATCTTTCTTTAAGGAATCCATATTGGTTGATGTGTACCAATTGCAGAATCACCTTTTGCAGTCTATTTGCCAGCAACTTAGTAACAATTTTCAGATAGCTGTTCAGTAAAGAGATAGGCCTAAAATCATTTGCAGTCAATGGAGAATTACCCTTTGGAATAAGAGTTATAAAAGAAGTGTTCAAACTCTCAAGGGAGATGTGCCCTGCATGAAAATCATAAATGAATTTGAGCACATCTTCTTTAATAATATCCCAACAAGACTTGAGGAATTCATTGTTAAAACCATCAGGGCTAGGAGACTTGTCATTTGGGAGAGCATGGACAACAGCTTCAATTTCTTCAGCAGTGAAAGGCAATTCCAGATTAGCAAAAATATCTGAATGCTGTCTCTGCCCATATAAAGAACCCAGATCAAAGTGCATTGTGGTTTCTTGGGATGTGCCCATTCTTTTCTTGAAAGCATCCAAGAGAATAGCAGCTTTACCAGCATGATCTGAGATCTCCATTTGGTCCTCATTGTGAAGAATAGCAATATGGTTATGCCTGTAATTGATGGAAGCTTTTGTGTGAATTTTTTTTGTGTTTTCATCTCCAAACTTCACCCCCTTGATTTTCCCTCTCTGCTTCCAATAAATCTGTTGGTTCCTCAGTAAAATAAGCAGTTGTTCTTTAAGAATAGCTCTGCAGCTCCATTCATGAGTATCCAGTTCTCTAAATTCCTCAAAGAAATCCCACATGAAGAGTAGTTCATTTAACTTTGCAATTGTAGATTTCAGACAGGACAGAGATTTAGCCCACAGCTTCAAAGCTCTTCTTAAAATCTTGAACTTAGCATTCAAAGACTTAACAGAATCAAGGTTTCCAACTGGGATGCTCCAAGCAGAGGCAACAACTTGTTTGAAATCAGAATGATGCAGCCAATAGTTCTCAAACCTGAATACTCTTGCCTTTGGGATAGAAGTGCCAATTTTAATTACACAGGGCAAGTGATCAGATATAGGTTTTGCAAGTGGTAGTACAATTGTATTAGGGAAAGAAGTCATCTAGGAGGCAGAAGTGAAAAACCAGTCAAGTTTGACCAACAAAGGATCATGCTGCATGTTACTCCAACTGAACTTTCTACCATGCAAAGGTAATTCAACCAAACCTTGGTTACTAATGGCCTCATTGAACATAAGCATATCATTAACATCTCCCCCAGGTCTGTTCCTGTCTGATGGAGCCCTCATAAGGTTGAAATCACCCATTAATATCCAGTCAACATCATCAGGCATGTGAATATTTAGAAACGAGTGAATAAACTCCATTTTGTCTTGAGGATCACATGGGCCATAGATATTTGAAAGAATCCAAGACTGATTGGAAAGCAAACTGGTGAACTGCATGGAAAGTGAGAACCTGTTTTGTGCAATGATCTCCCCAGAGAATTGTGAGCCATTCCAGGCCACAAGAAGCCCCCCAGAAGCTCCAACAGAGGGGAGGAAGGCAAAGTTATTAATTCTAGAGGGGCAGAATTTTTTTAAGTATGCAGTGTCAAAAGTCTCTCTTTTGGTTTCTTGCAGGCACACAATATTACAATCACTTTCATCAATCTTCTGTCTTAAAGCCAAGCATTTGTCCTCAGAATTCATACCTCTAATGTTCCAATTTAAGATATTCCAGTTTCTGTTGTTGTTATTCATGGAAACAAAAAAAGATTTTGTACCAGAGAGCAAGCACCACCACTTGATCATCATCCAAGAAGGGAAGAAGCTGGCATAATGCCCTGATCCACAACAAAACATAATTCCAGCAGTGCAACCAAAGATGACACATGAAAAGACTAGCAGGAAAGTACAGCCACAGGCATACAAGGTTCAGAGAGCACCAAGACCCAAGTCTTACAGTTGGCGAAAGCAGCAACAAACTAAGAGGTGTGGGACTACAGACACAATCCCACCACACAACACTCCAAGAGGGGTCCCTAAACATTAAGAAGAAGTGGTAGCATGTCCTTCTCCTTTGGCCAAGGGCACCTTGTCCAAAACCTCCTCATCCATTCTCTTGGGCTTCTTGGCCAGCATGTCCTCCAGTTCCCCCTCAGAAACCTTACAGAAAGAGGCAGTGAGATTTTTAACAACTGATTTTTTGATGATGGGAGGGGCAGCATTGCAAGGTAAGCAATTATTATTAGGGCAAGAATTTCTCTTGTAGCCAGCATTGTCTTTCTTAATTCTGTCACTTCTTCTTACCTCTGTTTCCACAAGTAAAGTTTTTCCACTTCTCCTCTTCCTTAAGTTTTCCTGGCCAAAAGGTTGCAGCAAGGCCTGTGACTCCACATCATGCAGATTTGCAGCTACCCCAATATTCTCTTTAGCCTTGTCCTGTACACCTTCCTCCATGGCCTGACAGATTGGTGCATGAGAGGTAGGACATTTGTCAGGTATATGGAACAGAAAAGCTTGGTCCATATTTTCCACAGCAGTGAACAAATCCCACATTCCAGATTTTAACATATTGACAGTCCAGGAAAACTTATCAGGGGACAGGAGCAAGTGGACAATAAAATTAAACCAACTTACAGGAATGTTGGTAGAGAAAGAGCTCCTGTTGTCCAATGCTTGCTCTTTAAAGTGCTGCTTCCATAGTAACAGGCCTTCTTCGGAAACAGATAGTTCAGTGTTAGCAGTGGCAGCCATCTGAATACTTTTCAGACCAAGGAGGGAAGGTGCCATGTTAAAGTGATCATTGATTTGATTAACCCAGTTACGTTGGAGACCTGACTGGAGGTCCTCTAGATTCTCCACAGGCTGTAGACTTCCTCGAGCAGTAATAACATGATTTTGATGTCTTAAAGGAGCATAAGATTCTCAAGGGAAGGGCTGATAACTTCACTTATAATTTGTTGTTTAACCAATGACATGTTGTGGACACATATTTGCCTGCGCCTGCTCTCTTTCATAGTCACAACAAGGGAGATATTTTGTTCTTAAGAGCGAGGCCCGAGCTCACAACACAGCAGTGGTGGCAGCCCGGCAGGCCAAGGCGTCCGCACCGAGAGCCTCTGTGAGCTACCACGCCGAATACTACCCTCTAGTAGGGGTGGGCATTCGGTAGAAACCGAAAATTCAGTTTTTACCATTCGGTTTATTCTGAAATTCAGTTAGCAAAATTAAAAACCGAAATTAGCAAGCAAAAACTGCTAACCGAAAATTAGGTTAACCGATTATTTCGGTTCAGGTTTTGGTTTGTGCCGAACACTGCTCAGCAGCTGACGCTTCTACTCTCAGTACTGCTATAGTCTTATATAACCCAGTGCCTTGTGTCGGTGTACAAAAGTAGGGGCTCCCCTTTTGACCCCTTACTTGTGCACGGGCAGTCAGAGCCGCGCCCGCGGCCACACCTAGCGGGGCAGAGGAGGGAAGCCGGAGCACAAGACAGCCAAGGCAACACCAAGACAAGAGGCGCAAAGGGCAAGAGGGCGAGGTGGACTCCCCCGGCAAGACCCTTGCCGGGACGGCCTCCGCAACCGCGGGAAGAGCCTTGCCGGGGCAACTTGCCTGACGCCAACGGAGCATGCCTCCCTTGAGCCCAAGGGTTCCAACGCCATCAACCACATTGGGATCAAGGCTCGGGAGGCACCTCCGTGATGGCATGCAGATCTTTGTGAAGATCCTAAATACACAAGATCAGATGAGGACCAGAAGACGACAATCCTCGGCGAGGTCCTTGTCGAGGAAATCCACGAGACCCCCGGCAAGCGCCTTGCCAGGGACAACCGCGGGGCCACGACAAGACCCTTGCCGGGCCCTCGGCAAGACCCTTGCCGAGGGCATCAGCGGGGCCACAGCCAGGCCCGCGCCTGCCAAGACTCCACCACCGTCCCCGTGCAGCTGCTAGCCCAACCAGCTGGGCAGGCACCTGCGTGGCGACGAGCGGCCTCTACACCGACCCAGCAAGCACCTGCGTGGTGGCATGCAGACCTTCGTTAAGGCTCCACCACCGCGCCAGCCCAGCAGCCAGCCAACGTGGCACCACGACGCCCCGTCAGCTCGGACGCGTGTCGAAACTAGACGAGGCGGCGACAGCTGGGACGTGCTTCCTTGCCGTCCCTGCTACCTCTTGAGCACTGCGTTGGTTTTCCCTTGAAGAGGAAAGGGTGATGCACATCCATAGATTCATTATTATTCTCAATCAAAGTAGACAAAGGCATATCATTAGGATCAGAAGAAACACTTTTAGTAGCAAATAATTTCATAAGTTCGTCCATCTTTCCACTCAGAACATTAATTTCTTCTATCGCATGCACTTTTTTAGTAGTAGATCTTTCGGTGTGCCATTGAGAGTAATTAACCATAATATTATCTTGGAGTTTGGTAGCTTCTCCTAAAGTGCTTTCCATAAAAGTGCCTCCCGCGGCCGAATCTAAAAGATTTCTAGAAGCAAAATTCAATCCGGCATAAAAGTTTTGTATAATCATCCAAAGATTCAAACCATGTGTAGGGCAATTACGTATCATTAATTTCATCCTCTCCCAAGCTTGTGCAACATGTTCATGATCAAGTTGCTTAAAATTCATAATATCGTTTCTAAGAGAGATGATTTTAGCGGGAGGAAAATACTTAGAGATAAAACCATCTTTGCACTTATTCCATGAATCAATACTATTTTTAGGCAAAGATGAAAACCAAGCTTTAGCGCGATCTCTAAGTGAAAAAGGAAATAGCTTCAGTTTAACAATATCATTGTCCACATCTTTCTTCTTTTGCATATCACACAAATCAACGAAGCTATTTAGATGGGTAGCGGCATCTTCACTAGGAAGGCCGGCGAATTGATCTTTCATGACAAGATTCAACAAAGCAAGATTAATTTCGCAAGATTCAGTATCGGTAAGAGGAGCAATCGGAGTGCTAAGAAAACATTGTTGTTGGTATTGGTAAAGTCACACAATTTACTATTATCTTGAGCCATCGTGACAAGCAAGCAATCCAACACACAAGCAAACAAGAAGCAAGCGAAAAAGAAGGCGAATGGAAAGAGAGGGCATATAAAACAGTAAGGGTGAAGTGGGGGAGAGGAAAACGAGAGGCAAATGGCAAATAATGTAATGCGAGGGATAAGGATTTGTGATGGGTACTTGGTATGTCTTGACTTGTGCGTAGACTCCCCGGCAACGGCGCAGGAAATCCTTCTTGCTACCTCTTGAGCACTGCGTTGGTTTTCCCTTGAAGAGGAAAGGGTGATGCAGTAAAGTAGCGTAAGTATTTCCCTTAGTTTTTGAGAACCAAGGTATAAATCCAGTAGGAAACCACGCTCGAGTCCCACACACCTACACAAACAAATAAGAACCTCGCAACCAACGCGATAAAGGGGTTGTCGATCCCTTCACGGTCACTTACGAGAGTGAGATCTGATAGATATGATAAAGTAATATTTTTGGTATTTTTATAATAAAGAGAAATAAAGATGCAAAGTAAAATAAACGGTAATAGAAATAGCTAAGTGTTGGAAGATTAATATGATGGAAAATAGACCCGGGGGCCATAGGTTTCACCAGTGGCTTCTCTCAAGAGCATAAGTATTACGGTGGGTGAACAAATTACTGTCGAGCAATTGATAGAACTGAGCATAGTTATGAGAATATCTAGGTGTGATCATGTATATAGGCATCACGTCCGCGACAAGTAGACCAAAACGATTCTGCATCTGCTACTATTACTCCACACATCGACCGCTATCCAGCATGCATCTAGAGTATTAAGTTCATAAGAACAGAGTAATGCTTTAAGTAAGATGACATGATGTAGAGGGATAAACTCATGCAATATGATATAAACCCCATCTTTTTATCCTTGATGGCAACAATACAATACGTGCCTTGCTGCCCCTGCTGTCACTGGGAAAGGACACCGCAAGATTGAACCCAAAGCTAAGCACTTCTCCCATTGCAAGAAAGATCAATCTAGTAGGCCAAACCAAACTGATAATTCGAAGAGACTTGCAAAGATAACCAATCATACATAAAAGAATTCAGAGGAGATTCAAATATTGTTCATAGATAAACTTGATCATAAACCCACAATTCATCGGTCTCGACAAACACACCGCAAAACAAGATTACATCGAATAGATCTCCAAGAGAATCGAGGAGAACTTTGTATTGAGATCCAAAGAGAGAGAAGAAGCCATCTAGCTAATAACTATGGACCCGAAGGTCTGAGGTAAACTACTCACACATCATCGGAGAGGCTACGGTGTTGATGTAGAAGCCCTCCGTGACCAATGCCCCCTCCGGCAGGACGCCGGAAAAAGGCCCCAAGATGGGATCTCACAGGTACAGAAGGTTGTGGCGGTGGAATTAGGTTTTCATGGATGCCTTTGATGGTTTGGGGGTACGTTGGTATATATAGGAGGAAGAAGTACGTCGGTGGTGCAACGTGGGCCCCGCGAGGGTGGAGGGCACGCGGGGGGGGGGGGGGGGGGGTAGGCGCGCCCCCTGCCTGTGCTCTCCTTGTTGCTTTCTTTACGTGGACTCCAAGTCCTCTCGATCACGTTTGTCCCGAAAATCACATTCCCGAAGGTTTCATTCCGTTTGGACTTCGTTTGATATTCTTTTTCTGCGAAACACTTAAATAGGCAAAAAAACAGCAATTTGGGCTAGGCCTCCGGTTAATAGGTTAGTCCCAAAAATAATATAAAAGTGTATAATAAAGCCCATTAAACATCCAAAACAGAATATAATATAGCATGGAACAATAAAAAATTATAGATACGTTGGAGACGTATCAGTCCCCGATAAAGCGAGAGTGGCACGTCGACAGCGCATTAAATGCGTTTGTCCGACGGTGCCAGAGGATAGACTCATCCACTGTACACCTTTCAACCTCCTGTGTGCCACTGTGGCAACCCCTTTTGTCTATAAAAGGAGGCCCGAGGCGTCTAGGAGAAGGATTCGGATCTTTTGGGGAAGTCACACCCGGTAGCTAGCTCAGGAACCCAAGAACACTCAAATAGAAACACCAAAGCAGGACAAGGGTATTACACATCTCCGCGGCCCGGACCAGGGTAAACGATCTGTGTGCTTCCTGTCAGACCCGCTCTTTGCACAACCCCGCGCTCGCTAACCGTAGAAGGGATCCCAGCGATTCCATAGGTGTCGATTTCCCCCGATATCTTTGGCGCGCCAGGTAGGGGGCGCAGTTGTGAAAATCCGGTCTGGCAGTTAGTCTGGCAGTTCTTCATCTTCATGGCTCCCAAGAAGAAGACAATCTCCGAGATCGGTTCATCCGGGGCCGGACGGCCCGTACCAGTGTGGGCGAGCAGCGGGGTGGTCGCGGACTGAAGCCGAGGCGCGGCCCGCGAACACCCACATCGCTCTGGCAGCCAGAGCCTGGCGAGCAGCGTCGTTCGTGCACGAGACGACGGGCCGCACGCCGCCAAATCCAAAGACGGAGCCGGGCCCCCCGCAGGCGGCGCGGGGCCCTCCAAGGGCGGCGTCGTGCCACCTACGGGCGGTGCGGCGACCTCCAAGTCGCCTACGCCGGCGCCCACGACGCGCTCTTCCCAGGGTGCGTGCGACGAGCAGCGTCACCACACTGGGGACCCCGGGTGTCGCCGTGGGAAGAGTCCTGTGCATCCCTCGTGGGATGGAGGAGGCCAACATGCCCGCCGAAGTGCTGGCAAAAATGGCGTGCAGCCGCAGGGCCGTGATGGAGCTCCTTCTAACGTGGTTAGAAGTCGGAGCGCGTCACGGTCCACGCAGCTTTCGCCGCCGTCTATGCCGGCAGAAGCTTTGGCGCGCGTGCAGTTGCTCCTCGACTTCCCTCATGCTGCAGAAAAGCTCGACGAGTGGAGAGCCACCATCCGGAGCCTCGTCGGCGTCGCCAACAAAGACGAGCCACGGCTAGCGGGGCCCTCAGGCCGGCGCTCCGTCGAACCACTGCACGCCAGCGGTGGAGGGGCCGGGGGTGCTGCGGCCACGGTGCACTCTCCTCCTCCACGCCAGCCACCGCGGGTGTCGATCCGTCATGATGACGCTTGTGACAACATTTCCATAGCGTCGTCCGACCCACGGACCCACTGCGACCAGCGCCAAGTTCTTCGGGAGCAAGCCCATGAAGACGCTCGAACCACCATCGAGCGCCGGCGCGATACACGCCACCAGTCAGATAGGCGAGTGGGGCCCGCTATGGACCACCCAACACCGAGAGGCTCCGGCGGCCTACCTTACGAGGTGGGTTGCCCAGCCTTTACCCATGAGCTATGGCAGTTCCAGTGGCCGTCCACCGCACGTTCAAGCCCGACGTCGGCGAGAAGTACAATGGCAAGACCCACCCGTCGGAGTTCCTCAGCATCTACACCATCGCGATGCAAGCCGCTGGAGCTCGCGACGACAAGGTGCTTGCCAATTTCTTCCCGTTGGCCCTGAAACCCAATGTCATGTCCTGGTTGATGCACTTGCCGGCGGATTCCATTTCTTCTTGGTCGGATCTGTGTCATGAGTTCGTTGCTGCCTTCACTGGAGGCCACCAAGCTCATGGCCAGGCGAGCGATTTGCACATCGTTCCCCAGAAGGATGGTGAGAACCTGCGCAAGTACATACAGAGGTTCAGCTGAGTGCAATACAACATCCCAGATGTTCATCCCGCCGCCGTGATCAGCGCATTCCATCAGAATGTGCGCAACCGCAAGATGCGCGAAGAGCTGGCGATGAACAAGGTCAAGGATGTGGCCGAGCTTTATGTTCTGGCCGATAGATGCGCCCGAGCTGTAGAGGGAAGGAAGTACCCCGGCGAGGACGCCGGCGCGGAAACCGACTCTACGGACAAAGACACCGCCGCCCCGACGAAGAAGGGCCGGCGCCGCAACAGGAAATGCAAGGGCAAGGCTGTGCTTGCCGTCGAGGGATCCGACGACACCGGCGCTGCCAAGAAGGCCAAGGCAGATGACCCCGGCAAGGAGATTGCCGGGTGCGCCGCTTGCCGGGCCTTGGCGGCTGCCGACAAGCCAGGAGGCTCCGACAAGCAATATTGCAAGATCCACCGCACCAAGGGCCACGACCTCCAGAACTGCCGACAAGTCGAGCTTCTTGCTGAAAGGCAAAAGGCCGAGTATGAGAGGTGGGACAAGGAGAAGGGTCAAGATGGTGCCGAAGGATCCGGCAAGAAGCGTGGCGGTCAAGGAGGCCGCCGCGGCAAGGATAACCAGCAAGAGAGGCCCGCTCGGGGCTGCGACAAGAAGCAAGAAGACGATGATTATGATGAGGACGACGAGTCCGGCAAGCATGAGTTCCAGAAAGCTACAGAGGCCATGTGCGTCGATGGTGGCGCCTCGCTGCACACATCTCACCGCCAGCTCAAGCAGTGGGCGCGTGAGATCACGGCAGCAGAGCCGTCATTCGACGCTCAGAAGCCACTGAAGTGGTCCAGCACGCCTATCATCTTTGACACCGAGGACCACCCTGATCGCACGACTGCGGTCGGGTGTTTGCCGTTGTTGGTTTCACCAACGATATGCAACCTCAAGGTGACAAAGATGTTAGTTGACGGCGGGGCCGGTCTGAATTTAATCTCGCCCGTTGTGATCAAAAGGCTGCAAATTCCAGATGGAGACCTCGAGGAGGCAGGCACGTTTCAAGGGGTCAATCTGGGAAGGAGTCCGCCGAAGGGTAAGGTCACGCTGCCCGTGACGTTTGGAGGCGAGTTGAACTACAGGACGGAGAGGATTGTCTTCGATGTAGCCGAGATCCCCTTGCCCTACAATGGGATCCTCGGCCGCCCGGCACTAGCCAAGTTCATGGCGGTGTCGCATTACGCCTACAACACGCTGAAGATGCCTGGGCCGTTGACCATCATCACCGTCCCCTCCGACAAGAAAGACGCGCTGATCTGCGCCGACCAACTCTACCGGGAAGCGGTGGCGACAGCTGCTACCAAGGCACTTGCTCCTGCCGCTGAAGACCCGGGAGGGAAGAAGACCAGCAAGACCTCTCGCACCCACTCCGGCAAGCACGCCTCTTCAGAGTGTTGTGCTCCCGTTGAGGACATGCCAGAGAGCTCCACCGGCAAGAGCAAGAAATCCAGAGCTGCACCACCAAAGACCAAGAAGGTGTCCGTCAAGGAGGATGGCACAGGAGGGGCTTTCACCATAAGCTCCACCCTCGACAGCAAATAGGAAAGCGCGCTCGTCACTTTCCTGCGGGCGAATGTCGATGTGTTTGCATGGCTGATACGTCTCCAACGTATCTATAGTTTTCGATTGTTCCATGCTATATTATATTCTGTTTTGGACAGTATTGGGCTTTATTATACACTTTTATATTATTTTTGGGACTAACCTATTAACCGGAGGCCCAGCCCAGAATTGCTCTTTTTTGCCTATTTCAGAGTTTCGCAGAAAAAGAATATCAAACGGAGTCCAAACGGAATGAAACCTTCGGGAACGTGATTTTTGGAATGAACGTGATCCAGAGGACTTGGGCCCTACGTCAAGACATCAACCAGGAGGACACGAGGTAGGGGGGCGCGCCTATGCCCCCTGGGCGTGCCCTCCACCCTCGTGGGCCCCCTGTTGCTCCACCGACATACTTCTTCCTCCTATATATACCTACGTACCCCCAAACTACCAAACACGGAGCCAAAAACCTAATTCCACCGCCGCAACCTTCTGTACCCGTGAGATCCCATCTTGGGGCCTGTTCCGGAGCTCCGCCGGAGGGGGCATCGATAACAGAGGGCTTCTACATCAACACCATTAGCCTCTCCGATGATGTGTGAGTAGTTTACCTCAGACCTTCGGGTCCATAGTTATTAGCTAGATGGCTTCTTCTCTCTTTTTGGATCTCAATACAAAGTTCTCCCCCTCTCTTGTGGAGATCTATTCGATGTAATCTTCTTTTGCGATGTGTTTGTTGAGATCGATGAATTGTGGGTTTATGATCAAGTTTATCTATAAACAATATTTGAATCTTCTCTAAATTCTTTTATGTATGATTGGTTATCTTTGCAAGTCTCTTCGAAGTATCAGTTTGGTTTGGCCTACTAGATTGATCTTTCTTGCAATGGGATAAGTGCTTAGCTTTGGGTTCAATCTTGTGGTGTCCTTTTCCAGTGACAGTAGGGGCAGCAAGGCACGTATTGTATTGTTGCCATCGAGGATAACAAGATGAGGTTTATATCATATTGCATGAGTTTATCCCTCTACATCATGTCATCTTTCTTAAAGCGTTACTATGTTCTTATGAACTTAATACTCTAGATGCATGCTGGATAGCGGTCGATGTGTGGAGTAATAGTAGTAGATGCAGGCAGGAGTCGGTCTACTTGTCTCGGACGTGATGCCTATATACATGATCATACCTAGATATTCTCATAACTATGCTCAATTCTGTCAATTGCTCAACAGTAATTTGTTCACCCACCGTAATACTTATGCTCTTGAGAGAAGCCACTAGGGAAACCTATGGCCCCGGGTCTATTTTCCATCTTATTAATCTCCCGACAACAAGTTATTTCTAGCGTCGTTTTTATTTTACTTTCTTTACTTTGTATCTTTATCATAAAAATACCAAAAATATTATCTTATCATATCTATCAGATCTCACTCTCGTAAGTGGCTGTGTAGGGATTGACAACCCCTTATCGCGTTGGTTGCGAGGATTTATTTGTTTGTGTAGGTGCGAGGGACTCGTGCGTGGCCTCCTACTGGATTGATACCTTGGTTCTCAAAAACTGAGGGAAATACTTACGCTACTTTGCTGCATCACCCTTTCCTCTTCAAGGGAAAACCAACGCAGTGCTCAAGAGGTAGCAATGGCAAGCATCCGACATCCCCCGCGTTCCCAGGGAAGTGATTGAGGACCATCTTGCTGTTTGTCCCCATGCGCGACCCGTCAAGCAGAAGGTCAGGAAGCAAGCTTTGGAACGGCAGGAGTTCATCACAGAGGAGATCAGGAAGTTGGAAGTGGCAGGTTTGGTGAGAGGAGTGCTCCATCCGACGTGGTTGGCCAATCCGGTGGTGGTGCGCAAGGCAAATGGGAAGTGGAGGCTGTGTATTGACTACACAGATATCAATAAGGCGTGTCCTAAGGACCCCTTCCCGTTGCCGCGCATTGACCAGATTGTTGACTCCATTATTATTCCCTGACGCCTACTCAGGATATCACCAGATCTTCATGACAAGAGAAGACAGCATTCATCACCCCATGTGGTACGTATTGCTTTTTGCGGATGCCTTTCGGGTTGAAGAGTGCTGGCTCAACGTTTGAAAGGGTGGTCCAAATTGGTTTTGAGCCCCAGCTACATAGAAATATGGAAGCTTATATGGATGACATAGTGGTCAAAACCAAGGACAGGGCAACTCTTGTACAAGATTTAGAAGAGACGTTTGCAAACCTGCGCAAGATCAACCTCAAGTTGAACCCTGAGAAGTCTGTCTTCGGCGTTCCGTCCGGCAAACTTCTCGGGTTCTTCGTGTCACAGCGTGGAATCGAGGCAAACCCAGACAAGATCAAGGCTATTGAGCAGATTGAGGCCCCCAAGCGGATCAAGGATGTGCGTCGGCTCACTGGCTGCGTTGCCGCCATGAGCAGATTCATCTCCAAGTCTGCTGAGCGTGCCCTTCCCTTTTTCAAAATCTTGAAAAAGGCGGGCCCAATGGAATGGACCCTAGAGGCTGAAGCAGCGCTGCAGGATTTGAAGAGGTACCTCTCCTCTACGCCAATACTAGTTGCGCCTAAGCCACAAGAGCCATTGCTGCTGTATCTAGCGGCAACGAATCAAGTGGTCAGCGCCGCGCTAGTGGCACAGAGGGAGGTCGATGAAGAGGCCATGGCAACGACCGGGATGGCGGATGGCGAGCCAGAGCTCCCTCCGGCAGGGCCTGGCGCCGGCAAGGCAAGGCCCCCGGCAGAGTCTGACGCCATCGGGATAGGGCCTGTGCGACCAAATGAAGTGGTGCAGAAGAAGAAGATGATGCAGCACCCAGTTTACTTTGTCAGCTCCCTCTTGAAGGGGGCTAGGTCAAGGTACCCCGGTGTGCAAAAATTGCTCTTCGGCCTCCTTATGGCCTTGAGGAAGCTGCGTCATTACTTCCAAGCACATGAAATCACCGTCATCACCCGCCTCCCGTTGCAACGGATACTGCATAACCCAGACGCAACCGGGAGGATTGTGGAGTGGGCCTTGGAGCTGTCGAGCTTTGGTTTGAAGTTTGAAAGCACTTCGACAATCCAGAGTAGAGTCTTGGCAGAGTTCATTGCGGAATGGACCCCAACGCCCAACGAAGAAATTCAGGAAACCACTCTCCCCGGCAAGGAAGCAAGTCGCAACTGGATTATGTACTTTGACGGGGCTTTCTCGCTGCAAGGCGCCGGTGCTGGTGTGCTGCTCGTTGCACCCACCGGAGAGCACCTCAAGTATGTAATCCAGATGCACTTTCCCAGGGAGATGTCCACAAACAACACCGCTGAATACGAGGGTTTACTTGCCGGTCTCAGGATCGCAGCAGACCTCAGGATTAAGAAGCTCATCGCCAGGGGTGATTCGCAGCTTGTTGTCAGGCAAGTCAACAAAGATTATCAGAGCCCGTTGATGGAGGCCTATGTAGATGAGGTGAGGAAGCTGGAAGAGTGCTTTGACGGTATACAAGTGGAGCACGTTCCCCGAGTGGAGAACGACATCGCCGATTACCTGTCGAAGTGCGCTGCGTTCAAGCTACCTGTGGAACCTGGTAATTTTGTGCTTCGGTTAACTCAACCATCCGTTGAACCATCAACAGAGAAGTACAAGCGGAGGAAATCAGGCCCCGGCAAGTACTTTCCCGCCGAGCCCCCTGGGGCCGCTGGCAAGGATGTTGCCGTGGATACTAAGCCTGCCGAGGGGCCACTGACTCCGGCAGGGCGTCAAGCCCTGGCCGTAGAGACGGCCGCTCCCATGGCAGAAGAAATGCCTTTAGTCCTTGCCGTCGAGCCCCAGGCTCCGGCATGGGCACATCATACCGTCCGATTCCTCCAAACAGGGGAGCTTCCTGAGGAGCAGGAAGAAGCAGAGAAAGTAGCCCGTCGGTCTTCTATGTATCACTTCATCGATGACGCCCTGTACAGGAAAAGACCGAACGGTGTGAAATTGAAGTGCATTCCCCGGGAGGAAGGACCAGAGCTGTTGGCGGAGATACACGGAGGCATATGTGGCTCCCACATAGGGTCGAGGGCCCTTGTCGGCAAGGCATTCCGGCAAGGTTTCTTCTGGCCCACTGCCCTCCAGGATGCAACGGCACTAGTAACCAAGTGTGAAGCGTGTCAGTTCCATTCGAAGAAGCTCCATCAACCAGCTCAAGCCCTTCAAGCAATTCCTCTCTCCTAGCCATTTTCGGTCTGGGGGCTCGACATACTGGGCCCTTTCCCCCGCGCTGTCGGGGGCTTTGAGTACTTGTACGTTGCAATCGACAAGTTCACAAAGTGGCCGGAGGTGGAAGCAGTGAGGAAGGTGACAGCACAGTCTGCCGTCAAGTTCTTCAAGGGGCTAGTTTGCCGTTTTGGTGTGCCAAACAGGGTCATCACCGACAACAGCACGCAGTTCACAAGCCACACCTTCATGCAGTACATCCAAGACCTCGGCAACAAGGTCTGTTTCACCTCCGTGGCACACCCACGGAGCAACGGCCAGGAGGAGAGGGCAAATGCTGAAGTACTGCGAGGCCTGAGGACCAAGACTTTTGACAGGCTGCACCAGAGCGGAAGGCGCTGGATTGATGAGTTGCTGGCGGTTCTTTGGTCAATCAGAACGACGCCAAATCGAGCCATCGGCCAGACACCCTTTGCCCTGGTATACGGGGCGGAAGTAGTTCTCCCCACAGAACTCACATATGGGTCACCTCGAGTGCTCGCTTATGACGAGCTTGAGCAAGAGCAATTGCGGCAAGATGACGCAACGCTCCTCGAGGAAGATCGTCTCCGGGCGGCTGTGAGAGCAGCGTGCTACCAGCAAGCCTTGCGCCGCTACCATAGCCGCAAGGTTCATGCCCGAAGTTTTGAGGAAGGCGACCTTGTTCTTCGGCGCGTTCAATCGGCCAAGAATTCCAACAAGTTGACGCCAAAGTGGGAAGGCCCTTATCGGGTAATACGAGTCACCAGGCCCGACGCAGTGCGCCTGGAGACCGAAGATGCTATTCCAGTGAGCAACTCCTGGAACATTGAACATCTTCGCAAGTTTTACGCATAAGGCGCAGTTGCCGGGCCCCCCGGCAAACCACCTTTTGTACAAGCCTTGCCGGCAAGGCATGTAACCCTCTGTACAAAGCCAGGCGCAGACTCTGAGCATAAATAAATGAAGCGCTGGCGCCCTAAGTTTTAGCATGCATGCTAGGTTAAGTCTCTCCCTCGGTTAGGGTTGATAGTGCTTAGCAGCGACTAACCCCTAGCATAGAGGTCGAGTGTGCATTTCTCTATTCCTTTCCGTCCTCTTTGGTTCGCAGGGTACATGGACGTTTCTGCTGAGCTGTTTGGAAGAAAGAGAACGAGCCGGCGCTCCGGCCTCGGCAAGCCAAGGTTGCCGGGGGCTGCAGATACAAGAATCCAACCACGGCAAGCCAAGGCTGCCGGGGGCTGCAGATTCAGATAAGTCTTTTATCCTCTATTGTGCATTTCCGTATGAAGTTGGGACATGTGAAACCTCGTTTTGCTCCTAGATCACCGTGCTCCCCCTTTTTCCTGTACCCAAGTCCCTGGGTCGGAACCGGGTCGTAGTCACGGTGGCAAGGAAATAAACGAAGGGCCTAACTCTACTTCGCCCCTGCCTCCACCAAGAGCGTGAGAATGGTCGACTGAAGTAAGGGGACGGCAAGGCCTATTGCCGGGCGACAGTGTTTATCTTAAAAATAACAAGGATTCATTCCTTGGCATGGGCCTCGCTCATGCACAAAGAACCCGGCAAGCACCCTTTTTCATTAAAAACATCCCATACAGGTACGGTTCATACGGAATAAAAAACATGAGCAAGGGGATTACAAGTCTTAAAATTAACAAGTGCCCGTAGGCTTACAAACTAAAAAGAGATAAGATGCCCGTAATCCCTTTCTTGTCCCTCTCTTCAGAAGGTGGAACAAGATAGCGGGAGGGGAAAAAGAGCGCCTAGGCGAGGTACGAGGAGCAGAAGGAACCAAGAGAACATCCCGGTGCCGGGAGGGGAGCTGGAAGATGAGGCAGCGGGCCGACAATACACGACGAAGGCGTCGGTGCCCGCGTACTCCGACTTGACGGCCGCCACCCGCCTTCTTCGCCTTCTCTGACCCTCCACGTCACGCGTTCAACGCGGGTCATGGGGAAGCGCAGCGGACGAAAAAGTTACTATGGTAAAAATCCGCCCCACCTGCCCGCGCACCGTTCTGGGCCTAGCCCAACAACGCGTCGTGCTTATGTGTGGCCCAGGCCCAGGGGCTCCTGTCGGTGTACAAAAGTAGGGGCTCCCCTTTTGACCCCTTTACTTGTGCACGGGCAGTCAGAGCTGCGCCCGCGGCCACACTTAGCAGGGCAGAGGAGGGAAGCCGGAGCACAAGACAGCCAAGGCAACACCAAGACCAGAGACGCAAAGGGCAAGAGGGCGAGGTGGACTCCCCCGGCAAGACCCTTGCCGGGACGGCCTCCGCAGCCCCGGCAAGAGCCTTGCCGGGGCAACTTGCCTGACGCCAACGGAGCATGCCTCCCATGAGCCCAAGGGTTCCAACGCCATCAACCACATTGGGACCAAGGCTCGGGAGGCACCTCCCTGGTGGCATGCAGATCTTTGTGAAGATCATAAATACACAAGATCAGATGAGGACCAGAAGATGACGATCCTCGGTGAGGTCCTTGCCGAGGAAATCCACGAGACCCCCGGCAAGCGCCTTGCCGGGGACAACCGCGGCGCCATGGCACGACCCTTGTCGGGCCCCCGGCAAGACCCTTGCCGAGGGCATCAGCGGGGCCACAGCCAGGCCCGCGCCTGCCAAGACTCCACCGCCGTCCCGTGGAGCTGCTAGCCCAACCAGCTGGGCAGGCACCTGCGTGGCGACGAGCGGCCTCTACACCGACCCAGCAAGCACCTGCGTGGTGGCATGCTGACCTTTGTGAAGGCTCCACCACCGTGCCAGCCCAGCAGCCAGCCAACGTGGCGCCACGACACCCCGTCAGCTCGGACGCGTGTCGAAACCAGACGAGGCGGCGACAGCTGGGACATGCTTCCTTGCTGTCCCCGATAAAGCGAGAGGGGCACGTCGGTAGCGCATTAAATGCGTTTGTCCGACGGTGCCAGAGGATAGACTCATACACTGTACACCTTTCAACCTCCTGTGTGCCACTGTGGCAACCCCTTTTGTCTATAAAAGGAGGCCCGAGGCGTCTAGGAGAAGGATTTGGATCTTTTGGGGAAGTCACACCCTGTAGCTAGCTTAGGAACCCAAGAACACTCAAATAGATACACCAAAGCAGGACTAGGGTATTACGCATCTCCGCGGCCCGAACCTGGGTAAACAATCTGTGTGCTTCCTGTCAGACCCGCTCTTTGCACAACCCCGCGCCCGCCAACCGTAGAAGGGATCCCAGCGATTCCATAGGTGTTGATTTCTCCCGACACCTTGTCGCATTGAGCTTTTCAAGCGATGTGGGACTAAACTCATATGCCGCTAGACACAGCGCACTCCACCCGGTCAACACACGCACTAATTGTTGTGTGGGCCTTGTAGTTAGTGGGGGGGTGCAGGCCTATACACTGAGGGTCCTAGTAGCTACCAGGCTTAGCATGCATGCATGCACTTGGCCAGAAGGTGGGACAGAGTCGTGTGCCTGGACGTGCACGCGCACTCGATGTGTGCCTCCAAAACAATTAAGATATTTGATCATTCGTACGCTGTGTGGCCTCGTTCGGTTTCTGTTTTGGTTATCAGTGTAATACCGAACCGACCGATTTAAATTCGGTTATTGAACATAAAAACCGAATTTAATTGTGGTAGTATAAAAAACCGAAAATTCGGTTTATTCAGTTTCGGTATCGGTGCGGTATTCGGTTGGTCGGTTTTCATAACCACCCCTGCCCTCCACGCTAATGATTGATTACCAACTTAGGCCAAAAGCCTAAGCTTGGGGGAGTACGTGTTCTCACCAACTTTACATTCATGTTCACTCATTCCATTTGTTGGTGCTCACACTTTTTCATTGTATCATCCATGCTTAGATTTATTTCTTGCTTTCTTCTTGTGTGTTTAAAAAACTTTAGAAAAACAAAAAAAATAGTTGTACTAATTTACTCTCTATGCATGCTTAGTAGTAGCACTAAAAAGAAAATCCAAAAAGATTTCCTTGTTCTTCTTTTGCTTGTTGGGAGCTTTCCCGTGTAAATAGTTTTTCTCGTTTTTGCCTTTTATTTTGCTTGTTGAAGAAAACCAAAAACTCCAAAAATATTTCAGTGTGTTTCTCTGAATTTCTTTTCTTTTTATTCGAGTTGTACCGAGAAGAAGACCACGATGAAAATGTTGAGTGGCTCTCATATGAATAATTGTTGAACTAATAAAGAGCTCATTTTACCTTGTCTTCTCCTGTTGAATAAACTGTTTGCAGATTCCAGCTTAGTCCATGGCACTCTTGCACTATTATTATTTTCATATCATTCGGTCGTGCAAGTGAAAGGCAATAATGACGATATTCGATGAGCTGGTCGTGGCAAAGAGAAACTGGTAGGGACTCAACTTGTTCTGTCTGTGTAAATATGTTTAACCTAGTATCCAGGCTTCAACCCATTATGATTAAACATGTTTGCAATGACAATTAGAGATTATAGTTTCTCATGCCATGCATAAGTAGCTGGGAGTTGATAATGATTTATCTTGGATATCAACATTGCGTTAAAATGATTGTGATGTAGTATGATGATATGGTATCCTCCTCTGAATGTTCGAGTGGCTTGACTTGGTACATGTTCATGCATGTAGTTGAATCAAAACCAACATAGCCTCTATGATATTTATGTTCATGGTGTTCATATCCTACTCATGCTAGTGTCCAATGTTACTTATGCATAATGCATCGTTATGATCGTTGTTGCTCTCTAGCTGGCCGCTTCTCAATCTTAATTGCTAGCCTTCGCCTGTACTAAGTGGGAATTCTGCTTGTACATCAAAAACCTTGAACCCAAAGTTATTCCAGATGAGTCCACCATACCTACCTATATGTGGTATTACCCTGCCGTCCTAAGTAAATTTGCATGTGCCACCTCTAAAAACTTCTAAAAAATTATCCGTTTTGTGTGCCTGGATCATTCATGGAACGATAGGAGGTGGTCGATATCTTCCGTGCTAAGCAAGTTATCCTTAGGTCGAGTGTTTATTCACTTGCCGTCGCACGAGGAAATGGGCGGTAATAGGGATTCCCAGTCCCGAACTCAAAATTGCAAATAATTAAACAAAACTCCCCCGAGACTGATGTTGGTATGGACGACACCCGTTGTTTCGGACAAGCCGTGGAGTGTGATTGATGGTGGAGGGGGAGTAAACCTTTACTTTTATCGCTTGGGAACCGCCACTAGCGTGCTTAACATGGAAGATGTTGATAACTGATGGTCGTGAAGTGAATGAGAAGGGGGCATGTCTCAAAATATCATTTACCTCTGTTTTAAAAATTGAGTTCTGGCACCTCTGCAAATCACTGCTTCCCTCTGCGAAGGGACTATCTATTTACTTTTATGTTGTGTCACCACCTTCTAAACACAAGCGCCAGAAACTGAGTAGAGCACATCTGTCATGATTTATGCATTATGTGTAGCTAATGTTGGATGCATCATGACTGGATCTTTTCTACCATGAATTAAAATGTTTAGTCGTTGCTTGAACTTTGGAGGTGCTCTGCATTTATGTTTTGAGGTCTCAAAAAGGGCTAGCGAGATACCACTATTGTCATATTATATCATGGTTGTTTTGACAACGTGTTGCCATTTGAGATATTTTATTATTGCTCGCTAGCTGATTATGTTATTGATATGAGTTATTATAATCTTTAAGAGTTATTGTTGACATGGTTAGTTATAATGTTGGTTGAAAACCTGGGTGCTGTTTAAGATTATTTATGCAAACAAGAGCAAAAGAGTTCGTAAAAGTTTTTCTTTCTCACTTTCAGTTTATCAATTGAATTGCTTGAGGACAAGCAAAGGTTTAAGCTTGGGCGAGTTGATACGCCTCCAACGTATCTACTTTTTCTCACGCTTTTCCTCTTGTTTTGGACTCTAATTTGCATGTTTGAATGAAACTAACCCCGGACTGACGCTGTTTTCAGCAGAACTACCATGGTGTTGTTTTTGTGCAGAAATAAAAGTTCTCAGAATGGAACGAAACTTTGCAAAAAAAAATCATATCAATAATAAGAATTTCTGGAGCCAAGACCCACTAGAGAGGGGCCTCTGGTTGGGCACAACCCACCAGGGCGCGCACCCACCAGGGCGCGCACCCACCAGGGCGCGCTCCCCTCTCCTGGCGTGCCCAGGTGGGTTGTACCCACCTGGTGGCCCTGCTGATGACCCCCTGATACTATAAATCACATTATTCCAGAAAAAATTCAGGGAGAAAGAATTATCGCGATCCACGAGACGGAGCCGTCGCCAAGCCCTGTTCTTCCTCGAGAGGGCAGATCTAGAGCCCGTTTGGGGCTCCGGAGAGGGCGATCTTCGTTCTTCGTCATCACCAACCCTTCTCCATCGCTAATTCCATGATGCTCCCCACCGGGAGTGAGTAATTCCTTCGTAGGCTCGCTGGTCGGTGAGGAGTTGGATGAGATTCATCATGTAACCGAGTTAGTTTTGTTAGGGCCTGATCCCTAGTATCCACTATGTTCTTAGATTGATGTTGCTATGACTTTGCCATGCTTAATGCTTGTCACTTTGGGCCCGGGTGCCATGAACTCAGATCTGAACTGTTTATGAATTCATCATTATATCCATGTTTTAGATCCGATCTTGCAAGTTATAGTCACCTATTACGGTTATGATCCGACAACCCCGGAGTGACAACAACCGGGCCCACTCTCGGTGATGACCGTAGTTTGAGGAGTTCATGTATTCACTATATATGTGTTAATGCTTTGTTCTGGTTCTCTATTAAAAGGAGGCCTTAATATCCCTTAGTTTCCAATATGGACCCCGCTGCCATGGGAGGGTAGGACAAAAGATGTCATGCAAGTTCTTTTAATAAAGCACGTATGACTATTTATGGAATACATGCCTACATTATATCGATGAATTGGAGCTAGTGCCGTATCGCCCTAGGTTATAACTGTCACATGATGAATATCATCCAACAATTCACCGATCCAATGCCTATGAATTTATCTTATATTGTTTCTGCTGCGTTACTACTGCTATCATCACTGTTACACTTGCTACAAAATTACTGCTATCACTGTTCCTGTTACTATTGCTGCTGTCACTACTATCAAAACTATCAAACTACTTTGCTACTGATCACTTTGCTGCAGATAATTAATCTCCAGGTGTGGTTGAATTGACAACTCAGCTGCTAATACCTTCAAATATTCTTTGGCTCCCCTTGTGTCGAATCTATAAATTTGGGTTAAATACTTTACCCTCGAAAACTGTTGCGATCCCCTATACTCTTGGGTTATCAGATGGCACATACAAATTTTCTTAGAACGGCAAAATAATACTGCATATAGGTAGATATAGTGGATTCATGTGGCAAAACTGGTTTAAAGGTTTTTGGATGCACAAGTAGTGATCATACTTAGTGCAAAATGAAGGCTAGCAAAAGATTGAGAAGCGACCAACCAAGAAAGGAATAATCTCATCAGCGAGCATTAAGAATAATTAACACCGAATAATGCACCACAAGTAGGATATAACTTCATTGCATAATTATTGACTTTCGTGCTTGCATAGGGAATCACAAACCTTAACACCAATATTCTTACTAAAGCATAATTACTAATCAACACAACTCACATATCACATCATCATATCTCAAAAGTATTACTAAGGATCAAGTTTATTTTGTCCAATGATCTTCATGAAAGTTTTTATTATATCCTTCTTGGATATCTATTACTTTGGGACTAATTTTCATATGTTGCTTTTGATAAGCTCAAACAAATATAAGTGAAGATCATGAGCATAATATTTCTTTCTAGCAAATTAATTTAAGTGAAGCAAGAGAGAATTTCTTGAAAATTTTAATAAATCTCAAATAAATCTAAGTGAAGCAAGAGAGCATTTCTTCAAAAATACTAAAGGACACCGTGCTCAAAAAGATATAAGTGAAGCACTAGAGCAAGTCCATAGCTCATAAAAAATTAAGTGAAGCATAGAGAGCAATTCTAACAAGTCATGACATAATTTTGGCTCTCTCAAATAGGCGTGTCCAACAAGAAATCAAGACTTAAAACACAAAATAAAACAAGCGAAGACTCATATTATACAAGAGGCTCCAAGCAAAACACATAGTATGTGACGAATAAAAATATAGCTTCGAGTAAAATATCAATGGTCGTTAGAAGAAAGAGGGGATGCCACTCGGGGCATCCCCAAGCTTATTTGCTTGCTCTATTTTGGATGATAGCTTGGGATGACAGGGCATCCCTAAGCTTAGTCTCTTCTTACTCCCTATTACTTCATCCATCATAAGATAACCCAAAACTTGAAAACTTCAATCACACAAAACTCAACAAAACCTTCGTGAGATCCGTTAGTACAAGAAAGCAAATCACTACTATAAGTATTGTACCAGACCAATTCATATTTTTCTTTTGCATTATATCTAATGTATTCCAACTTTTATATGGAAAAAACTCATCAAAGAAAACCATAAAGCCATCAAAACAAGCACACAACGCAAAGAAAACAGAATATGTCAAAACAGAACAGTCTGTAGCAATCTGACTATTTCGAATACTTTTGAAACTCCAAAAATTCTGAAAATTTAGGAATACCTGAGAAATTTGTATATTAATCTACCGCAAAAATAATTGGCATTTTAGCACGCTCTGGTAAAAAATTAGAATTGTTTTCGTGAGAGGAAAAGTTTCTGTTTTTCAGCAAGATCAAACAACTATCACCCAAGAAGATCCTAAAGGCTTTACTTGGCACAAACACTAATTTAAACACAAAAAAACACAATCATAACTGTAGCATAATTGTTCTAACTCTCAAGAACAGAAAGCAAAAAGCAAAAATAAATTTTATTCATTGGGTTGCCTCCCAACAAGCGCTATAGTTTTACGCCCTTAGCTAGGCATAAAGCAAGGATCTAAGTTTTGTCATCTTTGTTTCGAGATCCATAAGATGCCCTCATGATTGATTCATATGGTGGACTAATTCTTCTTCTAGGAAAGTGTTCCATACCCTTTCTCAAAGGAAATTGGAACTTAATATTGCCTTCTTTCATATCAATCACGGCACCGATAGTGCGTAAAAACGGTCTACCAAGAATAATTGGACAAGACGGATTGCAATCAATATCAAGAACAATAAAATCTGTGGGCACATATTTCCTATTTGCAAGAATAAGAACATCATTGATTCTTCCCATAGGCTTTTTAATAGTAGAATCCGCCAAGTGCAAATTTAAAGAACATTCTTCAAGATCGTTAAGACCAAGCACATCACATAAAGATTTCGGAATTGTATAAACACTAGCACCCAAGTCACACAAAGCAAAACACTCATAATTTTTAATCTTGACTTTGATAGTAGGTTCCCATTCATCATGCAATTTTCTAGGAATTGAAAATTCTAATTCCAATTTTTCTTCAAAAGC
The DNA here is from genome assembly GCF_002575655.3 of Aegilops tauschii subsp. strangulata. Lineage (NCBI taxonomy): Eukaryota > Viridiplantae > Streptophyta > Magnoliopsida > Poales > Poaceae > Aegilops > Aegilops tauschii. The sequence goes on from NC_053039.3 coordinate 246,388,382, forward strand.
TTTAATCATAGCATCAACAATATGTTTAGTAAAAGCTTTATTTTGTTCATAAGCATGGGGTGAATTTATCATAGATTGCAACAAAGAAATACAATCAATCAAAGAGCAACTATAATAATTAAAGTCTTTGTAATCAAAAAGAGTGGGCACATCACTAGTTAAAGTTTTGACCTCTTCAAACCCACTTTCATCAATTTTCTCAACAAGATTTTCACCCTCCAAAATATTGGGATGCCTTCTAGCTAAAGTTGACTCTTCTCCATTCCCTTTTTCATCAATTTTAATTTTACAAAACAAGAATCAATATAAGAGACACCAATCATTTTAATATCTTCATCACTTTTACGAAAGAAATCACTAGAAAACACTTTTTTCTAAAAATTCACTTTTAGCTCTAAGCATAGCGGTTCTTTTCTTACTTTCATACATAGAAACATAAAGAGCTTTAATTGATTAATCAACATTAGGCACAAAAATTTCCATCTTGAGATTTTCCACACCATGAGAAATTCTATCAACACTTCTAGACAAATCATCAATCTTATTCAACTTTTCTTCTATGGAAGTGTTGAAAAAAATTTGCGTGTTGATAAATTCTTTAATATTATTCTCAAGATCAGAGGTGTTCCTATTATTATTATTATAAGAAGGATTTCCATAGGAATTACTAGGAAAAGGTCTAGGATTAGAATTACCTCTATAAGCATTGTTATTGAAATTATTTCGAGAGATAAAATTCACATCTATGGCATCACTATTTTGCTCAATCAAAGTAGACAAAGTCATATCATTAAAATCAATAGGAGCACTTTTACTAGCAACCAATTTCATAAGAGCATCAACTTTTTCACTCAAAGAAGAAATTTCTTCAACCGAATTAACTTTTTTACTAGTAGGAGCTCTTTCGGTATGCCATTGTGAATAATTTTTCATAATATTATCAAGCAATTTGGTGGCTTCACGCAAAGTAATTTCCATAAAAGTACCACCCGCGGCTGAATCTAAAAGATTACGAGAAACAAAATTCAACCCCGCATAAAAAATTTGTATGATCATCCAAAGATTTAACCCATGAGTTGGGCTATACCTTAGCATCATTTTCATCCTTTCCCAAGATTGTGCAACATGCTGATGTTCAAGATGCTTGAAATTCATGATCTGGGTTCTAAGGCAAATAATTTTTGCGGCGAAAAATACTTAGTGATAAAAGTATCTTTGCACTTATTCCAAGAATCGATAC